>NW_027667467.1:10470000-11155000 GCF_963924665.1 Micromys minutus
AAGGCGGAAAATCCCCTTATTTTGGGGCAAAAGTGAAGAAATTTCCCTTTTTTCTGGGAAAAAGGTATACATTCCCTTTTTTTTCGGGCAAAAAGGCAGAAATTCCCAGTATTTTGGAGCAAAATTGCAGAAATTCCCCTAATTTTGGGGCAAAAAGGCACAAATTCTTCTTTTTTTTGGGTAAAACTGCAGAAATTTCACTTATTTCGCGGCAAAATGGCAGAAATTTTCTTCTTTTCGGCGAAAAAGGCAGAAAATCCCGGTATTTTGGAGCAAAATTGCAGTAATTCATCTAATTTTTGTGGTATAAAATGCAGTAATTTTCTTTATTTTGGGGCAAAACGGCAGAAATTTCTTTTAATATGGGGCAAAAGGAAGAAATTCCCCATATTTTGGGGCAAAATTGCAAAAATTTCCTTTATTTGGAAGCAAAAAAAAAGAAATTCCTTTTATTATCGGGCAAAATTGCAGAAATTTCCCTTATTATGGGGAAAAATTGCAGAAATTTCCCTTATTTTAGGGCAAAATTGCAGAAATTTCACTTATTTCAGAGAAAAAGAAGCAAAAATTTTTCTTATTTTGGGGCAAAAAGGCAGAAATTCCCATTATTTTGGGGCAAAGAGGCAGATATTCACCTTATTTTGGGGTAAAATATCAGAAATTACACATATTTCAGGGCAAAAAGGCAGAAATTCCCCTTATTTAAGGCAAAAAGGCAGAAATTCCCCTTATTTTGGGATAAAATTGCAGAAATTTCCTTTGGGGGCAAAAAGGCAGAAAATCCCCTTAATTTCAGGCAACAAAGCAGAAATTTCCCGTATTTTCGAGCAAAATAGCAGAAATTCCCCTAATATTAAGGCAAAAATGCACAAAAAGGAAGAAGTTCCCCTTATTTTCGGGAAAAGAGGCAGAAATTCCCTGTATTTTGAAGCAAAATTGCAGAAACTCTCCTAATCTTAAGGTAAAAAGGCAGAAATTCTCTATATGTTGGGGCAAAAAGACAGAATTTCTCCTTATTTTGGGGCAAAACTCAGAAATTCCACTTATTTTGGAGCAAAATTGCAGAAATTTCCCATAGTTTGGGGCAAAAATGCAGAAATTCCCCTTATTTGGGGGCAAAAAGGCAGAAATTTCCCTTATTTTGGGGCAAAATTGCAGAAATTTCACTTATTTCAGGGTAATAAGTCAGAAATTTCCCTTATTTTGGGGCAAAAAAGACAGAAATTCCCTTTGTTTGGGGGAAAAAGACAGAAATTTTACTTATTTAGAGGCAAAAATGCAGAAATTCCCCTTATTTTGGAACAAATATAAAGAAAATTCCCCCTTTTTATGGCAAAAAGGTATGCATTCTTCTTATTTTCGGGCAAAAAAACAGAAATTTCTTGTATTTTGGAGCAAAATTGCAGAAATTCCCCTAATTTTGGGGCAAAAGGCAGAAACTCCCTATACTTTGGGGCAAAAATCAGAAATTCCCCTTATTTTGGAGCAAAATTCCAGAAATTTTTTTTATTTTGTGGTAAAATTGCAGAAATTTACCTTATGTTCAGGCAAAATTGCAAAAATTTCTCTTATTTGGGGCAAAATTGCAGATATTTCACTTATTTTCAGGTAAAAAGGCTGAAATTTCCTTTATTTTTGGGCAAAAAAAGAGAAATTTCCCTTATTTTGAGGCAAATTTGTAGAAATTTTCCTTATTTTGGGGCAAAAAGGCAGAAATTCCCCTTATTTTGAGGTAATAAGGCTGAAATTCCCCTTATTTTGGGGCAAAAAGGCAGAAATTCCCCTTATTTTGGGGTAAAATTGCAGAAATTTCAAATATTTCAGGGCAAAATGGCAGAAATTCCCCTTATTTTGGGGCAAAAAGATGAAATCCCTAATTTTTGGCTAAAATAGAAGAAATTTCACTTATTTCGGACGAGAAAGGCAGAAATTCCTCTTAATTTCAGGCAAAAAGGGAGAAATGACACGTATTTTGGAGCAAAATTGCAGAAATTCCCCTAATATTGGTGCAAAAATGCAGAAATTGCCTTTATTTTGAGGCAAAAAGGCAGAAATTCTCCATATTTTGGTGTAAAAAAGCTGAAATTCCCCTTATTTTGAGGTAAAATGCAGAAATTCCCCATATTTTGGGGCAAAAGGCAGAATTTCCCCTCATTTTGGGGCAAAAAGGCACAAATTTCCCTTATTTTCGGGCAAAATTGCAGAAATTTTATTTATTTCAGGGAAAAAAGTCAGAAATTCCCCTTATTTTGGGGCAAAAAGCAGAAATTCCTTTTATTATGGTACAAAATTGAAGAAATTTTTTTTATATTTGAACAAAAAAAGAGAAATTCCCCATATTTTGGGGCAAAAGGCAGAAATTCTTCTTATTTTGAGGTAAAATGCAGAAATTCTTCTTATTTAGAGGTAAAATGCAGAAATTCCCCAAATATTGTGGGAAAATGCAGAAATTCCCTTATTTTGGGGCTAAAAGGCAGAAATTCCCCGTATTTTGAAGCAAAATTGCAGAAATTCTCATAATTTTCGGGAAAAAGGCAGAAATTCTACTTATTTTAAGGCAAAAAAACAGAAAATCTCCTTTTTTAGGGAGCAAACAGTCAGAAATTCCCCTTATTTTGGGGCAAAATTGCACAAAATTCCTATACATTGGGGCAAAATTGCTGAAATTTCCCTTATTTTGGGGCAAAATTGCAGAAATTTCACTTATTTCAGGGAAAAAAGGCAGAAATTTTCCTTATTTTGGGGCAAAAAGGCAGAAATTTTTTATATTTTGTGGCAAAAATGGAGAAATTCCTCTTATTTTGAGGTAAAAAGGCTGAAATTCCCTTTATTTGAGGGCAAAAAGGCAGAAATTTCCCTTATTTTGGAGCAAAATTGCAGAAATTTCACTTATTTCAGGGTAATAAGTCAGAAATTTTCCTTATTTTGGGGCAAAAAAGACAGAAATTCCCTTTGTTTTGGGGGAAAATGTCAGAAATTCCACTTATTTAGAGGCAAAAATGCAGAAATTCCCCTTATTTTGGAGCAAAAATGAAGAAAATTTCCTTTTTTATGGCAAAAAGGTATGCATTCTTCTTATTTTCAGGCAAAAGCAGAAATTCCCCGTATTTTGGAGCAAAATTGCAGAAATTCCCCTAATTGTGAGGCAAAAAGGCAGAAATTCCCTATATGTTGGGACAAAAAGACAGAAATTCTCCTTATTTTGGGGCAAAACTAAGAAATTTCACTTATTTTGGGGCAAAATTCCAGAAATTTCCCTTATTTTGGGGCAAAATTGCAGAAATTTGACTTATTTCAGAAAAAAAGCAGAAATTTTCTTATTTTGGGGCAAAAAGGCAGAAATTTCTTTTATTTTGGTACACAATTGCAGAAATTTTTCTTATTTTGGGGCAAAAAGGCAGAAATTTCCCATATTTTGGGGAAAAATGCAGAAATTCCCCTTATTTTGAGGTAAAAAGGCTGAAGTTCCCCTTATTTGGGGACAAAAATGCAGAAATTTCCCTTATTTTGAGGCGAAATTGCAGAAATTTCACTTATTTCAGGGTAATAAGTCAGAAATTTTCCTTATTTTGGGGAAAAAAGACAGAAATTCCCTTTGTTTTGGGGGAAAATGTCAGAAATTCCACTTATTTAGAGGCAAAAAAGCAGAAATTCCCATTATTTTGGAGCAAAAATGAAGAAATTTCCCTTTTTTATGGCAAACAGGTATGCATTCTTCTTATTTTCGGGCAAAAAGGCAGAAATTCCTCGTATTTTGGAGCAAAATTGCAGAAATTCCCCTAATTGTGGGGCAAAAAGGCAGAAATTCCCTATATGTTGGGGCAAAAAGACAGAAATTCTCCTTATTTTGGGGCAAAGCTAAGAAATTTCACTTATTTTGGGGCAAAATTTTAGAAATTTCCCTTATTTTGGGGCAAAATTGCAGAAATTTGACTTATTTCAGAAAAAAAGCAGAAATTTTCTTATTTTGGGACAAAAAGGCAGAAATTTCTTTTATTTTGGTACAAAATTGCAGAAATTTTTCTTATTTTGGGGCAAAAAGGCAGAAATTTCCCATATTTTGGGGAAAAATGCAGAAATTCCCCTTATTTTGAGGTAAAAAGGCTGAAATTCCCATTAATTGGGGACAAAAATGCAAAAATTTCCCTTATTTTGAGGCGAAATTGCAGAAATTTCACTTATTTCAGGGTAATAAGTGAGAAATTTTCTTATTTTGGGGAAAAAAGACAGAAATTCCCTTTGTTTTGGGGGAAAAAGACAGAAATTCCACTAATTTAGAGGGAAAAAAACAGAAATTCCCCTTATTTTGGAGCAAAAATGAAAAAATTTCCCATTTTTATGGCAAACAGGTATGCATTCTTTTTATTTTCGGGCAAAAAAGCAGAAATTCCCCATATTTTTGAGCAAAATTGCAGAAATTCCCCTAATTGTGAGGCAAAAAGGCAGAAATTCCCTATATGTTGGGACAAAAAGACAGAAATTCTCCTTATTTTGGGGCAAAACTAAGAAATTTCACTTATTTTGGGGCAAAATTCCAGAAATTTCCCTTATTTTGGGGCAAAATTGCAGAAATTTGACTTATTTCAGAAAAAAAGCAGAAATTTTCTTATTTTGGGGCAAAAAGGCAGAAATTTCTTTTATTTTGGTACACAATTGCAGAAATTTTTCTTATTTTGGGGCAAAAAGGCAGAAATTTCCCATATTTTGGGGAAAAATGCAGAAATTCCCCTTATTTTGAGGTAAAAAGGCTGAAATTCCCATTAATTGGGGACAAAAATGCAAAAATTTCCCTTATTTTGAGGCGAAATTGCAGAAATTTCACTTATTTCAGGGTAATAAGTGAGAAATTTTCTTATTTTGGGGAAAAAAGACAGAAATTCCCTTTGTTTTGGGGGAAAAAGACAGAAATTCCACTAATTTAGAGGGAAAAAAACAGAAATTCCCCTTATTTTGGAGCAAAAATGAAAAAATTTCCCATTTTTATGGCAAACAGGTATGCATTCTTTTTATTTTCGGGCAAAAAAGCAGAAATTCCCCATATTTTTGAGCAAAATTGCAGAAATTCCCCTAATTGTGAGGCAAAAAGGCAGAAATTCCCTATATGTTGGGACAAAAAGACAGAAATTCTCCTTATTTTGGGGCAAAACTAAGAAATTTCACTTATTTTGGGGCAAAATTCCAGAAATTTCCCTTATTTTGGGGCAAAATTGCAGAAATTTCACTTATTTCAGAAAAAAAGCAGAAATTTTCTTATTTTGGAGCAAAAAGGCAGAAATTTCTTTTAGTACAAAATTGCAGAAATTTTTCTTATTTTGGGGCAAAAAGGCAGAAATTTCTCATATTTTGGGGCAAAAATACAGAAATTCCCCTTATTTTGAGGTAAAAAGGCTGAAATTCCCATTATTTGGGGGCAAAAGGCAGAAATTTCCCTTATTTCGGGCAAAATTGCAGAAATTTCACTTATTTCAGGGTAATAAGTCAGAAATTTTCCTTATTTTGGGGCAAAAAAGACAGAAATTCCCTTTGTTTTGGGGGAAAAAGTCAGAAATTCCACTTATTTAGAGGCAAAAACGCAGAAATTCCCCTTATTTTGGAGCAAAAATGAAGAAATTTTCCTTTTTTATAGCTAAAAGGTATGCATTCTTCTTATTTTTGGGCAAAAAGGCAGAAATTCCCCGTATTTTGGAACAAAATTGCAGAAATTCCTCTAATTGTGGGGCCAAAATGGAGAAATTCCCTCTATGTTGGGGCAAAAGACAGAAATTCTTTTTATTTTGGGGCAAAACTAAGAAATTTCACTAATTCTGGGGCAAAATTCCAGAAATTTCCCTTATTTTGGGGCAAAATTGCAGAAATTTGACTTATTTCAGGAAAAAAGCAGAAATTTTTTTATTTTGGAACAAAAAGGCAGAAATTTCTTTTATTTTGGTACAAATTGCAGAAATTTATCTTATTTTGGGGCACAAAGGCAGAAATTTCCCATATTTTGGGGAAAAATGCAGAAATTCCCCTTATTTTGAGGTAAACAGGCTGAAATTCCCCTTATTTGGGGACAAAAATGCAGAAATTTCCCATATTTTGAGGCTAAATTGCAGAAATTTCACTTATTTCAGGGTAATAAGTTAGAAATTTTCCTTATTTTGGGGCAAAAAAGACAGAAATTCCCTTTGTTTTGGGGGAAAAAGACAGAAATTCCACTTATTTACAGGCAAAAAAGCAGAAATTCCCCTTATATTGGAGCAAAAATGAAGAAATTTCCCTTTTTTATGGCAAACAGGTACGCATTCTTTTTATTTTCGGGCAAAAAAGCAGAAATTTCCGATATTTTTGAGCAAAGTTGCAGAAATTCCCTTAATTGTGGGGCAAAAAGGCAGAAATTCCCTATATGTTGGGGCAAAATGACAGAAATTCTACTTATTTTGGGGCAAAACTCAGAAATTTCACTTATTCTTGGGCAAAATTGCAGAAAATTCACTTATTTCAGAAAAAAAAGCAGAAAATTTCTTATTTTGGGGGAAAAAAAGAAATTTCTTTTATTTTGGTACAAAATTGCAGAAATTTTTCTTATTTTGGGGCAAAAAGGCAGAAATTTCTTATATTTTGGGGCAAAATGCAGAAATTCCCCTTATTTTGAGGTAAAAAGGCTGAAATTCCCATTATTTGGGGGCAAAAGGCAGAAATTTCCCTTATTTTGGGGCAAAATTGCAGAAATTTCACTTACTTTAGGGTAATAAGTCAGAAATTTTCTTTATTTTTGGGCAAAAAGACAGAAATTCCCTTTATTTTTGGGGGAAAAAGACAGATATTCCACTTATTTAGAGGCAAAAATGCAGAAATTCCCCTTATTTTGGAGCTAAAATGAAGAAATTTCCCTTTTTTATGGCAAAAAGGTATGCATTCTTCTTATTTTCGAGCAAAAAGGCAGAAATTCCTTGTATTTTGAAGCAAAATTGCAGAAATTCCCCCAATTGTGGGGCAAAAAGGCAGAAATTCCCTATATTTGGGCAAAAAGACAGAAATTCTCCTTATTTTGGGGCAAAACTCAGAAATTCCACTTATTTTGGGGCAAAATTCCAGAAATTTCTCTTATTTTGGGGTAAAATTGAAGAAATTTGACTTATTTCAGAAAAAAGCAGAAATTTTCTTATTTTAGGGCAAAAAGGCAGAAATTATTTTTTATTTTGGTACAAAATTGCAAAAATTTTTCTTAATGTGGGACAAAAAGGCAGAAATTTCCCATAGTTTGGGGCAAAAATGCAGAAATTCCCCTTATTTTGAGGTAAAAAGGCTGAAATTCCTTTTATTTGGGGGCAAAAAAACAGAAATTTCCCTTATTTTGGGGCAAAATTGCAGAAATTTCACTTACTTCAGGGTAATAAGTCAGAAATTTTCCTTATTTTGGGGCAAAAGAGACAGAAATTCCCTTTGTTTTGGGGGAAAAAGACAGAAATTCCACTTATTTAGAGGCAAAAAAGCAGAAATTCCTTTTATTTTGGAGCAAAAATGAAGAAATTTCCCTTTTTTATGGCAAAAAAGTATGCATTCTTCTATTTTCTGGCAAAAAGGAAGAAATTCCCCGTATTTTGGAGCAAAATTGCAGAAATTCCCCTAATTGTGGGGCAAAAAGGCAGAAATTTTCTATATGTTGGGGCAAAAATACAGAAATTCTCCTTATTTTGGGGCAAAACTCAGAAATTCCACTTATTTTGGGGCAAAATTGCAGAAATTTGACTTATTTTAGAGCAAAATTGCAGAAATTTCACTTATTTCTTAAAAAAAGCAGAAATTCTCTTATTTTGGGGCCAAAAGGCAGAAAAATCGTTTATTTTGGTACAAAATTGCAGAAATTTTTCTTATTTTGGGGCAAAAAGGCAGAAATTCCTAGTATTTTGTATCAAAAATGCAGAAATTCCCCTTACTTTTAGGTAAAAAGGCTGAAATTCCCATTATTTGGGGGCAAAAAGGCAGAAATTTCCCTAATTTTCGTGCAAAATTGTAGAAATTTCACTTACTTCAGGGTAATAAGTCAGAAATTTTCCTTATTTTGGGGCAAAAAAGACAGAACTTTTTTTTGTTTTGCGGGAAAAAGACAGAAATTCCACTAATTTAGAGGCAAAAATGCCGAAATTCCCCTTATTTTGGAGCAAAAATGAAGAAATTTTTCTTTTTTATGGCAAAAAGGTATGCATTCTTCTAATTTTCGGGCAAAAAGACAGAAATTACCTATATTTTGGAGCAAAATTGCAGAAATTCCCCTAATTGTGGGGCAAAAAGGCAGAAATTCCCTATATGTTGGGGCAAAAAGACAGAAATTCTCCTTATTTTGGGGCAAAACTCAGAAATTCCACTTATTTTGGGGCAAAATTCAAGAAATTTCCCTTATTTTGGGGCAAAATTGTAGAAATTTCACTTATTTTGGGGCAAAATTTCAGAAATTTCACTTATTTCAGGGAAAAAAAAGAAATTTTCTTATTTTGGGGCAAAAAGGCAGAAATTCCTAATATTTTGTGGCAAAAATGCAGAAATTCCTCTAATTTTCGTGCAAAATTGTAGAAATTTCACTTACTTCAAGGTAATAAGTCAGAAATTTTCCTTATTTTGCGGCAAAATACAGGAATTCCCTTTGTTTTGCGGGAAAAAGACAGAAATTCCACTTATTTAGAGGCAAAAAAGCAGAAATTTCCCTTATTTTGGTGAAAAAATGAAGAAATTTCTCTTTTTTATGGCAAAAAGGTATGCATTCTTTTTATTTTCGAGCAAAAAGGCAGAAATTCCTTGTATTTTGAAGCAAAATTGCAGAAATTCCCCCAATTGTGGGGCAAAAAGGCAGAAATTCCCTATATTTGGGCAAAAAGCCAGAAATTCTCCTTATTTTGGGGCAAAACTCAGAAATTCCACTTATTTTGGGGCAAAATTCCAGAAATTTCTCTTATTTTGGGGCAAAATTGAAGAAATTTGACTTATTTCAGAAAAAAGCAGAAATTTTCTTATTTTAGGGCAAAAAGGCAGAAATTATTTTTTATTTTGGTACAAAATTGCAAAAATTTTTCTTATTTTGGGACAAAAAGGCAATAATTTCCCATAGTTTGGGGCAAAAATGCAGAAATTCCCCTTATTTTGAGGTAAAAAGGCTGAAATTCCCCTTATTTGGGGGCAAAAAGGCAGAAATTTCCCTTATTTTGGGGCAAAATTGCAGAAATTTCATTTACTTCAGGGTAATAAGTCAGAAATTTTTCTTATTTTGGGGCAAAAGAGACAGAAATTCCCTTTTTTTTGGGGGAAAAAGACAGAAATTCCACTTATTTAGAGGCAAAAAAGCAGAAAGTCCTTTTATTTTGGAGCAAAAATGAAGAAATTTCCCTTTTTTATGGCAAAAGGTATGCATTCTTCTCATTTTCCGGCAAAAAAAAAAAGAAATTCCCCGTATTTTGGAGCAAAATTGCAGAAATTCCCCTAATTGTGGTGCAAAAAGGCGGAAATTCCCTATATGTTGGGGCAAAAAGACAGAAATTCTCCTTATTTTGGGGCAAAACTCAGAAATTCCACTTATTTTGGGGCAAAATTGCAGAAATTTGACTTATTTTAGAGCAAAATTGCAGAAATTTCACTTATTTCTGAAAAAAAGCAGAAATTCTCTTATTTTGGGGCCAAAAGGCAGAAATTTCGTGTATTTTGGTACAAAATTGCAGATATTTTTCTTATTTTGGGTCAAAAAGGCAGAAATTTCCCATATTATAGAACAAAAATGCAGAAATTCCCGTTATTTTGAGGTAAAAACGCTGAAATTCCCCTTTTTTGGGTGCAAAAAGGCAGAAATTTCCATTATTTTGGGGAAAAATTGCAGAAATTTCAGTAATTTCAGGGTAATAAGTCAGAAATTTTCCTTATTTTGGGGCAAAAAAGACAGAAATTCCCTTTGTTTTGGGGGAAAAAGACAGAAATTCCACTTATTTAAGGGCAAAAAAGCAGAAATTCCCCTTATTTTGGAGCAAAATAAAGAAATTTCCCTTTTTTATGGCAAAAAGCTATGCATTCTTCTTATTTTCGGGCAAAAAAGCAGAAATTACCCGTATTTTGGAGCAAAATTGCAGAAATTCCCCTAATTGTGGGGCAAAAAGGCAGAAATTCCCTATATGTTAAGGCAAAAAGACAGAAATTCTCCTTATTTTGGGGCAAAACTCAGAAATTCCACTTATTTTGGGGCAAAATTCCAGAAATTTCCCTTATTTTGGGGCAAAATTGCAGAAATTTCACTTATTTTGGGGCAAAATTTCAGAAATTTCACTTATTTCAGGGAAAAATGCAGAAATTTTTTTATTTTGGGGCAAAAAGGATGAAATTCCTAATATTTTGTGGCAAAAATGCAGAAATTCTCCTTATTTTGTGGTAAAAAGTCTGAAATTCCCCTTATTTGGGGGCAAAAAGACAGAAATTTCTCTTATTTTGAGGCAAAATTGCAGAAATTTCACTTATTTCAGGGTAATAAGTCAGATATTTTCCTTATTTTGGGGCAAAAAAGAGAGAAATTCCCTTTGTTTTGGGGGAAAAAGACAGAAATTCCACTTATTTAGAGGCAAAAAAGCAGAAATTCCCCTTATTTGGAGCAAAAATGAAGAAATTTACCTTTTTTATGGCAAAAAGCGATGCATTCTTCTTATTTTCGGGCAAAAAAGCAGAAATTTCCCGTATTTTGCAGCAAAATTGCAGAAATTCCCCTAATTGTGGGGCAAAAAGGCAGAAATTCCCTATATGTTGGAGCAAAAAAACAGAAATTCTCCTTATTTTGGGGCAAAACTCAGAAATTCCACTTATTTTGGTGCAAAATTGCAGAAATTTCACTTATTTCAGAAAAAAAGCAGAAATTTTCTTATTTTGGGGCAAAAAGGTAGAAATTTCTTTTACTTTGGTACAAAATTGCAGAAATTTTTCTTATTTTGGGGCAATAAGGGAGAAATTTCCCATATTTTGGGGGAAAAATGCAGAAATTCCCCTTATTTTGAGGTAAAAAGGCTGAAATTCCCCTTATTTGGGGGCAAAAAGGCAGAAATTTCCCTTATTTTGGGGCAAAATTGCAGAAATTTCATTTACTTCAGGGTAATAAGTCAGAAATTTTTCTTATTTTGGGGCAAAAGAGACAGAAATTCCCTTTTTTTTGGGGGAAAAAGACAGAAATTCCACTTATTTAGAGGCAAAAAAGCAGAAAGTCCTTTTATTTTGGAGCAAAAATGAAGAAATTTCCCTTTTTTATGGCAAAAGGTATGCATTCTTCTCATTTTCCGGCAAAAAAAAAAAGAAATTCCCCGTATTTTGGAGCAAAATTGCAGAAATTCCCCTAATTGTGGTGCAAAAAGGCGGAAATTCCCTATATGTTGGGGCAAAAAGACAGAAATTCTCCTTATTTTGGGGCAAAACTCAGAAATTCCACTTATTTTGGGGCAAAATTGCAGAAATTTGACTTATTTTAGAGCAAAATTGCAGAAATTTCACTTATTTCTGAAAAAAAGCAGAAATTCTCTTATTTTGGGGCCAAAAGGCAGAAATTTCGTGTATTTTGGTACAAAATTGCAGATATTTTTCTTATTTTGGGTCAAAAAGGCAGAAATTTCCCATATTATGGAACAAAAATGCAGAAATTCCCGTTATTTTGAGGTAAAAACGCTGAAATTCCCCTTTTTTGGGTGCAAAAAGGCAGAAATTTCCATTATTTTGGGGAAAAATTGCAGAAATTTCAGTAATTTCAGGGTAATAAGTCAGAAATTTTCCTTATTTTGGGGCAAAAAAGACAGAAATTCCCTTTGTTTTGGGGGAAAAAGACAGAAATTCCACTTATTTAAGGGCAAAAAAGCAGAAATTCCCCTTATTTTGGAGCAAAATAAAGAAATTTCCCTTTTTTATGGCAAAAAGCTATGCATTCTTCTTATTTTCGGGCAAAAAAGCAGAAATTACCCGTATTTTGGAGCAAAATTGCAGAAATTCCCCTAATTGTGGGGCAAAAAGGCAGAAATTCCCTATATGTTAAGGCAAAAAGACAGAAATTCTCCTTATTTTGGGGCAAAACTCAGAAATTCCACTTATTTTGGGGCAAAATTCCAGAAATTTCCCTTATTTTGGGGCAAAATTGCAGAAATTTCACTTATTTTGGGGCAAAATTTCAGAAATTTCACTTATTTCAGGGAAAAATGCAGAAATTTTTTTATTTTGGGGCAAAAAGGATGAAATTCCTAATATTTTGTGGCAAAAATGCAGAAATTCTCCTTATTTTGTGGTAAAAAGTCTGAAATTCCCCTTATTTGGGGGCAAAAAGACAGAAATTTCTCTTATTTTGAGGCAAAATTGCAGAAATTTCACTTATTTCAGGGTAATAAGTCAGATATTTTCCTTATTTTGGGGCAAAAAAGAGAGAAATTCCCTTTGTTTTGGGGGAAAAAGACAGAAATTCCACTTATTTAGAGGCAAAAAAGCAGAAATTCCCCTTATTTGGAGCAAAAATGAAGAAATTTACCTTTTTTATGGCAAAAAGCGATGCATTCTTCTTATTTTCGGGCAAAAAAGCAGAAATTTCCCGTATTTTGCAGCAAAATTGCAGAAATTCCCCTAATTGTGGGGCAAAAAGGCAGAAATTCCCTATATGTTGGAGCAAAAAAACAGAAATTCTCCTTATTTTGGTGCAAAACTCAGAAATTCCACTTATTTTGGTGCAAAATTGCAGAAATTTCACTTATTTCAGAAAAAAAGCAGAAATTTTCTTATTTTGGGGCAAAAAGGTAGAAATTTCTTTTACTTTGGTACAAAATTGCAGAAATTTTTCTTATTTTGGGGCAATAAGGGAGAAATTTCCCATATTTTGGGGGAAAAATGCAGAAATTCCCCTTATTTTGAGGTAAAAAGGCTGAAATTCCCCTTATTTGGGGGCAAAAAGACAGAAATTTCCCTTATTTGGGGGCAAAATTGCAGAAATTTCACTTATTTCAGGGAAATAAGTCAGAAATTTTCCTTATTTTGGGGCAAAAAAGACAGAAATTCCCTTTGTTTTGGGGGAAAAAGACAGAAATTCCACTTATTTAGAGGCAAAAAAGCAGAAATTCCCCTTATATTAGAGCAAAAATGAAGAAATTTTCCTTTTTTGTGGCAAAAGGTATACATTCCCCTTATTTTGGGGCAAAATTCCAAAAATTTTCCTTATTTTGGGGCAAAATTGCAGAAACTTCACTTATTTTGTGGCAAAATTGCAGAAATTTCACTTATTTCAGAGAAAAAAAGGCAGAAATTTTCCTTATTTTGGGGCAAAAAGGCAGAAATTTTTTATATTTTGTGGCAAAAATGCAGAAATTCCTCTTATTTTGAGGTAAAAAGGCTGAAATTCCCCTTATTTTGGGGCAAAATTGCAGAAATTTCACTTATTTCAGGGTAATAAGTCAAAAATTTTCCTCATTTTGGGGCAAAAAAGGCAGAAATTCCCTTTGTTTTGGGGGAAAAAGACAGAAATTCCACTTATTTAGAGGCAAAAAAGTAGAAATTCCTTTTATATTGGAGCAAAAATGAAGAAATTTCCCTTTTTTGTGGCAAAAGGTATACATTCTCCTTATTTTGGGGCAAAATTCCAAAAATGTTCCTTATTTTGGGACAAAATTGCAGAAACTTCACTTATTTTGGGGCAAAATTGCAGAAATTTCACTTATTTCAGAGAAAAAAAGGCAGAAATTTTCCTTATTTTGGGCCAAAAAGGCAGAAATTTTTTATATTTTGTGGCAAAAATGCACAAATTCCTCTTATTTTGAGGTAAAAAGGCTGAAATTCCCCTTATTTTGGGGCAAAATTGCAGAAATTTCACTTATTTCAGGGTAATAAGTCAAAAATTTTCCTTATTTTGGGGCAAAAAAGACAGAAATTCTTTTTGTTTTGGGGGAAAAAGACAGAAATTCCACTTATTTAGAGGCAAAAATGCAGAAATTCCCCTTATTTTGGAGAAAAAATGAAGAAATTTCCCTTTTTTATGGCAAAAGGGTATGCATTCTTCTTATTTTTGGGCAAAAAGGCAGAAATTCCCCGTATTTTGGAGCAAAATTGCAGAAATTCCTCTAATTGTGGAGCAAAAAGGCAGAAATTCCCTCTATGTTGGGGCAAAAAGACAGAAATTCTTTTTATTTTGGGGCAAAACTAAGAAATTTCACTTATTCTGAGGCAAAATTCCAGAAATTTCCCTTATTTTGGGGCAAAATTGCAGAAATTTGACTTATTTCAGAAAAAAAGCAGAAATTTTTTTATTTTGGAACAAAAAGGCAGAAATTTTTCTTATTTCGGTACAAAATTGCAGAAATTTTTCTTATTTTGGGGCACAAAGGCAGAAATTTCCCATATTTTGGGGAAAATGGAGAAATTCCCCTTATTTTGAGGTAAACAGGCTGAAATTCCCCTTATTTGGGGATAAAAATGCAGAAATTTCCCTTTGTTTTGGGGGAAAAAGACAGAAATTCCACTTATTTAGAGGCAAAAAAGCAGAAATTCCCCTTATTTTGGAGCAAAAATGAAGAAATTTTCCTTTTCTATGGCAAACAGGTATGCATTCTTTTAATTTTCGGGCAAAAAAGCAGAAATTTCCCATATTTTTGAGCAAAATTGCAGAAATTCCCCTAATTGTGGGACAAAAAGACAGAAATTCCCTATATGTTGGGGCAAAAAGACAGAAATTCTACTTATTTTGGGGCAAAACTCAGAAATTTCACTTATTCTTGGGCAAAATTGCAGAAAATTCACTTATTTCAGAAAAAAAAGCAGAAATTTTCTTATTTTGGGGCAAAAAGGCAGAAATTTCTTATATTTTGGTACAAAATTGTAGAAATTTTTCTTATTTTGGGGCAAAAAGGCAGAAATTTCTCATATTTTGGGACAAAAATGCAGAAATTTCCCTTATTTTGAGGTAAAAAGGCTGAAATTCCCATTATTTGGGGGCAAAAGGTAGAAATTTCCATTATTTTGGGGCAAAATTGCAGAAATTTCACTTACTTTAGGGTAATAAGTCAGAAATTTTCTTTATTTTGGGGCAAAAAACCAGAAATTCTCTTTGTTTTGGGGGAAAAAGACAGATATTCCACTTATTTAGAGGCAAAAATGCAGAAATTCCCCTTATTTTGGAGCAAAAATGAAGAAATTTCCCTTTTTTTATGGCAAAAAGGTATGCATTCTTTTTATTTTCGAGCAAAAAGGCAGAAATTCCTTGTATTTTGAAGCAAAATTGCAGAAATTCCCCCAATTGTGGGGCAAAAAGGCAGAAATTCCCTCTATGTTGGGGCAAAAAGACAGAAATTCTTTTTATTTTGGGGCAAAACTAAGAAATTTCACTTATTCTGGGGCAAAATTCCAGAAATTTCCCTTATTTTGGGGCAAAATTGCAGAAATTTGACTTATTTCAGAAAAAAAGCAGAAATTTTTTTATTTTGGAACAAAAAGGCAGAAATTTTTCTTATTTTGGTACAAAATTGCAGAAATTTTTCTTATTTTGGGGCACAAAGGCAGAAATTTCCCATATTTTGGGGAAAATGGAGAAATTCCCCTTATTTTGAAGTAAACAGGCTGAAATTCCCCTTATTTGGGGATAAAAATGCAGAAATTTCCCTTTGTTTTGGGGGAAAAAGACAGAAATTCCACTTATTTAGAGGCAAAAAAGCAGAAATTCCCCTTATTTTGGAGCAAAAATGAAGAAATTTTCCTTTTCTATGGCAAACAGGTATGCATTCTTTTAATTTTCGGGCAAAAAAGCAGAAATTTCCCATATTTTTGAGCAAAATTGCAGAAATTCCCCTAATTGTGGGACAAAAAGACAGAAATTCCCTATATGTTGGGGCAAAAAGACAGAAATTCTACTTATTTTGGGGCAAAACTCAGAAATTTCACTTATTCTTGGGCAAAATTGCAGAAAATTCACTTATTTCAGAAAAAAAAGCAGAAATTTTCTTATTTTGGGGCAAAAAGGCAGAAATTTCTTATATTTTGGTACAAAATTGTAGAAATTTTTCTTATTTTGGGGCAAAAAGGCAGAAATTTCTCATATTTTGGGACAAAAATGCAGAAATTTCCCTTATTTTGAGGTAAAAAGGCTGAAATTCCCATTATTTGGGGGCAAAAGGCAGAAATTTCCATTATTTTGGGGCAAAATTGCAGAAATTTCACTTACTTTAGGGTAATAAGTCAGAAATTTTCTTTATTTTGGGGCAAAAAACCAGAAATTCTCTTTGTTTTGGGGGAAAAAGACAGATATTCCACTTATTTAGAGGCAAAAATGCAGAAATTCCCCTTATTTTGGAGCAAAAATGAAGAAATTTCCCTTTTTTTATGGCAAAAAGGTATGCATTCTTTTTATTTTCGAGCAAAAAGGCAGAAATTCCTTGTATTTTGAAGCAAAATTGCAGAAATTCCCCCAATTGTGGGGCAAAAAGGCAGAAATTCCCTATATTTGGGCAAAAAGACAGAAATTCTCCTTATTTTGGGGCAAAACTCAGAAATTCCACTTATTTTGGGGCAAAATTCCAGAAATTTCTCTTATTTTGGGGCAAAATTGAAGAAATTTGACTCATTTCAGAAAAAAGCAGAAATTTTCTTATTTTAGGGCAAAAAGGCAGAAATTATTTTTTATTTTGGTACAAAATTGCAAAAATTTTTCTTATTTTGGGACAAAAAGGCAGAAATTTCCCATAGTTTGGGGCAAAAATGCAGAAATTCCCCTTATTTTGAGGTAAAAAGGCTGAAATTCCCCTTATTTGGGGGCAAAAAGGCAGAAATTTCCCTTATTTTGGGGCAAAATTGCAGAAATTTCACTTACTTCAGGGTAATAAGTCAGAAATTTTTCTTATTTTGGGGCAAAAGTGACAGGAATCCCCTTTGGGGGAAAAAGACAGAAATTTCACTTATTTAGAGGCAAAAACGCAGAAATTCCCCTTATTTTGGAGAAAAAATGAAGAAATTTCCCTTTTTTATGGCAAAAAGGTATGCATTCTTCTTATTTTTGGGCAAAAAGGCAGAAATTTCCCGTATTTTGGAGCAAAATTGCAGAAATTCCTCTAATTGTGGGGCAAAAAGGCAGAAATTCCCTCTATGTTGGGGCAAAAATACAGAAATTCTTTTTATTTTGGGGCAAAACTAAGAAATTTCACCTATTCTGGGCAAAATTCCAGAAATTTCCCTTATTTTGGGGCAAAATTGCAGAAATTTGACTTATTTCAGAAAAAAAGCAGAAATTTTTTTATTTTGGAACAAAAAGGCAGAAATTTTTCTTATTTTGGTACAAAATTGCAGAAATTTTTCTTATTTTGGGGCACAAAGGCAGAAATTTCCCATATTTTGGGGAAAATGGAGAAATTCCCCTTATTTTGAGGTAAACAGGCTAAAATTCCCCTTATTTGGGGATAAAAATGCAGAAATTTCCCTTATTTTGGGGCGAAATTGCAGAAATTTCACTTATTTCAGGGTAATAAGTTAGAAATTTTCCTTATTTTGGGGCAAAAAAGACAGAAATTCCCTTTGTTTTGGAGGAAAAAGACAGAAATTCCACTTATTTAGAGGCAAAAAAGCAGAAATTCCCCTTATTTTGGAGCAAAAATGAAGAAATTTTCCTTTTCTTAGGCAAACAGGTATGGATTCTTTTTATTTTCGGGCAAAAAAGCAGAAATTTCCCATATTTTTGAGCAAAATTGCAGAAATTCCCCTAATTGTGGGACAAAAAGGCAGAAATTCCCTATATGTTGGGGCAAAAAGACAGAAATTCTACTTATTTTGGGGCAAAACTCAGAAATTTCACTTATTCTTGGGCAAAATTGCAGATTATTCACTTATTTCAGAAAAAAAAAGCAGAAATTTTCTTATTTTAGGGCAAAAAGGCAGAAATTATTTTTTATTTTGGTACAAAATTGCAAAAATTTTTCTTATTTTGGGACAAAAAGGCAGAAATTTCCCATAGTTTGGGGCAAAAATGCAGAAATTCCCCTTATTTTGAGGTAAAAAGGCTGAAATTCCCCTTATTTGGGGGCAAAAAGGCAGAAATTTCCCTTATTTTGGGGCAAAATTGCAGAAATTTCACTTACTTCAGGGTAATAAGTCAGAAATTTTTATTATTTTGGGGCAAAAGAGACAGAAATTCCCTTTGGGGGAAAAAGACATAAATTCCACTTATTTAGAGGCAAAAAAGCAGAAATTCCTTTTATTTTGGAGCAAAAATGAAGAAATTTCCCTTTTTTATGGCAAAAGGTATGCATTCTTCTCATTTTCAGGCAAAAAAAGAAATTCCCCGTATTTTGGAGCAAAATTGCAGAAATTCCCCTAATTGTGGGGCAAAAAGGCGGAAATTCCCTATATGTTGGGGCAAAAAGACAGAAATTCTCCTTATTTTGGGGCAAAACTCAGAAATTCCACTTATTTTGGGGCAAAATTGCAGAAATTTGACTTATTTTAGAGCAAAATTGCAGAAATTTCACTTATTTCTGAAAAAAAGCAGAAATTCTCTTATTTTGGGGCCAAAAGGCAGAAATTTCGTTTATTTTGGTACAAAATTGCAGATATTTTTCTTATTTTAGGGCAAAAAGGCAGAAATTTCCCATATTATGGGGCAAAAATGCAGAAATTCCCGTTATTTTGAGGTAAAAAGGCTGAAATTCCCCTTTTTTGGGTGCAAAAAGGCAGAAATTTCCATTATTTTGGGGAAAAATTGCAGAAATTTCAGTAATTTCAGGGTAATAATTCAGAAATTTTCCTTATTTTGGGGCAAAAAAGACAGAAATTCCCTTTGTTTTGGGGGAAAAAGACAGAAATTCCACTTATTTAAGGGCAAAAAAGCAGAAATTCCCCTTATTTTGGAGCAAAAATGAAGAAATTTCCCTTTTTTATGGCAAAAAGCTATGCATTCTTCTTATTTTCGGGCAAAAAAGCAGAAATTACCCGTATTTTGGAGCAAAATTGCAGAAATTTCCCTAATTGTGGGGCAAAAAGGCAGAAATTCCCTATATGTTAGGGCAAAAAGACAGAAATTCTCCTTATTTTGGGGCAAAACTCAGAAATTCCACTTATTTTGGGGCAAAATTCCAGAAATTTCCCTTATTTTGGGGCAAAATTGCAGAAATTTCACTTATTTTGGGGCAAAATTTCAGAAATTTCACTTATTTCAGGGAAAAAAGGCAGAAATTTTTTTATTTTGGGGCAAAAAGGATGAAATTCCTAATATTTTGTGGAAAAAATGCAGAAATTCTCCTTATTTTGTGGTAAAAATTCTGAAATTCCCCTTATTTGGGGGCAAAAATGCAGAAATTTCTCTTATTTTTGGGCAAAATTGCAGAAATTTCACTTATTTCAGGGTAATAAGTCAGAATTTTTTCTTTATTTTGGGGCAAAAAAGACAGAAATTTTCTATGTTTTGAGTGAAAAAAGACAGAAATTCCACTTATTTAGAGGCAAAAATGCAGAAATTCCCTTTAATTTTGAGCAAAAATGAAGTAATTTCTCCTTTTTATGGCAAAAAGGTATGCATTCTTCTTATTTTCGGGCAAAAAGGCAGAAATTTTCCGTATTTTGGAGCAAAATTGCAGAAATTCCCCTAATTGTGGGGCAAAAAGGCAGAAATTCCCTATATGTTGGGGCAAAAAGATAGAAATTCTCCTTAGTTTGGGGCAAAACTCAGAAATTCCACTTATTTTGGGGCAAAATTCCAGAAATTTCCCTAATTTTGGGGCAAAATTGCAGAAATTTCACTTATTTTGGGGCAAAATTTCAGAAATTTCACTTATTTCAGGGAAAAAAAACAGAAATTTTCTTATTTTGGGGCAAAAAGGCAGAAATTTCTTTTGTTTTGGTACAAAATTGCAGAAATTTTTCTTATTTTGGGGCAAAAAGGCAGAAATTTCCCATATTTTGGAGCAAAAAGGCAGAAATTCCCCTTATTTTCAGGTAAAAAGGCTGAAATTCCTTTTTTTGGGGGGCTAAAAGGCAGAAATTTCCCTTATTTTCGGGCAAAATTGCTAAAATTTCACTTATTTCAGGGTAATAAGTCAGAAATTTTCCTTATTTTGGGGAAAAAGAGACAGAAATTCCCTTTGTTTTGAAGGAAAAATACAGAAATTCCAATTATTTAGAGGCAAAAAAGCAGAAATTCCCCTTATTTTGGAGCAAAAATGAAGAAATTTCCATTTTTATGGCAAAAAGGTATGCATTCTTCTTATTTTCGGGCAAAAAGGCAGAAATTCACCGTATTTTGGAGCAAAATTGGAGAAATCCCCGTAATTGTCAGTCAAAAAAACAGAAATTCCCTATATCTTGGGGCAAAAAGACAGAAATTCTCCTTATTTTGGGACAAATCTCAGAAATTCCACTTATTTTGGGGAAAAATTCCAGAAATTTCACTTTTTTGGGGCAAAATTGCATAAATTTCAATTATTTTGGGGCAAAATTGCAGAAATTTCACTTATTTCAGGGAAAAAAGGCAGAAATTTTCCTTATTTTGAGGCAAAAAGGCAGAAATTCCTAATATTTTGTGGCAAAAATGCAGAAATTCCCCTTATTTTGAGGTAAAAAGGCTGAAATTCCCATTATTGGGGGCAAAAAGGCAGAAATTTCCCTAATTTTCGTGCATAATTGCAGAAATTTCACTTACTTCAGGGTAATAAGTCAGAAATTTTCCTTATTTTGGGGCAAAAAAGACAGAACTTCCTTTTGTTTTGCGGGAAAAAGACAGAAATTCCACTTATTTAGAGGCAAAAATGCAGAAATTCCCTTTATTTTGGAGCAAAAAGGAAGAAATTTTTCTTTTTTATGGCAAAAAGGTATGCATTATTCTAATTATCAGGCAAAAAGACAGAAATTCCCTGTATTTTGGAGCAAAATTTCAGAAATTCCCCTAATTGTGGGGCCAAAATTCAGAAATTCCCTATATGTTGGGGCAAAAAGACAGAAATTCTCTTTATTTTGGGGCAAAACTCAGAAATTCCACTTATTTTGGGGCAAAATTCCAGAAATTTCCCTTATTTTGGGGCAAAATTGTAGAAATTTCACTTATTTTGGGGCAAAATTTCAGAAATTTCACTTATTTCAGGGAAAAAAAACAGAAATTTTCTTATTTTGGGGCAAAAAGGCAGAAATTCCTAATATTTTGTGGCAAAAGTGCAGAAATTCCCTTTATTTTGAGGTAAAAAATCTGAAATTCACCTTATTTGGGGGCAAAAAGTCAAAAATTTCCCTTATTTTGGGGCAAAATTGCAGAAATTTCACTTATTTTAGGGTAATAAGTCAGAAATTTTCCTTATTTTGAGGCAAAAAAGACAGGAATTCCCTTTGTCTTGGGGGAAAAAGAGAGAAATTCCACTTATTTAGAGGCAAAAAAGCAAAAATTTCCCTTATTTTGGAGAAAAAATGAAGAAATTTCCCTTTTTTATGGCAAAAAGGTATGCATTCTTTTTATTTTCGGGCAAAAAGGCTAAAATTCCCCGTATTTTGGAGCAAAATTGCAGAAATTCCCCTAATTGTTGGGCAAAAAGGCAGAAATTCCACGTGTTTTGGGGCAAAATTCCAGAAATTTTCATTATTTTGTGGCAAAATTGGAAAAATTTCACTTATTTAAGGGAAAAAAGGCAGAAATTTTTCTTATTTTGGGGCAAAAAGGCCGAAATTTCCTTTATTTGGGGGCAAAAATGCAGAAATTCCCCTTATTTTGTGGTAAAATGGCTGAAATTCCCCATATTTGGGGGCAAAAAGGCAGAAATTTCCCTTATTTTGGGGCAAAATTGCAGAAATTTCACTTATTTCAGGGTAATAAGTCAGAAATTTTTCTTATTTTGGGGCAAAAAAGACAGAAATTCCCTTTGTTTTGGGGGAAAAAGACAGAAATTCCACTTATTTAGAGTCAAAAATGCAGAAATTCCCCTTATTTTGGAGCAAAAATGAAATTTCCCTTTTTTATGGCAAAAAGGTATGCATTCTTCTTATTTTCGGGCAAAAAGGCAGAAATTCCTCATATTTTGGAGCAAAATTGCAGAAATTCCTTTAATTGTGGGGCAAAAAGGCAGAAATTTCCTATATCTTAGGGCAAAAAGACAGAAATTCTCCTTATTTTGGGGCAAAACTAAGAAATCCCACTTATTTAGGTCAAAATTCCTGAAATTTCCCTTATTTTTGGGCCAAAATGCAGAAATTTCACTTATTTCAGGGTAAAAACGCAGAAATTTTCCTTATTTGGGGCAAAAACGCCAAAATTTTCCTTATTTTGGGGCAAAAATTCAGAAATTCCCCTTATTTTGAGGTAAAATGGCTGAAATTCCCCTTATTTGGGGGCAAGAATGCAGAAATTTCCCTTATATTGGGGCAAAATTGCAGAAATTTCACTTATTTCAGGGTAATAAGTCAAAATTTTTTCTTTATTTTGGGGCAAATAAGACAGAAATTCCCTTTGTTTTGGGGGAAAAAGACAGAAATTCCACTTATTTAGAGGCAAAAATGCAGAAATTCCCCTTATTTTGGAGCAAAAATGAAGAAATTTCCCTTTTTTATGGCAAAAAGGTATGCATTCTTCTTATTTTCGGGCAAAAAAGCAGAAATTCCCCGTATTTTGGAGCAAAATTGCAGAAATTTCCCTAATTGTGGGGCAAAAAGACAGAAATTCCCTATATGTTGGGGCAAAAACATAGAAATTCTCCTTATTTTGGGGCAAAATTCAGAAATTCCACTTATTTTGGGGCAAAATTCCAGAAATTTCCCTTATTTTAGGGCAAAATTGCAGAAATTTTACTTATTTTCGGGCAAAATTGCAGAAATTTCACTTATTTCAAAAAAAAGCAGATATTTTCTTATTTTGGGGCAAAAAGGCAGAAATTTCTTTTATTTTGGTACAAAATTGCAGAAATTTTCCTTATTTTGGGGCAAAAAGGCAGAAATTTCCCATATTTTGGGGCAAAAATGCAGAAATTCCCCTTATTTTGAGGGAAAAAGGCTGAAATTCCATTTTTTTGTGGGCAAAAATGCAGAAATTTCCCATATTTTGGGGCAAAAATGCAGAAATTCCACTTATTTTGAGGTAAAAAGGCTGAAATTCCCATTATTTGGGAAGAAAAAAGCAGAAATTTCCCTTATTTTGTGGCAAAATTGCAGAAATTTCACTTATTTTAGGGTAATAAGACAGAAATTTTCTTTATTTTGGGGCAAAAAAACCCCAGAAATTCCCTTTGTTTTGGGGGAAAAAGACAGCAATTCCACTTATTTAGAGGCAAAAAAGCAGAAATTTTCCTTATTTTGGAGCAAAATTTCAGAAATTCCCCTAATTGTGGGTCAAAAAGGCAGAAATTCCCTATATGTTGGGGCAAAAAGACAGAAATTCTCATTATTTTGGGCAAATCTCAGAAATTCCACTTATTTTGGGGCAAAATTCCAGAAATTTCATTTATTTTGGGGCAAAATTGCAGAAATTTCACTTATTTTGTTGCAAAATTGCAGAAATTTCACTTATTTCAGAGAAAAAAGGTAGAAATTTTCCATATTTTGGGGCAAAAAGTTAGAAATTCCTAATATTTTGTGGCAAAAATGCAGAAATTCCTTTTATTTTGAGGTAAAAAGGCTGAAATTTCCCTTATTTGGGGGCAAAAAGGCAGAAATTTCCCTTATTTTGGAACAAAATTGCATAAATTTCAGTTACTTCAGGGTAATAAGTCAGAATTTTTCTTTTTTTGGGGCAAAAAAGACAGAAATTCCCTTTGTTTTGGGGAAAAAGGCAAAAATTCCACTTATTTAAAGGCAAAAAAGCAGAAATTCCCCTTATTTTGGAGCAAAAATGAAGAAATTTCCCTTTTTTATGGCAAAAAGGTATGCATTCTTCTTATTTTCGGGCAAAAAGGCAGAAATTCCCTGTATTTTGGAGCAAAATTGCAGAAATTCCTCTAATTGTGGGGCAAAAAGGCAGAAATTCCCTATATGTAGGGGCAAAAAGACAGAAATTCTCCTTATTTTGGGGCAAAACTCAGAAATTCCACTTATTTTGGGGCAAAATTCCAGAAATTTCCCTTATTTTGGGGCAAAATAGCAGAAATTTCACTTATTTCAAAAAAAAGCAGAATCTTTCTTATTTTGGGACAAAAAGGCAGAAATTTCATTTATTTTGGTACATAATTGCAGAAATTTTTCTTATTTTGGGGCAAAAAGGCAGAAATTTCCCATATTTTGGAGCAAAAAGGCAGAAATTACCCTTATTTTGAGGTAAAAAGGCTGAAATTCCTTTTATTTGGGGGCAAAAAGGCAGAAATTTCCTGTATTTTCGGGCAAAATTGCAGAAATTTCACTTATTTCAGGGTAATAAGTCAGAAATTTTCCTTATTTTGGGGCAAAAAAGACAAAAATTCCTTTTGTTTTCGGAAAAAAATACAGAAATTCCAATATTTTAGAGGCAAAAAAGCAGAAATTCCCCTTATTATGGAGCAAAAATGAAGAAATTTCCATTTTGATGGCAAAAAGATATGCATTCTTCTTATTTTCGGGCAAAAAGGCAGAAATTCCCCGTATTTTGGAGCAAAATTGCAGAAATTCCCCTAATTGTGGGTCAAAAAGGCAGAAATTTCCTATATCTTGGGGCAAAAAGACAGAAATTCTCCTTATTTTGGGGCAAATCTCAGAAATTCCACTTATTTTGGGGCAAAATTCCAGAAATTTCACTTATTTTGGGGCTAAATTGCATAAATTTCAATTATTTTGGGGCAAAATTGCAGAAATTTCACTTATTTCAGGGAAAAAAGGCAGAAATTTTCCTTATTTTAGGGGAAAAAGGCAGAAATTCCTAATATTTTGTGGCAAAAATGCAGAAATTCCCCTTATTTTGAGGGAAAAAAGGCTGAAATTCCCATTATTTGGGGGCAAAAAGGCAGAAATTTCTCTAATTTTCGGGCAAAATTGCAGAAATTTCACTTACTTCAGAGTAATAAGTCAGAAAATTTCTTTATTTTGGGGCAAAAAAGACAGAACTTCCTTTTGTTTTGCGGGAAAAAGACAGAAATTCCACTTATTTAGAGGCAAAAAAGCAGAAATTCCCTTTATTTTGGAGCAAAAATGAAGAAATTTCCCTTTTTTATGGCAAAAAGGTATGCATTCTTCTAATTGTCGGGCAAAAAGACAGAAATTCCCCGTATTTTGGAGCAAAATTGCAGAATTTCCCCTAATTGTGGGGCAAAAATGCAGAAATTCCCTATATGTTGGGGCAAAAAGACAGAAATTCTCCTCATTTTGGGGCAAAACTCAGAAATTCCACTTATTTTGGGGAAAAATTCCAGAAATTTCCCTTATTTTGGGGCAAAATTGCAGAAATTTCACTTATTTTGGGGCAAAATAGCAGAAATTTCACTTATTTCAAAAAAAAGCAGAATCTTTCTTATTTTGGGTCAAAAGGGCAGAAATTTCATTTATTTTGGTACATAATTGCAGAAATTTTTCTTATTTTGGGGCAAAAGGCAGAAATTTCCCATATTTTGGAGAAAAAAGGCAGAAATTCCCCTTATTTTGAGGTAAAAAGGCTGAAATTCCTTTTATTTGGGGGCAAAAAGGCAGAAATTTCCTTTATTTTCGGGCAAAATTGCAGAAATTTCACTTATTTCAGGGTAATAAGTCAGAAATTCCACTTATTTTGGGGCAAAATTCCAGAAATTTCCCTTATTTTGGGGCAAAATTGCAGAAATTTCCCTTATTTTGGGGCAAAATTGCAGAAATTTCACTTATTTCAGGGTAATAAGACAGAAATTTTCTTTATTTTGGGGCCAAAAATCCCAGAAATTCCCATTGTTTTGGGGGAAAAAGACAGAAATTCCACTTATTTAGAAGCAAAAAAGCAGAAATTCCCCTTATTTTGGAGCAAAATTTCAGAAATTCCCCTAATTGTGGGTCAAAAAGGCAGAAATTCCCTATATGTTGGGGCAAAAAGACAGAAATTCTCATTATTTTGGGGCAAATCTCAGAAATTCCACTTATTTTGGGGCAAAATTCCAGAAATTTCACTTATTTTGGGGCAAAATTGCAGAAATTTCACTTATTTTGTGGCAAAATTGCAGAAATTTCACTTATTTCAGAGAAAAAAGGTAGAAATTTTCCATATTTTGGGGCAAAAAGTTAGAAATTCCTAATATTTTGTGGCAAAAATGCAGAAATTCCTTTTATTTTGAGGTAAAAAGGCTGAAATTCCCCTTATTTGGGGGCAAAAAGGCAGAAATTTCCCTTATTTTGGAACAAAATTGCATAAATTTCACTTACTTCAGGGTAATAAGTCAGAATTTTTCCTTTTTTGGGGCAAAAAAGACAGAAATTCCCTTTGTTTTGGGGAAAAAGGCAAAAATTCCACTTATTTAGAGGCAAAAACGGAAATTCCCCTTATTTTGGAGCAAAAATGAAGAAATTTCCCTTTTTTATGGCAAAAAGATATGCATTCTTCTTATTTTCGGGCAAAAAGGCAGAAATTCCCTGTATTTTGGAGCAAAATTGCAGAAATTCCCCTAATTGTGGGGCAAAAAGGCAGAAATTCCCTATATGTTGGGGCAAAAAGACAGAAATTCTCCTTATTTTGGGACAAAACTCAAAAATTCCACTTATTTTGGGGCAAAATTCCAGAAATTTCCCATATTTTGGGGCAAAATTGCAGAAATTTCACTTATTTTGGGGCAAAATTGCAGAAATTTCACTTATTTCAAAAAAAAGCAGAATCTTTCTTATTTTGGGGCAAAAAGGCAGAAATTTCGTTTATTTTGGTACAAAATTGCAGAAATTTTTCTTATTTGGGGCAAAAAGGCAGAAATTTCCCATATTTTGGAGCAAAAAGGCAGAAATTCCCGTTATTTTGAGGTAAAAAGGCTGAAATTCCTTTTATTTGGGGGCAAAAAGGCAGAAATTTCACTTATTTTGGGGCAAAATTGCAGAAATTTCACTTATTTCAGGGTTATAAATCAGAAATTTTTCTTATTTTGGGACAAAAAAGACAGAAATTCCCTTTGTTTTGGGGGAAAAAGACAGAAATTCCACTTATTTAGAGGCAAAAATGCAGAAATTCCCCTTATTTTGGAGCAAAAATGAAGAAATTTCCCTTTTTTATGGCAAAAAGGTATGCATTCTTCTTATTTTCGGGCAAAAAAGCAGAAATTCCCCGTATTTTGGAGCAAAATTGCAGAAATTTCCCTAATTGTGGGGCAAAAAGACAGAAATTCCCTATATGTTTGGGCAAAAAGACAGAAATTCTCCTTATTTTGGGGCAAAATTCAGAAATTCCACTTATTTTGGGGCAAAATTCCAGAAATTTCCCTTATTTTAGGGCAAAATTGCAGAAATTTTACTTATTTTCGGGCAAAATTGCAGAATTTCACTTATTTCAAAAAAAGCAGAAATTTTCTTATTTTGGGGCAAAAAGGCAGAAATTTCTTTTATTTTGGTACAAAATTGCAGAAATTTTCCTTATTTTGGGGCAAAAAGGCAGAAATTTCCCATATTTTGGGGCAAAAATGCAGAAATTCCCCTTATTTTGAGGGAAAAATGCTGAAATTCCATTTTTTTGGGGGCAAAAATGCAGAAATTTCCCTTATTTTGGAACAAAAATGCAGAAATTCCACTTATTTTGAGGTAAAAAGGCTGAAATTCCCATTATTTGGGGAGAAAAAAGCAGAAATTTCCCTTATTTTGTGGCAAAATTGCAGAAATTTCACTTATTTTAGGGTAATAAGACAGAAATTTTCTTTATTTTGGGGCAAAAAAACCCAGAAATTCCCCTTGTTTTGGGGGAAAAAGACAGCAATTCCACTTATTTAGAGGCAAAAAAGCAGAAATTTTCCTTATTTTGGAGCAAAATTTCAGAAATTCCCCTAATTTTGGGTCAAAAAGGCAGAAATTCCCTATATGTTGGGGCAAAAAGACAGAAATTCTCATTATTTTGGGCAAATCTCAGAAATTCCACTTATTTTGGGACAAAATTCCAGAAATTTCATTTATTTTGGGGCAAAATTGCAGAAATTTCACTTATTTTGTGGCAAAATTTTAGAAATTTCACTTATTTCAGAGAAAAAAGGTAGAAATTTTCCATATTTTGGGGCAAAAAGTTAGAAATTCCTAATATTTTGTGGCAAAAATGCAGAAATTCCTTTTATTTTGAGGTAAAAAGGCTGAAATTTCCCTTATTTGGGGGCAAAAAGGCAGAAATTTCCCTTATTTTGGAACAAAATTGCATAAATTTCAGTTACTTCAGGGTAATAAGTCAGAATTTTTCTTTTTTTGGGGCAAAAAAGACAGAAATTCCCTTTGTTTTGGGGAAAAAGGCAAAAATTCCACTTATTTAAAGGCAAAAAAGCAGAAATTCCCCTTATTTTGGAGCAAAAATGAAGAAATTTCCCTTTTTTATGGCAAAAAGGTATGCATTCTTCTTATTTTCGGGCAAAAAAACAGAAATTCCCTGTATTTTGGAGCAAAATTGCAGAAATTCCCCTAATTGTGGGGCAAAAAGGCAGAAATTCCCTATATGTTGGGGCAAAAAGACAGAAATTCTCCTTATTTTGGGGCAAAACTCAGAAATTCCACTTATTTTGGGGCAAAATTCCAGAAATTTCACTTATTTTGGGGCAAAATAGCAGAAATTTCACTTATTTCAAAAAAAAGCAGAATCTTTCTTATTTTGGGTCAAAAAGGCAGAAATTTCATTTATTTTGGTACATAATTGCAGAAATTTTTCTTATTTTGGGGCAAAAAGGCAGAAATTTCCCATATTTTGGAGCAAAAAAGCAGAAATTCCCCTTATTTTGAGGTAAAAAGGCTGAAATTCCTTTTATTTGGGGGCAAAAAGGCAGAAATTTCCTTTATTTTCGGGCAAAATTGCAGAAATTTCACTTATTTCAGGGTAATAAGTCAGAAATTTCCTTTATTTTGGGGCAAAAAAGACAAAAATTCCTTTTGTTTTGGGAAAAAAATACAGAAATTCCAATTATTTAGAGGCAAAAAAGCAGAAATTCCCCTTATTATGGAGCAAAAATGAAGAAATTTC
The DNA here is from genome assembly GCF_963924665.1 of Micromys minutus. Classification (NCBI taxonomy): domain Eukaryota; kingdom Metazoa; phylum Chordata; class Mammalia; order Rodentia; family Muridae; genus Micromys; species Micromys minutus. Next base: position 10,499,009 of record NW_027667467.1, read on the forward strand.
CATTTTGATGGCAAAAAGGTATGCATTCTTCTTATTTTCGGGCAAAAAGGCAGAAATTCCCCGTATTTTGGAGCAAAATTGCAGAAATTCCCCTAATTGTGGGTCAAAAAGGCAGAAATTTCCTATATCTTGGGGCAAAAAGTCAGAAATTCTCCTTATTTTGGGGCAAATCTCAGAAATTCCACTTATTTTGGGGCAAAATTCCAGAAATTTCACTTATTTTGGGGCTAAATTGCATAAATTTCAATTATTTTGGGGCAAAATTGCAGAAATTTCACTTATTTCAGGGAAAAAAGGCAGAAATTTTCCTTATTTTAGGGGAAAAAGGCAGAAATTCCTAATATTTTGTGGCAAAAATGCAGAAATTCCCCTTATTTTGAGGGAAAAAAGGCTGAAATTCTCATTATTTGGGGGCAAAAAGGCAGAAATTTCTCTAATTTTCGGGCAAAATTGCAGAAATTTCACTTTCTTCAGAGTAATAAGTCAGAAAATTTCTTTATTTTGGGGCAAAAAAGACAGAACTTCCTTTTGTTTTGCGGGAAAAAGACAGAAATTCCACTTATTTAGAGGCAAAAAAGCAGAAATTCCCTTTATTTTGGAGCAAAAATGAAGAAATTTCCCTTTTTTATGGCAAAAAGGTATGCATTCTTCTAATTGTCGGGCAAAAAGACAGAAATTCCCCGTATTTTGGAGCAAAATTGCAGAATTTCCCCTAATTGTGGGGCAAAAAGGCAGAAATTCCCTATATGTTGGGGCAAAAAGACAGAAATTCTCCTTATTTTGGGGCAAAACTCAGAAATTCCACTTATTTTGGGGCAAAATTCCAGAAATTTCCCTTATTTTGGGGCAAAATTGCAGAAATTTCACTTATTTTGGGGCAAAATAGCAGAAATTTCACTTATTTCAAAAAAAAGCAGAATCTTTCTTATTTTGGGTCAAAAAGGCAGAAATTTCATTTATTTTGGTACATAATTGCAGAAATTTTTCTTATTTTGGGGCAAAAAGGCAGAAATTTCCCATATTTTGGAGAAAAAAGGCAGAAATTCCCCTTATTTTGAGGTAAAAAGGCTGAAATTCCTTTTATTTGGGGGCAAAAAGGCAGAAATTTCCTTTATTTTCGGGCAAAATTGCAGAAATTTCACTTATTTCAGGGTAATAAGTCAGAAATTTTCCTTATTTTGGGGCAAAAAAGACAAAAATTCCCTTTGTTTTGGGGGAAAAATACAGAAATTCCAATTATTTAGAGGCAAAAAAGCAGAAATTCCCCTTATTATGGAGCAAAAATGAAGAAATTTCCATTTTTATGGCAAAAAGGTATGCATTCTTCTTATTTTCGGGCAAAAAGGCAGAAATTCACCGTATTTTGGAGCAAAATTGCAGAAATTCCCCTAATTGTGGGTCAAAAAGGCAGAAATTCCCTATATGTTGGGGCAAAAAGACAGAAATTCTCCTTATTTTGGGGCAAAACTCAGAAATTCCACTTATTTTGGGGCAAAATTCCAGAAATTTCTCTTATTTTGGGGCAAAATTGCAGAAATTTTACTTATTTTGGGGCAAAATTGCAGAAATTTCACTTATTTCAAAAAAAAGCAGAAATTTTCTTATTTTGGGGCAAAAAGGCAGAAATTTCTTTTATTTTGGTACAAAATTGCAGAAATTTTTCTTATTTTGGGGCAAAAAGGCAGAAATTTCCCTTATTTTGGGGCAAAAATGCAGAAATTCCACTTATTTTGAGGTAAAAAGGCTGAAATTCCCATTATTTGGGGACAAAAAAGCAGAAATTTCCCTTATTTTGGGGCAAAATTGTAGAAATTTCACTTATTTCATGGTAATAAGACAAAAATTTTCTTTATTTTGGGGTAAAAAAAACCAGAAATTCCCTTTGTTTTGGGGGAAAAAGACAGAAATTTCACTTATTTAGAGGCAAAAAAGCAGAAATTCCTTTTATTTTGGAGCAAAATTTCAGAAATTCCCCTAATTGTGGGTCAAAAAGGCAGAAATTCCCTATATGTTGGGGCAAAAAGACAGAAATTCTCCTTATTTTGGGGCAAAACTCAGAAATTCCACTTATTTTGGGGCAAAATTCCAGAAATTTCCCTTATTTTGGGGCAAAATTGCAGAAATTTCACTTAATTTGGGGCAAAATACTAGAAATTTCACTTATTTCAAAAAAAAGCAGAATCTTTCTTATTTTGGGTCAAAAAGGCAGAAATTTCATTTATTTTGGTACATAATTGCAGAAATTTTTCTTATTTTGGGGCAAAAAGGCAGAAATTTCCCATATTTTGGAGAAAAAAGGCAGAAATTCCCCTTATTTTGAGGTAAAAAGGCTGAAATTCCTTTTATTTGGGGGCAAAAAGGCAGAAATTTCCTTTATTTTCGGGCAAAATTGCAGAAATTTCACTTATTTCAGGGTAATAAGTCAGAAATTTTCCTTATTTTGGGGCAAAAAAGACAAAAATTCCCTTTGTTTTGGGGGAAAAATACAGAAATTCCAATTATTTAGAGGCAAAAAAGCAGAAATTCCCCTTATTATGGAGCAAAAATGAAGAAATTTCCATTTTTATGGCAAAAAGGTATGCATTCTTCTTATTTTCGGGCAAAAAGGCAGAAATTCACCGTATTTTGGAGCAAAATTGCAGAAATTCCCCTAATTGTGGGTCAAAAAGGCAGAAATTCCCTATATGTTGGGGCAAAAAGATAGAAATTCTCCTTATTTTGGGGCAAAACTCAGAAATTCCACTTATTTTGGGGCAAAATTCCAGAAATTTCTCTTATTTTGGGGAAAAATTGCAGAAATTTTACTTATTTTCGGGCAAAATTGCAGAAATTTCACTTATTTCAAAAAAAAGCAGAAATTTTCTTATTTTGGGGCAAAAAGGCAGAAATTTCTTTTATTTTGGTACAAAATTGCAGAAATTTTTCTTATTTTGGGGCAAAAAGGCAGAAATTTCCCTTATTTTGGGGCAAAAATGAAGAAATTTCCATTTTTTATGGCAAAAAGGTATGCATTCTTCTTATTTTCGGGCAAAAAAACAGAAATTCCCTGTATTTTGGAGCAAAATTGCAGAAATTCCCCTAATTGTGGGGCAAAAAGGCAGAAATTCCCTATATGTTGGGGCAAAAAGACAGAAATTCTTTTTATTTTGGGGCAAAACTCAGAAATTCCACTTATATTGGGGCAAAATTCCAGAAATTTCCCTTATTTTGGGGCAAAATAGCAGAAATTTCACTTATTTCAAAAAAAAGCAGAATCTTTCTTATTTTGGGTCAAAAAGGCAGAAATTTCATTTATTTTGGTACATAATTGCAGAAATTTTTCTTATTTTGGGGCAAAAAGGCAGAAATTTCCCATATTTTGGAGCAAAAAAGCAGAAATTCCCCTTATTTTGAGGTAAAAAGGCTGAAATTCCTTTTATTTGGGGGCAAAAAGGCAGAAATTTCCTTTATTTTCGGGCAAAATTGCAGAAATTTCACTTATTTCAGGGTAATAAGTCAGAAATTTCCTTTATTTTGGGGAAAAAAGACAAAAATTACTTTTGTTTTGGGAAAAAAATACAGAAATTCAAATTATTTAGAGGCAAAAAAGCAGAAATTCCCCTTATTATGGAGCAAAAATGAAGAAATTTCCATTTTGATGGCAAAAAGGTATGCATTCTTCTTATTTTCGGGCAAAAAGGCAGAAATTCCCCGTATTTTGGAGCAAAATTGCAGAAATTCCCCTAATTGTGGGTCAAAAAGGCAGAAATTTCCTATATCTTGGGGCAAAAAGTCAGAAATTCTCCTTATTTTGGGGCAAATCTCAGAAATTCCACTTATTTTGGGGCAAAATTCCAGAAATTTCACTTATTTTGGGGCTAAATTGCATAAATTTCAATTATTTTGGGGCAAAATTGCAGAAATTTCACTTATTTCAGGGAAAAAAGGCAGAAATTTTCCTTATTTTAGGGGAAAAAGGCAGAAATTCCTAATATTTTGTGGCAAAAATGCAGAAATTCCCCTTATTTTGAGGGAAAAAAGGCTGAAATTCTCATTATTTGGGGGCAAAAAGGCAGAAATTTCTCTAATTTTCGGGCAAAATTGCAGAAATTTCACTTTCTTCAGAGTAATAAGTCAGAAAATTTCTTTATTTTGGGGCAAAAAAGACAGAACTTCCTTTTGTTTTGCGGGAAAAAGACAGAAATTCCACTTATTTAGAGGCAAAAAAGCAGAAATTCCCTTTATTTTGGAGCAAAAATGAAGAAATTTCCCTTTTTTATGGCAAAAAGGTATGCATTCTTCTAATTGTCGGGCAAAAAGACAGAAATTCCCCGTATTTTGGAGCAAAATTGCAGAATTTCCCCTAATTGTGGGGCAAAAAGGCAGAAATTCCCTATATGTTGGGGCAAAAAGACAGAAATTCTCCTTATTTTGGGGCAAAACTCAGAAATTCCACTTATTTTGGGGCAAAATTCCAGAAATTTCCCTTATTTTGGGGCAAAATTGCAGAAATTTCACTTATTTTGGGGCAAAATAGCAGAAATTTCACTTATTTCAAAAAAAGCAGAATCTTTCTTATTTTGGGTCAAAAAGGCAGAAATTTCATTTATTTTGGTACATAATTGCAGAAATTTTTCTTATTTTGGGGCAAAAAGGCAGAAATTTCCCATATTTTGGAGAAAAAAGGCAGAAATTCCCCTTATTTTGAGGTAAAAAGGCTGAAATTCCTTTTATTTGGGGGCAAAAAGGCAGAAATTTCCTTTATTTTCGGGCAAAATTGCAGAAATTTCACTTATTTCAGGGTAATAAGTCAGAAATTTTCCTTATTTTGGGGCAAAAAAGACAAAAATTCCCTTTGTTTTGGGGGAAAAATACAGAAATTCCAATTATTTAGAGGCAAAAAAGCAGAAATTCCCCTTATTATGGAGCAAAAATGAAGAAATTTCCATTTTTATGGCAAAAAGGTATGCATTCTTCTTATTTTCGGGCAAAAAGGCAGAAATTCACCGTATTTTGGAGCAAAATTGCAGAAATTCCCCTAATTGTGGGTCAAAAAGGCAGAAATTCCCTATATGTTGGGGCAAAAAGATAGAAATTCTCCTTATTTTGGGGCAAAACTCAGAAATTCCACTTATTTTGGGGCAAAATTCCAGAAATTTCTCTTATTTTGGGGAAAAATTGCAGAAATTTTACTTATTTTCGGGCAAAATTGCAGAAATTTCACTTATTTCAAAAAAAAGCAGAAATTTTCTTATTTTGGGGCAAAAAGGCAGAAATTTCTTTTATTTTGGTACAAAATTGCAGAAATTTTTCTTATTTTGGGGCAAAAAGGCAGAAATTTCCCTTATTTTGGGGCAAAAATGAAGAAATTTCCATTTTTTATGGCAAAAAGGTATGCATTCTTCTTATTTTCGGGCAAAAAAACAGAAATTCCCTGTATTTTGGAGCAAAATTGCAGAAATTCCCCTAATTGTGGGGCAAAAAGGCAGAAATTCCCTATATGTTGGGGCAAAAAGACAGAAATTCTTTTTATTTTGGGGCAAAACTCAGAAATTCCACTTATATTGGGGCAAAATTCCAGAAATTTCCCTTATTTTGGGGCAAAATAGCAGAAATTTCACTTATTTCAAAAAAAAGCAGAATCTTTCTTATTTTGGGTCAAAAAGGCAGAAATTTCATTTATTTTGGTACATAATTGCAGAAATTTTTCTTATTTTGGGGCAAAAAGGCAGAAATTTCCCATATTTTGGAGCAAAAAAGCAGAAATTCCCCTTATTTTGAGGTAAAAAGGCTGAAATTCCTTTTATTTGGGGGCAAAAAGGCAGAAATTTCCTTTATTTTCGGGCAAAATTGCAGAAATTTCACTTATTTCAGGGTAATAAGTCAGAAATTTCCTTTATTTTGGGGCAAAAAAGACAAAAATTCCTTTTGTTTTGGGAAAAAAATACAGAAATTCCAATTATTTAGAGGCAAAAAAGCAGAAATTCCCCTTATTATGGAGCAAAAATGAAGAAATTTCCATTTTGATGGCAAAAAGGTATGCATTCTTCTTATTTTCGGGCAAAAAGGCAGAAATTCCCCGTATTTTGGAGCAAAATTGCAGAAATTCCCCTAATTGTGGGTCAAAAAGGCAGAAATTTCCTATATCTTGGGGCAAAAAGTCAGAAATTCTCCTTATTTTGGGGCAAATCTCAGAAATTCCACTTATTTTGGGGCAAAATTCCAGAAATTTCACTTATTTTGGGGCTAAATTGCATAAATTTCAATTATTTTGGGGCAAAATTGCAGAAATTTCACTTATTTCAGGGAAAAAAGGCAGAAATTTTCCTTATTTTAGGGGAAAAAGGCAGAAATTCCTAATATTTTGTGGCAAAAATGCAGAAATTCCCCTTATTTTGAGGGAAAAAAGGCTGAAATTCTCATTATTTGGGGGCAAAAAGGCAGAAATTTCTCTAATTTTCGGGCAAAATTGCAGAAATTTCACTTTCTTCAGAGTAATAAGTCAGAAAATTTCTTTATTTTGGGGCAAAAAAGACAGAACTTCCTTTTGTTTTGCGGGAAAAAGACAGAAATTCCACTTATTTAGAGGCAAAAAAGCAGAAATTCCCTTTATTTTGGAGCAAAAATGAAGAAATTTCCCTTTTTTATGGCAAAAAGGTATGCATTCTTCTAATTGTCGGGCAAAAAGACAGAAATTCCCCGTATTTTGGAGCAAAATTGCAGAATTTCCCCTAATTGTGGGGCAAAAAGGCAGAAATTCCCTATATGTTGGGGCAAAAAGACAGAAATTCTCCTTATTTTGGGGCAAAACTCAGAAATTCCACTTATTTTGGGGCAAAATTCCAGAAATTTCCCTTATTTTGGGGCAAAATTGCAGAAATTTCACTTATTTTGGGGCAAAATAGCAGAAATTTCACTTATTTCAAAAAAAGCAGAATCTTTCTTATTTTGGGTCAAAAAGGCAGAAATTTCATTTATTTTGGTACATAATTGCAGAAATTTTTCTTATTTTGGGGCAAAAAGGCAGAAATTTCCCATATTTTGGAGAAAAAAGGCAGAAATTCCCCTTATTTTGAGGTAAAAAGGCTGAAATTCCTTTTATTTGGGGGCAAAAAGGCAGAAATTTCCTTTATTTTCGGGCAAAATTGCAGAAATTTCACTTATTTCAGGGTAATAAGTCAGAAATTTTCCTTATTTTGGGGCAAAAAAGACAAAAATTCCCTTTGTTTTGGGGGAAAAATACAGAAATTCCAATTATTTAGAGGCAAAAAATCAGAAATTCCCCTTATTATGGAGCAAAAATGAAGAAATTTCCATTTTTATGGCAAAAAGGTATGCATTCTTCTTATTTTCGGGCAAAAAGGCAGAAATTCACCGTATTTTGGAGCAAAATTGCAGAAATTCCCCTAATTGTGGGTCAAAAAGGCAGAAATTCCCTATATGTTGGGGCAAAAAGACAGAAATTCTCCTTATTTTGGGGCAAAACTCAGAAATTCCACTTATTTTGGGGCAAAATTCCAGAAATTTCTCTTATTTTGGGGAAAAATTGCAGAAATTTTACTTATTTTCGGGCAAAATTGCAGAAATTTCACTTATTTCAAAAAAAAGCAGAAATTTTCTTATTTTGGGGCAAAAAGGCAGAAATTTCTTTTATTTTGGTACAAAATTGCAGAAATTTTTCTTATTTTGGGGCAAAAAGGCAGAAATTTCCCTTATTTTGGGGCAAAAATGCAGAAATTCCACTTATTTTGAGGTAAAAAGGCTGAAATTCCCATTATTTGGGGACAAAAAAGCAGAAATTTCCCTTATTTTGGGGCAAAATTGTAGAAATTTCACTTATTTCATGGTAATAAGACAAAAATTTTCTTTATTTTGGGGTAAAAAAAAAACAGAAATTCCCTTTGTTTTGGGGGAAAAAGACAGAAATTTCACTTATTTAGAGGCAAAAAAGCAGAAATTCCTTTTATTTTGGAGCAAAATTTCAGAAATTCCCCTAATTGTGGGTCAAAAAGGCAGAAATTCCCTATATGTTGGGGCAAAAAGACAGAAATTCTCCTTATTTTGGGGCAAAACTCAGAAATTCCACTTATTTTGGGGCAAAATTCCAGAAATTTCCCTTATTTTGGGGCAAAATTGCAGAAATTTCACTTATTTTGGGGCAAAATAGCAGAAATTTCACTTATTTCAAAAAAAAGCAGAATCTTTCTTATTTTGGGTCAAAAAGGCAGAAATTTCATTTATTTTGGTACATAATTGCAGAAATTTTTCTTATTTTGGGGCAAAAAGGCAGAAATTTCCCATATTTTGGAGAAAAAAGGCAGAAATTCCCCTTATTTTGAGGTAAAAAGGCTGAAATTCCTTTTATTTGGGGGCAAAAAGGCAGAAATTTCCTTTATTTTCGGGCAAAATTGCAGAAATTTCACTTATTTCAGGGTAATAAGTCAGAAATTTTCCTTATTTTGGGGCAAAAAAGACAAAAATTCCCTTTGTTTTCGGGGAAAAATACAGAAATTCCAATTATTTAGAGGCAAAAAAGCAGAAATTCCCCTTATTATGGAGCAAAAATGAAGAAATTTCCATTTTTATGGCAAAAAGGTATGCATTCTTCTTATTTTCGGGCAAAAAGGCAGAAATTCACCGTATTTTGGAGCAAAATTGCAGAAATTCCCCTAATTGTGGGTCAAAAAGGCAGAAATTCCCTATATGTTGGGGCAAAAAGACAGAAATTCTCCTTATTTTGGGGCAAAACTCAGAAATTCCACTTATTTTGGGGCAAAATTCCAGAAATTTCTCTTATTTTGGGGAAAAATTGCAGAAATTTTACTTATTTTCGGGCAAAATTGCAGAAATTTCACTTATTTCAAAAAAAAGCAGAAATTTTCTTATTTTGGGGCAAAAAGGCAGAAATTTCTTTTATTTTGGTACAAAATTGCAGAAATTTTTCTTATTTTGGGGCAAAAAGGCAGAAATTTCCCTTATTTTGGGGCAAAAATGCAGAAATTCCACTTATTTTGAGGTAAAAAGGCTGAAATTCCCATTATTTGGGGACAAAAAAGCAGAAATTTCCCTTATTTTGGGGCAAAATTGTAGAAATTTCACTTATTTCATGGTAATAAGACAAAAATTTTCTTTATTTTGTGGTAAAAAAAACAGAAATTCCCTTTGTTTTGGGGGAAAAAGACAGTAATTTCACTTATTTAGAGGCAAAAAAGCAGAAATTCCTTTTATTTTGGAGCAAAATTTCAGAAATTCCCCTAATTGTGGGTCAAAAAGGCAGAAATTCCCTATATGTTGGGGCAAAAAGACAGAAATTCTCCTTATTTTGGGGCAAAACTCAGAAATTCCACTTATTTTCGGGCAAAATTCCAGAAATTTCACTTATTTTGGGGCAAAATTGCAGAAATTTCACTTATTTTGTGGCAAAATTGCAGAAATTTCACTTATTTCAGAGAAAAAAGGCAGAAATTTTCCTTATTTTAGGGCAAAAAGTTAGAAATTCCTAATCTTTTGTGGCAAAAATGCAGAAATTCCTTTTATTTTGAGGTAAAAAGGCTGAAATTACCCTTATTTGGGGGCAAAAAGGCAGAAATTTCCCTTATTTTGGAACAAAATTGCATAAATTTCAGTTACTTCAGGGTAATAAGTCAGAATTTTTCCTTTTTTGGGACAAAAAAGACAGAAATTACCTTTGTTTTGGGGAAAAAGGCAAAAATTCCACTTATTTAGAGGCAAAAAATCAGAAATTCCCCTTATTTTAGAGCAAAAATGAAGAATTTTCCCTTTTTTATGGCAAAAAGATATGCATTCTTCTTATTTTCGGGCAAAAAGGCAGAAATTCACCGTATTTTGGAGCAAAATTGCAAAAATTCCCCTAATTGTGGGTCAAAAAGGCAGAAATTCCCTATATCTTGGGGCAAAAAGACAGAAATTCTCCTTATTTTGGGGCAAATCTCAGAAATTCCACTTATTTTGGGGCAAAATTCCAGAAATTTCACTTATTTTGGGGCAAAATTGCATAAATTTCAATTATTTTGGGGCAAAATTGCAGAAATTTCACTTATTTCAGGGAAAAAAGGCAGAAATTTTCCTTATTTTGGGGCAAAAAGGCAGAAATTCCCCTTATTTTGAGGGAAAAAAGGCTGAAATTCCCATTATTTGGGGACAAAAAAGCAGAAATTTTCCTTATTTTGGGGCAAAACTCAGAAATTCCACTTATTTTGGGGCAAAATTCCAGAAATTTCCCTTATTTTGGGGCAAAATTGCAGAAATTTTACTTATTTTCGGGCAAAATTGCCAAAATTTCACTTATTTCAAAAAAAAGCAGAAATTTTCTTATTTCGGGGCAAAAAGGCAGCAATTTCTTTTATTTTGGTACAAAATTGCAGAAATTTTTCTTATTTTGGGGCAAAATTGCAGAAATTTCACTTATTTTGGGGCAAAATTGCAGAAATTTCACTTATTTTAAAAAAAAGCAGAATCTTTTTTATTTTGTTGCAAAAAGGCAGAAATTTCACTTATTTTGGTACAAAATTGCAGAAATTTTTCTTATTTTGGGGCAAAAAGGCAGAAATTTCCCATATTTTGGAGCAAAAAGGCAGTAATTCCTATTATTTTGAGGTAAAAAGGCTGAAATTCCTTTTATTTGGGGGCAAAAAGGCAGAAATTTCCTTTATTTTCGGGCAAAATTGAGGAAATTTCATATTTCAGGGTAATAAGTCAGAAATTTTCCTTATTTTGGGGCAAAAAAGACAAAAATTCTCTTTGTTTTGGGGGAAAAATACAGAAATTCCAATTATTTAGAGGCAAAAAAGCAGAAATTCCCATTATTATGGAGCAAAAATGAAGAAATTTCCATTTTTATGGCAAAAAGGTATGCATTCTTCTTATTTTCGGGCAAAAAGGCAGAAATTCACCGTATTTTGGAGCAAAATTGCAGAAATTCCCCTAATTGTGGGTCAAAAAGGCAGAAATTCCCTATATCTTGGGGCAAAAAGACAGAAATTTTCCTTATTTTGGGGCAAAATTCCAGAAATTTCACTTATTTTGGGGCAAAATTGCATAAATTTCAATTATTTTAAGGCAAAATTGCAGAAATTTCACTTATTTCAGGAAAAAAGGCAGAAATTTTCCTTATTTTGGGGCAAAAAGGCAGAAATTCCTAATATTTTGTGGCAAAAATGCAGAAATTCCCCTTATTTTGAGAGAAAAAAGGCTGAAATTCCCATTATTTGGGGGCAAAAAGGCAGAAGTTTCTCTCATTTTCGGGCAAAATTGCAGAAATTTCACTTACTTCAGGGTAATAAGTCAGAAATTTTCTTTATTTTGGGGCAAAAAAGACAGAACTTCCTTTTGTTTTGTGGGAAAAATACAGAAATTCCACTTATTTAGAGGCAAAAAAGCAGAAATTCCCTTTATTTTGGAGCAAAAATGAAGAAATTTCCCTTTTTTATGGCAAAAAGGTATGCATTCTTCTAATTGTCGGGCAAAAAGACAGAAATTCCCCGTATTTTGGAGCAAAATTGCAGAAATTCCCCTCATTGTGGGGCAAAAAGGCAGAAATTCCCTATATGTTTGGGCAAAAAGACAGAAATTCTCCTTATTTTGGGGCAAAACTCAGAAATTCCACTTATTTTGGGGCAAAATTCCAGAAATTTCTCTTATTTTGGGGCAAAATTGCAGAAATTTTACTTATTTTCGGCAAAATTGCAAAAATTTCACTTATTTCAAAAAAAAGCAGAAATTTTCTTATTTTGGGGCAAAAGGCAGAAATTTCTTTTATTTTGGTACAAAATTGCAGAAATTTTTCTTATTATGGGGCAAAAAGGCAGAAATTTCCCTTATTTTGGGGCAAAATGCAGAAATTCCACTTATTTTGAGGTAAAAAGGCTGAAATTCTCATTATTTGGGGACAAAAAAGCAGAAATTTCCCTTATTTTGGGGCAAAATTGTAGAAATTTCACTTATTTCATGGTAATAAAACAGAAATTTTCTTTATTTTGGGGTAAAAAAAACAGAAATTCCCTTTGTTTTAGGGAAAATGACAGAAATTCCACTTATTTTGAGGCAAAAAAGCAGAAATTCCACTTATTTTGGAGCAAAATTTCAGAAATTCCCCTAATTGTGGGTCAAAAAGGCAGAAATTCCCTATATGTTGGGGCAAAAAGACAGAAATTCTCCTTATTTTGGGGCAAAACTCAGAAATTCCACTTATTTTCGGGCAAAATTCCAAAAATTTCACTTATTTTGGGGCAAAATTGCAGAAATTTCACTTATTTTGTGGCAAAATTGCAGAAATTTCAGTTATTTCAGAGAAAAAAGGCATAAATTTTCCTTATTTTGGGGCAAAAAGTTAGAAATTCCTAATCTTTTGTGGCAAAAATGCAGAAATTTATTTTATTTTGAGGTAAAAAGGCTGAAATTACCCTTATTTGGGGGCAAAAAGGCAGAAATTTCCCTTATTTTGGAACAAAATTGCATAAATTTCAGTTACTTCAGGGTAATAAGTCAGAATTTTTCTTTTTTTGGGACAAAAAAGACAGAAATTTACTTTGTTTTGGGGAAAAAGGCAAAAATTCCACTTATTTAGAGGCAAAAAATCAGAAATTCCCCTTATTTTGGAGCAAAAATGAAGAAATTTCCCTTTTTTATGGCAAAAAGATATGCATTCTTCTTATTTTCGGGCAAAAAGGCAGAAATTCACCGTATTTTGGAGCAAAATTGCAGAAATTCCCCTAATTGTGGGTCAAAAAGGCAGAAATTCCCTATATCTTGGGGCAAAAAGACAGAAATTCTCCTTATTTTGGGGCAAATCTCAGAAATTCCACTTATTTTGGGGCAAAATTCCAGAAATTTCACTTATTTTGGGGCAAAATTGCATAAATTTCAATTATTTTGGGGCAAAATTGCAGAAATTTCACTTATTTCAGGGAAAAAAGGCAGAAATTTTCCTTATTTTGGGGCAAAAAGGCAGTAATTCTTAATATTTTGTGGCAAAAATGCAGAAATTCCCCTTATTTTGAGGGAAAAAAGGCTGAAATTCCCATTATTTGGGGACAAAAAAGCAGAAATTTTCCTTATTTTGGGGCAAAACTCAGAAATTCCACTTATTTTGGGGCAAAATTCCAGAAATTTCCCTTATTTTGGGGCAAAATTGCAGAAATTTTACTTATTTTCGGGCAAAATTGCCGAAATTTCACTTATTCCAAAAAAAAGCAGAAATTTTCTTATTTTGGGGCAAAAAGGCAGCAATTTCTTCTATTTTGGTACAAAATTGCAGAAATTTTTCTTATTTTGGGGCAAAAAGGCAGAAATTTCCCTTATTTTGGGGCAAAAATGCAGAAATTCCACTTATTTTGAGGTAAAAAGGCTGAAATTCCCATTATTTGGGGACAAAAAAGCAGAAATTTTCCTTATTTTTGGGCAAAATTGCAATAATTTCACTTATTTCATGGTAATAAGACAGAAATTTTCTTTATTTTGGGGCAAAAAAACCCAGAAATTCCCTTTGTTTTGGGGGAAAAAGACAGAAATTCTACTTATTTAGAGGCAAAAAAGCAGAAATTCCTCTTATTTTGGAGCAAAATTTCAGAAATTCCTCTAATTGTGGGTCAAAAAGGCAGAAATTCCCTATATGTTGGGGCAAAAAGACAGAAATTCTCCTTATTTTGGGGCAAAACTCAGAAATTCCACTTATTTTGGGGCAAAATTCCAGAAATTTCACTTATTTTGGGGCAAAATTGAGGAAATTTCACTTATTTTGTGGTAAAATTGCAGAAATTTCACTTATTTTAGAGAAAAAAGTCAGAAATTTTCCTTATTTTGGGGCAAAAAGGCAGAAATTTCCCGTATTTTGGAGCAAAATTGCAGAAATTCCCCTAATTGTGGGGCAAAAAGGCAGAAATTCCCTATATGTTGGGGCAAAAAGACAGAAATTATCCTTATTTTGGGGCAAAACTCAGAAATTCCACTTATTTTGGGGCAAAATTCCAGAAATTTCCCTTATTTTGGGGCAAAATTGCAGAAATTTCACTTATTTTGGGGCAAAATAGCAGAAATTTCACTTATTTCAAAAAAAAGCAGAATCTTTCTTATTTTGGGTCAAAAAGGCAGAAATTTCATTTATTTTGGTACATAATTGCAGAAATTTTTCTTATTTTGGGGCAAAAACGCAGAAATTTCCCATATTTTGGAGAAAAAAGGCAGAAATTCCCCTTATTTTGAGGTAAAAAGGCTGAAATTCCTTTTATTTGGGGGCAAAAAGGCAGAAATTTCCTTTATTTTCGGGCAAAATTGCAGAAATTTCACTTATTTCAGGGTAATAAGTCAGAAATTTTCCTTATTTTGGGGCAAAAAAGACAAAAATTCCCTTTGTTTTGGGGGAAAAATACAGAAATTCCAATTATTTAGAGGCAAAAAAGCAGAAATTCCCCTTATTATGGAGCAAAAATGAAGAAATTTCCATTTTTATGGCAAAAAGGTATGCATTCTTCTTATTTTCGGGCAAAAAGGCAGAAATTCACCGTATTTTTGAGCAAAATTGCAGAAATTCCCCTAATTGTGGGTCAAAAAGGCAGAAATTCCCTATATGTTGGGGCAAAAAGACAGAAATTCTCCTTATTTTGGGGCAAAACTCAGAAATTCCACTTATTTTGGGGCAAAATTCCAGAAATTTCTCTTATTTTGGGGAAAAATTGCAGAAATTTTACTTATTTTCGGGCAAAATTGCAGAAATTTCACTTATTTCAAAAAAAAGCAGAAATTTTCTTATTTTGGGGCAAAAAGGCAGAAATTTCTTTTATTTTGGTACAAAATTGCAGAAATTTTTCTTATTTTGGGGCAAAAAGGCAGAAATTTCCCTTATTTTGGGGCAAAAATGCAGAAATTCCACTTATTTTGAGGTAAAAAGGCTGAAATTCCCATTATTTGGGGACAAAAAAGCAGAAATTTCCCTTATTTTGGGGCAAAATTGTAGAAATTTCACTTATTTCATGGTAATAAGACAAAAATTTTCTTTATTTTGGGGTAAAAAAAACAGAAATTCCCTTTGTTTTGGGGGAAAAAGACAGAAATTTCACTTATTTAGAGGCAAAAAAGCAGAAATTCCTTTTATTTTGGAGCAAAATTTCAGAAATTCCCCTAATTGTGGGTCAAAAAGGCAGAAATTCCCTATATGTTGGGGCAAAAAGACAGAAATTCTCCTTATTTTGGGGCAAAACTCAGAAATTCCACTTATTTTCGGGCAAAATTCCAGAAATTTCACTTATTTTGGGGCAAAATTCCAGAAATTTCACTTATTTTGGGGCAAAATTGCAGAAATTTCACTTATTTTGTGGCAAAATTGCATAAATTTCATTTATTTCAGAGAAAAAAGGCAGAAATTTTCCTTATTTTGGGGCAAAAAGTTAGAAATTCCTAATCTTTTGTGGCAAAAATGCAGAAATTCCTTTTATTTTGAGGTAAAAAGGCTGAAATTACCCTTATTTGGGGGCAAAAAGGCAGAAATTTCCCTTATTTTGGAACAAAATTGCATACATTTCAGTTACTTCAGGGTAATAAGTCAGAATTTTTCCTTTTTTGGGACAAAAAAGACAGAAATTTACTTTGTTTTGTGGAAAAAGGCAAAAATTCCACTTATTTAGAGGCAAAAAATCAGAAATTCCCCTTATTTTGGAGCAAAAATGAAGAAATTTCCCTTTTTTATGGCAAAAAGATATGCATTCTTCTTATTTTCGGGCAAAAAGGCAGAAATTCACCGTATTTTGGAGCAAAATTGCAGAAATTCCCCTAATTGTGGGTCAAAAAGGCAGAAATTCCCTATATCTTGGGGCAAAAAGACAGAAATTCTCCTTATTTTGGGGCAAATCTCAGAAATTCCACTTATTTTGGGGCAAAATTCCAGAAATTTCACTTATTTTGGGGCAAAATTGCATAAATTTCAATTATTTTGTGGCAAAATTGCAGAAATTTCACTTATTTCAGAGAAAAAAGGCAGAAATTTTTCTTATTTTGGGGCAAAAAGTTAGAAATTCCTAATATTTTGTGGCAAAAATGCAGAAATTCCTTTTATTTTGAGGTAAAAAGGCTGAAATTCCCCTTATTTGGGGGCAAAAAGGCAGAAATTTTTCTTATTTTGGAACAAAATTGCATAAATTTCACTTACTTCAGGGTAATAAGTCAGAATTTTTCTTTTTTTGGGGCAAAAAAGACAGAAATTCCCTTTGTTTTGGGGAAAAAGGCAAAAATTCCACTTATTTAGAGGCAAAAACAGAAATTCCCCTTATTTTGTAGCAAAAATGAAGAAAATTCCCATTTTTATGACAAAAAGGTATGCATTCTTCTTATTTTCAGGCAAAAAGGCAGAAATTCCCTGTATTTTGGAGCAAAATTGCAGAAATTCCCCTAATTGTGGGGCAAAAAGTCAGATATTCCCTATATGTTGGGGCAAAAAGACAGAAATTCTTTTTATTTTGGGGCAAAACTCAGAAATTCCACTTATTTTGGGGCAAAATTGCAGAAATTTCACTTATTTCATGGTAATAAGACAGAAATTTTCTTTATTTTGGGGCAAAAAATCCAGAAATTCCCTTTGTTTTGGGGGAAAAATACAGAAATTCCACTTATTTAGAGGCAAAAAAGCAGAAATTCCCCTTATTTTGGAGCAAAATTTCAGAAATTCCCCTAATTGTGGGTCAATAAGGCATAAATTCCCTATATGTTGGGGCAAAAAGACAGAAATTCTGTTTATTTTGGGGCAAAACTCAGAAATTCCACTTATTTTGGGGCAAAATTCCAGAAATTTCACTTATTTTGGGGCAAAATTGCAGAAATTTCACTTATTTTGTGGCAAAATTGCAGAAATTTCAATTATTTCCGAGAAAAAAGGCAGAAATTTTCCTTATTTTGGGGCAAAAATTAGAAATTCCTAATATTTTGTGGCAAAAATGCAGAAATTCCTTTTATTTTGAGGTAAAAAGGCTGAAATTCCCCTTATTTGGGGGCAAAAAGGCAGAAATTTCCCTTATTTTGGAACAAAATTGCAAAAATTTCACTTACTTCAGGGTAATAAGTCAGAATTTTTCCTTTTTTGGGGCAAAAAAGACAGAAATTCCCTTTGTTTGGGGGAAAAAGGCAAAAATTCCACTTATTTAGAGGCAAAAAAGCAGAAATTCCCCTTATTTTGGAGCAAAAATGAAGAAATTTCCCTTTTTTATGGCAAAAAGGTATGCATTCTTCTTATTTTCGGGCAAAAAGGCAGAAATTCCCTGTATTTTGGAGCAAAATTGCAGAAATTCCCCTAATTGTGAGGCAAAAAGGCAGAAATTCCCTATATGTTGGGGTAAAAAGACAGAAATTCTCCTTATTTTGGGGCAAAACTCAGAAATTCCACTTATTTTGGGGCAAAATTCCAGAAATTTCCATTATTTTGGGGCAAAATTGGAAAAATTTCACTTATTTCAGGAAAAAAAGGCAGAAATTTTCCTTATTTTGGGGCAAAGAGGCCAAAATTTCCCTTATTTTGGGGCAAAAATGCAGAAATTCCCCTTATTTTGTGGTAAAATGGCTGAAATTCTTCATATTTGGGGGCAAAAAGGCAGAAATTTCCCTTATTTTGGGGCAAAATTGCAGAAATTTCACTTATTTCAGGGTAATAAGTCAGAAATTTTTCTTATTTTGGGGCAAAAAAGACAGAAATTCTTTTTGTTTTGGGGGAAAAAGACAGAAATTCCACTTATTTATAGGCAAAAATGCAGAAATTCCCCTTATTTTGGAGCAAAAATGAAGAAATTTCCCTTTTTTATGGCAAAAAGGTATGCATTCTTCCTATTTTTGGGCAAAAAGGCAGAAATTCCTCGTTTTTTGGAGCAAAATTGCAGAAATTCCCCTAATTGTGGGGCAAAAAGGCAGAAATTTTTATATGTTAGGGCAAAAAGACAGAAATTCTCCTTATTTTGGGGCAAAACTCAGAAATCCCACTTATTTTGGGGCAAAATTCCAGAAATTTCACTTATTTTGGGGCCAAAATGCAGAAATTTCACTTATTTTAGGGTAAAAAGGCAGAAATTTTACTTATTTTGGGGCAAAAACGCCAAAATTTCCCTTATTTTGGGGCAAAAATGCAGAAATTCCTTTTATTTTGAGGTAAAATGGCTGAAATTCCCCTTATTTGGGAGCCAAAATGCAGAAATTTCCTTTATTTTGGGGCAAAATTGCAGAAATTTCACTTATTTCAGGGTAATAAGTCAAAATTTTTTCTTTATTTTGGAGCAAAAAGACAGAAATTCCCTTTGTTTTGGGGGAAAAAGACAGAATTTCCACTTATTTAGAGGCAAAAAAGCAGAAATTCCCCTTATTTTGGAGCAAAAATGAAGAAATTTCCCTTTTTTATGGCAAAAAGGTATGCATTCTTCTTATTTTCGGGCAAAAAGGCAGAAATTCCCCGTATTTTGGAGCAAAAATGCAGAAATTCCCCTAATTGTGGGGCAAAAAGGCAGAAATTCCCTATATGTTGGGGCAAAAAGATAGAAATTCTCCTTTGTTTGGGGCAAAACTCAGAAATTCCACTTATTTTGGGGCAAAATTCCAGAAATTTCCCTTATTTTTGGGCAAAATTGCAGAAATTTGACTTATTTTCAGGCAAAATTGCAGAAATTTAACTTATTTCAAAAAAAAGCAGAAATTTTCTTATTTTGGGGCAAAAAGGCAGAAATTTCTTTTATTTTGGTACAAAATTGCAGAAATTTTCCTTATTTTGGGGCAAAAAGGAAGAAATTTCCCATATTTTGGGCAAAAATCCAGAAATTCCCCTTATTTTGAGGGAAAAATGCTGAAATTCCCCTTATTTGAGGGCAAAAAGGCAGAAATTTCCCTTATTTTGGGGCAAAATTGCAGAAATTTCACTTATTTCAGGGTAATAAGTCAGAAATTTTCCTTATTTGGGGGCAAAAATACCGAAATTCCCTTTGTTTTGGGGGAAAAGGACAGAAATTCCACTTATTTAGAGGCAAAAACAAAAGAAATTCCCCTTATTTTGAAGCAAAAATGAAGAAATTTCCCTTTTTTATGGCAAATAGGTATGCATTCTTCTTATTTTCGGGCAAAAAGGCAGAAATTCCCTGTATTTTGGAGAAAAATTCCAGAAATTCCCCTAATTGTGGGGCAAGAAGGCAAAAATTTTCTATATGTTGTGGCAAAAAGACAGAAATTCTCCTTATTTTGGGGCAAAACTCAGAAAGTCCACTTATTTTGGGGCAAAATTCCAGAAATTTCCCTTATTTTGGGGCAAAATTCCAGAAATTTCACTTATTTCAGAAAAAAAAGCAGAAATTTTCTTATATTGGGGCAAAAAGGCAGAAAATTCTTTTATTTTGGTACAAAATTGCAGAAATTTTTCTTATTTTGGGGCAAAAAGGCAGAAATTTCCCTTATTTTGGGGCAAAAATGCAGAAATTCCACTTATTTTGAGGTAAAAAGGCTGAAATTCCCATTATTTTGGGACAAAAAAGCAGAAATTTCCCTTATTTTGGGGCAAAATTGCAGAAATTTCACTTATTTCATGGTAATAAGTCAGAAATTTTCTTTATTTTGGGGCAAAAAAACAGAAATTCCCTTTGTTTTGGGGAAAAAAAAAGATATTCCACTTATTTAGAGGCAAATAAGCAGAAATTCCCCTTATTTTGGAGCAAAATTTCAGAAATTCCCTTAATTGTGGGTCAAAAAGTCAGAAATTCCCTATATGTTGGAGCAAAAAGACAGAATTTCTCCTTATTTTGGGGCAAAACTCAGAAATACCACTTATTTTGGGGCAAAATTCCAGAAATTTCACTTATTTTGGGGCAAAATTGCAAAAATTTCACTTATTTTGTGGCAAAATTGCAGAAATTTCACTTATTTCAGAGAAAAAAGGCAGAAATTTTCCTTATTTTGGGGCAAAAAGTTAGAAATTCCTAATATTTTGTAGCAAAAATGCAGAAATTCCTTTTATTTTTAGGTAAAAAGGCTGAAATTTCCCTTATTTGGGGGCAAAAAGGCAGAAATTTCCCTTATTTTGGAACAAAATTGCATAAATTTCACTTACTTCAGGGTAATAAGTCAGAATTTTTCCTTTTTTGGGGCAAAAAAGACAGAAATTCCCTTTGTTTTGGGGAAAAAAGGCAAAAATTCCACTTATTTAGAGGCAAAAAAGCAGAAATTCCCCTTATTTTGGAGCAAAAATGAAGAAATTTCCCTTTTTTATGGCAAAAAGGTATGCATTCTTCTTATTTTCAGGCAAAAAGGCAGAAATTCCCTGTATTTTGGAGCAAAATTGCAGAAATTCCCCTAATTGTGGGGCAAAAAGGCAGAAATTCCCTATATGTTGGGGCAAAAAGACAGAAATTCTCCTTATTTTGGGGCAAAACTCAGAAATTCCACTTATTTTGGGGCAAAATTCCAGAAATTTCTCTTATTTTGGGGCAAAATTGCAGAAATTTCACTTATTTTGGGGCAAAATTGCAGAAATTTCACTTATTTCAGGAAAAAAAAGCAGAAATTTTCTTATTTTGGGGCAAAAAGGCAGAAATTTCTAATATTTTGTGGCAAAAATGCAGAAATTCCCTTTATTTTGAGGTAAAAAGGCTGAAATTCCCCCTTATTTGAGGGCAAAAAGGCAGAAATTTCCCTTATTTTGGGGCAAAATTGCAGAAATTTCACTTATTTCAGGGAAAAAAGGCAGAAATTTTCCTTATTTTGGGGCAAAAAGGCAGAAATTACTAATATTTCTTGGCAAAAATGCAGAAATTCCGCTTATTTTGAGGTAAAAATGCTGAAATTCCTCTTATTTCAGGGCAAAAAGTCAGAAATTTCCCTTATTTTGGGGCAAAAATACAGAAATTCCCCTTATTTTGTGGCAAAAAGGCAGAAATTTCTTTTATTTTGGGGCAAAATTGCAGAAATTTCACTTATTTCAAGGCATAATTCAAAAATTCCTTTTATTTTGTTGCAAAAAGACAGAAATTCCGTTTATTTTTGGGTAAAAAGGCAGAAATTTCACTTTTTTAAGGTAAAAAGGCAGAAATTCCTCTTATTTTGGGGCAAAAATGAAGAAATTTCCCTTTTTTGTGGCAGAAGGTATACATTCCCCTTATTTTCGGACTAAAAAGCAGAAATTCCATGTATTTTGGAGCAAATTTGCAGAAATTCCCCTAATTGTGAGGCAAAAAGCAGAAATTCCCTATATGTAAG
This sequence comes from Micromys minutus, assembly GCF_963924665.1. Classification (NCBI taxonomy): domain Eukaryota; kingdom Metazoa; phylum Chordata; class Mammalia; order Rodentia; family Muridae; genus Micromys; species Micromys minutus. Next base: position 10,520,207 of record NW_027667467.1, read on the forward strand.
GGCAAAAAGACAGAAATTCCCCTTATTTTGGGGCAAAATTGCAGAAATTCTACTTATTTTGGGTCAAAATTGCAGAAATTTCACTTATTTTGGGGCAAAATTGCAGAAATTTCACTTATTTTGGGGCAAAATTGCATAAATTTCAATTATTTTAAGGCAAAATTGCAGAAACTTCACTTATTTCATGGATAAAAGGCAGAAATTTTCCTCATTTGGGGCAAAATGGCAGAAATTACTAATATTTTGTGGCAAAAATGCAGAAATTCCCCTTATTTTGAGGGAAAAAAGGCTGAAATTCCCATTATTTGGGGGCAAAAAGGCAGAAGTTTCTCTCATTTTCGGGCAAAATTGCAGAAATTTCACTTACTTCAGGGTAATAAGTCAGAAATTTTCTTTATTTTGGGGCAAAAAAGACAGAACTTCCTTTTGTTTTGTGGGAAAAAGACAGAAATTCCACTTATTTAGAGGCAAAAAAGCAGAAATTCCCCTTATTTAGGAGCAAAAATGAAGAAATTTCTCTTTTTTATTGCAAAAAGGTATACATTCCCTTTATTTTCGGGCAAAAAGTCAGAAATTCCCCGTATTTTGTAGCAAAATTGCAGAAATTCTTCTAATTTTGGGGCAAAAATCAAAAATTCTCCTTATTTTGGGGCAAAATTTTAGAAATTTCTTTTATATTGGTACAGAATTGCAGAAGTATTTCTTATTTTCTGGCAAACAGGCAGTGATTTTCCATATTTTGGTGCAAAAAACTGAAATTCCCCTTATTTTGAGGTAAAATGCTGAAATACCCCATATTTTGGGGCAAAAAAACAGAAATTCTTCTCATTTTTGGGTAAAAAGGCACAAATTTCCCTTATTTTCTGGAAAAATTGCAGAAATTTCATTTATTTCAGGGCAAAAAGTCAGAAATTACTTTTATTTTGGGGCAAAAAGCAGAAATTTCTTTTATTTTGGTACAAAATTGTAGAAATTTTCCTTATTTTGGAACAAAAAGTCAGAAATTCCCCATATTTCGGGCAAAAGGCAGAAATTCCCCTTATTTTGAGGTAAAAAGTCTGAAATTCCCGTTATTTTGGGGCAAAAAGGCAGAAATTCCCTTTACTTTGTGGCAAAAAAGCAGAAATTCCCATTAATTGGGGCAGAAAAGCAAAAATTTTCCTTATTTGGGGGCAATAAGTCAGAAATTTCCCATATTTTGTGGCAAAGAGGCAGAAATTCCCCTTATTTTGGGGCAAAATTGCAGAAATTTCACTTATTTCAGGGCAAAAAGTCAGAAAATTGCCTTATTTTGGGGCAAAAAGCAGAAATTCTCCTAATTTTGAGGCCAAAAACAGAAATTCCCCTTATTTTGGGATAAAATTGTGGAAATTTCAAATATTTCAGGGCAAAAAGGCAGAAATTCCACATTATTTCGGGCAATAAGGAGAAATTCCCTGTATTTTGGAGCAAAATTTCAGAAATTCCCCTTATATTGGTGCAAAAATGCAGAAATTCCCTTTATTTTGGTTCAATAAGGCAGAAATTCCCCGTATTTTGAAGCAAAATTGCACATATTCCCCTTATTTTGAGGGAAAATGCAGAAATTCACATTATTTTGAGGCAAAAGACAGAAATTCTCCTTATTTTGGGGCCAAACTCAGAAATTCCACTTATTTTGGGGCAAAATTCCAGAAATTTCCCTTATTTGGGGGCAAAATTGCAGAAATTTCACTTATTTTGGGGCAAAATTGCAGAAATTTCACTTATTTCAGAAAAAAAAAGCAGAAATTTTTTTATTTTGAGGCAAAAAGGCAGAAATTTTTTTTATTTTGGTACAAAATTGCAGAAATTTTTCTTATTTTGGGGCAAAAAGGCAGAAATTTTCCATATTTTGGGGCAAAAATGCAGAAATTCCCCTTATTTTGAGGTAAAAGGCTGAAATTCCCATTATTTGGAGGCAAAAAGGCAGAAATTTCCCTTATTTTAGGGCAAAATTGCAGAAATTTCACTTATTTCAGGGTAATAAGTCAGAAATTTTCCTTATTTTGGGGCAAAAAAGACAGAAATTCCCTTTGTTTTGGGGGAAAAAACAGAAATTCCACTTATTTAGAGGCAAAAAAGCAGAATTTCCCCTTATTTTGAAGCAAAAATGAAGAAATTTCCCCTTTTTATGGCAAAAAGGTATGCATTCTTCTTATTTTCGGGCAAAAAGGCAGAAATTCCTTGAATTTTGGTCTAAAATTGCAGAAATTCCCCTAATTGTGGGGCAAAAAGGCAGAAATTCCCCACATTTTGGGGCAAAAAGGCACAAATTTCCCTTATTTTCGGGCAAAATTTCCGAAATTTTATTTATTTCAGGGCAAAAAGTCAGAAATTACTTTTATTTTGGGGCAAAAAGCAGAAATTTCTTTTATTTTGGTATAAAAATGAAGAAATTTTCCTTATTTTGGAACAAAAAGTCAGAAATTCCCCTTATTTTGGGCAAAAGGCAGAAATTCCCATTATTTTGAGCTAAAAAGGCTGAAATTCCCATTATTTTGGGGCAAAAAGGCAGAAATTCCCTTTACTTTGTGGCAAAAGGCAGATATTCCCATTAATTGGGGCAGAAAAGCAAAAATTTTCCTTATTTGGGGGCAATAAGGCAGAAATTCCCCATATTTTGTGGCAAAAAAGCAGAAATTCTTCTTATTTGAAGGGAAAATGCTGAAATTCCCCTTATTTTGGCAAAAAGCCAGAAATTCCCCTTATTTTGGGGCAAAATTGCAGAAATTTCACTTATTTCAGGGCAAAAAGTCAGAAAATTGCCTTATTTTAGGGCAAAAAGCAGAAATTCTTTTAATTTTGAGGCCAAAAACAGAAATTCCTCTTATTTTGGGGTAAAATTGTGGAAATTTCAAATATTTCAGGGCAAAAACGCAGAAATTCCACATTATTTCGGGCAATAAGGCAGAAATTCCCTGTATTTTGGAGCAAAATTTCAGAAATTCCCCTTATATTGGTGCAAAAATGCAGAAATTCCCTTTATTTTGGTTCAATAAGGCAGAAATTCCCCGTATTTTGAAGCAAAATTGCACATATTCCCCTAATTTTGAGGGAAAATGCAGAAATTCACATTATTTTGGGGCAAAAAGACAGAAATTCTCCTTATTTTGGGGCAAAACTCAGAAATTCCACTTATTTTGGGGCAAAATTCCAGAAATTTCTTTTATTTTGGGGCAAAATTGCATAAATTTCACTTATTTTGTGGAAAAATTGCAGAAGTTTCACTTATTTCAGGGAAAAAAGGCAGAAATTTTTTGTATTTTGGAGCACAATGGCAGAAATTCTTAATATTTTGTGGCAAAAATGCAGAAATTCCCCTTATTTTGGGGCAATAAGAAAGAAATTCCCCTTATTTTGTGGCAAAAAGGCAGAAATTTCTTTTTTTGGGGGGCAAAATTGCAGAAATTTCACTTACTTCAGGGGATAATTCAAAAATTCCTTTTATTTTGGGGCAAAACGACAGAAATTTCCCTTTTTTGTGGCAAAAGGTATACATTCCCCTTATTTTCGGGCTAAAAAGAAGAAATTCCCCGTAATTTAGAGCAAAATTGCAGAAATTCCCCTAATTGTGGGGCAAAAAGGCAGAAATTTCCTATATGTTGGGAAAAAAAGACAAAATTCTTTTTATTTTGGGGCAAAACTTATAAATTCCACTTATTTTGTGGCAAAATTCCAGAAATTTCAATTATTTTTGAGCAAAATTGGAGAAATTTCACTTATTTTGGGGCAAAATTGCAGAAATTTCACTTCTTTCAGAAAAAAAGGCAGAAATTTTCTTAATTGGGGGTAAAAAGGCAGCAATTTCCTTTATTTTGGTAAAAAATTGCAGAAAATTTTCTTATTTTGGGGCATAAAGGCAGAAATTTCCCATATTTTGGGGCAAAAATGCAGAAATTCCCTTTATTTTGAGGTAAAAAGGCTGAAATTCCCCTTATTTGGTATCAAAAAGGCAAAATTTCACTTATTTTAGAGCAAAATTGCAAAAATTTCACTTATTTCAGGAAAAAAAAGGCAGAAATTTTCCTTATTTTGGGGCAAAAAGGCAGAAATTCTTAATATTTTGTGGCAAAAATGCAGAAATTCCTTTTATTTTGAGGTAAAAAGGCGGAAATTCCCCTTTATTTGGGGGCAAAAACGCAGAAATTTTCCTTATTTTAGGGCAAAATTGCAGAAATTTCACTTATTTCAGGGTAATAAGTCAGAAATTTTCTTTATTTTGGGGCAAAAAAGACATAAATTCCTTTTGTTTTGGGGGGAAAAGACAGAAATTCCACTTATTTAGAGTCAAAAAACAGAAATTCCCCTTATTTTGGAGCAAAAATGAAGAAATTTCACTTTTTTATGCCAAAAAGGTATGCATTCTTCTTATTTTCAGGCAAAAAGGCAGAAATTCCCCATATTTTGAAGCAAAATTGCAGAAATTTCCCTAATTGTGAGGCAAAAGGCAGAAATTCCCTATATGTTGGGGCAAAAAGACAGAAATTCTCCTTATTTTGGGGCAAAACTCAGAAATTCCACTTATTTTTGGGCAAAATTCCATAAATTTCTCTTATTTTGGGGCAAAATTGCAGAAATTTTCCTTATTTTGGCGCAAAATTGCAGAAATTTCACTTATTTTGGGGCAAAATTGCAGAAATTTCACTTATTTCAGGGAAAAAAGGCAGAAATTTCCCGTATTTTGGAGCACAATGGCAGAAATTCTTACTATTTTGTGGCAAAAATGCAGAAATTCCCCTTATTGTGAGGTAAAAAGGCTGAAATTCCCCTTATTTGGGGGCAAAAAGGCAGAAATTTCCCTTATTTTGGGGCAGAAAGACAGAAATTCTCCTTATTTTGTGGCAAAAAGGCAGAAATTTCTTTTATTTTGGGGCAAAATTGCAGAAATTTCACTTATTTCAGGGCATAATTAAAAAATTCCTTTTATTTTGGGGCAAAAAGTCAGAAATTCCGTTTATTTTTGGGTTAAAAGGCAGAAATCTCACTTATTTTGAGGTAAAAAAACAGAAATTCCTCTTATTTTGGGCAAAAATGAAGAAATTTCCCTTTTTTGTGGCTAAAGTTATACATTCTTTTTATTTTCGGGCTAAAAAGCAGAAATTCCCCGTATTTTGGAGCAAAATTGCAGATATTCCCCTAATTGTGGGGCAAAAAGGAAGAAATTCCCTATATGTTGGTGCAAAAAGATAGAAATTCTCCTTATTTTTGGGCAAAACTCATAAATTCCACTTATTTTGTGGCAAAATTCCAGAAATTTCACTTATTTTGGGGCAAGATTGCCGAAATTTCTTTTATTTTAGGGCAAAATTGCAGAAATTTCACTTATTTCAGAAAAAAAGCAGAAATTTTCTTATTTAAGGGCAAAAAGTCAGAAATTTCTTTTATTTTGGTACAAAATTGCAGAAATTTTTCTTATTTTGGGGCAAAAAGGCAGAAATTTCCCAAAATTTGTGGCAAAAATGCAGAAATTCCCTTTATTTTGATGTAAAAAGGTTGAAATTCCCTTTATTTGGGGGCAAAAAGACAAAAATTTCACTTATTTTGGAGCAAAATTGCAGAAATTTCACTTATTTCAGGGAAAAAAGTAAGTAATTTTCCTTATTTTTGGGCAAAAAGGCAGAAATTCCTAATATTTTGTGGCAAAAATGCAGAAATTTTCCTTATTTTGAGGTATAAAGGCTTAAATTCCCCTTATTTGGGGGCAAATAGGCAGAAATTTCCCTTATTTTGGGGCAAAATTGCAGAAATTTCACTTATTTCAAGATAATAAGTCAGAAATTTTCCTTATTTTGGGGCAAAAAAAAACAGAAATTCCCTTTGTTTTGGGGAAAAAAGACAAAAATTCCACTTATTTAGAGACAAAAAATAGAAATTCCCCTTATTTTTGAGAAAAAATGAAAAAAATTTCTCTTTTTATGGCAAAAAGGTATGCATTCTTCTAATTTTCGGGCAAAAAGGCAGAAATTCCCCGTATTTTGGAGCAAAATTGCAGAAATTCCCCTAATTGTGGGGCAAAAAAGCAGAAATTCCCCTCATTTTGGGGCAAAAAGGCACAAATTTCCCTTATTTTCGGGCAAAATTGCCAAAATTTCATTTATTTCCAGGCAAAAATTCAGAAATTACTTTTATTTTGGGACAAAAAGCAGAAATTTCTTTTATTTTGGTACAAAATTGAAGAAATTTTCCTTATTTTGGAACAAAAAGTCAGAAATTCCCCATATTTTGGGCAAAAGGAAGAAATTCCCATTATTTTGAGGTAAAAAGACTGAAATTCCCGTTATTTTGGGGCAAAAAGGCAGAATTTCCCTTTACTTTGTGGCAAAAATGGAGAAATTCCCGTTAATCTGGGCAGAAAAGCAAAAATTTTCCTTATTGGGGGCAATAAAGCAGAAATTCCCCATATTTTGTGGCAAAAAGGCAGAAATTCCCCTTATTTAGAGGTAAAATGCTGAAATTCCCCTTATTTTGGCAAAAAGGCAGAAATTCCCCTTATTTTGTGGCAAAATTGCAGAAATTTCACTTATTTCAGGGCAAAAAGTCAGAAAATGCCTTATTTTGGGGCAAAAGCAGAAATTCTCCTAATTTTGGGGCCAAAAACAGAAATTCTCCTTATTTTGGGGTAAAATTGTGGAAATTTCAAATATTTCAGGGCAAAAAGGCAGAAATTCCACATTATTTCGGGCAATAAGGCAGAAATTCCCTGTATTTTGGAGCAAAATTTCAGAAATTCCCCTTATATTGGTGCAAAAATGCAGAAATTCCCTTTATTTTGGTTCAATAAGGCAGAAATTCCCCGTATTTTGAAGCAAAATTGCACATATTCCCCTAATTTTGAAGGAAAATTCAGAAATTCACATTATTATGAAGCAAAAAGACAGAAATTCTCCTTATTTTGATGCAAAACTCAGAAATTCCCCTTGTTTTGGGGCAAAATACCAGAAATTTCCCTTATTTTGGGGCAAATTTGCAGAAATTTCACATATTTTGGGGCAAAATTGCAGAAATTTAACTTATTTCGGAAAAAAAAGCAGAAATTTTCTTATTTTGGGGCTAAAAGGCAGAAATTTATTTTATTTTATACAAAACTTCAGAAATTTTTCTTATTTTGGGGCAAAAAGGAAGAAATTTTCCATATTTTGGGGCAAAAATGCAGTAATTCCCCTTATTTTGAGGTAAAAAGTATAAAATTCACCTTATTTGGGGGCAAAAAGGCAGAAATTTCCCTTATTTTGGGGCAAAATTGCAGAAATTTCACTTATTTCAGGGTAAGAAGTCAGAAATTTTCCTTATTTTGGGGCAAAAAAGACAGAAATTCCCTTTGTTTTGGGGGAAAAAGACAGAAATTCCACTTATTTAGAGGCCAAAAACAGAAATTCCCCTTATTTTGGAGCAAAAATGAAGAAATTTCCCTTTTTTGTGGCAAAAGGTATACATTCCCCTCATTTTCGGGCTAAAAAGCAGAAATTCCCCGTATTTTGGAGCAAAATTGCAGAAATTCCCCTAATTGTGGGGCAAAAAGGCAGAAATTCCCTATATGTTAGGGCAAAAAGACAGAAATTCTCTTTATTTTGGGGCAAAATTCAGTAATGCAACTTATTTTGGGGCAAAATTCCAGAAATTTCCCTTATATTTGGGCAAAATTGCAGAAATTTCACTTATTTTGGGGCAAAATTGCAGAAATTTCACTTATTTTAGGGAAAAAAGGCAGAAATTTTCCTTATTTTGTGGCAAAAAGGCAGAAATTCCCCTTATTTTGGGGCAAAAAGGCAGAAATTCACCTTATTCTGGGGTAAAATTGCAGACATTTCACATATTTCAGGGCAAAAAGGCAGAAATTCGCCTTATTTGGGGGCAAAAATGCAGAAATTCCCCTTATTTTGAGATAAAAGTGCAGAAAATTCCCTTGTTTGGGGGCAAAAAGGCAGAAAATCCCCTTAATTTCGGGCAAAAAGGCAGATATTCCCTGTATTTTAGAGCAAAATTGCAGAAATTCCCCTAATATTGGGGCAAAAAGGCAGAAATTCCCTTTATTTTGGGGCAAAAATACAGAAATTCTCCTTATTTCGGGGCAAAAATCAGAAATTTCCCTAATTTTGGGGCAAAATTTTAGAAATTTCTTTTATTTTGGTACAGAATTGCAGAAATTTTTCTTATTTTGTTGCAAAAAGGCAGAAATTTTCTATATTTTGCTGCAAAAAGGCTGAAATTCTTCTTTTTTTGAGGTAAAATGCTGAAATTCCCCATATTTTGGGGCAAAAAGGCAGAAATTCTTCTCATTTTGGGGCAAAAAGGCACAAATTTCGCTTATTTTCGGGCCAAATTGCAGAAATTTCATTTATTTCAGGGCAAATAGTCAGAAATTACTTTTATTTTGGGGCAAAAAGCAGAAATTTCTTTTATTTTGTTACAAATTGAAGAAATTTTCCTTATTTTGGAACAAAAAGTCAGAAATTCCCCATATTTTGGGCAAAAGGAAGAAATACCCCTTATTTTGAGGTAAAAAGGCTGAAATTCCCGTTATTTTGGGGCAAAAAGGCGTAAATTCCCTTTACTTTGTGGCAAAAAGGCAGAAATTCCCGTTAATTGGGGCAGAAAAGCAAAAATTTTCCTTATTTGGGGGCAATAAGGCAGAAATTCCCCATATTTTGTGGAAAAATGTCAGAAATTCCCCTTATTTTGGGGCAAAATTCCAAAAATTTCCTTTTTTTGGGGGCAAAATTGCAGAAATCTCTCTTATTTTGGAGCAAAATTGCAGAAATTTCACTTATTTCAAGGAAAAAACGCAGAAATTTTTTTTATTTTGGGGCAAAAAGGCAGAAATTACTTTTATTTTGGTACAAAATTGCAGAAATTTTCTTGATTTTGGGGCAAAAATACAGAAATTCCCCATATTTTAGGGCAAAAAGGCAGAAATTCCCCTTATTATGAGGTAAAAAGGCTGAAATTCCCCTTTTTTGGGGCAAAAAGACAGGAATTCCCCTTATTTTGTGGCAAAAAGGCAGAAATTTCCCTTATTTTGGGGCAAAATTGCAGAAATTTCACTGATTTTATGGTAATAAGTCAGAAATTCCCCTTATTTTGGAGCAAAAATGAAGAAATTTCCCTTTTTTATGGCAAAAAGGTATACATTCCCTTTATTTTCGGGCAAAAAGGCAGAAATTACCCGTATTTTGGAGCAATATTGCAGAAATTCCCCTAATTTTGGGGCAAAAGCGCAGAACTTCCCCTTATTTTGGGGTAAAGCTGCAGAAATTTCACTTATTTCGCGGCAAAAAGGCAGAAATTCCCTTTATTATCGGCGAAAAAGGCAAAAAATCCCCGTATTTTGGAGCAAAATTGCAGAAATTCACCTAATTTTGGGGTAAAACATGCAGTAATTTTCTTTATTTTGGGGCAAAAAGGCAGAAATTCTCCTTATTTTGAGGCAAAAGGCAGAAATTCCCCTTATTTTAGGACAAAATTGCAGAAATTTCCCTTATTTGGGGACAAAAAACAGGAATTCCCTTTATTTTGGGGCAAAATTGCAGAAAATTCCTTTATTATGGAGAAAAATTGCAGAAATTTCTTTTATTTTAAGGCAAATTTGCAGCAATTTCACTTATTTCAGGGTAATAAGTCAGAAATTTTCCTGATTTTGGGGCAAAAAGACAGAAATTCCCTTTGTTTTGGGGGAAAAAGACAGAAATTCCACTTATTTAGAGGCAAAAATGCAGAAATTCCCCTTATTTTTGAGCAAAAATGAAGAAATTTCCCTTTTTTATGGCAAAAAGGTATGCATTCTTCTTATTTTCGGGGAAAAAGGCAGAAATTCCCCATATTTTGAAGCAAAATTGCAGAAATTCCCCTAATTGTGGGGCAAAACTGCAGAAATTCCCTATATGTTTGGGCAAAAAACAGAAATTCTCCTTATTTTGGGGCAAAACTCAGAAATTCCACTTATTTTGGGGCAAAATTCCAGAAATTTCCCTTATTTTGGGGCAGAATTGCAGAAATTTCACTTATTTTGGGGCAAAATTGCAGATATTTCACTTATTTAAGGGAAAAAAAGCAGAAATTTTTTTATTTTTGTGCAAAAAGGCAGAAATTCCTAATATTTTGTGGCAAAAATGCAGAAATTCCCCTTATTTTGAGGTAAAAAAGCTGAAATTCCCCTTATTTGGGGGCAAAAAGGCAGAAATTTCCCTTAATTTGGGGCAAAATTGCAGAAATTTCACATATTTCAGGGTAATAAGTCAGAAATTTTCATTATTTTGGGGCAAAAAAGACAGAAATTCCCTTTGTTTTGGGGGGAAAAGACAGAAATTCCACTTATTTAGAGGCAAAAAAGCAGAAATTCCCCTTATTTTGGAGCAAAAATGAAGAAATTTCACTTTTTTATGGCAAAAAGGTATGCATTCTTTTTATTTTTGGGCAAAAAGGCAGAAATTCCCCGTATTTAGGAGCAAAATTGCAGAAATTCCCGTAATTGTGGAACAAAAAGGCAGAAATTCCCTATATGTTAGGGCAAAAAGACAGAAATTCTCCTTATTTTGGGGCAAAACTCAGAGATTCCACATATTTTGGGGCAAAATTTTAGAAATTTCCCTCATTTTGAGAGAAAACTCAGAAATTTCTCTTATTTTGGGGCAAAATTGAAGAAATTTCACTTATTTAAGAAAAAAGAAAAGCAGAAATTTTCTTATTTTTGCGCAAAAAGTCAGAAATTTCTTTTACTTTGGTACAAAATTGCAGAAATTTTTCTTATTTTGGGGCAAAAAGGCAGAATTTTTCCATATTTTGGGGCAAAAATGCAGAAATTCCCCTTATTTTGAGGTAAAAAGGCTGAAATTCTCTTATTTGGGGGCAAAAAGGCAGAAATTTCCCTTATTTTGGAGCAAAATTGCAGAAATTTCACTTACTTCAGGGTAATAAGTCAGAAATTTTCCTTATTTTGGGGCAAAAAAGACAGAATTTCCCTTTGTTTTGGGGGAAAAAGACAGAAATTCCACTTATTTAGAGGCAAAAATGTAGAAATTCCCCTTATTTTGGAGCAAAAATGAAGAAATTTCCCTTTTTTATGGCAAAAAGGTATGCATTCTTCTTATTTTCGGGCAAAAAGGCAGAAATTCCTTATATTTTGGAGCAAAATTGCAGAAATTCCCCTAATTGTGGGGCAAAAAGGCAGAAATTCTCTATATGTTAGGACAAAAATACAGAAATTTTCCTTATTTTGAGGCAAAACTCAGAAATTTCACTTATTTTGTGGCAAAATTGCAGAAATTTCACTTATTTCAGGGAAAAAAAGCAGAAATTTTCTTATTTTGTGGCAAAAAGGCAGAAATTTATTTTATTTTGGTACAAAATTGCAGAAATTTTTCTTATTTTGGGTAAAAAAACAGAAATTTCCCATATTTTGGGGCAAAAATGCAGAAATTCCTTTTATTTTGAGGTAAAAAGGCTGAAATTCCCCTTATTTGGGGGCAAAAAGGCAGAAATTCTCCTTATTTTGGGGCAAAAAGCAGACATTTACCTTATTTTGGGGAAAAATTTTAGAAATTTAACTTATTTCAGGGCAAAAAGTCAGAAATTTCCCTTATTTTGGGGCAAAAAGACAGAATTTCCGTTTATTTTTGGGGAAAAGTCAGAAATTGCACTTATTTTGAGCCAAAAGGCGAAAAATCCCTTTATTTTGGGGTAAAAATGAAGAAATTTCCTTTTTTTATGGCAAAAAAATATACATTCTCTTTATTTTCGGGCAAAAAGGCAGAAATTCCCCGTATTTTGGAGTAAAATTGTAGAAATTCCCCTAATTTTGGGACCAAAACGCAGAACTTCCCCTTATTTTAGGGTAAAACTGCAGAAATTTCACTTATTTCGCGGCAAAATGGAAGAAATTCCCTTTATTTTCGGCGAAAAAGGCCGAAAATCCCCGTATATTGGAGCAAAATTGCAGAAATTCACCTAATTTTGGGGTAAAACATGCAGTAATTTTCTTTATTTTGGGGCAAAAGGGCAGAAATTCTTCATTTTTTTGGGCAAAAAGCAGAAATTCCCCTTATTTCAGGGCAAAATTGCAGAAATTTCCCTTATTTGGGGACAAAAAACAGAAATTCCCTATATTTTGGGGCAAAATTGCAGAAAATTCCTTTATTATGGGGAAAAATTGCAGAAATTTCTTTTATTTTAAGGCAAAATTGCAGAAATTTCACTTATTTCAGAGAAAAAAGCAAAAATTTTTGTTATTTTAGGGCAAAATGCAGAAATTCCCATTATTTTGGGGCAAAAAGGCAGAAATTCACCTTATTTTGGGGTAAAATTGCAGACATTTCACATATTTCAGGGCAAAAATGCAGAAATTCCCCTTATTTGGGGGCAAAAAGGCAGAAATTCCCCTTATTTTGGGATAAAATTGAAGAAATTTCCTTGTTTGGGGGCAAAAAGGCAGAAAATCCCCTTAATTTTGGGCAAAAAGGCAGAAATTCCCCGTATTTTAGAGCAAAATTGCAGAAATTCCCCTAATGTTGGGGCAAAAATGCAGAAATTCCCTTTATTTGCGCAAATCGGCAGAAGTTCCCCTTATTTTCAGGAAAAGAGGCAGAAATTCCCTGTATTTTGAAGTAAAATTACAGAAACTCCCCTAATTTTGGGGCAAAAAGGCAGAAATTCCCTTTATTTTGGGGCAAAAATACAGAAATTCTCCTTATTTCTGGGCAAAAATTAGAAATTTCCCTATTTTGGGACAAAATTTTAATAATTTCTTTTATTTTGGTACAGAATTGCAGAAATTGTTCTTATTTTGTGGCAAAAAGGCAGAAATTTTCTATATTTTGGTGCAAAAAGGCTGAAATTCCCCTTTTTTTGAGGTAAAATGCTGAAATTCCCCATATTTTGGGGCAAAAAGGCAGAAATTTTCTATATTTTGGTGCAAAAAGGCTGAAATTCCCCTTTTTTTGAGGTAAAATGCTGAAATTCCCCTCATTTTGGGGCAAAAAAACACAAATTTTCCTTATTTTCGGGCCAAATTGCTGAAATTTCATTTATTTCAGGGCAAAAGTCAGAAATTATTTTATTTTGGGGCAAAAATCAGAAATTTCTTTTATTTTGGTACAAATTGAAGAAATTTTCCTTATTTTGGAACAAAAAGTCAGAAATTCCCCATATTTTGGGCAAAAGACAGAAATTCCCCTTATTTTGAGGTAAAAAGTTTGAAATTCCCATTATTTTGGGGCAAAAAGGCAGAAATTCCCCTTAGTCTCGGCGAAAATGGCAGAAAATCTCCGTATTTTGGAGCAAAATTGCAGAAATTCACCTAATTTTAGGAAAAAAATACAGTAATTTTCTTTATTTTGTGACAAAAAGGCAGAAATTCTCCTTATTTTGGGGCAAAAGGCAGAAATTCCCCTTATTTTAGGGCAAAATTGCAGAAATTTCCCTTATTTGGGGGAAAAAACAGAAATTCCCCTTATTTTAGGGAAAAATTGCAGAAATTTCCCTTATTATGGGGAAAAATTGCAGAAATTTCCCTTATTTTAGGGCAAAATTGCAGAAATTTCACTTATTTCAGAGAAAAAAAGCAAAAATTTTTCTTATTTTGTGGCAAAAATCAGAAATTTCCCTTATTTTGAGGTAATAAGGCTGAAATTCCGCTTATTTTGAGGCAAAACGGCAGAAATTCCCCTTATTTTGTGGTAAAATTGCAGAAATTTCAAATATTTCAAAGCAAAATTGCATAAATTCTTCTAATTTTGGGGCAAAAAGGCAGAAATTCCCTTTTTTTGGGGTAAAACTGCAGAAATTTCACTAATTTTGCGGCAAAATGGCAGAAATTCTCCTTATTCTCGGCGAAAATGGCAAAAAATCTCCGTATTTTGGAGCAAAATTGCAGAAATTCACCTAATTTTGGGGTTAAAAAATACAGTAATTTTCTTTATTTTGTGACAAAAAGGATGAAATTCTTCTTATTTTGGGGCAAAAGGCAGAAATTCCCCTTATTTTAGGGCAAAATTGCAGAAATTTACCTTATTTGGGGGAAAAAACAGAAATTCCCCTTATTTTGGGGAATAATTACAGAAATTTCCCTTATTATGGGGAAAAATTGCAGAAATTTTCCTTATTTTAGGGCAAAATTGCAGAAATTTCACTTATTTCAGAGAAAAAAAAGCAAAAATTTTTCTTATTTTGGGGCAAAAAGGCAGAAATACCCATTATTTTAGGGCAAAATGGCAGAAATTGACCTTATTTTGGGGTAAAATGCTGAAATTCCCCATATTTTGGGGCAAAAGGCAGAAATTCCTTTCATTTTGGGGCAAAAAGGCACAAATTTCCTTTATTTTCGGGAAAAATTGCAGAAATTTCATTTATTTTAGGGTAAAAAGTCAGAAATTTTTTATATTTTGTGGCAAAAAGCAGAAAATTCCCTTATTTTGAGGTAATAAGGCTGAAATTCCCCTTATTTTGGGGCAAAAAGGCAGAAATTCCCCTTATTTTGTGGTAAAATTGCAGAAATTTCAAATATTTCAGGGCAAAATGGCAGAAATTCCTTTTATTTTGGGGCAAAAAGATGAAATCCCTAATTTTTGGCTAAAATTGAAGAAATTTCACTTATGTTGGGACAAAAAGGCAGAAATTCCACTTAATTTCGGGCAAAAAGACAGAAATGACCTGTATTTTGGAGCAAAATTGCAGAAATTCCCTAATATTGGTGAAAAATGCAGAAATTCTCTTTATTTTGGGGCAAAAAGGCAGAAATTCTCCATATTTTGGTGCAAAAAGGCTGAAATTCCCCTTATTTTGATGTAAAATGCTAAAATTCCCCATATTTTGGGGCAAAAGGCAGAAATTCCCAAAATTTGGGGTAAAAAGGCACAAATTTCTCTTATTTTCGGGCAAAATTGCAGAAATTTCATTTATTTCAGGGCAAAAAGTCAGCAATTCCCCATATTTTGGGGCAAAAAGCAGAAATTTCTTTTATTATGGTACAAAATTGAAGAAATTTTCCTTATTTTGGAACAAAAAGGCAGAAATTCCCCATATTTTGGAGCAAAAGGCAGAAATTCTTCTTATTTTGAGGTAAAATGCAGAAATTCCCCAAATATTGGGGGAAAATGCAGAAATTCCCTTTATTTTGGGGCTAAAAGGCAGAAATTCCCCGTATTTTGAAGCAAAATTGCAGAAATTCTCATAATTTTCGGGCAAAAAGGCAAAAATTCTCCTTATTTTGGGGCAAAAAGACAGAAAATCTCCTTTTTTCGGGAGCAAAAAGTCAGAGATTCCCCTTATTTTGGGGCAAAATTGCAGAAATTTCCTTTACATTTAGGCAAAATTGCAGAAATTTCTCTTATTTTGGGGCAAAATTGCAGAAATTTCACTTATTTCAGGGAAAAAAGAAAAAAATTTTCCTTATTTTGGGGCAAAAAGGCAGAAATTCCTAATATTTTGTGGCAAAAATGCAAAAACTCCCCTTATTTTGAGGTAAAAAGGCCTAAATTCCCCTTATTTGGGGGCAAAAAGGCAGAAATTTCCCTTATTGTGGGGCAAAATTTAGAAATTTCACTTATTTCAGTGTAATAAGTCAGAAATTCCCCTTATTTTGGGGCAAAAAAGACAGAAATTCCCTTTGTTTTGGGGAAAAAAGACAGAAATTTCACTTATTTAGGGGCAAAAAGGCAGAAATTCCCATTATTTTGGAGCAAAAATAAAGAAATTTCCCTTTTTTATGGCAAAAAGTTATGCATTCCCCTTATTTTCGGGCAAAAATGCAAAAATTCCCCGTATTTTGAAGCAAAATTGCAGAAATTCTTCTAATTTTGGGGCAAAAGGCAGAAATTCCCTTTATTTTGGGGCAAAAATCAGAAATTCCCCTTATTTTGGGGCAAAAATCCTGAAATTTCCCTTATTTTGGGGCAAAATTGCCGGAATTTACCTTATTTTGGTGCAAAATTGCCGAAATTTCCCTTATTTGGGGCAAAATTGCAGAAATTTCACTTATTTTCAAGGAAAACAAATGAAATTTACTTTATTTTGGGGCAAAAAGGGAGAAATACCCCTTATTTTGGGGCAAAATTGCAGAAATTTTTCTTATTTTGGGGCAAAAAGGCAGAAATTCCTTATATTTTGGGGCAAAAAGGCAGAAATTCCCCTCATTTTGAGTTAATAAGGCTGAAATTCCCCTTATTTTGGGGCAAAAAGGCAGAAATTCCTCTTATTTTGGGGTAAAATTGCAGAAATTTCAAATATTTCAGGGCAAAATGGCAGAAATTCTCCTTATTTTGGGGCAAAAAGATGAAATCCCTAATTTTTGGCTAAAATTGAAGAAATTTCACTTATTTCGGGACAAAAAGGCAGAAATTCCACTTAATTTCGGGCAAAAAGGCAGAAATGACCCGTATTTTGGAGCAAAATTGCAGAAATTCCTATAATATTGGTGAAAAATGCAGAAATTCCATTTATTTTGGGGAAAAATGCAGAAATTCTCCATATTTTGGTGTAAAAAGGCTGAAATTCCCCTTATTTTGAGGTAAAATGCTGAAATTCCCCATATTTTGGGGCAAAAGGCAGAAATTCCCAAAATTTGGGGTAAAAAGGCACAAATTTCCCTTATTTTTGGGCAAAATTGCAGAAATTTCATTTATTTCAGGGTAAAAAGTCAGAAATTCCCCATTTTTTGGGGCAAAAAGCAGAAATTTCCTTTATTATGGTACAAAATTGAAGAAATTTTCCTTATTTTGGAACAAAAAGGCCGAAATTCCTCATATTTTGGGCCAAAAGGCAGAAATTCTTCTTATTTTGAGGTAAAATGCAGAAATTCCTCTTATTTAGAGGTAAAATGCAGAAATTCCCCAAATATTGGGGGAAAATGGAGAAATTCCCTTTATTTTGGGGCTTAAAGGCAGAAATTCCCCATATTTTGAAGCAAAATTGCAGAAATTCTCATAATTTTCGGGCAAAAAGGCAGAAATTCTCCTTATTTTGGGGCAAAAAGACAGAAAATCTCCTTTTTTCGGGAGCAAAGAGTCAGAAATTCCCCTTATTTTGGGTCAAAATTGCAGAAATTTCCTTTACATTTGGGCAAAATTGCAGAAATTTCCCTTATTTTGGGGCAAAATTGCAGAAATTTCACTTATTTCAGAAAAAAAGCAGAAATTTTCTTATTTTGGGGCAAAAAGGCAGAAATTTCTTTTATTTTGGTATAAAATTGCAGAAATTTTTCTTATTTTGGGGAAAAAGGCAGAAATTCCCCATATTTTGTGGCAAAAATGCAGAAATTCCCGTTATTTTGAGGTAAAAAGGCTGAAATTCTCCTTATTTTCGGGCAAAAAGTCAGAAATTCCTCTTATGTTGGGGCAAAAAGACAGAAATTTGGTTTATTTTTGGGGAAAAGGCAGAAATTGCACTTATTTTGAGTCAAAAAGGCAGAAAATCCCCTTATTTTGGGGCAAAAATGAAGAAGTTTCCCTTTTTTATGGCAAAAAGGTATACATTCCCTTTATTTTCGGGCAAAAAGGCAGAAATTCCCCGTATTTTGGAGCAAAATTGCAGAAATTCCCCTAATCTTGAAGAAAAAGGCAGAAATTCCCCTTATTTTGGGGTAAAACTGCAGAAATTTCACTAATTTCGCGGCAAAATGGCAGAAATTCCCTTTATTCTCGGCGAAAATGGCAGAAAATCTCCGTATTTTGGAGCAAAATTGCAGGAATTCACCTAATTTTGGGAAAAAATACAGTAATTTTCTTTATTTTGTGACAAAAAGGCAGAAATGCTCCTTATTTTGGGGCAAAATGCAGAAATTCCCCTTATTTTAGGGCAAAATTGCAGTAATTTCCCTTTATGGGGGCAAAAAACAGAAATTCTTATTATTTTGGGGAAAATTGCAGAAATTTCCCTTATTATGGGGAAAAATTGCAGAAATTTCCCTAATTTTAGGGCAAAATTGCAGAAATTTCACTTATTTCAGAGAACAAAAAGCAAAAATGTTTCTTATTTTGGGGCAAAAAAACAGAAATTCCCATTATTTTGGGGCAAAAAGGCAGAAATTCACTTTATTTTGGGGTAAAATGCTGAAATTCCCCATATTTTGGGGCAAAAGGCCGAAAATCCCCTCATTTTGGGGCAAAAAGGCACAAGTTTCCCTTCTTTCGGGCAAAATTGCAGAAATTTCATTTATTTCAGGGTAAAAAGTCAGAAATTCCTTATATTTTGTGGCAAAAAGCAGAAATTTCCCTTATTTTGAGGTAATAAGGCTGAAATTCCCCTTATTTTGGGGCAAAAAGGCAGAAATTCCCCTTATTTTGGGGTAAAATTGCAGAAATTTCAAATATTTCAGGGGAAAATAGCAGAAATTTTCCTTATTTTGGGGCAAAAAGAAAGAAATTCACCTTATTTTGGGCAAAAAGGCAGAAATTCCCTTTATTTTGGGGTAAAATTGCAGAAATTTCAAATATTTCAGGGCAAAATGGCAGAAATTCCCCTTATTTTGGGGCAAAAAGACAAAATCCCTAATTTTTGGCTAAAATTGAAGAAATTTCACTTATTTCGGGACAAAAAGGCAGAAATTCCACTTAATTTCGGGCAAAAAGGCAGAAATGACCAGTATTTTGGAGCAAAATTGCAGAAATTCCCCTAATATTGGTGCAAAAATGCAGAAATTCTTTTTATTTTAGGGAAAAAAGGCAGAAATTCTACATATTTTGGTGCAAAAAGGCTGAAATTCCCCTTACTTTAAGGTAAAATGCTGAAATTCCCCATATTTTGGGGCAAAAAGCAGAATTCCCCTCATTTTGGGGCAAAAAGCCCAAATTTCTCTTATTTTCAGGCAAAATTGCAGAAATTTCATTTATTTCAGGGCAAAAGTCAGCAATTCCCCATATTTTGGGGCAAAAATCAGAAATTTCTTTTATTATGGTACAAAATTGAAGAAATTTTCCTTATTTTGGAACAAAAAGGCAGAAATTCCCCATATTTTGTGGCAAAAGGAAGAAATTCTTCTTATTTTGAGGTAAAATGCAGAAATTCCCCAAATATTGGAAGAAAATGCAGAAATTCCCTTTATTTTGGGGCTAAAAGGCAGAAATTCCTTGTATTTTGAAGCAAAATTGCAGAAATTCTCATAATTTTCGGGCAAAAAGGCAGAAATTCTCCTTATTTTGGGGCAAAAAGACAGAAAATCTCCTTTTTTCGGGAGCAAAAAGTCAGAAATTCCCCTTATTATGGGTAAAAATTGCAGAAATTTCCTTTACATTTGGGCAAAATTGCAGAAATTTCCCTTATTTTGGGGCAAAATTGCAGAAATTTCACTTATTTCAGAAAAAAGGCAGAAATTTTCTTATTTTGGGGCAAAAAGGCAGAAATTTCTTTTATTTTGTTACAAAATTGCAGAAATTTTTCTTATTTTGGGGCAAAAAGGCAGAAATTCCCCATATTTTGTGGCAAAAAGGCAGAAATTCCCCATATTTTGTGGCAAAAAGGCTGAAATTCCCCTTATTTTCGGGCAAAAAGTCAAAAATTTCCTTTATTTTGGGGCAAAAAGACAAAAATTATGTTTATTTTTGGGGAAAAGGCAGAAATTGCACTTATTTTGAGTCAAAAAGGCAGAAAATCCCCTTATTTTGGGGCAAAAATAAAGAAATTTCCTGTTTTAAGGCAAAAAGGTATACATTTACTTTATTTTCAGGCAAAAAGGCAGAAATTCTTCGTATTTTGGAGCAAAATTGCAGAAATTCCCCTAATTGTGGGGCAAAAAGGCATAAATTCCTTATATTTTACGGCAAAAAGACAGAAATTCTCCTGATTTTGGGGCAAAAGTCAGAAATTCCCCTTATTTTAGGGCAAAATTGCAGAAATTTCCCTTATTATGGGGAAAAATTGCAGAAATTTCCCTAATTTTAGGGCAAAATTGCAGAAATTTCACTTATTTCAGAGAAAAAAGCAAAAATTTTTCTTATTTTGGGGCAAAAAGAAAGAAATTCACCTTATTTTGGGCTTAAATTGCAGAAATTTCACATATTTCAGGGCAAAAAAGCAGAAATTTCCCTTATTTTAAGGCAAAATTGCAGAAATTTCATATATTTCAGGGTAAAAAGTCAGAAATTTTCTTTATTTTGGGGCAAAAAAGAAAGAAATTCCCTTTGTTTTGGGTTAAAATCAGAAATTCCACTTATTTAGAGGCAAAAATGCAGAAATTCCTTTTATTTTGGAGCAAAAATGAAGAAATTTCCCCTTTTTATGGCAAAAAGGTATGCATTCCCCTTATTTTTGGACAAAAAGGCAGAAATTCCCCGTATTTTGGAGCAAAATTGCAGAAATTCCCCTAATTGTGGGGCAAAAAGGCAGATATTCTCTATATGTTGGGGCAAAAAGACAGAAATTCTCCTTATTTTAGGGCAAAACTCAGAAATTCCACTTATTTTGGGGCAAAATTCCAGAAATTTCCCTTCTTTTGGGGCAAAATTGCAGAAATTTCACTTATTTCAGTGAAAAAAGGAAGAAATTTTCTTTATTTTGGGGAAAAAAGGCAGAAATTCTACTTATTTTGGGGCAAAAAGACAGAAAACCTCCTATTTTCGGGAGCAAACAGTCAGAAATTCCCCTTATTTTGGGTCAAAATTGCAGAAATTTTCTATACATTGGGACAAAATTGCTGAAATTTCCCTTATTTTGGGGCAAAATTGCAGAAATTTTACTTATTTCAGGGAAAACAGGCAAAAATTTTCTTATTTTGGGGCAAAAAGGCAGAAATTTCTTTTATTTTGGTACAAAATTGCAGAAATTTTTCTTATTTTGAAGCAACAAGTCAGAAATTCCTTATATTTTGGGGCAAAAAGGCAGAAATTCCCCTTATTTTGAGGTTAAAAAGGCTGAAATTCCCCTTATTTTGGGGCAAAAAGTCAGAAATTCCCCTTATTTTGGGGCAAAAAGACAGAAATTTCATTTATTTTTGGGGAAAAGGCAAAAATTGCACTTATTTTGAGTCAAAAAGGCGGAAAATCTCCTTGTTTTGGGTCAAAAATGAAGAAATATCCCTTTTTTAAGGCAAAAGGTATACATTCCTTTTATGTTCGGGCAAATAGAAATTCCCCTAATTTTTGGGCAAAATTGCAGAAATTCCTTTAATTTTGGGGCAAAAAGGCAGACATTCCCCTTATTTTGGAGTAAAACTGCAGAAATTTCACTTATTACGCGGCAAAATGGCAGAAATTCCCCTTATTTTCGGCGAAAAAGGCAGAAAATCTCCGTATTTTGGAGCAAAATTGCAGAAATTCACCAAATTTTGGGGTAAAAATACAATAATTTTCTTTATTTTGGGGCAAAAAAGCAGAAATTCCCCATATTTTGGGGCAAAAAGGCAGAAATTCCCCTTATTTTGAGGTAATAAGGCTGAAATTCCCCATATTTTGGGGCAAAAAGGCAGAAATTCCCCTTATTTTGGGGTAAAATTGCAGAAATTTCAAATATTTCAGGGAAAAAGGCAGAAATTCCCATTATTTTGGGGCAAAAAGGCAGAAATTTTCCTATTTTGGAGCAAAATTGCAGAAATTCCCTTAATATTGGGGCAAAAATGCTCAAAAGGGCAGAAGTTCCCCTTATTTTCGGGAAAAGAGGCAGAAATTCCCTGTATTTTGAAGCAAAATTGCAGAAACTCAGCTAATATTGGGGCAAAAAGGTAGAAATTCCCTATATGTTGGGGCAAAAAGACAGAAATTCTCCTTATTTTGGGGCAAAACTCAGAAATTCCACTTATTTTGGGGCAAAATTCCAGAAATTTCTCTTATTTTGGGGCAAAATTGGAAAAATTTCACTTATTTTGGGGCAAAATTGCAGAAATTTCACTTATTTTGGGGCAAAATTGCAGAAATTTCACTTATTTTAGGGAAAAAAGGCAGAAATTTTCCTTATTTTGGGGCAAAAAGGCAGAAATTCCTAATATTTTGTGGCAAAAATGCAGAAATTCCCCTTATTTTGAGGTAAAAAGGCTGAAATTCCCCTTATTTGGGGGCAAAAAGTCAGAAATTCCACTTATTTTTGGGCAAAACGACAGAAATTTTGTTTATTTTTGGGGAAAAGGCAGAAATTGCACTTATTTTGAGTCAAAAAGGCGTAAAATCCCCTTATTTTGGTTCAAAAATGAAGAAATTTTCCTTTTTTTATTGCAAAAGTTATATATTCCCTTTATTTTCGGGCAAAAAGGCAGAAATTCCCCGTATTTTGGAGCAAAATTGCAGAAATCCACCTAATTTTGGGATAAAAATACAGTAATTTTCTTTCTTTTGGGGCAAAAAGGCAGAAATTCTTCTTATTTTGGGGCATAAGGCAGAAATTCCCCTTATTTTAGGGCAAAATTGCAGAAATTTCCCTTATTTGGGGGCAAAAAACAGAAATTCCTCTTATTTTGGGGCAAAATTGCAGAAAATATCCTTATTATAGGGAAAAAGTGCTGAAATTTCCCTTATTTTAGGGCAATATTGCAGAAATTTCACTTATTTCAGAAAAAAAAGCAAAAATTTTTCTTATTTTGGGGCAAAAAGGCAGAAATTCACCTTAGTTTGCGGTAAAATTGCAGAAATTTCACATATTTGAGGGCAAAAAGGCAGAAATTCCCCTTATTTTCGGTCAAAAAGGCAGTAATTTCTTTTATTTTGGTACAAAATTAAAGAAATTTTCCTTATTTTTGGCAAAAAATTAGAAATTCCTCATATTTTGGGACAAAAAGGAAGAAATTTCCCTTATTTTGAGGTAAAAATGCTGAAATTCCCTTTATTTTGGGGCAAAAGGCAGAAATTTCCTTCATTTTGGGGCAAAAAGCAGACATTTCCATTATTTTGGGGACAAATTTTAGAAATTTCACTTATTTCAGGGCAAAAAGTCACAAATTCCCATTATTTTGGGGCAAAAATACAGAAATTCCATTTATTTTTGGGGAAAAGGCAGAAATTGCACTTATTTGGAGTCAAAAAGGCGGAAAATCCCCTTATTTTGGGGCAAAAGTGAAGAAATTTCCCTTTTTTATGGCAAAAAGGTATACATTCCCATTATTTTCGGGCTAAAAGGCAGAATTTCCCCGTATTTTGGAGCAAAATTGCAGAAATTCCCCTAATTTTGGGGCAAAAAGGCAGAAATTCTTCTTATTTTTGGGTAAAACTGCAGAAATTTCACTTATTTCGAGGCAAAATAGCAGAAATTCCCCTTCTTTTCGGCGAAAAAGGCAAAAAATCCCCGTATTTTGGAGCAAAATTGCAGTAATTCACCTAATTTTTGGGGTATAAAATGCAGTAATTTTCTTTATTTTTGGGCAAAATGGCAGAAATTGCCCTTAATTTGGGGCAAAAGGCAGAAATTCATCTTATTTTAGAGCAAAATTGCAGAAATTTCCATTATTTAAAAGCAAAAAACAGAAATTCCCCTTATTTTCGGGCAAAATTGCAGAAATTTCACTTATTTCAGAGAAAAAAAGGCAAGAATTTTTCTTATTTTGGGGCAAAAAGGCAGAAATTCCCATTATTTTGGGGCAAAGAGGCAGAAATTCACCTTATTTTGGGGTAAAATTGCAGAAATTTCACATATTTTAGGGCAAAAAGGCAGAAATTCCCCTTATTTTAAGGCAAAAAGGCAGAAATTCCCCTTATTTTGGGATAAAATTGCAGAAATTTCCTTTGTTTGGGGGAAAAAGGCAGAAAATCCCCTAAATTTCACGGAAAAAATAAGAAATTCCCCTATTTTGAAGCAAAATTGCAGAAATTCCCCTAATATTGGGGCAAAAATGCAGAAATTTTCTTCATTTGAGGCAAAAAGGCA
Source organism: Micromys minutus (assembly GCF_963924665.1). NCBI lineage: Eukaryota > Metazoa > Chordata > Mammalia > Rodentia > Muridae > Micromys > Micromys minutus. The sequence goes on from NW_027667467.1 coordinate 10,543,994, forward strand.
GAAGTTCCCCTTATTTTCGGGAAAAGAGGCAGAAATTTCCTGTATTTTGAAGCAAAATTGCAGAAACTTTTCTAATCTTGGTGCAAAAAGGCAGAAATTCCCTATATGTTGGGGCAAAAAGACAGAAATTCTCCTTATTTTGGGACAAAACTCAGAAATTCCACTTATTTTGGGGCAAAATTGCAGAAATTTCACTTATTTTGGGGCAAAATTGAAGAAATTTCACTTATTTCAGGGAAAAAAGGCAGAAATTTTTCTTATTTTGGGGCAAAAAGGCAGAAATTCCTAATAATTTGTGGAAAAAATGCAGAAATTCCCCTTATTTTGAGGTAAAAAGGCTGAAATTCCCCTTATTTGGGGGCAAAAAGGCAGAAATTTCTTTTATTTTGGGGCAAAATTGCAGAAATTTCACTTATTTCAGGGTAATAAGTCAGAAATTCCCCTTATTTTGGGCCAAAAAAGACAGAAATTCCCTTTGTTTTGGTGGAAAAAGACAGAAATTCCACTTATTTAGAGGCAAAAAGGCAGAAATTCCCCTTATTTTGGAGCAAAAATGAAGAAATTTCCCTTTTTTATTGCAAAAAGGTATGCATTCCCCTTATTTTCGGGCAAAAAGGCAGAAATTTCCCGTATTTTGAAGCAAAATTGCAGAAATTCCCCTAATTTTGGGGCAAAAGGCAGAAATTCCCTTCATTTTGGGACAAAAATCAGAAATTCCCCTTACTTTGGGGCAAAATTCCAGAAATTTCCTTTATTTTGGGGCAAAATTGCAGGAATTTACCTTATTTTGGGGCAAAATTGCAGAAATTTTTTTTATTTTGAAGCAAAATTGTAGAAATTTCTTTTATTTTGTTATAGAATTGCAGAAATTTTTCTTATTTTGTCGCAAATAGGCAGAAATTCCCCTCATTTTGTGGCAAAAAGGCACAAATTTTTCTTATTTTCGGGCAAAATTGCAGAAATTTCATTTATTTCAGGGCAAAGTCAGAAATTCCTATTATTTTGGGGCAAAAAGCAGAAATTCCTATTATTTTGGCACAAAATTGAAGAAATTTTCCTTATTTTTGAACAAAAAGATAGAAATTCCCTATATTTTGGGGCAAAAGGCAGAAATTCCCTTTATTTGGAGGTAAAAAGGCTGAAATTCCTTTTATTTTGGGGCAAAAAGGCAGAAATTTCCTTTACTTTGTGGCAAAAAAGGCAGAAAGTTTCGTTAATTGGGGCAGAAAAGAAGAAATTTCCCTCATTTGAGGGCAATAAGGCAGACATTCCCCATATTTTGTGGCAAAAAGGCAGAAATTCCCCTTATTTGGAGGTAAAATGCTGAAATTCCCCATATTTTGGGCAAAAAGGCAGAAATTCCCCTTATTTTGAGCAATATTGCAGAAATTTCATTTATTTCCGGGTAAAAAGTCAGAAATTCCCCTTAGTAGGGGCAAAATTGCAGAAATTTCACTTATTTTCAGGTAAAGAGGCTGAAATTTTCTTTATTTTGGGGCAAAAAGGGAGAAATTCCTCTTAATATGGAACAAAATTGCAGAAATTTTTCTTATTTTGGGGCAAAATTGCAGATATTTCACTTATTTTGAGGCAAAATTGCAGAAATTTCACTTATTTCAGGAAAAAAGGCAGAAATTTTCTTTATTTTGAGGCAAAAGGCAGAAATTCCTAATATTTTGTGGCAAAAATGCAGAAATTCCCCTTATTTTGAGGTAAAAAGGCTGAAATTTTCCTTATGTAAGGGCAAAAAGGCAGAAATTTTCCTTATTTTGGGGCAAAATTGCAGAAATTTCACTTTTTTTAAGGTAATAAGTCAGAAATTTTCCTCATTTTGGGGCAAAAAACCAGAAATTCCCTTTGTTTTGGGGGAAAAAGACAGAAATTTTCATTATTTTGGGGCAAAAATGCAGAAATTCACTTTATTTTGGGCTAAAATTGCAGAAATTTCTCATATTTCAGGGCAAAAAGGCAGAAATTTCCCTTATTTTGGGGCAAAAGTGGAGAAATTTCACTTTTCAGGGTAATAAGTCAGAAATTTTCCTCATTTTGGAGCAAAAAAGACAAAAATTCTCTTTGTTTTGGGGGAAAAAGACAGAAATTCCACTTATTTAGAGGCAAAAAGGCAGAAATTCCCCTTATTTTGGAGCAAAAATGAAGAAATTTCCCTTTTTTATGACAAAAAGTTATGCATTCCCCTTATTTTCGGGCAAAAAGGCAGAAATTCCCTGTATTTTGGAGCAAAATTGCAGAAATTTCCCTAATGGTGGGGCAAAAAGGCAAAAATTCTCTATATGTAGGGACAAAAAAACAGAAATTCTCCTTATTTTGGTGCAAAACTCAGAAATTCCACTTATTTTGGGGCAAAATTCCAGAAATTTCCCATATTTAGGGGCAAAATTGCAGAAATTTCACTTATTTTGGGACAAAATTGCAGAAATTTCACTTATTTCAGGGAAAAAAGGCAGAAATTTTCCTTATTTTGGGGCAAAAAAGCAGAAATTCCTAATATTTTGTGGCAAAAATGCAGAAATTCCCCTTATTTTGAGGTAAAAAGGCTGAAATTTCCCTTATTTGGGGGCAAAAAGGCAGAAATTTCCCTTATTTTGGGGCAAAATTGCAGAAATTTCACTTATTTCAGGGTAATAAGTCAGAAATTATCCTTATTTTGGGGCAAAAAAGACAGAAGTTCCCTTTGTTTTGGGGGAAAAAGACAGAAATTCCACTTATTTAGAGGCAAAAAGGCAGAAATTTCTCTTATTTTGGAGCAAAAATGTAAAAATTTCCCTTTTTTATGGCAAAAAGTTATGCATTCCCCTTATTTTCGGGCAAAAATGCAGAAATTCCCCGTATTTTGAAGCAAAATTGCAGAAATTCCCCTAATTTTGGGGCAAAAAGCAGTAATTCCCTTTATTTTGGGGCAAAAATCAGAAATTCCCCTTATTTTGGGGCAAAATTCCAGAAATTTCCTTTATTTTAGGGCAAAATTGCAGGAATTTACCTTATTTTCTGGCAAAATTGCAGAAATTTCTCTTATTTGGGGCAAAATTGCAGAAATTTCACTTATTTTCAGAAAAAAAGGCTGAAATTTCCTTTATTTTGGGGCAAAAAGGGAGAAATACCACTTATTTTGGGACAAAAATTGCAGAAATTTTTCTTATTTTGGGGCAAAAAGGCAGAAATTTCTTATATTTTGGGGCAAAAAGTCAGAAATTCCCCTTATTTTGAGGTAATAAGGCTGAAATTCTTATTTTGGGGCAAAAAGGCAGAAATTCCCTTATTTTGGGGTAAAATTACAGAAATTTCAAATATTTCAGGGCAAAATGGATGAAATTCTCCTTATTTTGGGGCAAAAAGATGAAATCTCTAATTTTTGGCTAAAATTGAAGAAATTTCACTTATTTCGGGACAAAAAGGCAGAAATTCCATTTAATTTCGGGCAAAAAGGCAGAAATGACCCGTATTTTGGAGCAGAATTGCAGAAATTCCCATAATATTGGTGCAAAAATGTAGAAATTTCCTTTATTTTGGGGAAAAATGCAGAAATTCTCCATATTTTGGTGCAAAAAGGCTGAAATTCCCCTTATTTTGAGGCAAAAGGCAGAAATTCCCCTCATTTTGCGTCAAAAAGGCACAAATTTCACTTATATTTGGGCAAAATTGCAGAAAGTTCATTTATTTCAGGGTAAAAAGTCAGAAATTCCCCTTATTTTGGGGCAAAAAGCAGAAATTTTTTTTATTATGGTACAAAATTGAAGAAATTTTCCTTATTTTGGAACATAAAGGCAGAAATTCCCCATATTTTGGGGCAAAAGGCAGAAATTCTTCTTATTTTGAAGTAAAATGCAGAAATTCCTCTTATTTAGAGGTAAAATGCAGAAATTCCCCAAATATTGGGGGAAAATGCAGAAATTCCCTTTATTTTGGGGCTAAAAGGCAGAAATTCCCCGTATTTTGAAGCAAAATTGCAGAAATTCCCCTAATTGTGGGGCAAAAATACAGAAATTCTCCTTATTTTGGGGCAAAAAGACAGAAAATCTCCTTTTTTCGGGGGCAAAATGTCAGAAATTCACCGTATTTTGGGTCAAAATTGCAGAAATTTTTTTTACATTTGGGCAAAATTGCAGAAATTTCCCTTATTTTGGGGCAAAATTGCAGAAATTTCACTTATTTCAGAAAAAATGCAGAAATTTTCTTATTTTTGGGCAAAAAGGCAGAAATTTCTTTTATTTTGGTACGAAATTGCAGAAATTTTTCTTATTTTGGGGAAAACGGCAGGAATTCCCCATACTTAGGGGAAAAAAGGCAGAAATTCCCTTTATTTTGAGGTAAAATGCTGAAATTACCCATATTTTGGGGCAAAAGGCAGAAAATCCCCTTATTTTGGGGCTAAAAGGCAGAAATTCCCCGTATTTTGAAGCAAAATTGCAGAAATTCTCATAATTTTCGGGCAAAAAGGCAGAAATTCTCTTTATTTTGGGGCAAAAAGACAGAAAATCTCCTTTTTTCGGGAGCAAAAAGTCAGAAATTCCTTTTATTTTGGGGAAAAATTGCAGAAATTTCCTTTACATTTGGGCAAAATTGCAGAAATTTCCCTTATTTGGGGGCAAAATTGCAGAAATTTCACTTATTTCAGAAAAAAGGCAGAAATTTTCTTATTTTGGGGCAAAAAGGCAGAAATTTCTTTTATTTTGGTACAAAATTGCAGAAATTTTTCTTATTTTGGGGCAAAAAGGCAGAAATTCCCCATATTTTGGGGCAAAAAGGCAGAAATTCCCCTTATTTTGAGGTAAAAAGGCTGAAATTCCCCTTATTTTCGAACAAAAAGTCAGAAATTCATCTTATATTGGGGCAAAAAGACAGAAATTTGGTTTATTTTGGGGAAAAAGGCAGAAATTGCACTCATTTTGAGTTAAAAAGGCAAAAAATCCCCTTATTTTTGGGCAAAAATAAAGAAATTTCTCTTTTTTATGGAAAAAGCTATACATTCCCTTTATTTTCGTGCAAAAAGGCAGAAATTCCCCGTATTTTAGAGCAAAATTGCAGAAATTCCCCTAATTTTGGGGCAAAAGGGCAGAAATTCCCCTTATTTTGTGATAAAACTGCAGAAATTTCAGTAATTTCGCGGCAAAATGGCAGAAATTTCCCTTATTCTCGGCGAATATGCCACTAAGTCTCCGTATTTTGGAGCAAAATTGCAGAAATTCACCTAATTTTGGGGTAAAAAATACAGTAATTTTCTTTATTTTGTGACAAAAAGGCAGAAATTCTCCTTATTTTGGGGCAAAAGGCAGAAATTCCCCTTATTTTAAGGCAAAATTGCAGAAATTTCCCTTATTTGGGGGCAAAAAACAGAAATTCCTTATATTTTGAAGAAAAATTGCAGAAATTTCCCTTATTATGGGGAAAAATTGCAGAAATTTCCCTTATTTTAGGGCAAACTTGCAGAAATTTCACTTATTTCAGAGAAAAAAAGCAAAAATTTTTCTTATTTTGGGGCAAAAAGGCAGAAATTCCCATTATTTTGGGGCAAAAAGGAAAAAATTCACCTTATTTTGGGGTAAAATGCTGAAATTCCCTATATTTTGGGGCAAAAGGCAGAAATTCCCCTCATTTTGAGGCAAAAAGGCACAAATTTCCCTTATTTTCGGGCAAAATTGCAGAAATTTCATTTATTTCAGGGTAAAAAGTCAGAAATTCCTTATATTTTGTGGCAAAAAGCAGAAATTTCCCTTATTTTGAGGTAATAAGGCTGAAATTCCCCTTATTTTGGGGCAAAAAGGCAGAAATTCCCCTTATTTTGGGGTAAAATTGCAGAAATTTCAAATATTTCAGGGGAAAATAGCAGAAATTTTCCTTATTTTGGGGCAAAAAGATGAAATCCCTAATTTTTGGCTAAAATTGAAGAAATTTCACTTATTTCGGGACAAAAAGGCAGAAATTCCACTTAATTTCGGGCAAAAAGGCAGAAATGACCCGTATTTTGGAGCAAAATTGCAGAAATTCCCCTAATATTGGTGCAAAAATGCAGAAATTCCCTTTATTTTTGGGCAAAAAGGCAGAAATTCTCTATATTTTGGTGCAAAAAGGCTGAAATTCCCCTTATTTTGAGGTAAAATGCTGAAATTACCCATATTTTGGGGCAAAAGGCAGAAAATCCCCTTATTTTGGGGCAAAATTGAAGAAATTTCACTTATTTCAGAAAAAAGGCAGAAATTTTCTTATTTTGGGGCAAAAAGGCAGAAATTTCTTTTATTTTGGTACAAAATTGCAGAAATTTTTCTTATTTTGGGGCAAAAAGGCAGAAATTCCCCATATTTTGGGGCAAAGAGGCAGAAATTCCCCTTATTTTGAGGTAAAAAGGCTGAAATTTCCCTTTTTTTCGGGCAAAAAGTCAGAAATTTCCCTTATTTTGAGGCAAAAAACAGAAATTTCGTTCATTTTTGGGGAAAAGGCAGAAATTGCACTTATTTTGAGTCAAAATGGCGGAAAATCCCCTTATTTTGGAGCAAAAATAAAGAAATTTCCCTTTTTTATGGCAAAAAGGTATACATTCCCTTCATTATCAGGCAAAAAGGAAGAAATTCCCCGTATTTTGTAGCAAAATTGCAGAAATTCCCCTAATTTTGGGGCAAAGATGCAGAAATTCCCCGTATTTTGGGGTAAAACTGCAGAAATTTCACTTATTTTGTGGCAAAATGGCAGAAATTCCCCTTATTTTTGGCGAAAAAGCAGAAAATCCCCGTATTTTGGAGCAAAATTGCAGAAATTCACCTAATTTTGGGGTAAAAAATACAGTAATTTTCTTTATTTTGGGTTACAAAGGCAGAAATTCTTCTTATTTCGGGGTAAAATGCAGAAATTCCCCTTATTTTAGGGGAAAATTGCAGAAATTTCTTTTATTTGGGGGCAAAATACAGAAATTTCCCTTATTTTGGGGCAATATTGCAGAAATTTCCCTTATTATGGGGAAAAATTGCAGAAATTTTCCTTATTTTAGGGCAAAATTGCAGAAATTTTACTTATTTCAGAGAAAAAAAGCAAAAATTTTTTTTATATTGGGGCAAAAAGGCAGAAATTCCCATTATTTTGGGGCAAAAAGGCAGAAATTCACCTTATTTTGTGCTAAAATTGCAGAAATTTCACATATTTCAGGGCAAAAAGGCAGAAATTTCCCTTATTTTGGGGCAAAATTGCAAAAATTTCACTTATTTCAGGGTAATAAATCAGAAATTTTCTATATTTTGGGGCAAAATAGACAGAAATTCCCTTTGTTTTTGGGGAAAAAGACAGAAATTCCACTTATTTAGAGGCAAAAATAGAGAAATTCCCCTTATTTTGGAGCAAAAATGAAGAAATTTCCCATTTTTATTGCAAAAAGGTATGCATTCCTTTTATTTTTGGGCAAAAAGGCAGAAATTCCCCGTATTTTGGAGCAAAATTGCAGAAATTCCCCTAATTGTGGGGCAAAAATGCAGAAATTCTCTATATGTTGGGGCAAAAAGACAGAAATTCTCCTTATTTTAGGGCAAAAGTCAGAAATTCCACTTATTTTGGGACAAAATTCCAGAAATTTATTTTATTTTGGGGCAAAATTGCAGAAATTTCCCTTATTTTGGGGCAAAATTGCAGAAATTTCACTTATTTCAGAAAAAATGCAGAAATTTTTATATTTTGGGGCAAAAAGGCAGAAATTTCTTTTATTTTGGTACGAAATTGCAGAAATTTTTCTTATTTTGGGGAAAACGGCAGGAATTCCCCATACTTAGGGGCAAAAAGGCAGAAATTCCCTTTATTTTGAGGTAAAAAGGCTGAAATTCCCCTTATTTTCGGACAAAAAGTCAGAAATTCATCTTATATTGGGGCAAAAAGACAGAAATTTGGTTTATTTTTGGGGAAAAGGCAGAAATTGCACTCATTTTGAGTTAAAAAGGCGGAAAATCCCCTTATTTTGGGGCAAAAATAAAGAAATTTCTCTTTTTTATGGAAAAAGCTATACATTCCCTTTATTTTCGTGCAAAAAGGCAGAAATTCCCCGTATTTTGGAGCAAAATTGCAGAAATTCCCCTAATTTTCGGGCAAAAAGGCAGAAATTCCCCTTATTTTGGGTTAAAACTGCAGAAATTTCAGTAATTTCGCGGCAAAATGGCAGAAATTTCCCTTATTCTCGGCGAATATGCCACTAAGTCTCCATATTTTGGAGCAAAACTGCAGAAATTCACCTAATTTTGGGGTAAAAACTACAGTAATTTTCTTTATTTTGTGACAAAAAGGCAGAAATTCTCCTTACTTTGGGGCAAAAGGCAGAAATTCCCCTTATTTTGGGTTAAAACTGCAGAAATTTCAGTAATTTCGCGGCAAAATAGCAGAAATTTCCCTTATTCTCGGCGAATATGGCACTAAGTCTCCGTATTTTGGAGCAAAATTGCAGAAATTCACCTAATTTTGGGGTAAAAAATACAGTAATTTTCTTTATTTTGTGACAAAAAGGCAGAAATTCTCCTTATTTTGGGGCAAAAGGCAGAAATTCCCCTTATTTTAGGGCAAAATTGCAGAAATTTCCCTTATTTGGGGGCAAAAACAGAAATTCCTTTTATTTTGAAGAAAAATTGCAGAAATTTCCCTTATTATGGGGAAAAATTGCAGAAATTTCCCTTATTTTAGGGCAAAATTGCAGAAATTTCACTTATTTCAGAGAAAAAAAGCAAAAATTTTTCTTATTTTGGGGCAAAAAGGCAGAAATTCCCATTATTTTGGGGCAAAAAGGAAAAAATTCACCTTATTTTGGGGTAAAATGCTGAAATTCCCTATATTTTGGGGCAAAAGGCAGAAATTCCCCTCATTTTGAGGCAAAAAGGCACAAATTGCCCTTATTTTCGGGCAAAATTGCAGAAATTTCATTTATTTCAGGGTAAAAAGTCAGAAATTCCTTATATTTTGTGGCAAAAAGCAGAAATTTCCCTTATTTTGAGGTAATAAGGCTGAAATTCCCCTTATTTTGGGGCAAAAAGGCAGAAATTCCTCTTATTTTGGGGTAAAATTGCAGAAATTTCAAATATTTCAGGGGAAAATAGCAGAAATTTTCCTTATTTTGGGGCAAAATGATGAAATCCCTAATTTTTGGCTAAAATTGAAGAAATTTCACTTATTTCGGGACAAAAAGGCAGAAATTCCACTTAATTTCGGGCAAAAAGGCAGAAATGACCCGTATTTTGGAGCAAAATTGCAGAAATTCCCCTAATATTGGTGCAAAAATGCAGAAATTCCCTTTATTTTTGGGCAAAAAGGCAGAAATTCTCTATATTTTGGTGCAAAAAGGCTGAAATTCCCCTTATTTTGAGGTAAAATGCTGAAATTACCCATATTTTGGGGCAAAAGGCAGAAAATCCCCTTATTTTGGGGCTAAAAGGCAGAAATTCCCCGTATTTTGAAGCAAAATTGCAGAAATTCTCATAATTTTCGGGCAAAAAGGCAGAAATTCTCTTTATTTTGGGGCAAAAAGACAGAAAATCTCCTTTTTTCGGGAGCAAAAAGTCAGAAATTCCTTTTATTTTGGGGCAAAATTGCAGAAATTTCCTTTACATTTGGGCAAAATTGCAGAAATTTCCCTTATTTGGGGGCAAAATTGCAGAAATTTCACTTATTTCAGAAAAAAGGCAGAAATTTTCTTATTTTGGGGCAAAAAGGCAGAAATTTCTTTTATTTTGGTACAAAATTGCAGAAATTTTTCTTATTTTGGGGCAAAAAGGCAGAAATTCCCCATATTTTGGGGCAAAAAGGCAGAAATTCCCCTTATTTTGAGGTAAAAAGGCTGAAATTTCCCTTATTTTCGGGCAAAAAGTCAGAAATTTCCCTTATTTTGAGGCAAAAAACAGAAATTTCATTTATTTTGGGGGAAAAGGCAGAAATTGCACTTATTTTGAGTCAAAATGGCGGAAAATCCCCTTATTTTGGAGCAAAAATAAAGAAATTTCCCTTTTTTTATGGCAAAAAGGTATACATTCCCTTTATTATCAGGCAAAAAGGCAGAAATTCCCCGTATTTTGGAGCAAAATTGCAGAAATTCCCCTAATTTTGGGGCAAAAATGCAGAAATTCCCCGTATTTTGGGGTAAAACTGCAGAAATTTCACTTATTTTGTGGCAAAATGGCAGAAATTCCCCTTATTTTCGTCGAAAAAGCAGAAAATCCCCGTATTTTGGAGCAAAATTGCAGAAATTCACCTAATTTTGGGGTAAAAAATACAGTAATTTTCTTTATTTTGGGTTAAAAAGGCAGAAATTCTTCTTATTTCGGGGTAAAATGCAGAAATTCCCCTTATTTTAGGGGAAAATTGCAGAAATTTCTTTTATTTGGGGGCAAAATACAGAAATTTCCCTTATTTTGGGGCAATATTGCAGAAATTTCCCTTATTATGGGGAAAAATTGCAGAAATTTTCCTTATTTTAGGGCAAAATTGCAGAAATTTTACTTATTTCAGAGAAAAAAAGCAAAAATTTTTTTTTATATTGGGGCAAAAAGGCAGAAATTCCCATTATTTTGGGGCAAAAAGGCAGAAATTCACCTTATTTTGTGCTAAAATTGCAGAAATTTCACATATTTCAGGGCAAAAAGGCAGAAATTTCCCTTATTTTGGGGCAAAATTGCAAAAATTTCACTTATTTCAGGGTAATAAATCAGAAATTTTCTATATTTTGGGGCAAAATAGACAGAAATTCCCTTTGTTTTTGGGGAAAAAGACAGAAATTCCACTTATTTAGAGGCAAAAATAGAGAAATTCCCCTTATTTTGGAGCAAAAATGAAGAAATTTCCCATTTTTATTGCAAAAAGGTATGCATTCCTTTTATTTTTGGGCAAAAAGGCAGAAATTCCCCGTATTTTGGAGCAAAATTGCAGAAATTCCCCTAATTGTGGGGCAAAAATGCAGAAATTCTCTATATGTTGGGGCAAAAAGACAGAAATTCTCCTTATTTTAGGGCAAAAGTCAGAAATTCCACTTATTTTGGGACAAAATTCCAGAAATTTATTTTATTTTGGGGCAAAATTGCAGAAATTTCCCTTATTTTGGGGCAAAATTGCAGAAATTACACTTTTTTCAGAAAAATGCAGAAATTTTCTTATTTTGGGGCAAAAAGGCAGAAATTTCTTTTATTTTGGTACGAAATTGCAGAAATTTTTCTTATTTTAAGGAAAAAGGCAGAAATTCCCCATATTTAGGGGCAAAAAGGCAGAAATTTCCTTTATTTTGAGGTAAAAATGCTGAAATTCCCCTTATTTTCGGACAAAAAGTCAGAAATTCATCTTACATTGGGGCAAAAAGACAGAAATTTGGTTTATTTTTGGGGAAAAGGCAGAAATTGCACTCATTTTGAGTTAAAAAGGCGGAAAATCCCCTTATTTTGGGGCAAAAATAAAGAAATTTCTCTTTTTTAAGGAAAAAGCTATACATTCCCTTTATTTTCGTGCAAAAAGGCAGAAATTCCCCGTATTTTGGAGCAAAATTGCAGAAATTCCCCTAATTTTGGGGCAAAAAGGCAGAAATTCCCCTTATTTTGCGTTAAAACTGCAGAAATTTCAGTAATTTCGCGGCAAAATGGCAGAAATTTCCCTTATTCTCGGCGAATATGCCACTAAGTCTCCGTATTTTGGAGCAAAATTGCAGAAATTCACCTAATTTTGGGGTAAAAAATACAGTAATTTTCTTTATTTTGTGACAAAAAGGCAGAAATTCTCCTTATTTTGGGGCAAAATGCAGAAATTCCTCTTATTTTAGGGCAAAATTGCAGAAATTTCCCTTATTTGGGGGCAAAAAACAGAAATTCCTTTTATTTTGAAGAAAAATTGCAGAAATTTCCCTTATTATGGGGAAAAATGCAGAAATTTCCCTTATTTTAGGGCAAAATTGCAGAAATTTCACTTATTTCAGTGAAAAAAAGCAAAAATTTTTCTTATTTTGGGGAAAAAAGGCAGAAATTCCCATTATTTTGGGGCAAAAAGAATAAATTCACCTTTTTTTGGGGTAAAATGCTGAAATTCCCTATATTTTGGGGCAAAAGGCAGAAATTCCCCTCATTTTGAGGCAAAAAGGCACAAATTTCCCTTATTTTCGGGCAAAATTGCAGAAATTTCATTTATTTCAGTGTAAAAAGTCAGAAATTTCTTATATTTGTGGCAAAAAGCAGAAATTTCCCTTATTTTGAGGTAATAAGGCTGAAATTCCCCTTATTTTGGGGCAAAAAGGCAGAAATTCCCCTTATTTTGGGGTAAAATTGCAGAAATTTCAAATATTTCAGGGGAAAATAGCAGAAATTTTCCTTATTTTGGGGCAAAAAGATGAAATCCCTAATTTTTGGCTAAAATTGAAGAAATTTCACTTATTTCGGGACAAAAAGGCAGAAATTCCACTTAATTTCGGGCAAAAAGGCAGAAATGACCCGTATTTTGGAGCATAATTGCAGAAATTCCCCTAATATTGGTGCAAAAATGCAGAAATTCCCTTTATTTTTGGGCAAAAAGGCAGAAATTCTCTATATTTTGGTGCAAAAAGGCTGAAATTCCCCTTATTTTGAGGTAAAATGCTGAAATTACCCATATTTTGGGGCAAAAGGCAGAAAATCCCCTTATTTTGGGGCTAAAAGGCAGAAATTCCCCGTATTTTGAAGCAAAATTGCAGAAATTCTCATAATTTTCGGGCAAAAAGGCAGAAATTCTCTTTATTTTGGGGCAAAAAGACAGAAAATCTCCTTTTTTCGGGAGCAAAAAGTCAGAAATTCCTTTTATTTTGGGGCAAAATTGCAGAAATTTCCTTTACATTTGGGCAAAATTGCAGAAATTTCCCTTATTTTGGGGCAAAATTGCAGAAATTTCACTTATTTCAGAAAAAAGGCAGAAATTTTCTTATTTTGGGGCAAAAAGGCAGAAATTTCTTTTATTTTGGTACAAAATTGCAGAAATTTTTCTTATTTTGGGGCAAAAAGGCAGAAATTCCCCATATTTTGGGGCAAAAAGGCAGAAATTCCCCTTATTTTGAGGTAAAAAGGCTGAAATTTCCCTTATTTTCGGGCAAAAAGTCAGAAATTTCCCTTATTTTGAGGCAAAAAACAGAAATTTCGTTTATTTTGTGGGAAAAGGCAGAAATTGTACTTATTTTGAGTCAAAATTGCGGAAAATCCCCTTATTTTGGAGCAAAAATAAAGAAATTTCCCTTTTTTATGGCAAAAAGATATACATTCCCTTTATTATCAGGCAAAAAGGCAGAAATTCCCTGTATTTTGGAGCAAAATTGCAGAAATTCCCCTAATTTTGGGGCAAAAATGCAGAAATTCCCCGTATTTTGGGGTAAAACTGCAGAAATTTCACTTATTTTGTGGCAAAATGGCAGAAATTCCCCTTATTTTCGGCGAAAAAGCAGAAAATCCCCATATTTTGGAGCAAAATTGCAGAAATTCACCTAATTTTGGGGTAAAAAATACAGTAATTTTCTTTATTTTGGGTTAAAAAGGCAGAAATTCTTCTTATTTCGGGGTAAAATGCAGAAATTCCCCTTATTTTAGGGGAAAATTGCAGAAATTTCTTTTATTTGGGGGCAAAATACAGAAATTTCCCTTATTTTGGGGCAATATTGCAGAAATTTCCCTTATTATGGGGAAAAATTGCAGAAATTTTCCTTATTTTAGGGCAAAATTGCAGAAATTTTACTTATTTCAGAGAAAAAAAGCAAAAATTTTATTTATATTGGGGCAAAAAGGCAGAAATTCCCATTATTTTGGGGCAAAAAGGCAGAAATTCACCTTATTTTGTGCTAAAATTGCAGAAATTTCACATATTTCAGGGCAAAAAGGCAGAAATTTCCCTTATTTTGGGGCAAAATTGCAAAAATTTCACTTATTTCAGGGTAATAAATCAGAAATTTTCTATATTTTGGGGCAAAATAGACAGAAATTCCCTTTGTTTTTGGGGAAAAAGACAGAAATTCCACTTATTTAGAGGCAAAAATAGAGAAATTCCCCTTATTTTGGAGCAAAAATGAAGAAATTTCCCATTTTTATTGCAAAAAGGTATGCATTCCTTTTATTTTTGGGCAAAAAGGCAGAAATTCCCCGTATTTTGGAGCAAAATTGCAGAAATTCCCCTAATTGTGGGGCAAAAATGCAGAAATTCTCTATATGTTGGGGCAAAAAGACAGAAATTCTCCTTATTTTAGGGCAAAAGTCAGAAATTCCACTTATTTTGGGACAAAATTCCAGAAATTCATTTTATTTTGGGGCAAAATTGCAGAAATTTCCCTTATTTTGGGGCAAAATTGCAGAAATTTCACTTATTTCAGGGAAAAAAGGCAGAAATTTTTCTCATTTTGGGGCAAAAACTCAGAAATTCCTAATATTTTGTGGCAAAAATGCAGAAATTCCCTTTATTTTGAGGTAAAAAGGCTGAAATTTCCTTTATTTGGGGGCAAAAAGGCAGAATTTTTTTTTATTTTGGGGCAAAATTGCAGGAATTTACCTTATTTTTGGGCAAAATTGCAGAAATTTCCTTTATTTGGGGCAAAATTGCAGAAATTTCACTTATTTTCAGGTAAAAAGCCTGAAATTTCTTTTATTTTGTGGCAAAAAGAGAGAAATTCCATTATTTTGGGGCAAAATTGCAGAAATTTTCCTTATTTTGGGGCAAAAAGGCAGAAATTTTTGATATTTTCGGGCAAAAGGCAGAAATTTCCCTTATTTTGAGGTAATAAGGCTGAAATTCCCCTTATTTTGGGGCTAAAAGGCAGAAATTCCCCTTATTTTGGGGTAAAATTGAAGAAATTTCAAATATTTCAGGGCAAAATGGCAGAAATTTCCCTTATTTTGGGGTAAAAAATGAAATTTCTAATTTTTGGCTAAAATTGAAGAAATTTCACTTATTTCGGGACCAAAAGGCAGAAATTCCACTTAATTTCGGGCAAAAAGGCAGAAATGACCCGTATTTTGGTGCAAAATGGCAGAAATTCCCCTAATATTGGTGCAAAAATGCAGAAATTCCCTTTATTTTGGGGCAAAAAGGCAGAAATTCTTCATATTTTGGTGCAAAAAGGCTGAAATTCCCCTTATTTTGAGGTAAAATCCTGAAATTCCCCATATTTTGGGGCAAAAGGCAGAAATTCCCCTCATTTGGGGGCAAAAAGGCACAAATTTCCTTTATTTTCGGGCAAAATTGCAGAAATTTCATTTATTTCAGGGCAAAAAGTCAGCAATTCC
The DNA here is from genome assembly GCF_963924665.1 of Micromys minutus. NCBI lineage: Eukaryota > Metazoa > Chordata > Mammalia > Rodentia > Muridae > Micromys > Micromys minutus. The sequence goes on from NW_027667467.1 coordinate 10,559,227, forward strand.
CCATATTTTGGGGCAAAAAGCAGAAATTTCTTTTATTATGGTACAAAATTGAAGAAATATTCCTTATTTGGAAAAAAGGCAGAAATTCCCCATATTTTGGGGCAAAAGGAAGAAATTCTTCTTATTTTGAGGTAAAATGCAGATATTCCCCAAATATTGGGGAAAAATGCAGAAATTCCCTTTATTTTGGGGCTAAAAGGCAGAAAATCCCCATATTTTGAAGCAAAATTGCAGAAATTCTCATAATTTTCGGGCAAAAAGGCAGAAATTCTCCTTATTTTGGGGCAAAAAGACAGAAAATCTTTCTTCGGGAGCAAAAAGTCAGAAATTTCCCTTATTTTGGGGCAAAATTGCAGAAATTTCCTTTACATTTGGGCAAAATTGCAGAAATTTCCCTTAGTTTGTGGCAAAATTGCAGAAATTTCACTTATTTCAGAAAAAAGATAGAAATTTTTATATATTGGGGCAAAAAGGCAGAAATTTCTTTTATTTTGGTACAAAATTGCAGAAATTTTTCTTATTTTGGGGCAAAAAGGCAGAAATTCCCCATATTTTGTGGCAAAAAGGCAGAAATTCCCTTTATTTTGAGGTAAAAAGGCTGAAATTTCCCTTATTTTTGGGCAAAAAGTCAGAAATTCCCCTTAGTTTGAGGCAAAAAGACAGAAATTTTGTTTATTTTTGGAGAAAAGGCAGAAATTGCACTTATTTTGAGTCAAAAAGGCGGAAAATCCCCTTATTTTAAAGCAAAAATAAAGAAATTTCCCTTTATTATGGCAAAAAGGTATACATTACCTTTATTTTCAGGCAAAAAGGCAGAAATTCCCCATATTTTGGAGCAAAATTGCAGAAATTCTTCTAATTTTGGGGCAAAAATGCAGAAATTCCCCGTATTTTGGGGTAAAACTGCAGAAATTTCACTTATTTTGCAGCAAAATGGCAAAAATTCCCCTTATTTTCGGTGAAAAAGCAGAAAATCCCCATATTTTGGAGCAAAATTGAAGAAATTCACCTAATTTTGGGGTAAAAAATACAGTAATTTTCTTAATTTTGGGTTAAAAAGGCAGAAATTCTTCTTATTTTAGGGTAAAAGGCAGAAATTCCCCTTATTTTAGGGCAATATTGCAGAAATTTCTTTTATTTGGGGCAAAAAACAGAAATTTTCCTTATTTTGGGGCAAAATTGCAGAAATTTTCCTTATTATGGGGAAAAATTGCAGAAATTTCCCTTATTTTAGGGCAAAATTGCAGAAATTTTACTTATTTCAGAGAAAAAAAGCAAAAATTTTTCTTATATTGGGGCAAAGGCAGAAATTCCCATTATTTTGGGGCAAAAAGGCAGAACTTCACCTTATTTTGGGTTAAAATTGCAGAAATTTCACATATTTCAGGGCAAAAAGGCAGAAATTTCCCTTATTTTGGGGCAAAATTGCAAAAATTTCACTTATTTCAGGGTAATAAGTCAGAAATTTTCCTTATTTTGGGGCAAAAAAGACAGAAATTCCCTTTGTTTTGGGGGAAAAAGACAGAAATTCCACTTATTTAGAGGCAAAAAGGCAGAAATTCCCCTTATTTTGGAGCAAAAATGAAGAAATTTCCCATTTTTAGGGCAAAAAGGTATGCATTCCCCTTATTTTTGGGCAAAAAGGCAGAAATTCCTCGTATTTTGGAGCAAAATTGTAGAAATTCCCCTAATTGTGGGGCAAAAAGGCAGAAATTCTCTATATGTTGGGGCAAAAAGACAGAAATTCTCCTTATTTTAGGGCAAAAGTCAGAAATTCCACTTAGTTTGGGGCAAAATTCCAGAAAGTTATTTTATTTTGGGGCAAAATTGCAGAAATTTCACTTATTTTGGGGCAAAATTGCAGAAATTTCACTTATTTCAGAAAAAAAGGCAGAAATTTTCCTTATTTTGGGGCAAAAAGTCAGAAATTCCTAATATTTTTTGGTAAAAATGCAGAAATTCCTTTTATTTTGAGGTAAAAAGGTTGAAATTTCTCTTATTTGGGGGCAAGAAGGCAGAAATTTTTTTTATTTTCGGGCAAAATTTCAGGAATTTACCTTATTTTGGGGCAAAATTGCAGAAATTTCCTTTATTTGGGGAAAAATTGCAGAAATTTCACTTATTTTCAGGTAAAAAGGCTGAAATTTCTTTTATTTTGGGGCAAAAAGAGAGAAATTCCTCTTATTTTGGGGCAAAATTGCAGAAATTTTCCTTAATTTGGGGCAAAAAGACAGAAATTCCTTATATTTTGGGGCAAAAAGGCAGAAATTTCCCTCATTTTGAGGTAATAAGGCTGAAATTCCCCTTATTTTGGGGCAAAAAGGCAGAAATTCCCCTTATTTTGGGGTAAAATTGCAGAAATTTCAAATATTTCTGGGCAAAATGGTGGAAATTTTTTTATTTTGGGGCAAAAAGATGAAATCCATAATTTTTGGCTAAAATTGAAGAAATTTCACTTATTTCGGGACAAAAAGGCAGAAATTCCACTTAATTTCGGGCAAAAAGGCAGAAATGACCCGTATTTTGGAGCAAAATGGGAGAAATTCCCCTAATATTGGTGCAAAAATGCAGAAATTCCCTTTATTTTGGGGCAAAAAGGCAGAAATTCTCCATATTTTGGTGCAAAAAGGCTGAAATTCCCCTTATTTTGAGGTAAAATTCTGAAATTCCCCATATTTTGGGGCAAAACGCAGAAATTGCCTATATTTTGGGGCAAAAAGGCACAAATTTCCCTTATTTTCGGGCAAAATTGTAGAAATTTCATTTATTTCAGGGTAAAAAGTCAGAAATTCCCCTTGTTTTGGGGCAAAAAGCAGAAATTTCTTTTATTATGGTACAAAATTGAAGAAATTTTCCTTATTTTGGAACAAAAAGGCAGAAATTCCTCATATTTTGGGGCAAAAGGCAGAAATTCTTCATATTTTTAGTAAAATGCAGAAATTTTCCTTATTTAGAGGTAAAATGCAGAAATTCCCCAAATATTGGGGGGAAATGCAGAAATTCCCTTTATTTTGGGGCTAAAAGGCAGAAATTCCCTGTATTTTGAAGCAAAATTGCAGAAATTCTCATAATTTTCGGACAAAAAGTAAGAAATTCCTTTTATATTGGGGCAAAATTGCAGAAATTTCCTTTACATTTGGGCAAAATTTCAGAAATTTTCCTTATTTTGGGGAAAAATTGCAGAAATTTCACTTATTTCAGAAAAAAGGCAGAAATTTTCTTATTTTGGGGCAAAAAGGCAGAAATTTCTTTTATTTTGGTACAAAATTGCAGAAATTATTCTTATTTTGGGGCAAAAAGGCAGAAATTCCCCATATTTTGGGGCAGAAAGGCAGAAATTCCCCTTATTTTGAGGCAAAAAGGCAGAAATTCCTTTTATTTTGAGGTAAAAAGGCTGATATTTCTCTTATTTTTGGGCAAAATGTCAGAAATTCCCCCTATTTTGGGGTAAAAAGACAGAAATTTCGTTTATTTTTGGGGAAAAGGCAGAAATTGCACTTATTTTGAGTCAAAAAGGCGGAAAATCCTTTTATTTTGGAACAAAAATAAAGAAATTTCCTTTTTTTATGGCAAAAAGGTATACATTCCCTTTATTTTCGGGCTTAAAGGGAGAAATTCCTTGTATTTTGGAGCAAAATTGCAGAAATTCCCCTAATTTTGGGGCAAAAAGGCAGAAATTCCTTGTATTTTGGGGTAAAACTGCAGAAATTTCACTTATTTTGTGGCAAAATGGCAAAAATTCGCGTTATTTTCGGCGAAAAAGGCAGAAAATCCCCGTATTTTGGAGCAAAATTGCAGAAATTCACCTGATTTTGGGGTAAAAAATACAGTAATTTTCTTTATTTTGGGGCAAAAAGGAAGAAATTCTCCTTATTTTGGGGCAAAAGGCAGAAATTCCCCTTATTATAGGGCAAAATTGCAGAAATTTCTTTTATTTGGGGGCAAAAAACAGAAATTCCCCTTATTTTGGGGTAAAATTGCAGAAATTTCCCTTATTATGAAAAAAAATTGCAGAAATTTCCCTTATTTTAGGGCAAAATTGCAGAAATTTCACTTATTTCAGAGAAAAAAAGCAAAAATTTTTCTTATTTTGGGGCAAAAAGGCAGAAATTCCCATTATTTAGGGGCAAAAAGGCAGAAATTCACCTTATTTTGGGCTAAAATTGCAGAAATTTCACATATTTCAGGGCAAAAAGGCAAAAATTTCCCCTATTTTGGGGCAAAATTGCAGAAATTTCACTTATTTTAGGGTAATAAGTCAGAAATTTTCTTTATTTTGGGGCAAAAAAGACAGAAATTCCCTTTGTTTTGGGGGAAAAAGACAGAAATTCCACTTATTTAGAGGCAAAAAATCAGAAATTCCCCTTATTTTGAAGAAAAATGAAGAAATTTCCCTTTTTTATGGCAAAAAGGTATTCATCTTCTTATTTTCGGGGAAAAAGGCAGAAATTCCCTGAATTTTGAAGCAAAATTGCAGAAATTCCCCTAATTGTGGGCCAAAAAGGCAGAAATTCTCTATATGTTGGGGCAAAAAGACAGAAATTCTCCTTATTTTAGGGCAAAACTCAGAAATTTCACTTATTTTGGGGCAAAATTCCAGAAATTTCTTTTATTTTTGGGCAAAATTTGCAGGAATTTCACTTATTTTGGGGCAAAATTGCAGAAATTTCACTTATTTCAGGGAAAAAAGGCAGAAATTTTCCTTATTTTGGGGCAAAAAGTCAGACATTCCTAATATTTTGTGGCAAAAATGCAGAAATTCCCCTTATTTTGAGGTCAAAAGGCTGAAAGTTCCCTTACTTGGGGTCAAAAAGGCAGAAATTTTTTTATTTTGGGGCAAAATTGCAGGAATTTACCTTATTTTGGGGCAAAATTGCAGAAATTTTTTTTATTTGGGGCAAAATTGCAGAAATTTCACTTATTTTCAGGTAAAAAGGCTGAAATTTTTTTTATTTTGGGGCAAAAGAGAGAAATTCCCCTTATTTTGGGGCAAAATTGCAGAAATTTTCCTTATTTTTGGGTAAAAATGCAGAAATTCCTTATATTTTGTGGCAAAAATGCAGAAATTTCCCTCATTTTGAGGTAATAAGGCTGAAATTCCCCTTATTTTGGGGCAAAAAGGCAGAAATTCCCCTTATTTTGGGGTAAAATTGCAGAAATTTCAAATATTTCAAGGCAAAATGGCAGAAATTTCCCTTATTTTGGGGCAAAAAGATGAAATCCCTAATTTTTGGCTAAAATTGAAGAAATTTCACTTATTTCGGGACAAAAAGGCAGAAATTCCACTTAATTTTGGGCAAAAAGGCAGAAATGACCCGTATTTTGGAGCAAAATTGCAGAAATTCCCCTAATATTGGTGCAAAAATGCAGAAATTCCCTTTATTTTGGGGCAAAAAGGCAGAAATTCTTCATATTTTGGTGCAAAAAGGCTAAAATTCCCTTATTTTGAGGTAAAATGCTGAAATTCCCCATTTTTTGGGGCAAAAGGCAGAAATTCCCCTCATTTTGGAGCAAAAAGCAGAAATTTCTTTTATTATGGTACAAAATTGAAGAAATTTTCCTTATTTTGGAACAAAAAGGCAGAAATTCCCCATATTTTGGGGCAAAAGGCAGAAATTCTTCTTATTTTGAGGTAAAATGCAGAAATTCCATTTATTTAGAGGTAAAATGCAGAAATTCCCCAAATATTGGGGGAAAATGCAGAAATTCCCTTTATTTTGGGGCTAAAAGGCTGAAATTCCCCGTATTTTGAAGCAAAATTGCAGAAATTCTCATAATTTTCGAGCAAAAAAGGCAGAAATTCTCCTTATTTTGGGGCAAAAAGACAGAAAATCTCCCTTTTTCGTGAGCAAAAAGTAAGAAATTTCCCTTATTTTGGGTCAAAATTGCAGAAATTTCCTTTTCCATTTGGGCAAAATTGCCGAAATTTCCCTTATTTTGGGGCAAAATTGCAGAAATTTCACTTATTTCAGAAAAAAGGCAGAAATTTTCTTATTTTGGGGCAAAAAGGCAGAAATTTCTTTTATTTTGGTATAAAATTGCAGAAATTTTACTTATTTTGGGGCAAAAAGGCGGAAATTCCCCATATTTTTGGGGCAAAAAGGCAGAAATTCCCCTTACTTTGAGGTAAAAAGGCTGAAATTTCCCTTATTTTTGGGCAAAAAGTCAGAAATTCCCCTTATTTTGAGGCCAAAAACAGAAATTTCGTTTATTTTTGGGGAAAAGGCAGAAATTGCACTTATTTTTAGTAAAAAAGGCAGATAATCCCCTTATTTTGGGGCAAAAATAAAGAAATTTCCCTTTTTTATGGCAAAAAGGTATACATTCCCTTTATTTTCGGGCAAAAAGGCAGAAATTCCCCGTATTTTGGAGCAAAATTGCAGAAATTCTCCTAATTTTGGGGCAAAAAGGCAGAACTTCCCCTTATTTTCGGCAAAAAGCAGAAAATCCCCGTATTTTGAAGCAAAATTGAAGAAATTCACCTAATTTTGGGGTAAAAAATGCAGTAATTTTCTTTATTTTGGGGCAAAAATGCAGAAACTCTCTTTTTTGGGGGCAAAAGGCAGAAATTCCCCTTATTTTAGGGCAAAATTGCAGAAATTTCTCCTATTTGGGGGCAAAAAACAGAAATTCCCCTTATTTTGGAGCAAAATTGCAGATTTTCCCTTATTATGAGAAAAAAATTGCAGTAATTTCCCCTATTTTAGGGCAAAATTGCAGAAATTTCACTTATTTCAGAGAAAAAAAGCAAAAATTTTTCTTATTTTGGGGCAAAAAGGCAGAAATTCCCATTATTTTGGGGCAAAAAGGCAGAAATTCACCTAATTTTCGGGTAAAATTGAAGAAATTTCACATATTTCAGGGCAAAAAGGCAGAAATTTCCCTTATTTTGGGGAAAATTGCAGAAATTTCACTTATTTTGGGGCAAAATTTCAGAAATTTCACTTATTTCAGAGAAAAAAGAAAGAAATTTTCCTTATTTTGGTGCAAAAAGGCAGAAATTCCTAATATTTTGTGGGAAAAATGCAGAAATTCCCCTTATTTTGAGGTAAAAAGGCTGAAATTTCCCTTATTTGGGGGCAAAAAGGCAGAAATTACTTTTATTTTGGGGTAAAATTGCAGAAATTTCACTTATTTCAAAGTAATAAGTGAGAAATTCCCCTTATTTGGGGGCAAAAAAGACAGAAATTTTTTTTGTCTTGGGGGAAAAAGACAGAAATTTCACTTATTTAGAGGCAAAAAGGCAGAAATTCCCCTTATTTTGGAGCAATAATGAAAAAATTTCCCTTTTTTTATGGCAAAAAGGTATGCATTCTTCTTATTTTCGGGCAAAAAGGCAGAAATTCCCCGTATTTTGGAGCAAAATTGCAGAAATTCTCCTAATTTTGGGGCAAAAGGCAGAAATTCCCTTTATTTTGGGGCCAAAATCCGAAATTCCCCTTACTTTGGAGCAAAATTCCAGAAATTTCCTTTATTTTGGGGCAAAATTGAAGGAATGTCCCTCATTTTGGGGCAAAGTTGCAGAAATTTCCCTTATTTGGGGCAAAATTACAGAAATTTCACTTATTTTTAGGTAAAAAGGCTGAAATTTCCTTTATTTTGGGGCAAAAAGGGAGAAATTCCCCTTATTTTGGGGCAAAATTACAGAAATGTTTTTTATTTTGGGGATAAAAGGCAGAAATTCCTTATATTTTGTGGCAAAAAGGCAGAAATTTCCCTTATTTTGAGGTAATAAGGCTGAAATTCCCCTTATTTTGGGGCAAAAAGGCAGAAATTTCCTTTACATTTGGGCAAAATTGCCGAAATTTCCCTTATTTTGGGGCAAAATTGCAGAAATTTCACTTATTTCACAAAAAAGGCAGAAATTTTCTTATTTTCGGGTAAAAAGGCAGAAATTTCTTTTATTTTGGTACAAAATTGCAGAAATTTTCCTTATTTTGGGGCAAAAAGGCAGAAATTTCCCATATTTTTGGGGCAAAAAGCAGAAATTTCTTTTATTATGGTACAAAATTGAAGAAATTTTCCTTATTTTGGAACAAAAAGGCAAAAATTTCCCATATTTTGGGGCAAAAGGCAGAAATTCTTCTTATTTTGAGGTAAAATGCAGAAATTCCCCTTATTTAGAGGTAAAATGCAGAAATTCCCTAAATATTGGGGGAAAATGCAGAAATTCCCTTTATTTTGGGGCTAAAAGGCAGAAATTCCCCGTATTTTGAAGCAAAATTGCAGAAATTCTCATAATTTTTGGGCAAAAAGGCAGAAATTCTCCTTATTTTGGGGCAAAAAGACAGAAAATCTCCTTTTTTCATGAGCAAAAAGTAAGAAATTCCCCTTATTTTGGGTCAAAATTGCAGAAATTTCCTTTTACATTTGGGCAAAATTGCCGAAATTTCCCTTATTTTGGGGCAAAATTGCAGAAATTTCACTTATTTCAGAAAAAAGACAGAAATTTTCTTATTTTGGGGCAAAAAGGCAGAAATTTCTTTTATTTTGGTACAAAATTGCAGAAATTTTACTTATTTTGGGGCAAAAAGGTGGAAATTCCCCATATTTTTGGGGCATAAAGGCAGAAATTCCCCTTATTTTGAGGTAAAAATGCTGAAATTTCTCTTATTTTTGGGCAAAAATTCAGAAATTCCCCTTATTTTGAGGCCAAAAACAGAAATTTCATTTATTTTTGGGGAAAAGGCAGAAATTGCACTTATTTTTAGTAAAAAAGGCGGATAATCCCCTTATTTTGGGGCAAAAATGAAGAAATTTCCCTTTTTTTATGGCAAAAAGGTATACATGCCCTTTATTTTCGGGAAAAAAGGCAGAAATTCCCCGTATTTTGGAGCAAAATTGCAGAAATTCTCCTAATTTTGGGGCAAAAAGGCAGAAATTCCCCTTATTTTCGGCAAAAAAGGCAGAATATTCCCGTATTTTGAAGCAAAATTGAAGAAATTCACCTAATTTTGTGGTAAAAAATGCAGTAATTTTCTTTATATTGGGGCAAAAATGCAGAAACTCTCTTTTTTGGGGGCAAAAGGCAGAAATTCCCCATATTTTAGGGCAAAATTGCAGAAATTTCTCTTATTTGGGGGCAAAAAACAGAAATTACTTTTATTTTGGGGCAAAATTGCAAAAATTTCCCTTATTATGAGAAAAAAATTGCAGAAATTTTCCTTATTTTTGGGCAAAATTGCAGAAATTTCACTTATTTCAGAGAAAAAAGCAAAAATTTTTCTTATTTTGGGGCAAAAGCAGAAATTCCCTTTATTTTGGGGCAAAAAGGCAGAAATTCACTTTATTTTGGGCTAAAATTGCAGAAATTTCACATATTTCAGGGCAAGAAGGCAGAAATTTCCCTTAATTTGGGGCAAAAATGGTGAAATTTCCCTTTTTTATGGCAAAAAGTTATGCATTCCCCTTATTTTCAGGCAAAAAGGCAGAAATTCCCCGTATTTTGGAGCAAAATTGCAGAAATTCCCCTACTTGTGGGGCAAAAAGGCAGAAATTCTCCTTATTTTGGGGCAAAACTCAGAAATTCGACTTATTTTGGGGCAAAATTCCAGAAATTTTCCGTATTTTGGGGCAAAATTGCAGAAATTTCACTTATTTTGGGGCAAAATTGCAGAAATTTCACTTATTTTGGGGCAAAAAGGCAGAAATTCCTAATATTTTGTGGCAAAAATGCAGAAATTCCTAATATTTTGTTGCAAAAATGCAGAAATTTCCCTTATTTTGAGGTAAAAAGGCTGAAATTCCCCATATTTGGGGACAAAAATGCAGAAATTTCTCTTATTTTGGGGCAAATTTGCAGAAATTTCACTTATTTCAGGGTAAAAAGTCAGAAATTTTCCTTATTTTGGTGCAAAAAAGACAGAAATTCCCTTTGTTTTGGGGGAAAAAGACAGAAATTCCACTCATTTAGAGGCAAAAAGCACAAGTTCCCCTTATTTTGGAGCAAAAATGAAGAAATTTCCCTTTTTTATGGCATAAAGGTATGCATTCTTCTTATTTTCAGACAAAAAGGCAGAAATTCCCCATATTTTAGAACAAAAGGCAGAAATTACTTTTATTTTGGAGCAAAATTGCAGAAATTTCCCTAATTGTGGGGCAAAAAACAGAAATTCCCCTTATTTTGAAGCAAAATTGCAGAAATTCCCCTTATTATGGGGCAAAATTGCAGAAATTTCACTAATTGTGGGCAAAAAGGCAGAAATTCTCCTTATTTTGGGGCAAAACTCAGAAATTCCACTTATTTTGGGGCAAAATTCCAGAAATTTTCCTTATTTTGGGGCAAAATTGCAGAAATTTTACTTATTTTGGGGCAAAGTTGCAGAAATTTCACTTATTTCAGGGAAAAAAATGCAGAAATTTTTCTTATTTTGGGGCAAAAAGGCAGAAATTCCTAATATTTTGTGCCAAAATTCAGAAATTCCCCTTATTTTGAGGTAAAAAGGCTGAAATTCCCCTTATTTGGGGGCAAAAAGGCAGAAATTTCCCTTATATTGGGGCAAAATTTCAGAAATTTCACTTATTTCAGGGTAATAAGTCAGAAATTTTCCTTATTTTGGGGCAAAAATGACAGAAATTCCCTTTGTTTTGGGGAAAAAGACAGAAATTCCACTTATTTAGAGGCAAAAAAGCAGAAATTCCCCTTATTTTAGGGCAAAATTGCAGAAATTTCCCTTATTTGGGGGCAAAAAAACAGAAATTCTTATTTTAGGGCAAAATTCCAGAAATTTCCTTTATTATGGGGAAAAATTGCAGAAATTTCTTTTATTTTAGGGCAAAATTGAAGAAATTTCACTTATTTCAGAGAAAAAAGCAAAAATTTTTCTTATTTTGGGGCAAAAAGGCAGAAATTCACTTTATTTTGGGCTAAAATTGCAGAAATTTCACATATTTCAGGGCAAAAAGGCAGAAATTTCCCTTAATTTGGGGCAAAAATGAAGAAATTTCCCTTTTTTATGGCACAAAGGTATGCATTCCCCTTATTTTCAGGCAAAAAGGCAGAGATTCCCCGTATTTTGGAGCAAAATTGCAGAAATTCCCCTAATTGTGGGGCAAAAAGGCAGAAATTCTCCTTATTTTGGGGCAAAACTCAGAAATTCCACTTATTTTGGGGCAAAATTCCAGAAATTTCCCTTATTTTGGGGCAAAATTGCAGAAATTTCACTTATTTTGGGGCAAAATTGCAGAAATTTCACTTATTTTTGGGCAAAATTGCAGAAATTTAACTTATTTCAGGGAAAAAAAGCAGAATTTTTTTCTTATTTTGGGGCAAAAAGGCAGAAATTCCTAATATTTTGTGGCAAAAATGCACAAATTCCTAATATTTTGTTGCAAAAATGCAGAAATTTCCATTATTTTGAGGTAAAAAGGCTGAAATTCCTTATATTTGGGGGCAAAAAGGCAGAAATATCCCCTATTTTGGGGCAAATTTGCAGAAATTTCACTTATTTCAGGGTAAAAAGTCAGAAATTTTCCTTATTTTGGTGCAAAAAAGACAGAAATTCCCTTTGTTTTGGGGGAAAAAGACAGAAATTCCACTTATTTAGAGGCAAAAACCAAAAGTTCCACTTATTTTGGAGCAAAAATGAAGAAATTTCCCTTTTTTATGGCAAAAAGGTATGCATTCTTCTTATTTTCGGACAAAACGGCAGAAATTCCCCATATTTTAGGACAAAAGGCAGAAATTCCTTTTATTTTGGAGCAAAATTGCAGAAATTTTTCTAATTGTGGGGAAAAAAAACAGAAATTCCCCTTATTTTGAAGCAAAATTTCAGAAATTTCCCTTATTATGGGGAAAAATTGCAGAAATTTCTCTTATTTTAGGGCAAAATTGCAGAAATTTCACTAATTGTGGGCAAAAAGGCAGAAATTCTCCTTATTTTGGGGCAAAACTCAGAAATTCCACTTATTTTGGGGCAAAATTACAGAAATTTTCCTTATTTTGGGGCAAAATTGCAGAAATTTTACTTATTTTGGGGCAAAATTGCAGAAATTTCAATTATTTCAGGGAAAAAAGGCAGAAATTGTCCTTATTTGGGGCAAAAAGGCAGAAATTCCTAATATTTTGTGCCAAAATTCAGAAATTCCCCTTATTTTGAGGTAAAAAGGCTGAAATTCCCCTTATTTGTGGGCAAAAAGGCAGAAATTTCCCTTATATTGGGGCAAAATTGCAGAAATTTCACTTATTTCAGGATAATAAGTCAGAAATTTTCCTTATTTTGGGGCAAAAATGACAGAAATTCCCTTTGTTTTATGGGAAAAAGACAGAAATTCCACTTATTTAGAGGCAAAAAAGCAGAAATTCCCCTTATTTTAGGAAAAAATTGCAGAAATTTCCCTTATTTGGGGGCAAAAAAACAAAATTCTTCTTATTTTGGGGCAAAATTCCAGAAATTTCCTTTATTATGGGGAAAAATTGCATTAATTTTTTTTATTTTAGGGCAAAATTGCAGAAATTTCACTTATTTCAGAGAAAAAAAGCAAAAATTTTTCTTATTTTGGGGCAAAAAGGCAGAAATTCACTTTATTTTGGGCTAAAATTGCAGAAATTTCACATATTTCAGGGCAAAAAGGCAGAAATTTCCCTTAATTTGGGGCAAAAATGAAGAAATTTCCCTTTTTTATGGCACAAAGGTATGCATTCCCCTTATTTTCAGGCAAAAAGGCAGAAATTCCCCGTATTTTTGAGCAAAATTACAGAAATTCCCCTAATTGTGGGGCAAAAAGACAGAAATTCTCCTTATTTTGGGGCTAAACTCAGAAATTCCACTTATTTTTGGGCAAAATTCCAGAAATTTCCCTTATTTTGGGGCAAAATTGCAGAAATTTCACTTATTTTGGGGCAAAATTGCAGAAATTTCACTTATTTTGGGGCAAAATTGCAGAAATTTCACTTATTTCAGGGAAAAAAAGCAGAAATTTTCCTTATTTTGGGGCAAAAAGGCAGAAATTCCTAATATTTTGTGGCAAAAATGCAGAAATTCCTAATATTTTGTTGCAAAAATGCAGAAATTTCCCTTATTTTGAGGTAAAAATGCTGAAATTCCCCATATTTGGGGGCAAAAAGGCAGAAATTTCCCTTATTTTGGGGCAAATTTGCAGAAATTTCACTTATTTCAGGGTAAAAAGTCAGAAATTTTCCTTATTTTGGTGCAAAAAAGACAGAAATTCCCTTTCTTTTGGGGGAAAAAGACAGAAATTCCACTTATTTAGAGGCAAAAAGCAAAAGTTCCCCTTATTTTGGAGCAAAAATGAAGAAATTTCTTTTTTTTATGGCAAAAAGGTATGCATTCTTCTTATTTTCGGACAAAAAGGCAGAAATTCCCCATATTTTAGGACAAAAGGCAGAAATTCCTTTTATTTTTGAGCAAAATTGCAGAAATTTCCCTAATTTTGGGGCAAAAAACAGAAATTCCCCTTATTTTGAAGCAAAATTGCAGAAATTTCCCTTATTATGGAGAAAAATTGCAGAAATTTCTCTTATTTTAGGGCAAAATTGCAGAAATTTAACTAATTGTGGGCAAAAAGGCAGAAATTCTCCTTATTTTGGGGCAAAACTCAGAAATTCCACTTATATTGGGCCAAAATTCCAGAAATTTTCCTTATTTTGGGGCAAAATTTCAGAAATTTTACTTATTTTGGGGCAAAATTGCAGAAATTTCACTTATTTCAGGGAAAAAAGGCAGAAATTGTCCTTATTTTGGGGCAAAAATGCAGAAATTCCTAATATTTTGTGCCAAAATTCAGAAATTCCCCTTATTTTGAGGTAAAAAGTCTGAAATTCACCTTATTTGGGGGCAAAAAGGCAGAAATTTCCTTTATATTGGGGCAAAATTGCAGAAATTTCACTTATTTCAGGGTAATAAGTCAGAAATTTTCCTTATTTTGGGGCAAAAATGACAGAAATTCCCTTTGTTTTGGGGGAAAAAGATACAAATTCCACTTATTTAGAGGCAAAAAAGCAGAAATTCCCCTTAATTTAGGGCAAAATTGCAGAAATTTCCCTTATTTGGGGGCAAAAAAACAGAAATTCTTCTTATTTTGGAGCAAAATTCCAGAAATTTCCTTTATTATGGGTAAAAATTGCAGAAATTTCTTTTATTTTAGGGCAAAATTGCAGAAATTTCACTTATTTCAGAGAAAAAAAGCAAAAATTTTTCTTATTTTGGAGCAAAAAGGCAGAAATTCCCATTATTTTGGGGCAAAAATGCAGAAATTCACCTTATTTTGGGCTATAATTGCAGAAATTTCACATATTTCAGGGCAAAAAGGCAGAAATTTCCCTTAATTTGGGGCAAAACTGAAGAAATTTCCCTTTTTTATGGCAAAAAGGTATGCATTTTCCTTATTTTCGGGCAAAAAGGCAGAAGTTTCCCGTATTTTGGAGCAAAATTGCAGAAATTCCTCTAATTGTGGGGCAAAAAGGCAGAAATTCCCCTTAATTTGGGGCAAAACTCAGAAATTCCACTTATTTTGGGGCAAAATTCCAGAAATTTCCCTTATTTTGGGGCAAAATTGCAGAAATTTCACATATTTTGGGGCAAAATTGCAGAAATTTCACTTATTTCAGGGAAAAAAAGGCAGAAATTTTCCTTATTTTGGGGCTAAAAGGCAAAAATTCCTAATATTTTGTGGCAAAAATGCAGAAATTCCTAATATTTTGTTGCAAAAATGCAGAAATTTCCAATATTTTGAGGTAAAATGGCTGAAATTCCCCATATTTGGAGGCAAAATGCAGAAATTTCCCTTATTTGGGGCAAATTTGCAGAAATTTCACTTATTTCAGGGTAAAAAGTCAGAAACTTTTCTTATTTTGGTGCAAAAAAGACAGAAATTCCCTTTGTTTTGAGGGAAAAACAGAAATTCCACTTATTTAGAGGCAAAAAGCAAAAGTTCCCCTTATTTTGGAGCAAAAATAAAGAAATTTCCCTTTTTTATGGCAAAAAGGTATGCATTCTTCTTATTTTCGGACAAAAAGGCAGAAATTCCCCATATTTTAGGACAAAAGGCAGAAATTCCTTTTATTTTGAAGCAAAATTGCAGAAATTTCTTTTATTATTGGGAAAAATTGCAGCAATTTCTCTTATTTTAGGGCAAAATTGCAGAAATTTTACTTATTTTGGGGCAAAAAGGCAGAAATTCCTAATATTTGTGGCAAAAATGCAGAAATTCCTAATATTTTGTTGCAAAAATGCAGAAATTTCCCTTATTTTGAGGTAAAAAGGCTGAAATTCCCCATATTTGTGGGCAAAAATGCAGAAATTTCCCTTATTTTGGGGCAAATTTGCAGAAATTTCACTTATTTCAGGGTAAAAAGTCAGAAATTTTCCTTATTTTGGTGCAAAAAAGACAGAAATTCACTATGTTTTGGGGGAAAAAGACAGAAATTCCACTTATTTAGAGGCAAAAAGCAAAAGTTCCCCTTATTTTGGAGCAAAAATGAAGAAATTTCCCTTTTTTATGGCATAAACGTACGCATTCTTCTTATTTTCGGACAAAAAGGCAGAAATTCCCCATATTTTAGAACAAAAGGCAGAAATTACTTTTATTTTGGAGCAAAATTGCAGAAATTTTCCTAATTGTGGGGCAAAAAACAGAAATTCCCCTTATTTTGAAGCAAAATTGCAGAAATTCCCCTTATTATGGGGCAAAATTGCAGAAATTTCACTAATTGTGGGCAAAAAGGCAGAAATTCTCCTTATTTTGAGGCAAAACTCAGAAATTCCACTGATTTTGGGGCAAAATTCCAGAAATTTTCCTTATTTTGGGGCAAAATTGCAGAAATTTTACTTATTTTGGGGCAAAATTGCAGAAATTTCACTTATTTCAGGGAAAAAATGCAGAAATTTTTCTTATTTTGGGGCAAAAAGGCAGAAATTCCTAATATTTTGTGCCAAAATTCAGAAATTCCCCTTATTTTGAGGTAAAAAGGCTGAAATTCCCCTTATTTGGGGGCAAAAAGGCAGAAATTTCCCTTATATTGGGGCAAAATTACAGAAATTTCACTTATTTCAGGGTAATAAGTCAGAAATTTTCCTTATTTTGGGGCAAAAATGACAGAAATTCCCTTTGTTTTGGGAAAAAGGACAGAAATTCCACTTATTTAGAGGCAAAAAAGCAGAAATTCCCCTTATTTTAGGGCAAAATTGCAGAAATTTCCCTTATTTGGGGGCAAAAAAACAGAAATTCTTCTTATTTTGGGGCAAAATTCCAGAAATTTCCTTTATTATGGGGAAAAATTGCAGAAATTTCTTTTATTTTAGGGCAAAATTGCAGAAATTTCACTTATTTCAGAGAAAAAAAGCAAAAATTTTTCTTATTTTGGGGCAAAAAGGCAGAAATTCACTTTATTTTGGGCTAAAATTGCAGAAATTTCACATATTTCAGGGCAAAAAGGCAGAAATTTCCCTTAATTTGGGGCAAAAATGAAGAAATTTCCCTTTTTTATGGCACAAAGGTATGCATTCCCCTTATTTTCAGGCAAAAAGGCAGAAATTCCCCGTATATTGGAGCAAAATTGCAGAAATTCCCCTAATTGTGGAACAAAAAGGCAGAAATTCTCCTTATTTTGGGGCAAAACTCAGAAATTCCACTTATTTGGGGCAAAATTCCAGAAATTTCCCTTATTTTGGGGCAAAATTGCAGAAATTTCACTTATTTTGGGGCAAAATTGCAGAAATTTCACTTATTTTTGGGCAAAATTGCAGAAATTTAACTTATTTCAGGGAAAAAAAGCAGAAATTTTTTCTTATTTTGGGGCAAAAAGGCAGAAATTCCTAATATTTTGTGGCAAAAATGCACAAATTCCTAATATTTTGTTGCAAAAATGCAGAAATTTCCATTATTTTGAGGTAAAAAGGCTGAAATTCCCCATATTTGGGGGCAAAAAGGCAGATATTTCCCTTATTTTGGGGCAAATTTGCAGAAATTTTACTTATTTCAGGGTAAAAAGTCAGAAATTTTCCTTATTTTGGTGCAAAAAAGACAGAAATTCCCTTTGTTTTGGGGGAAAAAGACAGAAATTCCACCTATTTAGAGGCAAAAACAAAAAGTTCCCCTTATTTTGGAGCAAAAATGAAGAAATTTCCCTTTTTTATGGCAAAAAGGTATGCATTCTTCTTATTTTTGGACAAAAAGGCAGAAATTCCCCATATTTTAGGACAAAAGGCAGAAATTTCTTTTATTTTGGAGCAAAATTGCAGAAATTTCTCTAATTGTGGGGAAAAAAAACAGAAATTCCCCTTATTTTGAAGCAAAATTTCAGAAATTTCCCTTATTATGGGGAAAAATTGCAGAAATTTCTCTTATTTTAGGGCAAAATTGCAGAAATTTCACTAATTGTGGGCAAAAAGGCAGAAATTCTCCTTATTTTGGGGCAAAACTCAGAAATTCCACTTATTCTGGGGCAAAATTACAAAAATTTTCCTTATTTTGGGGCAAAATTGCAGAAATTTTACTTATTTTGGGGAAAAATTGCAGAAATTTCACTTATTTCAGGGAAAAAAGTCAGAAATTGTCTTTATTTGGGGCAAAAAGGCAGAAATTCCTAATATTTTGTGCCAAAATTCAGAAATTCCCCTTATTTTGAGGTAAAAATGCTGAAATTCCCCTTATTTGGGGGCAAAAAGGCAGAAATTTCTCTTATATTGGGGCAAAATTGCAAAAATTTCACTTATTTCAGGGTAATAAGTCAGAAATTTTCCTTATTTTGGGGCAAAAATGACAGAAATTCCCTTTGTTTTGTGGGAAAAAGACAGAAATTCCACTTATTTAGAGGCAAAAATGCAGAAATTCCCCTTATTTTAGGGAAAAATTGCAGAAATTTTCCTTATTTGGGGGCAAAAAAACAGAAATTCTTCTTATTTTGGGGCAAACTTCCAGAAATTTCCTTTATTATGGGGAAAAATTGCATTAATTTCTTTTATTTTAGGGCAAAATTGCAGAAATTTCACTTATTTCAGAGAAAAAAAGCAAAAATTTTTCTTATTGTGGGGCAAAAAGGCAGAAATTCACTTTATTTTGGGCTAAAATTGCAGAAATTTCACATATTTCAGGGCAAAAAGGCAGAAATTTCCCTTAATTTGGGGCAAAAATGAAGAAATTTCCCTTTTTTATGGCAAAAATGTATGCATTCCCCTTATTTTCAGGCAAAAAAGTAGAAATTCCCCGTATTTTGGAGCAAAATTACAGAAATTCCCCTAATTGTGGGGCAAAAAGGCAGAAATTCTCCTTATTTTGGGGCAAAACTCAGAAATTCCACTTATTTTGGGGCAAAATTCCAGAAATTTCCCTTATTTTGGGGCAAAATTGCAGAAATTTCACTTATTTTGGGGCAAAATTGCAGAAATTTCACTTATTTTTGGGCAAAATTCCAGAAATTTCACTTATTTCAGGGAAAAAAAGCAGAAATTTTCCTTATTTTGGGGCAAAAAGGCAGAAATTCCTAATATTTTGTGGCAAAAATGCAGAAATTCCTAATATTTTGTTGCAAAAATGCAGAAATTTCCCTTATTTTGAGGTAAAAAGGCTGAAATTCCCCATATTTGGGGGCAACAAGGCAGAAATTTCCCTTATTTTGGGGCAAATTTGCAGAAATTTCACTTATTTCAGGGTAAAAAGTCAGAAATTTTTCTTATTTTGGTGCAAAAAAGACAGAAATTCCCTTTTTTTGGGGGGAAAAAAACAGAAATTCCATTTATTTAGAGGCAAAAAGCAAAAGTTCCCCTTATTTTGGAGCAAAAATGAAGAAATTTCTTTTTTTTATGGCAAAAAGGTATGCATTCTTCTTATTTTCGGACAAAAAGGCAGAAATTCCCCATATTTTAGGACAAAAGGCAGAAATTCCTTTTATTTTGGAGCAAAATTGCAGAAATTTCCCTAATTTTGGGGCAAAAAACAGAAATTCCCCTTATTTTGAAGCAAAATTGCAGAAATTTCCCTTATTATGGAGAAAAATTGCAGAAATTTCTCTTATTTTAGGGCAAAATTGCAGAAATTTAACTAATTGTGGGCAAAAAGGCAGAAATTCTCCTTATTTTGGGGCAAAACTCAGAAATTCCACTTATATTGGGCCAAAATTCCAGAAATTTTCCTTATTTTGGGGCAAAATTTCAGAAATTTTACTTATTTTGGGGCAAAATTGCAGAAATTTCACTTATTTCAGGGAAAAAAGGCAGAAATTGTCCTTATTTTGGGGCAAAAATGCAGAAATTCCTAATATTTTGTGCCAAAATTCAGAAATTCCCCTTATTGTGAGGTAAAAAGTCTGAAATTCACCTTATTTGGGGGCAAAAAGGCAGAAATTTCCTTTATATTGGGGCAAAATTGTAGAAATTTCACTTATTTCAGGGTAATAAGTCAGAAATTTTCCTTATTTTGGGGCAAAAATGACAGAAATTCCCTTTGTTTTGGGGGAAAAAGATACAAATTCCACTTATTTAGAGGCAAAAAAGCAGAAATTCCCCTTAATTTAGGGCAAAATTGCAGAAATTTCCCTTATTTGGGGGCAAAAAAACAGAAATTCTTCTTATTTTGGAGCAAAATTCCAGAAATTTCCTTTATTATGGGGAAAAATTGCAGAAATTTCTTTTATTTTAGGGCAAAATTGCAGAAATTTCACTTATTTCAGAGAAAAAAAGCAAAAATTTTTCTTATTTTGGAGCAAAAATGCAGAAATTCCCATTATTTTGGGGCAAAAAGGCAGAAATTCACCTTATTTTGGGCTAAAATTGCAGAAATTTAACATATTTCAGGGCAAAAAGGCAGAAATTTCCCTTAATTTGGGGCAAAACTGAAGAAATTTTCCTTTTTTATGGCAAAAAGGTATGCATTTTCCTTATTTTCGGGCAAAAAGGCAGAAATTCCCCGTATTTTGGAGCAAAATTGCAGAAATTCCCCTAATTGTGGGGCAAAAAGGCAGAAATTCCCCTTATTTTGGGGCAAAACTCAGAAATTCCACTTATTTTGGGGCAAAATTCCAGAAATTTCCCTTATTTTGGGGCAAAATTGCAGAAATTTCACATATTTTGGGGCAAAATTGCAGAAATTTCACTTATTTCAGGGAAAAAAAGGCAGAAGTTTTCCTTATTTTGGGGCTAAAAGGCAAAAATTCCTAATATTTTGTAGCAAAAATGCAGAAATTCCTAATATTTTGTTGCAAAAATGCAGAAATTTTTTTCATTTTGAGGTAAAAAGGCTGAAATTCCCCATATTTGGAGGCAAAAAGGCAGAAATTTCCCTTATTTTGGGGCAAATTTGCAGAAATTTCACTTATTTCAGTGTAAAAATTAGAAATTTTCTTTATTTTGGTGCAAAAAAGACAGAAATTCCCTTTGTTTTGGGGGAAAAAGACAGAAATTCCACTTATTTAGAGGCAAAAAGCAAAAGTTCCTCTTATTTTGGAGCAAAAATAAAGAAATTTCCCTTTTTTATGGCAAAAAGGTATGCATTCTTCTTATTTTCGGACAAAAAGGCAGAAATTCCCCATATTTTAGGACAAAAGGCAGAAATTCCTTTTATTTTGAAGCAAAATTGCAGAAATTTTTTTATTATTGGGAAAAATTGCAGCAATTTCTCTTATTTTAGGGCAAAATTGCAGAAATTTCACTAATTGTGGGCAAAAAGGCAGAAATTCTCTTTATTTTGGGGCAAAACTCAGAAATTCCACTTATTTTGGGACAAAATTCCAGAAATTTTTCTTATTTTGGGGCAAAATTGCAGAAATTTTACTTATTTTGGGGCAAAATTGCAGAAATTTCACTTATTTCAGGGAAAAAAGGCAGAAATTTTCCTTATTTTGGGGCAAAAAGGCAGAAATTCCTAATATTTTGTGCCAAAATTCAGAAATTCCCCTTATTTTGAGGTAAAAAGGCTGAAATTACCCTTATTTGGGGGCAAAAAGGCAGAAATTTCCCTTATATTGGGGCAAAATTGCAGAAATTTCACTTATTTCAGTGTAATAAGTCAGAAATTTTCCTTATTTTGAGGCAAAAATGACAGAAATTCCCTTTGTTTTGGAGTAAGAAGACAGAAATTCCACTTATTTAGAGGCAAAAAAGCAGAAATTCCCCTTAATTTAGGGCAAAATTGCAGAAATTTCTCTTATTTGGGGACAAAAAAACAGAAATTCTTCTTATTTTGGGGTAAACTTCCAGAAATTTCCTTTATTATGGGGAAAAATTATATTAATTTCTTTTATTTTAGGGCAAAATTGCAGAAATTTCACTTATTTCAGGAAAAAAAGCAAAAATTTTTCTTATTTTGGGGCAAAAATGCAGAAATTCCCATTATTTTGGGGCAAAAAGGCAGAAATTCACCTTATTTTGGGCTAAAATTGCAGAAATTTCTCATATTTCAGGGCAAAAAGGCAGAAATTTCCCTTAATTTGGGGCAAAAATGAAGAAATTTCCCTTTTTTATGGCAAAAAGGTATGCATTCCCCTTATTTTCGGGCAAAAAGGCAGAAATTCCCCGTATTTTGGAGCAAAATTGCAGAAATTCCCCTAATTGTGGGGCAAAAAGGCAGAAATTCTCCTTATTTTGGGGCAAAACTCAGAAATTCCACTTATTTTGGGGCAAAATTCCAGAAATTTCCCTTATTTTGGGGCAAAATTGCAGAAATTTCACATATTTTGGGGCAAAATTGCAGAAATTCCACTTATTTCAGGGAAAAAAAAGGCAGAAATTTTCCTTATTTTGGGGCAAAAAGGCAGAAATTTCTAATATTTTGTGGGAAAAATGCAGAAATTTTTAATATTTTGTTGCAAAAATGCAGAAATTTCCCTTATTTTGATGTAAAAAGGCTGAAATTCCCCATATTTGGAGGCAAAAAGGTAGAAATTTTCCTTATTTTGGGGCAAATTTGCAGAAATTTCACTTATTTCAGGGTAATAAGTCAGAAATTTTTTTTATTTTGGTGCAAAAAAGACAGAAATTCCCTTTGTTTTGAAAAAAAAAGACAGAAATTCCTCTAATTTAGAGGCAAAAAAGCAGACATTCCTTTTAATTTAGGGCAAAATTGCAGAAATTTCCCTTATTTGTGGGCAAAAAAAAGAAATTCCTTTTATTTTAAGGCAAAATTCCAGAAATTTCCTTTATTATGGGAAAAAATTGCAGAAATTTCTTTTATTTTAAGGCAAAATTGCAGAAATTTCACTTATTTCAGAGAAAAAAAGCAAAAATTTTTCTTATTTTGGGGCAAATGCAGAAATTCCCATTATTTTGGGGCAAAAAGGCAGAAATTCACCTTATTTTGGGCTAAAATTACAGAAATTTCACATATTTCAAGGAAAAAGGCAGAAATTTCCCTTAATTTTGGGCAAAAATGATGAAATTTCCCTTTTTTATGGCAAAAAGTTATGCATTCTCCTTATTTCGGGCAAAAAGGCAGAAATTCCTTGTATTTTGTAGCAAAATTGCAAAAATTCCCCTAATTGTGGGGCAAAAAGGCAGAAATTCTTCTTTTTTTGGGGCAAAATTGCAGAAATTTCTCTCATTTCAAGGAAAAAAGGCAGAAATTTTCCTTATTTTGGTGTAAAAAAGCAGAAATTCTCCATATTTTGGTGCAAAAATCAGAAATTTCCCTTATTTTGAGATAAAATGCTGAAATTCCCCTTATTTTTGGGAAAAAGGCAGAAATTTTCTTATTTTTGAGACAAATTTGCAGAAATTTCACTTATTTCAGGGTAATAAGTCACAAATTTTCCTTATTTTGGGGCAAAAAAGACAGAAATTCTCTTTGTTTTGGAAAAAAAATAACAGAAATTCCACTTATTTAGAGGCAAAAAGGCAAAAGTTCCCCTTATTTTAAAGCAAAAATGAAGAAATTTCCCTTTTTTATGGCAAAAAGGTATGCATTTTTCCTATTTTTGGACAAAAGGCAGAAATTCCTTTTATTTTGGAGCAAAATTGCAGAAATTTCCCTAATTGTGGGGCAAAAAACAGAAATTCCCCTTATTTTGAAGCAAAATTGCAGAAATTTCCCTTATTATGGGGAAAATTGCAGAAATTTCTCTTATTTTAGGGCAAAATTGCAGAAATTTCACTAATTGTGGGCAAAAAGGCAGAAATTTTCCTTATTTTGGGGCAAAACTCAGAATTTTCACTTATTTTGAAGCAAAATTCCAGAAATTTTCCTTATTTTGTGGCAAAATTTCAGAAATTTTACTTATTTTGGGGGAAAATTGCAGAAATTTCACTTATTTCAGGGAAAAAAGGCAGAAATTTTCTTTATTTTGGGGCAAAAAAGCAGAAATTCCTTATATTTTGTGCCAAAATTCAGAAATTCCCCTTATTTTGAGGTAAAAAGGCTGAATTTCCCCTTATTTGGGGGCAAAAAGGCAGAAATTTCTCTTATATTGGGGCAAAATTGCAGAAATTTCACTTATTTCAGGGTAATAAGTCAGAAATTTTCTTTATTTTTGGGCAAAAATGACAGAAATTCCCTTTGTTTTGGGGGAAAAAGAGAAATTCCACTTATTTAGAGGCAAAAAAGCAGAAATTCCCCTTATTTTAGGGCAAAATTGCAGAAATTTCCTTTATTTGGGGGCAAAAAAACAGAAATTCTTCTTATTTTGGAGCAAAATTCCAGAAATTTCCCTTATTATGGGGAAGAATTGCAGAAATTTCCCTTATTTTAGGGCAAAATTGCAGAAATTTCACTTATTTCAGAGAAAAAACGCAAAAATTTTTCCTATTTTGGGGCAAAAAGGCAGAAATTCACTTTATTTTGGGCTAAAATTGCAGAAATTTCACATATTTCAGGGCAAAAAGGCAGAAATTTCCCTTAATTTGGGGCAAAAATGAAGAAATTTCCCTTTTTTATGGCAAAAAGGTATGCATTCCCCTTATTTTCAGGCAAAAAGGCAGAAATTCCCCGTATTTTGGAGCAAAATTGCAGAAATTCCCTTAATTGTGGGGCAAAAAGGCAGAAATTCTCCTTATTTTGGGGCAAATCTCAGAAATTCCACTTATTTTGAAGCAAAATTCCAGAAATTTCCCTTATTTTGGGAGAAAATTGCAGAAATTTTACTTATTTAAAGGCAAAATTGCAGAAATTTCACTTATTTTGGGGCAAAATTGCAGAAATTTTATATTTCAGGGAAAAAAAGCAGAAATTTTCCTTATTTTGGGGCAAATAGGCAGAAATTCCTAATATTTTGTGGCAAAAAAGAAGAAATTTCTAATATTTTGTGGCAAAAATGAAGAAATTTCCCTTATTTTGAGGTAAAAAGGCTGAAATTCCCCATATTTGGGGGCAAAAAGGCAGAATTTTCCCTTATTTTGGGGCAAATTTGCAGAAATTTCACGTATTTCAGGGTAATAAGTCAGAAATTTTCTTTATTTTTTGGCAAAAATGACAGAAATTCCCTTTGTTTTGGGGGAAAAAGACAGAAATTCCACTTATTTAGAGGCAAAAAAGCAGAAATTCCCCTTATTTTAGGGCAAAATTGCAGACATTTCCCTTATTTGGGGGCAAAAAAACAGAAATTCTTCTTATTTTGGGGCAAAATTTCAGAAATTTCCTTTATTATGGGGAAAAATTGCAGAAATTTCTTTTATTTTAGGGCAAAATTGCAGAAATTTCACTTATTTCAGAGAAAAAAAGCAAAAATTTTTCTTATTTTGGGGCAAAAAGGCAGAAATTCACTTTATTTTGGGCTAAAATTGCAGAAATTTCACATATTTCAGGGCAAAAAGGCAGAAATTTCCCTTAATTTGGGGCAAAAATGAAGAAATTTCCCTTTTTATGGCACAAAGGTATGCATTCCCCTTATTTTCAGGCAAAAAGGCAGAAATTCCCCGTATTTTGGAGCAAAATTGCAGAAATTCCTCTAATTGTGGGGCAAAAAACAGAAATTCCCCTTATTTTAAGGCAAAATTCCAGAAATTTCCTATATTATAAGGAAAAATTGCAGAAATTTATTTTATTTAAGGGCAAAAATGCAAAAATTTCACTTATTTCAGAGAAAAAAAGCAAAAATTTTTCTTATTTTGGAGCAAAAAGGCAGAAATTCCCATTATTTTGGGGCAAAAAGGAAGAAATTCACCTTATTTTGGGCTAAAATTGCAGAAATTTCACATATTTCAGGGCAAAAAGGCAGAAATTTCTCTTAATTTGGGGCAAAAATGAAAAAATTTCCCTTTTTTATGGCAAAAAGGTATGCATTCCCCTTATTTTCAGGCAAAAAGGCAGAAATTCCTAGTATTTTGGAGCAAAATTGCAGAAATTCCCCTAATTGTAGGGCAAAAAGGCAGAAATTCTCTTTATTTTGGGGCAAAACTCAGAAATTCCACTTATTTTGAAGCAAAATTCCAGAAATTTTCCTTATTTTGGGGCAAAATTGCAGAAATTTCACTTATTTTGGGGCAAAATTTCAGAAATTTTACTTATTTCAGGTAAAAAAAGCAGAAATTTTCCTTATTTTGGGGCAAAAAGGCAGAAATTCCTAATATTTTGTGGCAAAAATGCAGAAATTCCTAATATTTTGTTGCAAAAATGCAGAAATTTCCCTTATTTTGAGGTAAAAAGGCAGAAATTCCCCATATTTGGAAACAAAAAGGCAGAATTTTCCCTTATTTTGGGGCAAATTTGCAGAAATTTCACTTATTTCAGGGTAAAAAGTCAGAAATTTTCCTTATTTTGGTGCAAAAAAGACAGAAATTCCCTTTGTTTTGGGGGAAAAAGACAGAAATTCCACTTATTTAGAGGCAAAAAGGCAAAAGTTCCCCTTATTTTGGAGAAAAAATGAAGAAATTTCCCTTTTTTATGGCAAAAAGGTATGCATTCTTCTTATTTTCGGACAAAAAGACAGAAATTCCCCATATCTTAGGACAAAAGGCAGAAATTCCTTTTATTTCGGAGCAAAATTGCAGAAATTTCCCTAATTGTGGGGCAAAAAACAGAAATTCCCATTATTTTGAAGCATAATTGCAGAAATTTCCCTTATTATGGGGAAAAATTGCAGAAATTTCTCTTATTTTAGGGCAAAATTGAAGAAATTTCACTAATTGTGGGCAAAAAGGCAGAAATTCTCCTTATTTTGGGGCAAAACTCAGAAATTCCACTTATTTTGAAGCAAAATTCCAGAAATTTTCCTTATTTTGGGGCAAAATTTCAGAAATTTTACTTATTTTGGGGGAAAATTGCAGAAATTTCACTTATTTCAGGGAAAAAGGCAGAAATTGTCCTTATTTTGTTGCAAAAATGCAGAAATTCCTAATATTTTGTGCAAAAATTCAGAAATTCCCCTTATTTTGAGGTAAAAAGGCTGAAATTCACCTTATTTGGGGGCAAAAAAGCAGAAATTTCTCTTATATTGGGGCAAAATGGCAGAAATTTCACTTATTTCAGGGTAATAAGCCAGAAAATTTCCTTATTTTGGTGCAAAAAAGACAGAAATTCCCTTTCTTTTGGGGGAAAAAGACAGAAATTCCACTTATTTAGAGGCAAAAAGCAAAAGTTCCCCTTATTTTGGAGCAAAAATGAAGAAATTTCTTTTTTTTATGGCAAAAAGGTATGCATTCTTCTTATTTTCGGACAAAAAGGCAGAAATTCCCCATATTTTAGGACAAAAGGCAGAAATTCCTTTTATTTTGGAGCAAAATTGCAGAAATTTCCCTAATTTTGGGGCAAAAAAACAGAAATTCCCCTTATTTTGAAGCAAAATTGCAGAAATTTCCCTTATTATGGAGAAAAATTGCAGAAATTTCTCTTATTTTAGGGCAAAATTGCAGAAATTTAACTAATTGTGGGCAAAAAGGCAGAAATTCTCCTTATTTTGGGGCAAAACTCAGAAATTCCACTTATATTGGGCCAAAATTCCAGAAATTTTCCTTATTTTGGGGCAAAATTTCAGAAATTTTACTTATTTTGGGGCAAAATTGCAGAAATTTCACTTATTTCAGGGAAAAAAGGCAGAAATTGTCCTTATTTTGGGGCAAAAATGCAGAAATTCCTAATATTTTGTGCCAAAATTCAGAAATTCCCCTTATTTTGAGGTAAAAAGTCTGAAATTCACCTTATTTGGGGGCAAAAAGGCAGAAATTTCCTTTATATTGGGGCAAAATTGCAGAAATTTCACTTATTTCAGGGTAATAAGTCAGAAATTTTCCTTATTTTGGGGCAAAAATGACAGAAATTCCCTTTGTTTTGGGGGAAAAAGATACAAATTCCACTTATTTAGAGGCAAAAAAGCAGAAATTCCCCTTAATTTAGGGCAAAATTGCAGAAATTTCCCTTATTTGGGGGCAAAAAAACAGAAATTCTTCTTATTTTGGAGCAAAATTCCAGAAATTTCCTTTATTATGGGGAAAAATTGCAGAAATTTCTTTTATTTTAGGGCAAAATTGCAGAAATTTCACTTATTTCAGAGAAAAAAAGCAAAAATTTTTCTTATTTTGGAGCAAAAAGGCAGAAATTCCCATTATTTTGGGGCAAAAAGGCAGAAATTCACCTTATTTTGGGCTATAATTGCAGAAATTTCACATATTTCAGGGCAAAAAGGCAGAAATTTCCCTTAATTTGGGGCAAAACTGAAGAAATTTCCCTTTTTTATGGCAAAAAGGTATGCATTTTCCTTATTTTCGGGCAAAAAGGCAGAAGTTTCCCGTATTTTGGAGCAAAATTGCAGAAATTCCTCTAATTGTGGGGCAAAAAGGCAGAAATTCCCCTTAATTTGGGGCAAAACTCAGAAATTCCACTTATTTTGGGGCAAAATTCCAGAAATTTCCCTTATTTTGGGGCAAAATTGCAGAAATTTCACATATTTTGGGGCAAAATTGCAGAAATTTCACTTATTTCAGGGAAAAAAAGGCAGAAATTTTCCTTATTTTGGGGCTAAAAGGCAAAAATTCCTAATATTTTGTGGCAAAAATGCAGAAATTCCTAATATTTTGTTGCAAAAATGCAGAAATTTCCATTATTTTGAGGTAAAATGGCTGAAATTCCCCATATTTGGAGGCAAAATGCAGAAATTTCCCTTATTTGGGGCAAATTTGCAGAAATTTCACTTATTTCAGGGTAAAAAGTCAGAAACTTTTCTTATTTTGGTGCAAAAAAGACAGAAATTCCCTTTGTTTTGAGGGAAAAAACAGAAATTCCACTTATTTAGAGGCAAAAAGCAAAAGTTCCCCTTATTTTGGAGCAAAAATAAAGAAATTTCCCTTTTTTATGGCAAAAAGGTATGCATTCTTCTTATTTTCGGACAAAAAGGCAGAAATTCCCCATATTTTAGGACAAAAGGCAGAAATTCCTTTTATTTTGAAGCAAAATTGCAGAAATTTCTTTTATTATTGGGAAAAATTGCAGCAATTTCTCTTATTTTAGGGCAAAATTGCAGAAATTTCACTTATTTTGGGGCAAAAAGGCAGAAATTCCTAATATTTGTGGCAAAAATGCAGAAATTCCTAATATTTTGTTGCAAAAATGCAGAAATTTCCCTTATTTTGAGGTAAAAAGGCTGAAATTCCCCATATTTGTGGGCAAAAATGCAGAAATTTCCCTTATTTTGGGGCAAATTTGCAGAAATTTCACTTATTTCAGGGTAAAAAGTCAGAAATTTTCCTTATTTTGGTGCAAAAAAGACAGAAATTCACTATGTTTTGGGGGAAAAAGACAGAAATTCCACTTATTTAGAGGCAAAAAGCAAAAGTTCCCCTTATTTTGGAGCAAAAATGAAGAAATTTCCCTTTTTTATGGCATAAACGTATGCATTCTTCTTATTTTCGGACAAAAAGGCAGAAATTCCCCATATTTTAGAACAAAAGGCAGAAATTACTTTTATTTTGGAGCAAAATTGCAGAAATTTTCCTAATTGTGGGGCAAAAAACAGAAATTCCCCTTATTTTGAAGCAAAATTGCAGAAATTCCCCTTATTATGGGGCAAAATTGCAGAAATTTCACTAATTGTGGGCAAAAAGGCAGAAATTCTCCTTATTTTGAGGCAAAACTCAGAAATTCCACTGATTTTGGGGCAAAATTCCAGAAATTTTCCTTATTTTGGGGCAAAATTGCAGAAATTTTACTTATTTTGGGGCAAAATTGCAGAAATTTCACTTATTTTAGGGAAAAAATGCAGAAATTTTTCTTATTTTGGGGCAAAAAGGCAGAAATTCCTAATATTTTGTGCCAAAATTCAGAAATTCCCCTTATTTTGAGGTAAAAAGGCTGAAATTCCCCTTATTTGGGGGCAAAAAGGCAGAAATTTCCCTTATATTGGGGCAAAATTGCAGAAATTTCACTTATTTCAGGGTAATAAGTCAGAAATTTTCCTTATTTTGGGGCAAAAATGACAGAAATTCCCTTTGTTTTGGGAAAAAGGACAGAAATTCCACTTATTTAGAGGCAAAAAAGCAGAAATTCCCCTTATTTTAGGGCAAAATTGCAGAAATTTCCCTTATTTGGGGGCAAAAAAACAGAAATTCTTCTTATTTTGGGGCAAAATTCCAGAAATTTCCTTTATTATGGGGAAAAATTGCAGAAATTTATTTTATTTTAGGGCAAAATTGCAGAAATTTCACTTATTTCAGAGAAAAAAAGCAAAAATTTTTCTTATTTTGGGGCAAAAAGGCAGAAATTCACTTTATTTATGGCTAAAATTGCAGAAATTTCACATATTTCAGGGCAAAAAGGCAGAAATTTCCCTTAATTTGGGGCAAAAATGAAGAAATTTCCCTTTTTTATGGCACAAAGGTATGCATTCCCCTTATTTTCAGGCAAAAAGGCAGAAATTCCCCGTATTTTGGAGCAAAATTGCAGAAATTCCCCTAATTGTGGAACAAAAAGGCAGAAATTCTCCTTATTTTGGGGCAAAACTCAGAAATTCCACTTATTTGGGTCAAAATTCCAGAAATTTCCCTTATTTTGGGGCAAAATTGCAGAAATTTCACTTATTTTGGGGCAAAATTGCAGAAATTTCACTTATTTTTGGGCAAAATTGCAGAAATTTAACTTATTTCAGGGAAAAAAAGCAGAAATTTTTTCTTATTTTGGGGCAAAAAGGCAGAAATTCCTAATATTTTGTGGCAAAAATGCAGAAATTCCTAATATTTTGTTGCAAAAATGCAGAAATTTCCATTATTTTGAGGTAAAAAGGCTGAAATTCCCCATATTTGGGGGCAAAAAGGCAGATATTTCCCTTATTTTGGGGCAAATTTGCAGAAATTTCACTTATTTCAGGGTAAAAAGTCAGAAATTTTCCTTATTTTGGTGCAAAAAAGACAGAAATTCCTTTTGTTTTGGGGGAAAAAAACAGAAATTCCACCTATTTAGAGGCAAAAACAAAAAGTTCCCCTTATTTTGGAGCAAAAATGAAGAAATTTCCCTTTTTTATGGCAAAAAGGTATGCATTCTTCTTATTTTCGGACAAAAAGGCAGAAATTCCCCATATTTTAGGACAAAAGGCAGAAATTTCTTTTATTTTGGAGCAAAATTGCAGAAATTTCTCTAATTGTGGGGAAAAAAAACAGAAATTCCCCTTATTTTGAAGCAAAATTTCAGAAATTTCCCTTATTATGGGGAAAAATTGCAGAAATTTCTCTTATTTTAGGGCAAAATTGCAGAAATTTCACTAATTGTGGGCAAAAAGGCAGAAATTCTCCTTATTTTGGGGCAAAACTCAGAAATTCCACTTATTCTGGGGCAAAATTACAAAAATTTTCCTTATTTTGGGGCAAAATTGCAGAAATTTTACTTATTTTGGGGAAAAATTGCAGAAATTTCACTTATTTCAGGGAAAAAAGTCAGAAATTGTCTTTTTTTGGGGCAAAAAGGCAGAAATTCCTAATATTTTGTGCCAAAATTCAGAAATTCCCCTTATTTTGAGGTAAAAATGCTGAAATTCCCCTTATTTGGGGGCAAAAAGGCAGAAATTTCTCTTATATTGGGGCAAAATTGCAAAAATTTCACTTATTTCAGGGTAATAAGTCAGAAATTTTCCTTATTTTGGGGCAAAAATGACAGAAATTCCCTTTGTTTTGTGGGAAAAAGACAGAAATTCCACTTATTTAGAGGCAAAAAAGCAGAAATTCCCCTTATTTTAGGGAAAAATTGCAGAAATTTCCCTTATTTGGGGGCAAAAAAACAGAAATTCTTCTTATTTTGGGGCAAACTTCCAGAAATTTCCTTTATTATGGGGAAAAATTGCATTAATTTCTTTTATTTTAGGGCAAAATTGCAGAAATTTCACTTATTTCAGAGAAAAAAAGCAAAAATTTTTCTTATTGTGGGGCAAAAAGGCAGAAATTCACTTTATTTTGGGCTAAAATTGCAGAAATTTCACATATTTCAGGGCAAAAAGGCAGAAATTTCCCTTAATTTGGGGCAAAAATGAAGAAATTTCCCTTTTTTATGGCAAAAATGTATGCATTCCCCTTATTTTCAGGCAAAAAGGTAGAAATTCCCCGTATTTTGGAGCAAAATTACAGAAATTCCCCTAATTGTGGGGCAAAAAGGCAGAAATTCTCCTTATTTTGGGGCAAAACTCAGAAATTCCACTTATTTTGGGGCAAAATTCCAGAAATTTCCCTTATTTTGGGGCAAAATTGCAGAAATTTCACTTATTTTGGGGCAAAATTGCAGAAATTTCACTTATTTTTGGGCAAAATTGCAGAAATTTCACTTATTTCAGGGAAAAAAAGCAGAAATTTTCCTTATTTTGGGGCAAAAAGGCAGAAATTCCTAATATTTTGTGGCAAAAATGCAGAAATTCCTAATATTTTGTTGCAAAAATGCAGAAATTTCCCTTATTTTGAGGTAAAAAGGCTGAAATTTTCCATATTTGGGGGCAACAAGGCAGAAATTTCCCTTATTTTGGGGCAAATTTGCAGAAATTTCACTTATTTCAGGGTAAAAAGTCAGAAATTTTTCTTATTTTGGTGCAAAAAAGACAGAAATTCCCTTTTTTTGGGGGGAAAAAAACAGAAATTCCATTTATTAAGAGGCAAAAAGCAAATGTTCCCCTTATTTTGGAGCAAAAATGAAGAAATTTCTTTTTTTATGGCAAAAAGGTATGCATTCTTCTTATTTTCGGACAAAAAGGCAGAAATTCCCCATATTTTAGGACAAAAGGCAGAAATTCCTTTTATTTTGGAGCAAAATTGCAGAAATTTCCCTAATTTTGGGGCAAAAAACAGAAATTCCCCTTATTTTGAAGCAAAATTGCAGAAATTTCCCTTATTATGGAGAAAAATTGCAGAAATTTCTCTTATTTTAGGGCAAAATTGCAGAAATTTAACTAATTGTGGGCAAAAAGGCAGAAATTCTCCTTATTTTGGGGCAAAACTCAGAAATTCCACTTATATTGGGCCAAAATTCCAGAAATTTTCCTTATTTTGGGGCAAAATTTCAGAAATTTTACTTATTTTGGGGCAAAATTGCAGAAATTTCACTTATTTCAGGGAAAAAAGGCAGAAATTGTCCTTATTTTGGGGCAAAAATGCAGAAATTCCTAATATTTTGTGCCAAAATTCAGAAATTCCCCTTATTGTGAGGTAAAAAGTCTGAAATTCACCTTATTTGGGGGCAAAAAGGCAGAAATTTCCTTTATATTGGGGCAAAATTGTAGAAATTTCACTTATTTCAGGGTAATAAGTCAGAAATTTTCCTTATTTTGGGGCAAAAATGACAGAAATTCCCTTTGTTTTGGGGGAAAAAGATACAAATTCCACTTATTTAGAGGCAAAAAAGCAGAAATTCCCCTTAATTTAGGGCAAAATTGCAGAAATTTCCCTTATTTGGGGGCAAAAAAACAGAAATTCTTCTTATTTTGGAGCAAAATTCCAGAAATTTCCTTTATTATGGGGAAAAATTGCAGAAATTTCTTTTATTTTAGGGCAAAATTGCAGAAATTTCACTTATTTCAGAGAAAAAAAGCAAAAATTTTTCTTATTTTGGAGCAAAAATGCAGAAATTCCCATTATTTTGGGGCAAAAAGGCAGAAATTCACCTTATTTTGGGCTAAAATTGCAGAAATTTAACATATTTCAGGGCAAAAAGGCAGAAATTTCCCTTAATTTGGGGCAAAACTGAAGAAATTTTCCTTTTTTATGGCAAAAAGGTATGCATTTTCCTTATTTTCGGGCAAAAAGGCAGAAATTCCCCGTATTTTGGAGCAAAATTGCAGAAATTCCCCTAATTGTGGGGCAAAAAGGCAGAAATTCCCCTTATTTTGGGGCAAAACTCAGAAATTCCACTTATTTTGGGGCAAAATTCCAGAAATTTCCCTTATTTTGGGGCAAAATTGCAGAAATTTCACATATTTTGGGGCAAAATTGCAGAAATTTCACTTATTTCAGGGAAAAAAAGGCAGAAGTTTTCCTTATTTTGGGGCTAAAAGGCAAAAATTCCTAATATTTTGTAGCAAAAATGCAGAAATTCCTAATATTTTGTTGCAAAAATGCAGAAATTTTTTTCATTTTGAGGTAAAAAGGCTGAAATTCCCCATATTTGGAGGCAAAAAGGCAGAAATTTCCCTTATTTTGGGGCAAATTTGCAGAAATTTCACTTATTTCAGTGTAAAAATTAGAAATTTTCTTTATTTTGGTGCAAAAAAGACAGAAATTCCCTTTGTTTTGGGGGAAAAAGACAGAAATTCCACTTATTTAGAGGCAAAAAGCAAAAGTTCCTCTTATTTTGGAGCAAAAATAAAGAAATTTCCCTTTTTTATGGCAAAAAGGTATGCATTCTTCTTATTTTCGGACAAAAAGGCAGAAATTCCCCATATTTTAGGACAAAAGGCAGAAATTCCTTTTATTTTGAAGCAAAATTGCAGAAATTTTTTTATTATTGGGAAAAATTGCAGCAATTTCTCTTATTTTAGGGCAAAATTGCAGAAATTTCACTAATTGTGGGCAAAAAGGCAGAAATTCTCTTTATTTTGGGGCAAAACTCAGAAATTCCACTTATTTTGGGACAAAATTCCAGAAATTTTTCTTATTTTGGGGCAAAATTGCAGAAATTTTACTTATTTTGGGGCAAAATTGCAGAAATTTCACTTATTTCAGGGAAAAAAGGCAGAAATTTTCCTTATTTTGGGGCAAAAAGGCAGAAATTCCTAATATTTTGTGCCAAAATTCAGAAATTCCCCTTATTTTGAGGTAAAAAGGCTGAAATTACCCTTATTTGGGGGCAAAAAGGCAGAAATTTCCCTTATATTGGGGCAAAATTGCAGAAATTTCACTTATTTCAGTGTAATAAGTCAGAAATTTTCCTTATTTTGAGGCAAAAATGACAGAAATTCCCTTTGTTTTGGAGTAAGAAGACAGAAATTCCACTTATTTAGAGGCAAAAAAGCAGAAATTCCCCTTAATTTAGGGCAAAATTGCAGAAATTTCTCTTATTTGGGGGCAAAAAAACAGAAATTCTTCTTATTTTGGGGTAAACTTCCAGAAATTTCCTTTATTATGGGGAAAAATTATATTAATTTCTTTTATTTTAGGGCAAAATTGCAGAAATTTCACTTATTTCAGGAAAAAAAGCAAAAATTTTTCTTATTTTGGGGCAAAAAATGCAGAAATTCCCATTATTTTGGGGCAAAAAGGCAGAAATTCACCTTATTTTGGGCTAAAATTGCAGAAATTTCTCATATTTCAGGGCAAAAAGGCAGAAATTTCCCTTAATTTGGGGCAAAAATGAAGAAATTTCCCTTTTTTACGGCAAAAAGGTATGCATTCCCCTTATTTTCGGGCAAAAAGGCAGAAATTCCCCGTATTTTGGAGCAAAATTGCAGAAATTCCCCTAATTGTGGGGCAAAAAGGCAGAAATTCTCCTTATTTTGGGGCAAAACTCAGAAATTCCACTTATTTTGGGGCAAAATTCCAGAAATTTCCCTTATTTTGGGGCAAAATTGCAGAAATTTCACATATTTTGGGGCAAAATTGCAGAAATTCCACTTATTTCAGGGAAAAAAAAGGCAGAAATTTTCCTTATTTTGGGGCAAAAAGGCAGAAATTTCTAATATTTTGTGGGAAAAATGCAGAAATTTTTAATATTTTGTTGCAAAAATGCAGAAATTTCCCTTATTTTGATGTAAAAAGGCTGAAATTCCCCATATTTGGAGGCAAAAAGGTAGAAATTTTCCTTATTTTGGGGCAAATTTGCAGAAATTTCACTTATTTCAGGGTAATAAGTCAGAAATTTTTTTTATTTTGGTGCAAAAAAGACAGAAATTCCCTTTGTTTTGAAAAAAAAAGACAGAAATTCCTCTAATTTAGAGGCAAAAAAGCAGACATTCTTTTTAATTTAGGGCAAAATTTCAGAAATTTCCCTTATTTGGGGGCAAAAAAAAGAAATTCCTTTTATTTTAAGGCAAAATTCCAGAAATTTCCTTTATTATGGGAAAAAATTGCAGAAATTTCTTTTATTTTAAGGCAAAATTGCAGAAATTTCACTTATTTCAGAGAAAAAAAGCAAAAATTTTTCTTATTTTGGGGCAAATGCAGAAATTCCCATTATTTTGGGGCAAAAAGGCAGAAATTCACCTTATTTTGGGCTAAAATTACAGAAATTTCACATATTTCAAGGAAAAAGGCAGAAATTTCCCTTAATTTTGGGCAAAAATGATGAAATTTCCCTTTTTTATGGCAAAAAGTTATGCATTCTCCTTATTTCGGGCAAAAAGGCAGAAATTCCTTGTATTTTGTAGCAAAATTGCAAAAATTCCCCTAATTGTGGGGCAAAAAGGCAGAAATTCTTCTTTTTTTGGGGCAAAATTGCAGAAATTTCTCTCATTTCAAGGAAAAAAGGCAGAAATTTTCCTTATTTTGGTGTAAAAAAGCAGAAATTCTCCATATTTTGGTGCAAAAATCAGAAATTTCCCTTATTTTGAGATAAAATGCTGAAATTCCCCTTATTTTTGGGAAAAAGGCAGAAATTTTCTTATTTTTGAGACAAATTTGCAGAAATTTCACTTATTTCAGGGTAATAAGTCACAAATTTTCCTTATTTTGGGGCAAAAAAGACAGAAATTCTCTTTGTTTTGGAAAAAAAATAACAGAAATTCCACTTATTTAGAGGCAAAAAGGCAAAAGTTCCCCTTATTTTAAAGCAAAAATGAAGAAATTTCCCTTTTTTATGGCAAAAAGGTATGCATTTTTTCCTATTTTTGGACAAAAGGCAGAAATTCCTTTTATTTTGGAGCAAAATTGCAGAAATTTCCCTAATTGTGGGGCAAAAAACAGAAATTCCCCTTATTTTGAAGCAAAATTGCAGAAATTTCCCTTATTATGGGGAAAATTGCAGAAATTTCTCTTATTTTAGGGCAAAATTGCAGAAATTTCACTAATTGTGGGCAAAAAGGCAGAAATTCTCCTTATTTTGGGGCAAAACTCAGAAATTTCACTTATTTTGAAGCAAAATTCCAGAAATTTTCCTTATTTTGTGGCAAAATTTCAGAAATTTTACTTATTTTGGGGGAAAATTGCAGAAATTTCACTTATTTCAGGGAAAAAAGGCAGAAATTTTCTTTATTTTGGGGCAAAAAAGCAGAAATTCCTTATATTTTGTGCCAAAATTCAGAAATTCCCCTTATTTTGAGGTAAAAAGGCTGAATTTCCCCTTATTTGGGGGCAAAAAGGCAGAAATTTCTCTTATATTGGGGCAAAATTGCAGAAATTTCACTTATTTCAGGGTAATAAGTCAGAAATTTTCTTTATTTTTGGGCAAAAATGACAGAAATTCCCTTTGTTTTGGGGGAAAAAGAGAAATTCCACTTATTTAGAGGCAAAAAAGCAGAAATTCCCCTTATTTTAGGGCAAAATTGCAGAAATTTCCTTTATTTGGGGGCAAAAAAACAGAAATTCTTCTTATTTTGGAGCAAAATTCCAGAAATTTCCCTTATTATGGGGAAGAATTGCAGAAATTTCCCTTATTTTAGGGC
Organism: Micromys minutus; assembly: GCF_963924665.1. NCBI lineage: Eukaryota > Metazoa > Chordata > Mammalia > Rodentia > Muridae > Micromys > Micromys minutus. The sequence goes on from NW_027667467.1 coordinate 10,596,098, forward strand.
AAAATTGCAGAAATTTCACTTATTTCAGAGAAAAAACGCAAAAATTTTTCCTATTTTGGGGCAAAAAGGCAGAAATTCACTTTATTTTGGGCTAAAATTGCAGAAATTTCACATATTTCAGGGCAAAAAGGCAGAAATTTCCCTTAATTTGGGGCAAAAATGAAGAAATTTCCCTTTTTTATGGCAAAAAGGTATGCATTCCCCTTATTTTCAGGCAAAAAGGCAGAAATTCCCCGTATTTTGGAGCAAAATTGCAGAAATTCCCTTAATTGTGGGGCAAAAAGGCAGAAATTCTCCTTATTTTGGGGCAAATCTCAGAAATTCCACTTATTTTGAAGCAAAATTCCAGAAATTTCCCTTATTTTGGGAGAAAATTGCAGAAATTTTACTTATTTAAAGGCAAAATTGCAGAAATTTCACTTATTTTGGGGCAAAATTGCAGAAATTTTATATTTCAGGGAAAAAAAGCAGAAATTTTCCTTATTTTGGGGCAAATAGGCAGAAATTCCTAATATTTTGTGGCAAAAAAGAAGAAATTTCTAATATTTTGTGGCAAAAATGAAGAAATTTCCCTTATTTTGAGGTAAAAAGGCTGAAATTCCCCATATTTGGGGGCAAAAAGGCAGAATTTTCCCTTATTTTGGGGCAAATTTGCAGAAATTTCACGTATTTCAGGGTAATAAGTCAGAAATTTTCTTTATTTTTGGGCAAAAATGACAGAAATTCCCTTTGTTTTGGGGGAAAAAGACAGAAATTCCACTTATTTAGAGGCAAAAAAGTAGAAATTCCCCTTATTTTAGGGCAAAATTGCAGACATTTCCCTTATTTGGGGGCAAAAAAACAGAAATTCTTCTTATTTTGGGGCAAAATTTCAGAAATTTCCTTTATTATGGGGAAAAATTGCAGAAATTTCTTTTATTTTAGGGCAAAATTGCAGAAATTTCACTTATTTCAGAGAAAAAAAGCAAAAATTTTTCTTATTATGGGGCAAAAAGGCAGAAATTCACTTTATTTTGGGCTAAAATTGCAGAAATTTAACATATTTCAGGTCAAAAAGGCATAAATTTCCCTTAATTTGGGGCAAAAATGAAGAAATTTCCCTTTTTTATGGCACAAAGGTATGCATTCCCCTTATTTTCAGGCAAAAAGGCAGAAATTCCCCGTATTTTGGAGCAAAATTGCAGAAATTCCTCTAATTGTGGGGCAAAAAACAGAAATTCCCCTTATTTTAAGGCAAAATTCCAGAAATTTCCTATATTATAAGGAAAAATTGCAGAAATTTATTTTATTTAAGGGCAAAAATGCAAAAATTTCACTTATTTCAGAGAAAAAAAGCAAAAATTTTTCTTATTTTGAAGCAAAAAGGCAGAAATTCCCATTATTTTGGGGCAAAAAGGAAGAAATTCACCTTATTTTGGGCTAAAATTGCAGAAATTTCACATATTTCAGGGCAAAAAGGCAGAAATTTCTTAATTTGGGGCAAAAATGAAAAAATTTCCCTTTTTTATGGCAAAAAGGTATGCATTCCCCTTATTTTCAGGCAAAAAGGCAGAAATTCCTAGTATTTTGGAGCAAAATTGCAGAAATTCCCCTAATTGTAGGGCAAAAAGGCAGAAATTCTCTTTATTTTGGGGCAAAACTCAGAAATTCCACTTATTTTGAAGCAAAATTCCAGACATTTTCCTTATTTTGGGGCAAAATTGCAGAAATTTCACTTATTTTGGGGCAAAATTTCAGAAATTTTACTTATTTCAGGTAAAAAAAGCAGAAATTTTCCTTATTTTGGGGCAAAAAGGCAGAAATTCCTAATATTTTGTGGCAAAAATGCAGAAATTCCTAATATTTTGTTGCAAAAATGCAGAAATTTCCCTTATTTTGAGGTAAAAAGGCAGAAATTCCCCATATTTGGAAACAAAAAGGCAGAATTTTCCCTTATTTTGGGGCAAATTTGCAGAAATTTCACTTATTTCAGGGTAAAAAGTCAGAAATTTTCCTTATTTTGGTGCAAAACAGACAGAAATTCCCTTTGTTTTGGGGGAAAAAGACAGAAATTCCACTTATTTAGAGGCAAAAAGGCAAAAGTTCCCCTTATTTTGGAGAAAAAATGAAGAAATTTCCCTTTTTTATGGCAAAAAGGTATGCATTCTTCTTATTTTCGGACAAAAAGACAGAAATTCCCCATATCTTAGGACAAAAGGCAGAAATTCCTTTTATTTCGGAGCAAAATTGCAGAAATTTCCCTAATTGTGGGGCAAAAAACAGAAATTCCCATTATTTTGAAGCATAATTGCAGAAATTTCCCTTATTATGGGGAAAAATTGCAGAAATTTCTCTTATTTTAGGGCAAAATTGAAGAAATTTCACTAATTGTGGGCAAAAAGGCAGAAATTCTCCTTATTTTGGGGCAAAACTCAGAAATTCCACTTATTTTGAAGCAAAATTCCAGAAATTTTCCTTATTTTGGGGCAAAATTTCAGAAATTTTACTTATTTTGGGGGAAAATTGCAGAAATTTCACTTATTTCAGGGAAAAAGGCAGAAATTGTCCTTATTTTGTTGCAAAAATGCAGAAATTCCTAATATTTTGTGCAAAAATTCAGAAATTCCCCTTATTTTGAGGTAAAAAGGCTGAAATTCACCTTATTTGGGGGCAAAAAAGCAGAAATTTCTCTTATATTGGGGCAAAATGGCAGAAATTTCACTTATTTCAGGGTAATAAGCCAGAAATTTTCCTTATTTTGGGGCAATAACGATAGAAATTCTCTTTGTTTTGTGGGAAAAAGACAGAAATTCCACTTATTTAGAGGCAAAAAAGCAGAAATTCCCCTTAATTTAGGGCAAAATTGCAGAAATTTTTCTTATTTAGGGGCAAAAAACCAGAAATTCCCCTTATTTTAAGGCAAAATTCCAGAAATTTCCTATATTATAAGGAAAAATTGCAGAAATTTCTTTTATTTAAGGGCAAAAATGCAGAAATTTCACTTATTTCAGAGAAAAAAAGCAAAAATTTTTCTTATTTTGGAGCAAAAATGCAGAAATTCCCATTATTTTGGGGCAAAAAGGCAGAAATTCACCTTATTTTGGGCTAAAATTGCAGAAATTTCACATATTTCAGGGCAAAAAGTCAGAAATTTCTCTTAATTTGGGGCAAAAATGAAAAAATTTCCCTTTTTTATAACAAAAAGGTATGCATTCCCCTTATTTTCCGGCAAAAAGGCAGAAATTCTCTGTATTTTGGAGCAAAATTGCAGAAATTTCCCTAATTGTGGTGCAAAAATGCAGAAATTTTTCATATTTTGGGACAAAATTGCAGAAACTTCACTTATTTCAGGGAAAAACAGCAGAAATTTTTCTTATTTTGGTGCAAAAAGGTAGAAATTCTCCATATTTTGGTGCAAAATTCAGAAATTTCCCTTATTTTGAGGTAAAATGCTGAAATTCCTTTTATTTTTGGGCAAAAGGCAGAAATTTCCCTATTTTTGGGGCAAATTTGCAGAAATTTCACTTATTTCAGGGTAATAAGTCAGAAATTTTCCTTATTTTGGGGCAAAACAGACAGAAATTCTCTTTGTTTTGGGGGAAAAAAAGAGAAATTCCACTTATTTAGAAGCAAAAAGGCAAAAGTTCCCCTTATTTTGGAGCAAAAATGAAGAAATTTCCCTTTTTTATGGCAAAAAGATATGCATTCTTATTTTCGGACAAAAAGGCAGAAATTCCCCATATTTTGGGGCAAAAGGCAGAAATTCCCCTTATTTTGGGGCAAAATTGCAGAAATTTCCCTGATTTTGGGGCAAAAAACAGAAATTCCCCTTATTTTGAAGCAAAATTGCAGAAATTTCCCTTATTATGGAGAAAAATTGCAGAAATTTCCCTTATTTTAGGGCAAAATTGCAGAAATTTCACTAATTGTGGGGCAAAAAGGCAGAAATTCTTCTTTTTTTTGGAAAAAAACTCAGAAATTCCAATTATTTTGGGTCAAAATTCTAGAAATTTCCCTTATTTTGGGGCAAAATTGCAGAAATTTTAATTATTATAGGGCAAAATTGCAGAAATTTCACTTATTTCAGGGAAAAAAGGCAGAAATTTTTTTTTTATTTTGGGGCAAAAAGGCAGAAATTCCTAATATTTTGTGCCCGAAATTCAGAAATTCCCCTTATTTTGAGGTAAAAAGGCTGAAATTCTCCTTATTTGGGGGCAAAAACGCAGAAATTTTCCTTATATTGGGGCAAAATTGCAGAAATTTCACTTATTTCAGGGTAATAAGTCAGAAAATTTTCCTTCTTTTGGGGAAAAAATGACAGAAATTCCCTTTGTTTTGGGCGAAAAAGACAGAAATTCCACTTATTTAGAGGCAAAAAGCAGAAATTCCCCTTATTTTAGAGCAAAATTGCAGAAATTTTCCTTATTTGGGGGCAAAAAACAGAAATTCCCTTATTTTGGGACAAAATTCCAGAAATTATCTTTATTATGGGAAAATATTGCAGAAATTTCCCTTATTTTAGGGCAAAATTTCAGAAATTTCACTTATTTCAGAGAAAAATGCAAAAATTTTTCTTATTTTGGAGCAAAATGGAAGAATTTCCCATTATTTTGGGGCAAAAAGGCAGAAATTCACCTTATTTTGGGGTAAATATTCAGAAATTTTACATATTTCAGGGCAAAAAGGCAGAAATTTCCCTTAATTTGTGGCAAAAATGAAGAAATTTCCCTTTTTTATGGCAAAAAGGTATGCATTCTCCTTATTTTCAGGCAAAAAGGCAGAAATTCTTTGTATTTTGGAGCAAAATTGCATAAATTCCCCTAATTGTGGGGCAAAAGGCAGAAATTCTCTTTATCTTGGGGCAAAATTCAGAAATTCCACTTATTTTGGGGCAAAATTGCAGAAATTTCTTTTATTTTGGGGCAATATTGCAGAAATTTCACTAATTTTGGGGCAAAATTGCAGAAATTTCACTTATTTCACGGAAAAAAAGGCAGAAATTTTCCTTATTTTGGGGAAAAAGGCAGAAATTCCTAATATTTTGTGGCAAAAATGCAGAAATTCCTAATATTTTGTTGCAAAAATGCAGAAATTTCCCCTATTTTGAGGCAAAAAGGCTGAAATTCCCCTTATTTGGGGGCAAAAAGGCAGAAATTTTTCTTATTTTGGGCCAAATTTGCAGAAATTTCACTTATTTCAGGGTTATAACTCAGAAATTTTCCTTATTTTGGGGCAAAAAAAGACAGAAATTCCCTTTGTTTTTGGGAAAAAAGACAGAAATTCCACTTATTTAGAGGCAAAAAGGCAAATGGTCCCCTTATTTTTGAGCAAAAATGAAGAAATTTCCCTTTTTTATGGCAAAAAGGTATGCATTCCTCTTATTTTCAGACAAAAAGGCAGAAATTTCCCAAATTGTGGGACAAAAAACAGAAATTCCCCTTATTTTGAAGCAAAATTGCAGAACTTTCCCTTATTATGGGGAAAAATTGCCGAAATTTCCTTTATTTTAGGGCAAAATTGCAGAAATTTCACTAATTGTGGGGCAAAAGGCAGAAATTCTCCTTATTTTGGGGCAAAACTCAGAAATTCCACTTATTTTGGGGCAAAATTCCAGAAATTTCCCTTATTTTGGGGCAAAATTGCAGAAATTTCACTTATTTCAGAAAAAAAAGGCAGAATATTTTTTTATTTTGGGGCAAAAAGGCAGAAATTCCTAATATTTGGTGCCAAAATTCAGAAATTCCCCTTATTTTGAGGTAAAAAGGCTGAAATTCCCCTTATTTGGGGGCAAAAAGGCAGAAATTTCCCATATATTGGGACAAAATTGCAGAAATTTCACTTATTTTAGGGTAATAGGTCAGAAATTTTCCTTATTTTGGGGCCAAAATGACAGAAATTCTCTTTGTTTTGGGGGAAAAAGACAGAAATTCCACTTATTTAGAGGCAAAAAACAGAAATTCCCCTTATTTTAGGGCAAAATTGCAGAAATTTCCCTTATTTGGGGGCAAAAAAACAGAAATTCCCTTTATTTTGTGGCAAATTTCCAGAAATTTCCCTTATTATGGAAAAAAATTGCAGAAATTTCCCTTATTTTAGGGCAAAATTGCAGAAATTTCACTTATTTCAGAGAAAAAAGGCAAAAATTTTTCTTATTTTGGGGCAAAAAGGCAGAAATTCCCATTATTTTGGGGCAAAATGGCAGAAATTCACCTTATTTTGGGCTAAAATTGAAGAAATTTCACATATTTCAGGGCAAAAAGGCAGAAATTTCCATTAATTTGGGGCAAAAATGAAGAAATTTCCATTTTTTATGGCAAAAAGTTATGCATTCTCTTTATTTTCGGGCAAAAAGGCAGAAATTCCCCGTATTTTGGAGCAAAATTGCAGAAATATCCCTAATTGTGGGGCAAAAAGGCAGAAATTCTTCTAATTTGGGGCAAAACTCAGAAATTCCACTTATTTTGGGGCAAAATTCCAGAGATTTTCCTTATTTTGGGGCAAAATTGCAGAAATTTTACTAATTGTGTGGCAAAAAACAGAAATTTCCCTTATTTTAAAGCAAAATTGCAGAAATTTCCCTTATTATGGGGAAAAATTGCAGAAATTTCCCTTATTTTAGGGCAAAATTGTAGAAATTTCACTAATTGTGGGGCAAAAAGTTAGAAATCCTCCATATTTTGGGGCAAAACTCAGAAATTCCACTTATTTTGGGGCAAAATTCCAGAAATTTTTCTTATTTTGGGGCAAAATTTCAGAAATTTCACTTATTTCAGGGAAAAAAGGCAGAATTTTTTTTTATTTTGGGGCAAAAAGGCAGAAATTCCCAATATTTGGTGCCAAAATTCAGAGATTCCACTTATATTGAGGTAAAAAGGCTGAAATTCCCCTTATTTGGGGGCAAAAAGGCAGAAATTTCCCTTATATTGGGACAAAATTGCAGAAATTTCACTTATTTCAGGGTAATAAGTCAGAAATTTTCCTTATTTTGGGGCAAAAATGACAGAAATTCCCTTTGTTTTGGGGGAAAAAGACAGATATTCCACTTATTTAGAGGCAAAAAAGCAGAAATTCCCCCTATTAAAGGGCAAAATTGCAGAAATTTTCCTTATTTGGGGGCAAAAAAACAGAAATTCCCTTTATTTTGTGGCAAAATTCCAGAAATTTCCCTTATTATGGAAAAAAATTGCAGAAATTTGCCTTATTTTAGGGCAAAATTGCAGAAATTTCACTTATTTCAGAGAAAAAAGGAAAAAATTTTTCTTATTTTGCGGCAAAAAGGCAGAAATTCCCATTATTTTGGGGCAAAAAGGCAGAAATTCACCTTATTTTGGACTAAAATTGAAGAAATTTCACATATTTCAGGGCAAAAAGGCAGAAATTTCCATTAATTTGGGGCAAAAATGAAGAAATTTCCATTTTTTTATGGCAAAAAGTTACGCATTCCCCTTGTTTTCCGGCAAAAAGGCAGAAATTCCCCGTATTTTGGAGCAAAATTGCAGAAATTTCCCTAATTGTGGGGCAAAAAGGCAGAAATTCTCCTTATTTGGGGCAAAACTCAGAAATTCCACATATTTTGGGGCAAAATTCCAGAGATTTTCCTTATTTTGGGGCAAAATTGCAGAAATTTCACTAATTGTGGGGCAAAAAACAGAATTTCCCCTTTATTTTGAAGCAAAATTTCAGAAATTTCCCTTATTATGGGAAAAATTGCAGAAATTACCCTTAAATTAGGGCAAAATTGTAGAAATTACACTAATTGTGGGGCAAAAAGGCAGAAATCCTCCATATTTTGGGGCAAAACTCAGAAATTCCACTTATTTTGGGGCAAAATTCCAGAAATTTTCTTTATTTTGAAGAAAAATTGCACAAATTTTACTTATTTTGGGACAAAATTGCAGAAATTTCACTTATTTCAGGGAAAAAAGGCAGAAATTTTCCTTATTTTGGGGCAAAAAGGCAGAAATTCCTAATGTTTAGTGCCAAAATTCAGAAATTCCTATTATTTTGAGGTAAAAAGGCTGAAATTCCCCTTATTTGGGGTCAAAAAGGCAGAAATTTCCCTTATATTGGGGCAAAATTGCAGAAATTTCAATTATTTCAGGGTAATAAGTCAGAAATTTTCCTTATTTTGGGGCAATAATGAAAGAAATTCCCTTTGTTTTGGGGGAATAAGACAGAAATTCCACTTATTTAGAGGCAAAAAAGCAGAAATTCCCCCTATTTTAGGGCAAAATTGCAGAAATTTCCCTTATTTGGGGGCAAAAAAAACAGAAATTCTCCTTATTTTGGGGCAAAATTCCAGAAATTATCTTTATTATGGGGGAAAATTGCAGAAATTTCTTTTATTTTAGGGCAAAATTGCAGAAATTTCATTTATTTCAGAGAAAAAAAAGCAATAATTTTTCTTATTTTGGGGCAAAATGGCAGAAATTCTCATTATTTTGGGGCAAAAAGGCAGAAATTCACCTTATTTTGGGCTAAAATTGCAGAAATTTTACATATTTCCGGGCAAAAAGGCAGAAATTTCCCTTAATTTGGGGCAAAAGTGAAGAAATTTCCCTTTTTTATGGCAAAAAGGTATGCATTCCCCTTATTTTCAGGCAAAAAGGCAGAAATTCCCCATATTTTGGAGCAAAATTGCAGAAATTCCCCCAATTGTGGGGCAAAAATGCAGAAATTCTCCTTATTTTTGGACAAAACTCAGAAATTCCACTTATTTTGGGGCAAAATTGCAGAAATTTCCCTTATTTTGAGGCAAAATTGCAGAAATTTCACTTATTTCAGGAAAAAAAGCCAGAAATTTTCCTTATTTTGGGGCAAAAATGCAGAAATTCCTAATATTTTGTGGCAAAAATGCAGAAATTCCTAATACTTTGTTGCAAAAATGCAGAAATTTCCCTTATTTTGAGGTAAAAAGGCTGAAATTCCCCTTATATGGAGGCAAAAATGCAGAAATTTCCCTTATTTTGGTGCAAAATTGCAGAAATTTCACTTATTTTAGAGAAAAAAAGGGAGAAATTTTCCTTATTTTGGGGCAAAAAGGCAGAAATTCTCCATATTTTGGTGCAAAAATCAGAAATTTCCCTTATTTTGAGGTAAAATGCTGAAATTCCCCTTATTTGGGGCAAAAGGCAGAAATTTCCCTATTTTTGGGGCAAATTTGCAGAAATTTCACTTATTTCAGGGTAATAAGTCAGAAATTTTCCTTATTTTTGGGCAAAAATGACAGAAATTCCCTTTGTTTTGGGGGAAAAAGACAGAAATTCCACTTATTTGGAGGCAAAAAAGCAGAAATTCCCTTTATTTTAGGGCAAAATTGCAGAAATTTCCCTTATTTGGGGGCAAAAATACAGAAATTCCCCTTATTTTGTGGCAAAATACCAGAAATTTCCCTTATTATGGGGAAAAATTGCAGAAATTTCCCTTATTTTCGGGCAAAATTGCAGAAATTTCACTTATTTCAGAGAAAAAAGGCACAAATTTTTCTTATTTTGGGGCAAAAAGGCAGAAATTCCCATTATTTTGGGGCAAAAAGGCAGAAATTCACCTTATTTTGGGCTAAAATTGCAGAAATTTCACATATTTCAGGGCAAAAAGGCAGAAATTTCCATTAATTTGGGGCAAAAATGAAGAAATTTCTCTTTTTTATGGCAAAAAGGTATGCATTCCCCTTATTTCGGACAAAAAGGCAGAAATTCCCTGTATTTTGGAGCAAAATTGCAGAAATTCCCCTAATTGTGCGGCAAAATTCCAGAAATTTCCCTTATTTTGGGGCAAAATTGCAGAAATTTCACTTATTTTGGGGCAAAATTGCAGAAATTTCACTTATTTCAGGGAAAAAAGGCAGAAATTTTCCTTATTTTGGGGCAAAAAGGCAGAAATTCTCCATATTTTGGTGCAAAAATCAGAAATTTCCCTTATTTTGAGGTAAAATGCTGAAATTCCCCATATTTTGGGGCAAAAGGCAGAAATTTCCCTTTTTTGGGGCAAATTTGCAGAAATTACACTTATTTCCGGGAAAAAAGCAGAAATTTTCCTTATTTTGGGGCAAAAAGGCAGAAATTCCTAATATTTTGTTGCAAAAATGCAGAAATTTCCCTTATTTTGAGATAAAAAGGCTGAAATTCCCCTTACTTGGGGGCAAAAAGGCAGAAATTTTTTTTATTTTGGGGCAAATTTGCAGAAATTTCACTTATTTCAGGGCTATAAGTCAGAAATTTTTCTTATTTTGGGGCAAAAAAGACAGAAATTGCCTTTGTTTTGGGTGAAAAGACAGAAATTCCACTTATTTAGAGGCAAAAAGGCAAAAGTTCCCCTTATTTTGGAGCAAAAATGAAGAAATTTCCCTTTTTTATGGCAAAAAGGTATGCATTCTTCTTATTTTCAGACAAAAAGACAGAAATTCCACTTATTTAGAGGCAAAAAAGCAGAAATTTTTTTTATTTTAGGGCAAAATTGCAGAAATTTCCCTTATTTGGGGGCAAAAAACCAGAAATTCCCCTTATTTTGGGGCAAAATTCCAGAAATTTCCCTTATTATGGGGAAAAATTGAAGAAATTTCCCTTATTTTATGGCAAAATTGCAGAAATTTCACTAATTGTGGCGCAAAAAGGCAGAAATTCTCCTTATTTTGGGGCAAAACTCAGAAATTCCACTTAATTTGGGGAAAAATTCCAGATATTTCCCTTATTTTGGGGCAAAATTGCAGAAATTTTACTTATTTCAGGGAAAAAAGGCAGAAATTTTTCTTATTTTGGGGCAAAAGCAGAAATTCCTAATATTTTGTAGCAAAAATGCAGAAATTCCCCTTATTTTGAGGTAAAATGCTGAAATTTTCCTTATTTTGGGGCAAAAGGCAGAAATTTTCCTATTTTTGGGACAAATTTGCAGAAATTTCACTTATTTCATGGTAAAAAGTCAGAAATTTTTCTTATTTTGGGGCAAAAAGGCAGAAATTCTCTTTGTTTTGAGGAAAAAAAAACAGAAATTCCTCTTATTTAGAGGCAAAAAGGCAAAAGTTCCCCTTATTTTGGAGCAAAAATGAAGAAATTTCCCTTTTTAATGGCAAAATAGTATGCATTTTTCTTATTTTTGGACAAAAAGGCAGAAATTCCCCATATTTTGGGGCAAAAGGCAGAAATTCTCCTTATTTTGGGGCAAAATTGCAGAAATTTCCCTAATTGTGGGGCAAAAAACAGAAATTCCCCTTATTTAGTGGCAAAATTGCAGAAATGTCCCTTATTATGGAGAAAAATTGCAGAAATTTCCCTTATTTTAGGGCAAAATTGCAGAAATTTCACTTATTTCAGAGAAAAAAGGCAAAAATTTTTCTTATTTTGAGGCAAAAAGGCAGAAATTCACCTTATTTTGCGCTAAAATTGCAGAAATTTCACATATTTCAGGGCAAAAAGTCAAAAATTTCCCTTAATTTGGGGCAAAAATGAAGAAATTTCCCTTTTTTATGGCACAAAGGTATGCATTCCCCTTATTTTGGGCAAAAAGGCAGAAATTCCCTGTATTTTGAAGCAAAATTGCAGAAATTCCCCTAATTGTGGGGCAAAATTCCAGAAATTTTTCTTATTTTAGGGCAAAATTGCAGAAATTTCACTTACTTTGGGGCAAAATTGCAGAAATTTCACTTATTTCAGGGAAAAAAGGCAGAAATTTTCCTTATTTTGGGGCAAAAAGGCAGAAATTTTCCATATTTTGGTGCAAAAATAGGAAATGTCCCTTATTTTGACGTAAAATGCTGAAATTCCCCTTATTTTGGGGCAAAAGGCAGAAATTTCCCTATTTGGGAGGCAAATTTGCAGAAATTTCACTTATTTCCGGGAAAAAAGGCAGAAATTTTCCTTATTTTGGGCCAAAAAGGCAGAAATTCCTAATATTTTGTGGCAAAAAATGCAGAAATTCTTATATTTTGTTGCAAAAATGCAGAAATTTCCCTTATTTTGAGATAAAAAGTCTGAAATTCTCCTTATTTGGGGGCAAAAAGGCAGAAATTTTTCTTATTTTGGGGCAAATTTGCAGAAATTTCACTTATTTCAGGGTTATAAGTCAGAAATTTTCCTTATTTTGGGGCAAAAAAGACAGAAATTGCCTTTGTTTTGGGGGAAAAGGACAGAAATTCCACTTATTTAGAGGCAAAAAGGCAAAAGTTCCCCTTATTTTGGAGCAAAAATGAAGAAATTTTCCTTTTTTATGGCAAAAAGGTATGCATTCTTCTTATTTTCAGACAAAAAGACAGAAATTCCACTTATTTAGAGGCAAAAAAGCAGAAATTCCCCTTATTTTTGGGCAAAATTGCAGAAATTTCTTTAATTGTGGGGCAAAAAAAAGAAATTCCCCTTATTTTGGGGCAAAATTGCAGAAATTTCCCTTATTATGAGGAAAAATTGCAGAAATTTCTCTTATTTTACGGCAAAATTGCAGAAATTTCACTAATTGTGGCGCAAAAATGCAGAAATTCTCCTTATTTTGGGGCAAAACTCAGAAATTCCACTTATTTTGGGGCAAAATTCCAGAAATTTCCCTTATTTTGGGGCAAAATTGCAGAAATTTTACTTATTTTGGGGCAAAATTGCAGAAATTTCACTTATTTCAGGGAAAAAAGCAGAAATTTTCCTTATTTTGGGGCAAAAAAGCAGAAATTCCTAATATTTTGTGCCAAAATTCAGAAATTCCCCTTATTTTGAGGTAAAAAGGCTGAAATTCCCCTTATTTGGGGGCAAAAAGGCAGAAATTTTCCTTATATTGGGGCAAAATTGCAGAAATTTCACTTATTTCAGGGTAATAAGTCAGAAATTTTCCTTATTTTGGGGCAAAAATGATAGAAATTCCCTTTTTTTTGGGGGAAAAAGACAGAAATTCCACTTATTTAGAGGCAAAAAAGCAGAAATTCCCCTTATTTTAGGGCAAAATTGCAGAAATTTCCCTTATTTGGGGGCAAAAAACAGAAATTCCCCTTATTATGGGGCAAAATTCCAGAAATTTCCCTTATTATGGGGAAAAATTGCAGAAATTTCCTTTAAATAGGGCAAAATTGCAGAAATTTCACTTATTTCAGAGAAAAAAGGCAAAAATTTTTCTTATTTTGGGGCAAAAAGGCAGAAATTCCCATTATTTTGGGGCAAAAAAGCAGAAATTCACCTTATTTTGGGCTAAAATTGCAGAAATTTCACATATTTCAGGGCAAAAAGTCAGAAATTTCCCTTAATTTGGGGCAAAAATGAAGAAATTTCCCTTTTTTATGGCAAAAAGGTATGCATCCCCCTTATTTCGGGCAAAAAGGCAGAAATTCCCCGTATTTTGGAGCAAAATTGCAGAAATTCTCCTAATTGTGGGGCAAAAAGGCAGAAATTCTCTTTATTTTGGGGAAAAACTAAGAAATTCCACTTATTTTGGGGCAAAATTGCAAAAATTTCTATTATTTTGGGGCAAAATTGCAGAAATTTCACTTATTTTGGGGCAAAATTGCAGAAATTTCACTTATTTCAGGGAAAAAAGGCAGAAATTTTCCTTATTTTGGGGCAAAAAGGCAGAAATTCCTAATATTTTGTGGCAAAAATGCAGAAATTCCCCTTATTTTGAGGTAAAATGCTGAAATTCCCCATATTTTGGGGCAAAAGGCAGAAATTTACCTATTTTTGGGGCAAATTTGCAAAAATTTCACTTATTTCAGGGTTATACGTCAGAAATTTTCTTTATTTTGGGGCAAAAAAGACAGAAATTCTCTTTGTTTTGGGGGAAAAAAACAGAAATTTTACTTATTTAGAGGCAAAAAAGCATAAATTCCCCTTATTTTAGGGCAAAATTGCAAAAATTTCACTTATTTCAGGGTATAAGTCAGAAATTTTCCTTATTTTGGGGCAAAAATGACAGAAATTCCCTTTGTTTTGGGGGAAAAAGACAGAAATTCCACTTATTTAGAGGCAAAAAAGCAGAAATTCCCCTTATTTTTGGGCAAAGTTGCAGAAATTTCCCTTATTTGGGGGCAAAAAAACAGAAATTCCCCTTATTTTGTGGCAATATTCCAGAAATTTCCCTTATTATGGGGAAAAATTGCAGAAATTTCCCTTATTTTAGGGCAAAATTGCAGAAATTTCACTTATTTCAGAGAAAAAAGGCAAAAATTTTTTCTTATTTTGGGGCAAAAAGGCAGAAATTCCCATTATTTTGGGGCAAAAACGCAGAAATTCAGTTTATTTTGGGCTAAAATTGCAGAAATTTCACATATTTCAGGGCAAAAAGTCAGAAATTTCCCTTAATTTGGGGCAAAAATGAAGAAATTTCTCTTTTTTTTACGGCAAAAAGGTATGCATTCCCCTTATTTCGGGCAAAAAGGCAGAAATTCCTCGTATTTTGTAGCAAAATTGCAGAAATTCCCCTAATTGTGGGGCAAAATTCCAGAAATTTTCCTTATTTTGAGCAAAATTGCAGAAATTTCACTTATTTTGGGGCAAAATTGCAGAAATTTTACTTATTTCAGGGAAAAAAGGCAGAAATTTTCCTCATTTTTTGGCAAAAAGGCAGAAATTCTCCATATTTTGGTGCAAAAATCAGAAATTTCCCTTATTTTGAGGTAAAATGCTGAAATTCCCCTTATTTTGGGGCAAAAGGCAGAAATTTCCTTTTTTTTTTGGGTCAAATTTGCAAACATTTCACTTATTTCCGGGAAAAAAGGCAGTAATTTTCCTTATTTTGGGGCATAAAGTCAGAAATTCCTAATATTTTGTGGCAAAAATGCAGAAATTCCTAATATTTTGTTGCAAAAATGCAGAAATTTCCCTTATTTTGAGATAAAAAGGCTGAAATTCCCCTTATTTGAAGGCAAAAAGGAAGAAATTTTTCTTATTTTGGGGCAAATTTGCAGAAATTTCACTTATTTCAGGGTATAAGTCAGAAATTTTCCTTATTTTTGGGCAAAAAAGACAGAAATTTTCTTTGTTTTGGGGGAAAAGGACAGAAATTCTACTTATTTAGAGGCAAAAAGGCAAAAGTTCCCCTTATTTTGGAGCAAAAATGAAGAAATTTCCCTTTTTTATGGCAAAAAGGTATGCATTCTTCTTATTTTCAGACAAAAAGACAGAAATTCCACTTATTTAGAGGCAAAAAAGCAGAAATTCTCCTTATTTTTGGGCAAAATTGCAGAAATTTCTTTAATTGTGGGGCAAAAAAAGAAATTCCCCTTATTTTGGGGCAAAATTGCAGAAATTTCCCTTATTATGAGGAAAAATTGCAGAAATTTCTCTTATTTTACGGCAAAATTGCAGAAATTTCACTAATTGTGGCGCAAAAATGCAGAAATTCTCCTTATTTTGGGGTAAAACTCAGAAATTCCACTTATTTTGGGGCAAAATTCCAGAAATTTCCCTTATTTTGGGGCAAAATTGCAGAAATTTTACTTATTTTGGGGCAAAATTGCAGAAATTTCACTTATTTCAGGGAAAAAAGCAGAAATTTTCCTTATTTTGGGCAAAAAAGCAGAAATTCCTAATATTTTGTGCCAAAATTCAGAAATTCCCCTTATTTTGAGGTAAAAAGGCTGAAATTCCCCTTATTTGGGGGCAAAAAGGCAGAAATTTTCCTTATATTGGGGCAAAATTGCAGAAATTTCACTTATTTCAGGGTAATAAGTCAGAAATTTTCCTTATTTTGGGGCAAAAATGATAGAAATTCCCTTTGTTTTGGGGGAAAAAGACAGAAATTCCACTTATTTAGAGGCAAAAAAGCAGAAATTCCCCTTATTTTAGGAGAAAATTGCAGAAATTTCTCTTATTTGGGGGCAAAAAAACAGAAATTCCTCTTATTTTGGGGCAAAATTCCAGAAATTTCCCTTATTATGGGGAAAAATTGCAGAAATTTCCTTTAAATAGGGCAAAATTGCAGAAATTTCAGTTATTTCAGAGAAAAAAGGCAAAAATTTTTCTTATTTTGGGGCAAAAAGGCAGAAATTCCCATTATTTTGGGGCAAAAAGGCAGAAATTCACCTTATTTTGGGCTAAAATTGCAGAAATTTCACATATTTCAGGGCAAAAAGGCAGAAATTTCCCTTAATTTGTGGCAAAAATGAAGAAATTTCCCTTTTTTATGGCAAAAAGGTATGCATTCCCTTTATTTTCGGGCAAAAAGGCAGAAATTCCCCGTATTTTGGAGCAAAATTGCAGAAATTCCCCTAATTGTGGGGCAAAAATGCAGAAATTCTCCTTATTTTTGAAAAAAACTCAGAAATTCCACTTATTTTGGGGCAAAATTGCAGAAATTTCCCTTACTTTGGGGCAAAATTGCCGAAATTTCACTTATTTTAAGGCAAAATTGCAGAAATTTCACTTATTTCAGAGAAAAAAGGCAGAAATTTTCCTTATTTTGGGGCAAAAAGGCAGAAATTCCCCTTATTTTGAGGGAAAATGCTGAAATTTTACTTATTTTGGGGCAAAAGGCAGAAATTTTCCTATTTTTGGGACAAATTTGCAGAAATTTCACTTATTTCATGGTAATAAGTCAGAAATTTTTTTTATTTTGGGGCAAAAAAGACAGAAATTCTCTTTGTTTTGGGGAAAAAAAACCAGAAATTCCTCTAATTTAGAGGCAAAAAGGCAAATGTTCCCCTTATTTTGGAGCAAAAATGAAGAAATTTCCCTTTTTTATGGCAAAAAGGTATGCATTTTTCTTATTTTCAGACAAAAAGGCAGAAATTCCCCATATTTTGGGGCAAAAGGCAGAAATTCTCCTTATTTTGGGGCAAAATTGCAGAAATTTCCCTAATTGTGGGGCAAAAAACAGAAATTCCCCTTATTTTGTGGCAAAATTGCAGAAATTTCCCTTATTATGGGGAAAAATTGCAGAAATTTCCCTTATTTTGGGCTAAAATTGCAGAAATTTCACATATTTCAGGGCAAAAAGTCAGAAATTTCCCTCAAATTGGGGCAAAAATGAAGAAATTTCCTATTTTTATGGCAAAAAGGTATGCATTCCCCTTATTTTGGGCAAAAAGGCAGAAATTACCCGTATTTTGGAGCAAAATGGCAGAAATTCCCCTAATTGTTGGGCAAAATTCGAGAAATTTTTTTTATTTTGGGGCAAAATTGCAGAAATTTCACTTATTTTGGGGCAAAATTGCAGAAATTTCACTTATTTCAGGAAAAAAAGGCATAAATTTTTCCTTATTTTGGGGCAAAAGCAGAAATTCCTAATATTTTGTTGCAAAAATGCAGATATTTCCCTTATTTTGAAATAAAAAGGCTGAAATTCCCCTTATTTAGGGGCAAAAAGGCAGAAATTTTTCTTATTTTGGGGCAAAATTGCAGAAATTTCACCTATTTCAGGGTAATAAGTCAGAAATTTTCCTTATTTTGGGGCGAAAATGACAGAAATTCCCTTTGTTTTGGGGGAAAAAGACAGAAATTCCACTTATTTAGAGGCAAAAAAGCAGAAATTCCCCTTATTTTAGGGCAGAATTGCAGAAATTTCCCTTATTTGGGAGCAAAATACAGAAATTCCCCTTATTTTGTGGCAAAATTCTAGAAATTTCCCTTATTATGGGAAAAAATTGCAGAAATTTCCCTTATTTTAGGGCAAAATTGCAGAAATTTCAGTTATTTCAGAGAAAAAAGGCAAAAATTTTTCTTATTTTGGGGCAAAAAGGCAGAAATTCCCATTATTTTGGGGCAAAAAGGCAGAAATTCACCTTATTTTAGGCTAAAATTGCAGAAATTTAACATATATCAGTGCAAAAATTCTGAAATTTCCCTTAATTTGGGGCAAAAATGAAGAAATTTCCCTTTTTTATGGCAAAAAGGTATGCATTCCCTCTATTTTGGGCAAAAAGGCAGAAATTCCCCGTATTTTGGAGCAAAATTGCAGAAATTCCCCTAATTGTGGGGCAAAATTCCAGAAATTTTCCTTATTTTGGGGCAAAATTGCAGAAATTTCACTTATTTTGGGGCAAAATTGCAGAAATTTCACTTATTTCAGGGAAAAAAGGCAGAAATTTTCCTTATTTTGGGGAAAAAGGCAGAAATTCTCCATATTTTGGTGCAAAAATCAGAAATTTCCCTTATTTTTGGGCAAAATTGCAGAAATTTCCCTAATTGTGGGACAAAAACAGAAATTCCCCTTATTTTGGGGCAAAATTGCAGAAATTTCCCTTATTATGAGGAAAAATTGCAGAAATTTCCCTTATTTTACGGCAAAATTGCAGAAATTTCACTAATTGTGGCGCAAAAAGGCAGAAATTCTCCTTATTTTAGGCAAAACTCAGAAATTCCACTAAATTTGGGGAAAAATTCAAGAAATTTCCCTTATTTTGGGGCAAAATTGCAGAAATTTTACTTATTTTGGGGCAAAATTTCAGAAATTTCACTTATTTTGGTGCAAAATTGCAGAAATTTCACTTATTTCAGGGAAAAAAGGCAGAAATTTTCCTTATTTTGGGGAAAAAGGCAGAAATTCTCCATATTTTGGGGCAAAAATCAGAAATTTCCCTTATTTTGAGGTAAAACGCTGAAATTCCCCTTATTTTGGGGCAAAAGGCAGAAATTTCCCTTTTTTGGGGGCAAATTTGCAGAAATTTCACTTATTTCCAGGAAAAAGGCAGAAATTTTCCTTATTTTGCGGCAAAAAAGCAGGAATTCCTAATATTTTGTGGCAAAAATGCAGAAATTCCTAATATTTTGTTGCAAAAATGCAGAAATTTCTCTTATTTTGAGATAAAAAGGCTGAAATTCCCTTTATTTAGGGCCAAAAAGGCAGAAATATTTCTTATTTTGGGGCAAATTTGCAGAAATTTCACTTATTTCAGGGTTATAAGTCAGAAATTTTCCTTATTTTGGGGCAAAAAAGACAGAAATTGCCTTTATTTTGAGGGAAAAGGACAGAAATTCCACTTATTTAGAGGCAAAAAGGCAAAAGTTCCCCTTATTTTGGAGCAAAAATGAAGAAATTTCCCTTTTTTATGGCAAAAAAGTTATGCATTCTTCTTATTTTCAGACAAAAAAGCAGAAATTCCCCATATTCTGGGGCAAAAGGCAGAAATTTCCCTTATTTTAGGGCAAAATTGCAGAAATTTCACTTATTTCAGAGAAAAAAGGCACAAATTTTTCTTATTTTGGGGCAAAAAGGCAGAAATTCCCATTATTTTGGGGCAAAAAGGCAGAAATTCACCTTATTTTGGGCTAAAATTGCAGAAATTTCACATATTTCAGGGCAAAAAGGCAGAAATTTCCATTAATTTGGGGCAAAAATGAAGAAATTTCTCTTTTTTATGGCAAAAAGGTATGCATTCCCCTTATTTCGGACAAAAAGGCAGAAATTCCCTGTATTTTGGAGCAAAATTGCAGAAATTCCCCTAATTGTGCGGCAAAATTCCAGAAATTTCCCTTATTTTGGGGCAAAATTGCAGAAATTTCACTTATTTTGGGGCAAAATTGCAGAAATTTCACTTATTTCAGGGAAAAAAGGCAGAAATTTTCCTTATTTTGGGGCAAAAAGGCAGAAATTCTCCATATTTTGGTGCAAAAATCAGAAATTTCCCTTATTTTGAGGTAAAATGCTGAAATTCCCCATATTTTGGGGCAAAAGGCAGAAATTTCCCTTTTTTGGGGCAAATTTGCAGAAATTACACTTATTTCCGGGAAAAAAGCAGAAATTTTCCTTATTTTGGGGCAAAAAGGCAGAAATTCCTAATATTTTGTTGCAAAAATGCAGAAATTTCCCTTATTTTGAGATAAAAAGGCTGAAATTCCCCTTACTTGGGGGCAAAAAGGCAGAAATTTTTTTTATTTTGGGGCAAATTTGCAG
Source organism: Micromys minutus (assembly GCF_963924665.1). Taxonomy (NCBI): domain Eukaryota; kingdom Metazoa; phylum Chordata; class Mammalia; order Rodentia; family Muridae; genus Micromys; species Micromys minutus. The sequence goes on from NW_027667467.1 coordinate 10,615,874, forward strand.
AAATTTCACTTATTTCAGGGCTATAAGTCAGAAATTTTTCTTATTTTGGGGCAAAAAAGACAGAAATTGCCTTTGTTTTGGGTGAAAAGACAGAAATTCCACTTATTTAGAGGCAAAAAGGCAAAAGTTCCCCTTATTTTGGAGCAAAAATGAAGAAATTTCCCTTTTTTATGGCAAAAAGGTATGCATTCTTCTTATTTTCAGACAAAAAGACAGAAATTCCACTTATTTAGAGGCAAAAAAGCAGAAATTTTTTTTATTTTAGGGCAAAATTGCAGAAATTTCCCTTATTTGGGGGCAAAAAACCAGAAATTCCCCTTATTTTGGGGCAAAATTCCAGAAATTTCCCTTATTATGGGGAAAAATTGAAGAAATTTCCCTTATTTTATGGCAAAATTGCAGAAATTTCACTAATTGTGGCGCAAAAAGGCAGAAATTCTCCTTATTTTGGGGCAAAACTCAGAAATTCCACTTAATTTGGGGAAAAATTCCAGATATTTCCCTTATTTTGGGGCAAAATTGCAGAAATTTTACTTATTTCAGGGAAAAAAGGCAGAAATTTTTCTTATTTTGGGGCAAAAGCAGAAATTCCTAATATTTTGTAGCAAAAATGCAGAAATTCCCCTTATTTTGAGGTAAAATGCTGAAATTTTCCTTATTTTGGGGCAAAAGGCAGAAATTTTCCTATTTTTGGGACAAATTTGCAGAAATTTCACTTATTTCATGGTAAAAAGTCAGAAATTTTTCTTATTTTGGGGCAAAAAGGCAGAAATTCTCTTTGTTTTGAGGAAAAAAAAACAGAAATTCCTCTTATTTAGAGGCAAAAAGGCAAAAGTTCCCCTTATTTTGGAGCAAAAATGAAGAAATTTCCCTTTTTAATGGCAAAATAGTATGCATTTTTCTTATTTTTGGACAAAAAGGCAGAAATTCCCCATATTTTGGGGCAAAAGGCAGAAATTCTCCTTATTTTGGGGCAAAATTGCAGAAATTTCCCTAATTGTGGGGCAAAAAACAGAAATTCCCCTTATTTAGTGGCAAAATTGCAGAAATGTCCCTTATTATGGAGAAAAATTGCAGAAATTTCCCTTATTTTAGGGCAAAATTGCAGAAATTTCACTTATTTCAGAGAAAAAAGGCAAAAATTTTTCTTATTTTGAGGCAAAAAGGCAGAAATTCACCTTATTTTGCGCTAAAATTGCAGAAATTTCACATATTTCAGGGCAAAAAGTCAAAAATTTCCCTTAATTTGGGGCAAAAATGAAGAAATTTCCCTTTTTTATGGCACAAAGGTATGCATTCCCCTTATTTTGGGCAAAAAGGCAGAAATTCCCTGTATTTTGAAGCAAAATTGCAGAAATTCCCCTAATTGTGGGGCAAAATTCCAGAAATTTTTCTTATTTTAGGGCAAAATTGCAGAAATTTCACTTACTTTGGGGCAAAATTGCAGAAATTTCACTTATTTCAGGGAAAAAAGGCAGAAATTTTCCTTATTTTGGGGCAAAAAGGCAGAAATTTTCCATATTTTGGTGCAAAAATAGGAAATGTCCCTTATTTTGACGTAAAATGCTGAAATTCCCCTTATTTTGGGGCAAAAGGCAGAAATTTCCCTATTTGGGAGGCAAATTTGCAGAAATTTCACTTATTTCCGGGAAAAAAGGCAGAAATTTTCCTTATTTTGGGCCAAAAAGGCAGAAATTCCTAATATTTTGTGGCAAAAAATGCAGAAATTCTTATATTTTGTTGCAAAAATGCAGAAATTTCCCTTATTTTGAGATAAAAAGTCTGAAATTCTCCTTATTTGGGGGCAAAAAGGCAGAAATTTTTCTTATTTTGGGGCAAATTTGCAGAAATTTCACTTATTTCAGGGTTATAAGTCAGAAATTTTCCTTATTTTGGGGCAAAAAAGACAGAAATTGCCTTTGTTTTGGGGGAAAAGGACAGAAATTCCACTTATTTAGAGGCAAAAAGGCAAAAGTTCCCCTTATTTTGGAGCAAAAATGAAGAAATTTTCCTTTTTTATGGCAAAAAGGTATGCATTCTTCTTATTTTCAGACAAAAAGACAGAAATTCCACTTATTTAGAGGCAAAAAAGCAGAAATTCCCCTTATTTTTGGGCAAAATTGCAGAAATTTCTTTAATTGTGGGGCAAAAAAAAGAAATTCCCCTTATTTTGGGGCAAAATTGCAGAAATTTCCCTTATTATGAGGAAAAATTGCAGAAATTTCTCTTATTTTACGGCAAAATTGCAGAAATTTCACTAATTTTGGCGCAAAAATGCAGAAATTCTCCTTATTTTGGGGCAAAACTCAGAAATTCCACTTATTTTGGGGCAAAATTCCAGAAATTTCCCTTATTTTGGGGCAAAATTGCAGAAATTTTACTTATTTTGGGGCAAAATTGCAGAAATTTCACTTATTTCAGGGAAAAAAGCAGAAATTTTCCTTATTTTGGGGCAAAAAAGCAGAAATTCCTAATATTTTGTGCCAAAATTCAGAAATTCCCCTTATTTTGAGGTAAAAAGGCTGAAATTCCCCTTATTTGGGGGCAAAAAGGCAGAAATTTTCCTTATATTGGGGCAAAATTGCAGAAATTTCACTTATTTCAGGGTAATAAGTCAGAAATTTTCCTTATTTTGGGGCAAAAATGATAGAAATTCCCTTTTTTTTTGGGGGAAAAAGACAGAAATTCCACTTATTTAGAGGCAAAAAAGCAGAAATTCCCCTTATTTTAGGGCAAAATTGCAGAAATTTCCCTTATTTGGGGGCAAAAAACAGAAATTCCCCTTATTATGGGGCAAAATTCCAGAAATTTCCCTTATTATGGGGAAAAATTGCAGAAATTTCCTTTAAATAGGGCAAAATTGCAGAAATTTCACTTATTTCAGAGAAAAAAGGCAAAAATTTTTCTTATTTTGGGGCAAAAAGGCAGAAATTCCCATTATTTTGGGGCAAAAAAGCAGAAATTCACCTTATTTTGGGCTAAAATTGCAGAAATTTCACATATTTCAGGGCAAAAAGTCAGAAATTTCCCTTAATTTGGGGCAAAAATGAAGAAATTTCCCTTTTTTATGGCAAAAAGGTATGCATCCCCCTTATTTCGGGCAAAAAGGCAGAAATTCCCCGTATTTTGGAGCAAAATTGCAGAAATTCTCCTAATTGTGGGGCAAAAAGGCAGAAATTCTCTTTATTTTGGGGAAAAACTAAGAAATTCCACTTATTTTGGGGCAAAATTGCAAAAATTTCTATTATTTTGGGGCAAAATTGCAGAAATTTCACTTATTTTGGGGCAAAATTGCAGAAATTTCACTTATTTCAGGGAAAAAAGGCAGAAATTTTCCTTATTTTGGGGCAAAAAGGCAGAAATTCCTAATATTTTGTGGCAAAAATGCAGAAATTCCCCTTATTTTGAGGTAAAATGCTGAAATTCCCCATATTTTGGGGCAAAAGGCAGAAATTTACCTATTTTTGGGGCAAATTTGCAAAAATTTCACTTATTTCAGGGTTATACGTCAGAAATTTTCTTTATTTTGGGGCAAAAAAGACAGAAATTCTCTTTGTTTTGGGGGAAAAAAACAGAAATTTTACTTATTTAGAGGCAAAAAAGCATAAATTCCCCTTATTTTAGGGCAAAATTGCAAAAATTTCACTTATTTCAGGGTATAAGTCAGAAATTTTCCTTATTTTGGGGCAAAAATGACAGAAATTCCCTTTGTTTTGGGGGAAAAAGACAGAAATTCCACTTATTTAGAGGCAAAAAAGCAGAAATTCCCCTTATTTTTGGGCAAAGTTGCAGAAATTTCCCTTATTTGGGGGCAAAAAAACAGAAATTCCCCTTATTTTGTGGCAATATTCCAGAAATTTCCCTTATTATGGGGAAAAATTGCAGAAATTTCCCTTATTTTAGGGCAAAATTGCAGAAATTTCACTTATTTCAGAGAAAAAAGGCAAAAATTTTTTCTTATTTTGGGGCAAAAAGGCAGAAATTCCCATTATTTTGGGGCAAAAACGCAGAAATTCAGTTTATTTTGGGCTAAAATTGCAGAAATTTCACATATTTCAGGGCAAAAAGTCAGAAATTTCCCTTAATTTGGGGCAAAAATGAAGAAATTTCTCTTTTTTTTACGGCAAAAAGGTATGCATTCCCCTTATTTCGGGCAAAAAGGCAGAAATTCCTCGTATTTTGTAGCAAAATTGCAGAAATTCCCCTAATTGTGGGGCAAAATTCCAGAAATTTTCCTTATTTTGAGCAAAATTGCAGAAATTTCACTTATTTTGGGGCAAAATTGCAGAAATTTTACTTATTTCAGGGAAAAAAGGCAGAAATTTTCCTCATTTTTTGGCAAAAAGGCAGAAATTCTCCATATTTTGGTGCAAAAATCAGAAATTTCCCTTATTTTGAGGTAAAATGCTGAAATTCCCCTTATTTTGGGGCAAAAGGCAGAAATTTCCTTTTTTTTTTGGGTCAAATTTGCAAACATTTCACTTATTTCCGGGAAAAAAGGCAGTAATTTTCCTTATTTTGGGGCATAAAGTCAGAAATTCCTAATATTTTGTGGCAAAAATGCAGAAATTCCTAATATTTTGTTGCAAAAATGCAGAAATTTCCCTTATTTTGAGATAAAAAGGCTGAAATTCCCCTTATTTGAAGGCAAAAAGGAAGAAATTTTTCTTATTTTGGGGCAAATTTGCAGAAATTTCACTTATTTCAGGGTATAAGTCAGAAATTTTCCTTATTTTTGGGCAAAAAAGACAGAAATTTTCTTTGTTTTGGGGGAAAAGGACAGAAATTCTACTTATTTAGAGGCAAAAAGGCAAAAGTTCCCCTTATTTTGGAGCAAAAATGAAGAAATTTCCCTTTTTTATGGCAAAAAGGTATGCATTCTTCTTATTTTCAGACAAAAAGACAGAAATTCCACTTATTTAGAGGCAAAAAAGCAGAAATTCTCCTTATTTTTGGGCAAAATTGCAGAAATTTCTTTAATTGTGGGGCAAAAAAAGAAATTCCCCTTATTTTGGGGCAAAATTGCAGAAATTTCCCTTATTATGAGGAAAAATTGCAGAAATTTCTCTTATTTTACGGCAAAATTGCAGAAATTTCACTAATTGTGGCGCAAAAATGCAGAAATTCTCCTTATTTTGGGGTAAAACTCAGAAATTCCACTTATTTTGGGGCAAAATTCCAGAAATTTCCCTTATTTTGGGGCAAAATTGCAGAAATTTTACTTATTTTGGGGCAAAATTGCAGAAATTTCACTTATTTCAGGGAAAAAAGCAGAAATTTTCCTTATTTTGGGCAAAAAAGCAGAAATTCCTAATATTTTGTGCCAAAATTCAGAAATTCCCCTTATTTTGAGGTAAAAAGGCTGAAATTCCCCTTATTTGGGGGCAAAAAGGCAGAAATTTTCCTTATATTGGGGCAAAATTGCAGAAATTTCACTTATTTCAGGGTAATAAGTCAGAAATTTTCCTTATTTTGGGGCAAAAATGATAGAAATTCCCTTTGTTTTGGGGGAAAAAGACAGAAATTCCACTTATTTAGAGGCAAAAAAGCAGAAATTCCCCTTATTTTAGGAGAAAATTGCAGAAATTTCTCTTATTTGGGGGCAAAAAAACAGAAATTCCTCTTATTTTGGGGCAAAATTCCAGAAATTTCCCTTATTATGGGGAAAAATTGCAGAAATTTCCTTTAAATAGGGCAAAATTGCAGAAATTTCAGTTATTTCAGAGAAAAAAGGCAAAAATTTTTCTTATTTTGGGGCAAAAAGGCAGAAATTCCCATTATTTTGGGGCAAAAAGGCAGAAATTCACCTTATTTTGGGCTAAAATTGCAGAAATTTCACATATTTCAGGGCAAAAAGGCAGAAATTTCCCTTAATTTGTGGCAAAAATGAAGAAATTTCCCTTTTTTATGGCAAAAAGGTATGCATTCCCTTTATTTTCGGGCAAAAAGGCAGAAATTCCCCGTATTTTGGAGCAAAATTGCAGAAATTCCCCTAATTGTGGGGCAAAAATGCAGAAATTCTCCTTATTTTTGAAAAAAACTCAGAAATTCCACTTATTTTGGGGCAAAATTGCAGAAATTTCCCTTACTTTGGGGCAAAATTGCCGAAATTTCACTTATTTTAAGGCAAAATTGCAGAAATTTCACTTATTTCAGAGAAAAAAGGCAGAAATTTTCCTTATTTTGGGGCAAAAAGGCAGAAATTCCCCTTATTTTGAGGGAAAATGCTGAAATTTTACTTATTTTGGGGCAAAAGGCAGAAATTTTCCTATTTTTGGGACAAATTTGCAGAAATTTCACTTATTTCATGGTAATAAGTCAGAAATTTTTTTTATTTTGGGGCAAAAAAGACAGAAATTCTCTTTGTTTTGGGGAAAAAAAACCAGAAATTCCTCTAATTTAGAGGCAAAAAGGCAAATGTTCCCCTTATTTTGGAGCAAAAATGAAGAAATTTCCCTTTTTTATGGCAAAAAGGTATGCATTTTTCTTATTTTCAGACAAAAAGGCAGAAATTCCCCATATTTTGGGGCAAAAGGCAGAAATTCTCCTTATTTTGGGGCAAAATTGCAGAAATTTCCCTAATTGTGGGGCAAAAAACAGAAATTCCCCTTATTTTGTGGCAAAATTGCAGAAATTTCCCTTATTATGGGGAAAAATTGCAGAAATTTCCCTTATTTTGGGCTAAAATTGCAGAAATTTCACATATTTCAGGGCAAAAAGTCAGAAATTTCCCTCAAATTGGGGCAAAAATGAAGAAATTTCCTATTTTTATGGCAAAAAGGTATGCATTCCCCTTATTTTGGGCAAAAAGGCAGAAATTACCCGTATTTTGGAGCAAAATGGCAGAAATTCCCCTAATTGTTGGGCAAAATTCGAGAAATTTTTTTTATTTTGGGGCAAAATTGCAGAAATTTCACTTATTTTGGGGCAAAATTGCAGAAATTTCACTTATTTCAGGAAAAAAAGGCATAAATTTTTCCTTATTTTGGGGCAAAAGCAGAAATTCCTAATATTTTGTTGCAAAAATGCAGATATTTCCCTTATTTTGAAATAAAAAGGCTGAAATTCCCCTTATTTAGGGGCAAAAAGGCAGAAATTTTTCTTATTTTGGGGCAAAATTGCAGAAATTTCACCTATTTCAGGGTAATAAGTCAGAAATTTTCCTTATTTTGGGGCGAAAATGACAGAAATTCCCTTTGTTTTGGGGGAAAAAGACAGAAATTCCACTTATTTAGAGGCAAAAAAGCAGAAATTCCCCTTATTTTAGGGCAGAATTGCAGAAATTTCCCTTATTTGGGAGCAAAATACAGAAATTCCCCTTATTTTGTGGCAAAATTCTAGAAATTTCCCTTATTATGGGAAAAAATTGCAGAAATTTCCCTTATTTTAGGGCAAAATTGCAGAAATTTCAGTTATTTCAGAGAAAAAAGGCAAAAATTTTTCTTATTTTGGGGCAAAAAGGCAGAAATTCCCATTATTTTGGGGCAAAAAGGCAGAAATTCACCTTATTTTAGGCTAAAATTGCAGAAATTTAACATATATCAGTGCAAAAATTCTGAAATTTCCCTTAATTTGGGGCAAAAATGAAGAAATTTCCCTTTTTTATGGCAAAAAGGTATGCATTCCCTCTATTTTGGGCAAAAAGGCAGAAATTCCCCGTATTTTGGAGCAAAATTGCAGAAATTCCCCTAATTGTGGGGCAAAATTCCAGAAATTTTCCTTATTTTGGGGCAAAATTGCAGAAATTTCACTTATTTTGGGGCAAAATTGCAGAAATTTCACTTATTTCAGGGAAAAAAGGCAGAAATTTTCCTTATTTTGGGGAAAAAGGCAGAAATTCTCCATATTTTGGTGCAAAAATCAGAAATTTCCCTTATTTTTGGGCAAAATTGCAGAAATTTCCCTAATTGTGGGACAAAAACAGAAATTCCCCTTATTTTGGGGCAAAATTGCAGAAATTTCCCTTATTATGAGGAAAAATTGCAGAAATTTCCCTTATTTTACGGCAAAATTGCAGAAATTTCACTAATTGTGGCGCAAAAAGGCAGAAATTCTCCTTATTTTAGGCAAAACTCAGAAATTCCACTAAATTTGGGGAAAAATTCAAGAAATTTCCCTTATTTTGGGGCAAAATTGCAGAAATTTTACTTATTTTGGGGCAAAATTTCAGAAATTTCACTTATTTTGGTGCAAAATTGCAGAAATTTCACTTATTTCAGGGAAAAAAGGCAGAAATTTTCCTTATTTTGGGGAAAAAGGCAGAAATTCTCCATATTTTGGGGCAAAAATCAGAAATTTCCCTTATTTTGAGGTAAAACGCTGAAATTCCCCTTATTTTGGGGCAAAAGGCAGAAATTTCCCTTTTTTGGGGGCAAATTTGCAGAAATTTCACTTATTTCCAGGAAAAAGGCAGAAATTTTCCTTATTTTGCGGCAAAAAAGCAGGAATTCCTAATATTTTGTGGCAAAAATGCAGAAATTCCTAATATTTTGTTGCAAAAATGCAGAAATTTCTCTTATTTTGAGATAAAAAGGCTGAAATTCCCTTTATTTAGGGCCAAAAAGGCAGAAATATTTCTTATTTTGGGGCAAATTTGCAGAAATTTCACTTATTTCAGGGTTATAAGTCAGAAATTTTCCTTATTTTGGGGCAAAAAAGACAGAAATTGCCTTTGTTTTGAGGGAAAAGGACAGAAATTCCACTTATTTAGAGGCAAAAAGGCAAAAGTTCCCCTTATTTTGGAGCAAAAATGAAGAAATTTCCCTTTTTTATGGCAAAAAAGTTATGCATTCTTCTTATTTTCAGACAAAAAAGCAGAAATTCCCCATATTCTGGGGCAAAAGGCAGAAATTTCCCTTATTTTAGGGCAAAATTGCAGAAATTTCACTTATTTCAGAGAAAAAAGGCAAAAATTTTTCTTATTTGGGGCTAAAAGGCAGAAATTCCCATTATTTTGGGACAAAAAGGCAGAAATTCACCTTATTTTGGGCTAAAATTGCAGAAATTTCACATATTTCAGGGCAAAAAGTCAGAAATTTCTCTTAATTTGGGGCAAAAATGAAGAAATTTTTCTTTTTTATGGCAAAAAGGTATGCATTCCCCTTATTTTGGGCAAAAAGGCAGAAATTCCCCGTATTTTGGAGCAAAATTGCAGAATTTCCCCTAATTGTGGGGCAAAATTCCAGAAATTTTCCTTATTTTGGGGCAAAATTGCAGAAATTTCACTTATTTTGGGGCAAAATTGCAGAAATTTCACTTATTTCAGGAAAAATAGGCAGAAATTTTCCTTATTTTGGGGCAAAAAGGCAGAAATTCTCCATATTTTGTGGCAAAAATGCAGAAATTCCCCTTATTTTGAGGTAAAATGCTGAAATTCCCCTTATTTTGGGGCAAAAGGCAGACATTTCCCTATTTTTGGGGCAAATTTGCAGAAATTTCACTTATTTCAGGGTTATACATCAGAAATTTTCCTTATTTTGGGGCAAAAAGACAGAAATTCTCTTTGTTTTGGGGGAAAAAAACAGAAATTCCACTTATTTAGAGGCAAAAAGGCAAAAGTTCCCCTTATTTTGGAGTAAAAATGAAGAAATTTCCCTTTTTTATGGCAAAAACGTATGCATTTTTCTTATTTTTGGACAAAAATAAGAAATTCCCCATATTTTGGGGCAAAAGGCAGAGATTCCCATTATTTTGGGGCAAAATTGCAGAAATTTCCCTAATTGTGGGGCATAAAACAGAAATTCCCCTTATTTTGTGGAAAAATTCCAGAAATTTCCCTTATTATGGGGAAAAATTGCAGAAATTTTCCTTATTTTAGGGCAAAATTGCAGAAATTTTACTTATTTTGGGGCAAAATTGCAGAAATTTCAATTATTTCAGGGAAAAAAGCAGAAATTTTAATTATTTTGGGGCAAAAAGGCAGAAATTCCTAATATTTTGTGCCATAATTCAGAAATTCCCCTTATTTTGAGGTAAAAAGGCTGAAATTCCCCTTATTTGTGAGCAAAAAGGCAGAAATTTCCATTATATTGGGGAAAAATTGCAGAAATTTCACTTATTTCAGGGTAATAAGTCAGAAATTTCCCTTAATTTGGGGCAAAAATGAAGAAATTTCTTTTTTTTATGGCAAAACGGTATGCATTCCCCTTATTTCGGGCAAAAAGGCAGAAATTCCCCTTATTTTAGGGCAAAATTGCAGAAATTTCCCTTTTTTGGGAGCAAAAAAACAGAAATTCCCCTTATTTTGTGGCAAAATTCCAGAAATTTCCCTTATTATTGGGAAAAATTGCAGAAATTTCCCTTATGTTAGGGCAAAATTGCCGAAATTTCACTTATTTCAGAGAAAAAAGGCAAAAATTTTTCTTATTTTGGGGCAAAAAGGCAGAAATTCCCATTATTTTGGGTCAAAAAGGCAGAAATTCACCTTATTTTGGGCTAAAATTGCAGAAATTTCACATATTTCAGGGCAAAAAGTCAAAAATTTCCCTTAATTTGGGGCAAAAATGAAGAAATTTCCCTTTTTTATGGCCCAAAGGTATGCATTCCCCTTATTTTGGGCAAAAAGGCAGAAATTCCCTGTATTTTGGAGCAAAATTGCAGAAATTCCCCTAATTGTGGGGCAAAATTCCAGAAATTTTCCTTATTTTAGGGCAAAATTGTAGAAATTTTACTTATTTTGGGGCAAAAATCAGAAATTTCACTTATTTCAGGGAAAAAAGGCAGAAATTTTCCTTATTTTGGGGCAAAAAGGCAGAAATTTTCCATATTTTGGTGCAAAAATAGGAAATTTCCCTTATTTTGAGGTAAAATGCTGAAATTCCCCTGATTTTGGGGCAAAAGGCAGAAATTTCCCTTTTTTTGGGGGGAAATTTGCAGAAATTTCACTTATTTCCGGGAAAAAAGGCAGAAATTTTCCTTATTTTGTGCCAAAAGGCAGGAATTCCTAATATTTTGTGGCAAAAATGCAGAAATTCCTAATATTTTGTTGCAAAAATGCAGAAATTTCCCTTATTTTGAGATAAAAAAACTGAAATTCCCCTTACTTGGGGGCAAAAAGGCAGAAATTTTTCTTATTTTGGGGCAAATTTGCAGAAATTTCACTTATTTCAGGGTTATAAGACAGAAATTTTCCTTATTTTGGGGCAAAAAAGACAGAAATTGCCTTTGTTTGGGGGGAAAAGGACAGAAATTCCACTTATTTAGAGGCAAAAAGGCAAAAGTTCCCCTTATTTTGGAGCAAAAATGAAGAAATTTCCCTTTTTTATGGCAAAAAGGTATGCATTCTTCTTATTTTCAGACAAAAAGGCAGAAATTCCCCATATTTTGGGGCACACGGCAGAAATTTCCCTTATTTTTGGGCAAAATTGCAGAAATTTCCCTAATTGGGGGGCAAAAAACAGAAATTCCCCTTATTTTGGTGCAAAATTGCAGAAATTTCCCTTATTATGAGGAAAAATTGCAGAAATTTCCCTTATTTTACGGCAAAATTGCAGAAATTTCACTAATTGTGGCGCAAAAAGTCAGAAATTCTCCTTATTTTGGGGCAAAACTCAGAAATTCCACTTATTTTGGGGCAAAATTCCAGAAATTTCCCTTATTTTGGGGCAAAATTGCAGAAATTTTACTTATTTTGGGGCAAAATTGCAGAAATTTCACTTATTTCAGGGAAAAAACAGAAATTTTCCTTATTTTGGGGCAAAAAGGCAGAAATTCCTAATATTTTGTGCCAAAATTCAGAAATTCCCCTTATTTTGAGGTAAAAAGGCTGAAATTCCCCTTATTTGGGGGCAAAAAGACAGAAATTTCCCTTATATTGGGGAAAAAGTGCAGAAATTTCACTTATTTCAGGGTAATAAGTCAGAAATTTTCCTTATTTTGGGGCAAAAATGACAGAAATTCCCTTTGTTTTGGGGGAAAAAGACAGAAATTCCAGTTATTTAGAGGCAAAAAGCAAAAATTCCCCTTATTTTGGGGCAAAATTGCAGAAATTTCCCTTATTAGGGGGCAAAAAAACAGAAATTACCCTTATTTTGTGGCAAAATTCCAGAAATTTCCCTTATTATGGGGAAAAATTGCAGAAATTTCCCTTATTTTAGGGCAAAATTTCAGAAATTTCACTTATTTCAGAGAAAAAAGGCAAAATTTTTTCTTATTTTGGGGCAAAAAGGCAGAAATTCCCATTATTTTAAGGCAAAAAGGCAGAAATTCACCTTATTTTGGGCTAAAATTGCAGAAATTTCACATATTTCAGGGCAAAAAGTCAGAAATTTCCCTTAATTTGGGGCAAAAATGAAGATATTTCCCTTTTTTATGGCAAAAATGTATGCATTCCCTTTATTTCGGGATAAAAGGCAGAAATTCCCCGTATTTTAGAGCAAAATTGCAGAAATTCTCCTAATTGTGGGGCAAATTTCCAGAAATTTTCTTTATTTTGGCGCAAAATTGCAGAAATTTCACTTATTTTGGGGCAAAATTGCAGAAATTTGACTTATTTCAGGGAAAATAGGCAGAAATTTTCCTTATTTTGGGGCAAAAAGGCAGAAATTCTCCATATTTTGGTGCAAAAATTAGAAATTTCCCTTATTTTGAGGTAAAATGCTGAAATTCCCCTTATTATGGGGCAAAAGGCAGAAATTTCCTTTTTTGGGGCAAATTTGCAGAAATATCACTTATTTCCGGGAAAAAAGGCAGAAATTTTTCTAATTTTGGGGCAAAAATGAAGAAATTCCTAGTATTTTGTGGCAAAAATGCAAAAATTCCTAATATTTTGTTGCAAAAATGCAGAAATTTCCATTATTTTGAGATAAAAAGGCTGAAATTCCCCTTATTTGGGGGCAAAAAGGCAGAAATTTTTCTTATTTTGGGGCAAATTTGCAGAAATTTCACTTATTTCAGGGTTATACGTCAGAAATTTTCCTTATTTTGGAGCAAAAAAGAAAGAAATTCCTTTTGTTTTGGGGGGAAAAGACAGAAATTCCACTTATTTAGAGGCAAAAAGGCAAAAGTTCCCCTTATTTTGGAGCAAAAATGAAGAAATTTCCCTTTTTTATGGAAAAAAAGTTATGCATTCTTCTTATTTTCAGACAAAAAAGCAGAAATTCCCCATATTTTGGGGCAAAAGGCAGAAATTTCCCTTATTTTAGGGCAAAATTGCAGAAATTTCACTTATTTCAGAGAAAAAAGGCAAAAATTTTTTTTATTTGGGGCTAAAAGGCAGAAATTCCCATTATTTTGGGACAAAAAGGCAGAAATTCACCTTATTTTGGGCTAAAATTCCAGAAATTTCACATATTTCAGGGCAAAAAGTCAGAAATTTCCCCTAATTTGGGGCAAAAATGAAGAAATTTCCCTTTTTCATGGCAAAAAGGTATGCATTCCCCTTATTTCGGGCAAAAAGGCAGAAATTCCCCGTATTTTGGAGCAAAATTGCAGAATTTCCCCTAATTGTGGGGCAAAATTCCAGAAATTTTCCTTATTTTGGGGCAAAATTGCAGAAATTTCACTTATTTTAGGGAAAAAAGGCAGAAATTTTTTTATTTTGGGGCAAAAAGGCAGAAATTCCTAATATTTTGTGCCAAAATTCAGAAATTCCCTTTATTTTGAGGTAAAAAGGCTGAAATTTCCCTTATTTGGGGGCAAAAAGGAAGAAATTTCCCTTATATTGGGGCAAAATTGCAGAAATTTCACTTATTTCAGGGTAATAAGTCAGAAATTTTCCTTATTTTGGGGCAAAAATGACAGAAATTCCCTTTGTTTTGGGGGAAAAAGACAGTAATTCCACTTATTTAGAGGCAAAATGCAGAAATTCCCCTTATTTTAGGGCAAAATTGCAGAAATTTCCCTTATTTACGGGCAAAAAAACAGAAATTCCCCTTATTTTGTGGCAAAATTCCAGAAATTTCCCTTATTATGGGGAAAAATTGCAGAAATTTCCCTTATTTTAGGGCAAAATTGCAGAAAATTCACTTATTTCAGAGAAAAAAGGAAAATTTTTTTTTATTTTGGGGAAAAAAGGCAGAAATTCCCGTTACTTTGGGGCAAAAAGGCAGAAATTCACCTTACTTTGGGCTAAAATTGCAGAAATTTCACATATTTCAAGGCAAGAAGTCAGAAATTTCCCTTAATTTGGGGCAAAAATGAAGAAATTTCCCTTTTTAATGGCAAAAAGGTATGCATTCCCCTTATTTCGGGCAAAAAGGCAGAAATTCCCCGTATTTTGGAGCAAAATTGCAGAAATTCCCCTAATTGTGGGGCAAAATTCCAGAAATTTTCCTTATTTTGGGGCAAAATTGCAGAAATTTCACTTATTTCAGAGAAAAAAGGCAAAAATTTTTCTTATTTGGGGCTAAAAGGCAGAAATTCCCATTATTTTGGGACAAAAAGGCAGAAATTCACCTTATTTTGGGCTAAAATTGCAGAAATTTCACATATTTCAGGGCAAAAAGTCAGAAATTTCTCTTAATTTGGGGCAAAAATGAAGAAATTTTCCTTTTTTATGGCAAAAAGGTATGCATTCCCCTTATTTTGGGCAAAAAGGCAGAAATTCCCCGTATTTTGGAGCAAAATTGCAGAATTTCCCCTAATTGTGGGGCAAAATTCCAGAAATTTTCCTTATTTTGGGGCAAAATTGCAGAAATTTCACTTATTTTGGGGCAAAATTGCAGAAATTTCACTTATTTCAGGAAAAATAGGCAGAAATTTTCCTTATTTTGGGGCAAAAAGGCAGAAATTCTCCATATTTTGTGGCAAAAATGCAGAAATTCCCCTTATTTTGAGGTAAAATGCTGAAATTCCCCTTATTTTGGGGCAAAAGGCAGACATTTCCCTATTTTTGGGGCAAATTTGCAGAAATTTCACTTATTTCAGGGTTATACATCAGAAATTTTCCTTATTTTGGGGCAAAAAGACAGAAATTCTCTTTGTTTTGGGGGAAAAAAACAGAAATTCCACTTATTTAGAGGCAAAAAGGCAAAAGTTCCCCTTATTTTGGAGTAAAAATGAAGAAATTTCCCTTTTTTATGGCAAAAAGGTATGCATTTTTCTTATTTTCGGACAAAAATAAGAAATTCCCCATATTTTGGGGCAAAAGGCAGAGATTCCCATTATTTTGGGGCAAAATTGCAGAAATTTCCCTAATTGTGGGGCATAAAACAGAAATTCCCCTTATTTTGTGGAAAAATTCCAGAAATTTCCCTTATTATGGGGAAAAATTGCAGAAATTTTCCTTATTTTAGGGCAAAATTGCAGAAATTTTACTTATTTTGGGGCAAAATTGCAGAAATTTCAATTATTTCAGGGAAAAAAGCAGAAATTTTAATTATTTTGGGGCAAAAAGGCAGAAATTCCTAATATTTTGTGCCATAATTCAGAAATTCCCCTTATTTTGAGGTAAAAAGGCTGAAATTCCCCTTATTTGTGAGCAAAAAGGCAGAAATTTCCATTATATTGGGGAAAAATTGCAGAAATTTCACTTATTTCAGGGTAATAAGTCAGAAATTTCCCTTAATTTGGGGCAAAAATGAAGAAATTTCTTTTTTTTATGGCAAAACGGTATGCATTCCCCTTATTTCGGGCAAAAAGGCAGAAATTCCCCTTATTTTAGGGCAAAATTGCAGAAATTTCCCTTTTTTGGGAGCAAAAAAACAGAAATTCCCCTTATTTTGTGGCAAAATTCCAGAAATTTCCCTTATTATTGGGAAAAATTGCAGAAATTTCCCTTATGTTAGGGCAAAATTGCCGAAATTTCACTTATTTCAGAGAAAAAAGGCAAAAATTTTTCTTATTTTGGGGCAAAAAGGCAGAAATTCCCATTATTTTGGGTCAAAAAGGCAGAAATTCACCTTATTTTGGGCTAAAATTGCAGAAATTTCACATATTTCAGGGCAAAAAGTCAAAAATTTCCCTTAATTTGGGGCAAAAATGAAGAAATTTCCCTTTTTTATGGCCCAAAGGTATGCATTCCCCTTATTTTGGGCAAAAAGGCAGAAATTCCCTGTATTTTGGAGCAAAATTGCAGAAATTCCCCTAATTGTGGGGCAAAATTCCAGAAATTTTCCTTATTTTAGGGCAAAATTGTAGAAATTTTACTTATTTTGGGGCAAAAATCAGAAATTTCACTTATTTCAGGGAAAAAAGGCAGAAATTTTCCTTATTTTGGGGCAAAAAGGCAGAAATTTTCCATATTTTGGTGCAAAAATAGGAAATTTCCCTTATTTTGAGGTAAAATGCTGAAATTCCCCTGATTTTGGGGCAAAAGGCAGAAATTTCCCTTTTTTTGGGGGCAAATTTGCAGAAATTTCACTTATTTCCGGGAAAAAAGGCAGAAATTTTCCTTATTTTGTGCCAAAAGGCAGGAATTCCTAATATTTTGTGGCAAAAATGCAGAAATTCCTAATATTTTGTTGCAAAAATGCAGAAATTTCCCTTATTTTGAGATAAAAAAACTGAAATTCCCCTTACTTGGGGGCAAAAAGGCAGAAATTTTTCTTATTTTGGGGCAAATTTGCAGAAATTTCACTTATTTCAGGGTTATAAGACAGAAATTTTCCTTATTTTGGGGCAAAAAAGACAGAAATTGCCTTTGTTTGGGGGGAAAAGGACAGAAATTCCACTTATTTAGAGGCAAAAAGGCAAAAGTTCCCCTTATTTTGGAGCAAAAATGAAGAAATTTCCCTTTTTTATGGCAAAAAGGTATGCATTCTTCTTATTTTCAGACAAAAAGGCAGAAATTCCCCATATTTTGGGGCACACGGCAGAAATTTCCCTTATTTTTGGGCAAAATTGCAGAAATTTCCCTAATTGGGGGGCAAAAAACAGAAATTCCCCTTATTTTGGGGCAAAATTGCAGAAATTTCCCTTATTATGAGGAAAAATTGCAGAAATTTCCCTTATTTTACGGCAAAATTGCAGAAATTTCACTAATTGTGGCGCAAAAAGTCAGAAATTCTCCTTATTTTGGGGCAAAACTCAGAAATTCCACTTATTTTGGGGCAAAATTCCAGAAATTTCCCTTATTTTGGGGCAAAATTGCAGAAATTTTACTTATTTTGGGGCAAAATTGCAGAAATTTCACTTATTTCAGGGAAAAAACAGAAATTTTCCTTATTTTGGGGCAAAAAGGCAGAAATTCCTAATATTTTGTGCCAAAATTCAGAAATTCCCCTTATTTTGAGGTAAAAAGGCTGAAATTCCCCTTATTTGGGGGCAAAAAGACAGAAATTTCCCTTATATTGGGGAAAAAGTGCAGAAATTTCACTTATTTCAGGGTAATAAGTCAGAAATTTTCCTTATTTTGGGGCAAAAATGACAGAAATTCCCTTTGTTTTGGGGGAAAAAGACAGAAATTCCAGTTATTTAGAGGCAAAAAGCAAAAATTCCCCTTATTTTGGGGCAAAATTGCCGAAATTTCCCTTATTAGGGGGCAAAAAAACAGAAATTACCCTTATTTTGTGGCAAAATTCCAGAAATTTCCCTTATTATGGAGAAAAATTGCAGAAATTTCCCTTATTTTAGGGCAAAATTTCAGAAATTTCACTTATTTCAGAGAAAAAAGGCAAAATTTTTTCTTATTTTGGGGCAAAAAGGCAGAAATTCCCATTATTTTAAGGCAAAAAGGCAGAAATTCACCTTATTTTGGGCTAAAATTGCAGAAATTTCACATATTTCAGGGCAAAAAGTCAGAAATTTCCCTTAATTTGGGGCAAAAATGAAGAAATTTCCCTTTTTTATGGCAAAAAGGTATGCATTCCCTCTATTTTGGGCAAAAAGGCAGAAATTCCCCGTATTTTGGAGCAAAATTGCAGAAATTCCCCTAATTGTGGGGCAAAATTCCAGAAATTTTCCTTATTTTGGGGCAAAATTGCAGAAATTTCACTTATTTTGGGGCAAAATTGCAGAAATTTCACTTATTTCAGGGAAAAAAGGCAGAAATTTTCCTTATTTTGGGGAAAAAGGCAGAAATTCTCCATATTTTGGTGCAAAAATCAGAAATTTCCCTTATTTTTGGGCAAAATTGCAGAAATTTCCCTAATTGTGGGACAAAAACAGAAATTCCCCTTATTTTGGGGCAAAATTGCAGAAATTTCCCTTATTATGAGGAAAAATTGCAGAAATTTCCCTTATTTTACGGCAAAATTGCAGAAATTTCACTAATTGTGGCGCAAAAAGGCAGAAATTCTCCTTATTTTAGGCAAAACTCAGAAATTCCACTAAATTTGGGGAAAAATTCAAGAAATTTCCCTTATTTTGGGGCAAAATTGCAGAAATTTTACTTATTTTGGGGCAAAATTTCAGAAATTTCACTTATTTTGGTGCAAAATTGCAGAAATTTCACTTATTTCAGGGAAAAAAGGCAGAAATTTTCCTTATTTTGGGGAAAAAGGCAGAAATTCTCCATATTTTGGGGCAAAAATCAGAAATTTCCCTTATTTTGAGGTAAAACGCTGAAATTCCCCTTATTTTGGGGCAAAAGGCAGAAATTTCCCTTTTTTGGGGGCAAATTTGCAGAAATTTCACTTATTTCCAGGAAAAAAGGCAGAAATTTTCCTTATTTTGCGGCAAAAAAGCAGGAATTCCTAATATTTTGTGGCAAAAATGCAGAAATTCCTAATATTTTGTTGCAAAAATGCAGAAATTTCTCTTATTTTGAGATAAAAAGGCTGAAATTCCCTTTATTTAGGGCCAAAAAGGCAGAAATATTTCTTATTTTGGGGCAAATTTGCAGAAATTTCACTTATTTCAGGGTTATAAGTCAGAAATTTTCCTTATTTTGGGGCAAAAAAGACAGAAATTGCCTTTGTTTTGAGGGAAAAGGACAGAAATTCCACTTATTTAGAGGCAAAAAGGCAAAAGTTCCCCTTATTTTGGAGCAAAAATGAAGAAATTTCCCTTTTTTATGGCAAAAAAGTTATGCATTCTTCTTATTTTCAGACAAAAAAGCAGAAATTCCCCATATTCTGGGGCAAAAGGCAGAAATTTCCCTTATTTTAGGGCAAAATTGCAGAAATTTCACTTATTTCAGAGAAAAAAGGCAAAAATTTTTCTTATTTGGGGCTAAAAGGCAGAAATTCCCATTATTTTGGGACAAAAAGGCAGAAATTCACCTTATTTTGGGCTAAAATTGCAGAAATTTCACATATTTCAGGGCAAAAAGTCAGAAATTTCTCTTAATTTGGGGCAAAAATGAAGAAATTTTCCTTTTTTATGGCAAAAAGGTATGCATTCCCCTTATTTTGGGCAAAAAGGCAGAAATTCCCCGTATTTTGGAGCAAAATTGCAGAATTTCCCCTAATTGTGGGGCAAAATTCCAGAAATTTTCCTTATTTTGGGGCAAAATTGCAGAAATTTCACTTATTTTGGGGCAAAATTGCAGAAATTTCACTTATTTCAGGAAAAATAGGCAGAAATTTTCCTTATTTTGGGGCAAAAAGGCAGAAATTCTCCATATTTTGTGGCAAAAATGCAGAAATTCCCCTTATTTTGAGGTAAAATGCTGAAATTCCCCTTATTTTGGGGCAAAAGGCAGACATTTCCCTATTTTTGGGGCAAATTTGCAGAAATTTCACTTATTTCAGGGTTATACATCAGAAATTTTCCTTATTTTGGGGCAAAAAGACAGAAATTCTCTTTGTTTTGGGGGAAAAAAACAGAAATTCCACTTATTTAGAGGCAAAAAGGCAAAAGTTCCCCTTATTTTGGAGTAAAAATGAAGAAATTTCCCTTTTTTATGGCAAAAAGGTATGCATTTTTCTTATTTTCGGACAAAAATAAGAAATTCCCCATATTTTGGGGCAAAAGGCAGAGATTCCCATTATTTTGGGGCAAAATTGCAGAAATTTCCCTAATTGTGGGGCATAAAACAGAAATTCCCCTTATTTTGTGGAAAAATTCCAGAAATTTCCCTTATTATGGGGAAAAATTGCAGAAATTTTCCTTATTTTAGGGCAAAATTGCAGAAATTTTACTTATTTTGGGGCAAAATTGCAGAAATTTCAATTATTTCAGGGAAAAAAGCAGAAATTTTAATTATTTTGGGGCAAAAAGGCAGAAATTCCTAATATTTTGTGCCATAATTCAGAAATTCCCCTTATTTTGAGGTAAAAAGGCTGAAATTCCCCTTATTTGTGAGCAAAAAGGCAGAAATTTCCATTATATTGGGGAAAAATTGCAGAAATTTCACTTATTTCAGGGTAATAAGTCAGAAATTTCCCTTAATTTGGGGCAAAAATGAAGAAATTTCTTTTTTTTATGGCAAAACGGTATGCATTCCCCTTATTTCGGGCAAAAAGGCAGAAATTCCCCTTATTTTAGGGCAAAATTGCAGAAATTTCCCTTTTTTGGGAGCAAAAAAACAGAAATTCCCCTTATTTTGTGGCAAAATTCCAGAAATTTCCCTTATTATTGGGAAAAATTGCAGAAATTTCCCTTATGTTAGGGCAAAATTGCCGAAATTTCACTTATTTCAGAGAAAAAAGGCAAAAATTTTTCTTATTTTGGGGCAAAAAGGCAGAAATTCCCATTATTTTGGGTCAAAAAGGCAGAAATTCACCTTATTTTGGGCTAAAATTGCAGAAATTTCACATATTTCAGGGCAAAAAGTCAAAAATTTCCCTTAATTTGGGGCAAAAATGAAGAAATTTCCCTTTTTTATGGCCCAAAGGTATGCATTCCCCTTATTTTGGGCAAAAAGGCAGAAATTCCCTGTATTTTGGAGCAAAATTGCAGAAATTCCCCTAATTGTGGGGCAAAATTCCAGAAATTTTCCTTATTTTAGGGCAAAATTGTAGAAATTTTACTTATTTTGGGGCAAAAATCAGAAATTTCACTTATTTCAGGGAAAAAAGGCAGAAATTTTCCTTATTTTGGGGCAAAAAGGCAGAAATTTTCCATATTTTGGTGCAAAAATAGGAAATTTCCCTTATTTTGAGGTAAAATGCTGAAATTCCCCTGATTTTGGGGCAAAAGGCAGAAATTTCCCTTTTTTTGGGGGCAAATTTGCAGAAATTTCACTTATTTCCGGGAAAAAAGGCAGAAATTTTCCTTATTTTGTGCCAAAAGGCAGGAATTCCTAATATTTTGTGGCAAAAATGCAGAAATTCCTAATATTTTGTTGCAAAAATGCAGAAATTTCCCTTATTTTGAGATAAAAAAACTGAAATTCCCCTTACTTGGGGGCAAAAAGGCAGAAATTTTTCTTATTTTGGGGCAAATTTGCAGAAATTTCACTTATTTCAGGGTTATAAGACAGAAATTTTCCTTATTTTGGGGCAAAAAAGACAGAAATTGCCTTTGTTTGGGGGGAAAAGGACAGAAATTCCACTTATTTAGAGGCAAAAAGGCAAAAGTTCCCCTTATTTTGGAGCAAAAATGAAGAAATTTCCCTTTTTTATGGCAAAAAGGTATGCATTCTTCTTATTTTCAGACAAAAAGGCAGAAATTCCCCATATTTTGGGGCACACGGCAGAAATTTCCCTTATTTTTGGGCAAAATTGCAGAAATTTCCCTAATTGGGGGGCAAAAAACAGAAATTCCCCTTATTTTGGTGCAAAATTGCAGAAATTTCCCTTATTATGAGGAAAAATTGCAGAAATTTCCCTTATTTTACGGCAAAATTGCAGAAATTTCACTAATTGTGGCGCAAAAAGTCAGAAATTCTCCTTATTTTGGGGCAAAACTCAGAAATTCCACTTATTTTGGGGCAAAATTCCAGAAATTTCCCTTATTTTGGGGCAAAATTGCAGAAATTTTACTTATTTTGGGGCAAAATTGCAGAAATTTCACTTATTTCAGGGAAAAAACAGAAATTTTCCTTATTTTGGGGCAAAAAGGCAGAAATTCCTAATATTTTGTGCCAAAATTCAGAAATTCCCCTTATTTTGAGGTAAAAAGGCTGAAATTCCCCTTATTTGGGGGCAAAAAGACAGAAATTTCCCTTATATTGGGGAAAAAGTGCAGAAATTTCACTTATTTCAGGGTAATAAGTCAGAAATTTTCCTTATTTTGGGGCAAAAATGACAGAAATTCCCTTTGTTTTGGGGGAAAAAGACAGAAATTCCAGTTATTTAGAGGCAAAAAGCAAAAATTCCCCTTATTTTGGGGCAAAATTGCAGAAATTTCCCTTATTAGGGGGCAAAAAAACAGAAATTACCCTTATTTTGTGGCAAAATTCCAGAAATTTCCCTTATTATGGGGAAAAATTGCAGAAATTTCCCTTATTTTAGGGCAAAATTTCAGAAATTTCACTTATTTCAGAGAAAAAAGGCAAAATTTTTTCTTATTTTGGGGCAAAAAGGCAGAAATTCCCATTATTTTAAGGCAAAAAGGCAGAAATTCACCTTATTTTGGGCTAAAATTGCAGAAATTTCACATATTTCAGGGCAAAAAGTCAGAAATTTCCCTTAATTTGGGGCAAAAATGAAGATATTTCCCTTTTTTATGGCAAAAATGTATGCATTCCCTTTATTTCGGGATAAAAGGCAGAAATTCCCCGTATTTTAGAGCAAAATTGCAGAAATTCTCCTAATTGTGGGGCAAATTTCCAGAAATTTTCTTTATTTTGGCGCAAAATTGCAGAAATTTCACTTATTTTGGGGCAAAATTGCAGAAATTTGACTTATTTCAGGGAAGATAGGCAGAAATTTTCCTTATTTTGGGGCAAAAAGGCAGAAATTCTCCATATTTTGGTGCAAAAATTAGAAATTTCCCTTATTTTGAGGTAAAATGCTGAAATTCCCCTTATTATGGGGCAAAAGGCAGAAATTTCCTTTTTTGGGGCAAATTTGCAGAAATATCACTTATTTCCGGGAAAAAAGGCAGAAATTTTTCTAATTTTGGGGCAAAAATGAAGAAATTCCTAGTATTTTGTGGCAAAAATGCAAAAATTCCTAATATTTTGTTGCAAAAATGCAGAAATTTCCATTATTTTGAGATAAAAAGGCTGAAATTCCCCTTATTTGGGGGCAAAAAGGCAGAAATTTTTCTTATTTTGGGGCAAATTTGCAGAAATTTCACTTATTTCAGGGTTATACGTCAGAAATTTTCCTTATTTTGGAGCAAAAAAGAAAGAAATTCCTTTTGTTTTGGGGGGAAAAGACAGAAATTCCACTTATTTAGAGGCAAAAAGGCAAAAGTTCCCCTTATTTTGGAGCAAAAATGAAGAAATTTCCCTTTTTTATGGAAAAAAAGTTATGCATTCTTCTTATTTTCAGACAAAAAAGCAGAAATTCCCCATATTTTGGGGCAAAAGGCAGAAATTTCCCTTATTTTAGGGCAAAATTGCAGAAATTTCACTTATTTCAGAGAAAAAAGGCAAAAATTTTTTTTATTTGGGGCTAAAAGGCAGAAATTCCCATTATTTTGGGACAAAAAGGCAGAAATTCACCTTATTTTGGGCTAAAATTCCAGAAATTTCACATATTTCAGGGCAAAAAGTCAGAAATTTCCCCTAATTTGGGGCAAAAATGAAGAAATTTCCCTTTTTCATGGCAAAAAGGTATGCATTCCCCTTATTTCGGGCAAAAAGGCAGAAATTCCCCGTATTTTGGAGCAAAATTGCAGAATTTCCCCTAATTGTGGGGCAAAATTCCAGAAATTTTCCTTATTTTGGGGCAAAATTGCAGAAATTTCACTTATTTTAGGGAAAAAAGGCAGAAATTTTTTTATTTTGGGGCAAAAAGGCAGAAATTCCTAATATTTTGTGCCAAAATTCAGAAATTCCCTTTATTTTGAGGTAAAAAGGCTGAAATTTCCCTTATTTGGGGGCAAAAAGGAAGAAATTTCCCTTATATTGGGGCAAAATTGCAGAAATTTCACTTATTTCAGGGTAATAAGTCAGAAATTTTCCTTATTTTGGGGCAAAAATGACAGAAATTCCCTTTGTTTTGGGGGAAAAAGACAGTAATTCCACTTATTTAGAGGCAAAATGCAGAAATTCCCCTTATTTTAGGGCAAAATTGCAGAAATTTCCCTTATTTACGGGCAAAAAAACAGAAATTCCCCTTATTTTGTGGCAAAATTCCAGAAATTTCCCTTATTATGGGGAAAAATTGCAGAAATTTCCCTTATTTTAGGGCAAAATTGCAGAAAATTCACTTATTTCAGAGAAAAAAGGAAAATTTTTTTTTATTTTGGGGCAAAAAGGCAGAAATTCCCGTTACTTTGGGGCAAAAAGGCAGAAATTCACCTTACTTTGGGCTAAAATTGCAGAAATTTCACATATTTCAAGGCAAGAAGTCAGAAATTTCCCTTAATTTGGGGCAAAAATGAAGAAATTTCCCTTTTTAATGGCAAAAAGGTATGCATTCCCCTTATTTCGGGCAAAAAGGCAGAAATTCCCCGTATTTTGGAGCAAAATTGCAGAATTTCCCCTAATTGTGGGGCAAAATTCCAGAAATTTTCCTTATTTTGGGGCAAAATTGCAGAAATTTCACTTATTTTGGGGCAAAATTGCAGAAATTTCACTTATTTCAGGGAAAATAGGAAGAAATTTTCCTTATTTTGGGGCAAAAAGGCAGAAATTCTCCATATTTTGTTGCAAAAATCAGAAATTTCCCTTATTTTGAGGTAAAATGCTGAAATTCCCCTTTTTTGGGGGCAAAAGGCAGAAATTTCCCTTTTTTGGGGAAAATTTGCAGAAATTTCACTTATTTCCGAAAAAAAAGGCAGAAATTTTTCTTATTTTGGGGCAAAAAGGCAGAAATTCCTAATATTTTGTTGCAAAAATGCAGAAATTTCCCTTATTTTGAAATAAAAAGGCTGAAATTTTCGTTATTTGGGGGCAAAAAGGCAGAAATTTTTCTTATTTTGGGGCAAATTTGCAGAAATTTCACTTATTTCAGGGTTATAAGTCAGAAATTTTCCTTATTTTGGGGCAAAAAAGACAGAAATTCCCTTTGTTTTGGGGGTAAAAGACAGAAATTTCACTTATTTAGAGGCAAAAAGGCAAAAGTTCCCCTTATTTTAAAGCAAAAATGAAGAAATTTCTCTTTTTTATGGCAAAAAGTTATGCATTCTTCTTATTTTCAGACAAAAAGGCAGAAATTCCCCATATTTTGGGGCAAAAGGCCGAAATTTCCCTTATTTTTTGGCAAAATTGCAGAAATTTCCCTAATGGTGGGGCAAAAAACAGAAATTCCCCTTATTTTGGGGCAAAATTGCAGAAATTTCCATTATTATGAGGAAAAATTGCAGAAATTTCCCTTATTTTACGGCAAAATTGCAGAAATTTCACTAATTGTGGCGCAAAAAGGCAGAAATTCTCCTTATTTTGGGGCCAAACTCAGAAATTCCACTTATTTTGGAGCAAAATTCCAGAAATTTCCCTTATTTTGGGGCAAAATTGTAGAAATTTTACTTATTTTGGGGCAAAATTGCAGAAATTTCACTTATTTTAGGGAAAAAATGCAGAAATTTTTTTATTTTGGGGCAAAAAGGCAGAAATTCCTAATATTTTGTGCCAAAATTCAGAAATTCCCTTTATTTAGAGGTAAAAAGGCTGAAATTTCCCTTATTTGGGGGCAAAAAGGAAGAAATTTCCCTTATATTGGGGCAAAATTGCAGAAATTTCACTTATTTCAGGGTAATAAGTCAGAAATTTTCCTTATTTTGGGGGAAAAATGACAGAAATTCCCTTTGTTTTGGGGGAAAAAGACAGTAATTCCACTTATTTAGAGGCAAAATGCAGAAATTCCCCTTATTTTAGGGCAAAATTGCAGAAATTTCCCTTATTTACGGGCAAAAAAACAGAAATTCCCCTTATTTTGTGGCAAAATTCCAGAAATTTCCCTTATTATGGGGAAAAATTGCAGAAATTTCCCTTATTTTGGGCTAAAATTGCAGAAATTTCACATATTTCAGGGCAAAAAGTCAGAAATTTCCCTCAAATTGGGGCAAAAATGAAGAAATTTCCTATT
This sequence comes from Micromys minutus, assembly GCF_963924665.1. NCBI lineage: Eukaryota > Metazoa > Chordata > Mammalia > Rodentia > Muridae > Micromys > Micromys minutus. The sequence goes on from NW_027667467.1 coordinate 10,641,781, forward strand.
TTTATGGCAAAAAGGTATGCATTCCCCTTATTTTGGGCAAAAAGGCAGAAATTACCTGTATTTTGGAGCAAAATGGCAGAAATTCCCCTAATTGTGGGGCAAAATTCGAGAAATTTTCTTTATTTTGGGGCAAAATTGCAGAAATTTCACTTATTTTGGGGCAAAATTGCAGAAATTTCACTTATTTCAGGAAAAAAAGGCATAAATTTTTCCTTATTTTGGGGCAAAAGCAGAAATTCCTAATATTTTGTTGCAAAAATGCAGATATTTCCCTTATTTTGAAATAAAAAGGCTGAAATTCCCCTTATTTAGGGGCAAAAAGGCAGAAATTTTTCTTATTTTGGGGCAAAATTGCAGAAATTTCACCTATTTCAGGGTAATAAGTCAGAAATTTTCCTTATTTTGGGGCGAAAATGACAGAAATTCCCTTTGTTTTGGGGGAAAAAGACAGAAATTCCACTTATTTAGAGGCAAAAAAGCAGAAATTCCCCTTATTTTAGGGCAGAATTGCAGAAATTTCCCTTATTTGGGAGCAAAAAAACAGAAATTCCCCTTATTTTGTGGCAAAATTCTAGAAATTTCCCTTATTATGGGAAAAAATTGCAGAAATTTCCCTTATTTTAGGGCAAAATTGCAGAAATTTCAGTTATTTCAGAGAAAAAAGGCAAAAATTTTTCTTATTTTGGGGCAAAAAGGCAGAAATTCCCATTATTTTGGGGCAAAAAGGCAGAAATTCACCTTATTTTAGGCTAAAGTTGCAGAAATTTAACATATATCAGTGCAAAAATTCTGAAATTTCCCTTAATTTGGGGCAAAAATGAAGAAATTTCCCTTTTTTATGGCAAAAAGGTATGCATTCCCTCTATTTTGGGCAAAAAGGCAGAAATTCCCCGTATTTTGGAGCAAAATTGCAGAAATTCCCCTAATTGTGGGGCAAAATTCCAGAAATTTTCCTTATTTTGGGGCAAAATTGCAGAAATTTCACTTATTTTGGGGCAAAATTGCAGAAATTTCACTTATTTCAGGGAAAAAAGGCAGAAATTTTCCTTATTTTGGGGAAAAAGGCAGAAATTCTCCATATTTTGGTGCAAAAATCAGAAATTTCCCTTATTTTTGGGCAAAATTGCAGAAATTTCCCTAATTGTGGGACAAAAACAGAAATTCCCCTTATTTTGGGGCAAAATTGCAGAAATTTCCCTTATTATGAGGAAAAATTGCAGAAATTTCCCTTATTTTACGGCAAAATTGCAGAAATTTCACTAATTGTGGCGCAAAAAGGCAGAAATTCTCCTTATTTTAGGCAAAACTCAGAAATTCCACTAAATTTGGGGAAAAATTCAAGAAATTTCCCTTATTTTGGGGCAAAATTGCAGAAATTTTACTTATTTTGGGGCAAAATTTCAGAAATTTCACTTATTTTGGTGCAAAATTGCAGAAATTTCACTTATTTCAGGGAAAAAAGGCAGAAATTTTCCTTATTTTGGGGAAAAAGGCAGAAATTCTCCATATTTTGGGGCAAAAATCAGAAATTTCCCTTATTTTGAGGTAAAACGCTGAAATTCCCCTTATTTTGGGGCAAAAGGCAGAAATTTCCCTTTTTTGGGGGCAAATTTGCAGAAATTTCACTTATTTCCAGGAAAAAAGGCAGAAATTTTCCTTATTTTGCGGCAAAAAAGCAGGAATTCCTAATATTTTGTGGCAAAAATGCAGAAATTCCTAATATTTTGTTGCAAAAATGCAGAAATTTCTCTTATTTTGAGATAAAAAGGCTGAAATTCCCTTTATTTAGGGCCAAAAAGGCAGAAATATTTCTTATTTTGGGGCAAATTTGCAGAAATTTCACTTATTTCAGGGTTATAAGTCAGAAATTTTCCTTATTTTGGGGCAAAAAAGACAGAAATTGCCTTTGTTTTGAGGGAAAAGGACAGAAATTCCACTTATTTAGAGGCAAAAAGGCAAAAGTTCCCCTTATTTTGGAGCAAAAATGAAGAAATTTCCCTTTTTTATGGCACAAAAGTTATGCATTCTTCTTATTTTCAGACAAAAAAGCAGAAATTCCCCATATTCTGGGGCAAAAGGCAGAAATTTCCCTTATTTTAGGGCAAAATTGCAGAAATTTCACTTATTTCAGAGAAAAAAGGCAAAAATTTTTCTTATTTGGGGCTAAAAGGCAGAAATTCCCATTATTTTGGGACAAAAAGGCAGAAATTCACCTTATTTTGGGCTAAAATTGCAGAAATTTCACATATTTCAGGGCAAAAAGTCAGAAATTTCTCTTAATTTGGGGCAAAAATGAAGAAATTTTCCTTTTTTATGGCAAAAAGGTATGCATTCCCCTTATTTTGGGCAAAAAGGCAGAAATTCCCCGTATTTTGGAGCAAAATTGCAGAATTTCCCCTAATTGTGGGGCAAAATTCCAGAAATTTTCCTTATTTTGGGGCAAAATTGCAGAAATTTCACTTATTTTGGGGCAAAATTGCAGAAATTTCACTTATTTCAGGAAAAATAGGCAGAAATTTTCCTTATTTTGGGGCAAAAAGGCAGAAATTCTCCATATTTTGTGGCAAAAATGCAGAAATTCCCCTTATTTTGAGGTAAAATGCTGAAATTCCCCTTATTTTGGGGCAAAAGGCAGACATTTCCCTATTTTTGGGGCAAATTTGCAGAAATTTCACTTATTTCAGGGTTATACATCAGAAATTTTCCTTATTTTGGGGCAAAAAGACAGAAATTCTCTTTGTTTTGGGGGAAAAAAACAGAAATTCCACTTATTTAGAGGCAAAAAGGCAAAAGTTCCCCTTATTTTGGAGTAAAAATGAAGAAATTTCCCTTTTTTATGGCAAAAAGGTATGCATTTTTCTTATTTTCGGACAAAAATAAGAAATTCCCCATATTTTGGGGCAAAAGGCAGAGATTCCCATTATTTTGGGGCAAAATTGCAGAAATTTCCCTAATTGTGGGGCATAAAACAGAAATTCCCCTTATTTTGTGGAAAAATTCCAGAAATTTCCCTTATTATGGGGAAAAATTGCAGAAATTTTCCTTATTTTAGGGCAAAATTGCAGAAATTTTACTTATTTTGGGGCAAAATTGCAGAAATTTCAATTATTTCAGGGAAAAAAGCAGAAATTTTAATTATTTTGGGGCAAAAAGGCAGAAATTCCTAATATTTTGTGCCATAATTCAGAAATTCCCCTTATTTTGAGGTAAAAAGGCTGAAATTCCCCTTATTTGTGAGCAAAAAGGCAGAAATTTCCATTATATTGGGGAAAAATTGCAGAAATTTCACTTATTTCAGGGTAATAAGTCAGAAATTTCCCTTAATTTGGGGCAAAAATGAAGAAATTTCTTTTTTTTATGGCAAAACGGTATGCATTCCCCTTATTTCGGGCAAAAAGGCAGAAATTCCCCTTATTTTAGGGCAAAATTGCAGAAATTTCCCTTTTTTGGGAGCAAAAAAACAGAAATTCCCCTTATTTTGTGGCAAAATTCCAGAAATTTCCCTTATTATTGGGAAAAATTGCAGAAATTTCCCTTATGTTAGGGCAAAATTGCCGAAATTTCACTTATTTCAGAGAAAAAAGGCAAAAATTTTTCTTATTTTGGGGCAAAAAGGCAGAAATTCCCATTATTTTGGGTCAAAAAGGCAGAAATTCACCTTATTTTGGGCTAAAATTGCAGAAATTTCACATATTTCAGGGCAAAAAGTCAAAAATTTCCCTTAATTTGGGGCAAAAATGAAGAAATTTCCCTTTTTTATGGCCCAAAGGTATGCATTCCCCTTATTTTGGGCAAAAAGGCAGAAATTCCCTGTATTTTGGAGCAAAATTGCAGAAATTCCCCTAATTGTTGGGCAAAATTCCAGAAATTTTCCTTATTTTAGGGCAAAATTGTAGAAATTTTACTTATTTTGGGGCAAAAATCAGAAATTTCACTTATTTCAGGGAAAAAAGGCAGAAATTTTCCTTATTTTGGGGCAAAAAGGCAGAAATTTTCCATATTTTGGTGCAAAAATAGGAAATTTCCCTTATTTTGAGGTAAAATGCTGAAATTCCCCTGATTTGGGGGAAAAGGCAGAAATTTCCCTTTTTTTGGGGGCAAATTTGCAGAAATTTCACTTATTTCCGGGAAAAAAGGCAGAAATTTTCCTTATTTTGTGCCAAAAGGCAGGAATTCCTAATATTTTGTGGCAAAAATGCAGAAATTCCTAATATTTTGTTGCAAAAATGCAGAAATTTCCCTTATTTTGAGATAAAAAAACTGAAATTCCCCTTACTTGGGGGCAAAAAGGCAGAAATTTTTCTTATTTTGGGGCAAATTTGCAGAAATTTCACTTATTTCAGGGTTATAAGACAGAAATTTTCCTTATTTTGGGGCAAAAAAGACAGAAATTGCCTTTGTTTGGGGGGAAAAGGACAGAAATTCCACTTATTTAGAGGCAAAAAGGCAAAAGTTCCCCTTATTTTGGAGCAAAAATGAAGAAATTTCCCTTTTTTATGGCAAAAAGGTATGCATTCTTCTTATTTTCAGACAAAAAGACAGAAATTCCACTTATTTAGAGGCAAAAAAGCAGAAATTCCCATTATTTTTGGGCAAAATTGCAGAAATTTCTTTAATTGTGGGGCAAAAAGAAGAAATTCCCCTTATTTTGGGGCAAAATTGCAGAAATTTCCCTTATTATGAGGAAAAATTGCAGAAATTTCTCTTATTTTACGGCAAAATTGCAGAAATTTCACTAATTGTGGCGCAAAAATGCAGAAATTCTCCTTATTTTGGGGCAAAACTCAGAAATTCCACTTATTTTGGGGCAAAATTCCAGAAATTTCCCTTATTTTGGGGCAAAATTGCAGAAATTTTACTTATTTTGGGGCAAAATTGCAGAAATTTCACTTATTTCAGGGAAAAAAGCAGAAATTTTCCTTATTTTGGGGCAAAAAAGCAGAAATTCCTAATATTTTGTGCCAAAATTCAGAAATTCCCCTTATTTTGAGGTAAAAGGCTGAAATTCCCCTTATTTGGGGGCAAAAAGGCAGAAATTTTCCTTATATTGGGGCAAAATTGCAGAAATTTCACTTATTTCAGAGTAATAAGTCAGAAATTTTCCTTATTTTGGGGCAAAAATGATAGAAATTCCCTTTGTTTTGGGGGAAAAAGACAGAAATTCCACTTATTTAGAGGCAAAAAAGCAGAAATTCCCCTTATTTTAGGAAAAAATTGCAGAAATTTCCCTTATTTGGGGGCAAAAAAACAGAAATTCCTCTTATTTTGGGGCAAAATTCCAGAAATTTCCCTTATTATGGGGAAAAATTGCAGAAATTTCCTTTAAATAGGGCAAAATTGCAGAAATTTCACTTATTTCAGAGAAAAAAGGCAAAAATTTTTCTTATTTTGGGGCAAAAAGGCAGAAATTCCCATTATTTTGGGGCAAAAAGGCAGAAATTCACCTTATTTTAGGCTAAAATTGCAGAAATTTCACATATTTCAGGGCAAAAAGGCAGAAATTTCCCTTAATTTGTGGCAAAAATGAAGAAATTTCCCTTTTTTATGGCAAAAAGGTATGCATTCCCTTTATTTTCGGGCAAAAAAGCAGAAATTCCCCGTATTTTGGAGCAAAATTGCAGAAATTCCCCTAATTGTGGGGCAAAAATGCAGAAATTCTCCTTATTTTTGAAAAAAACTCAGAAATTCCACTTTTTTTGGGGAAAAATTGCAGAAATATCCCTTATTTTGGGGCAAAATTGCTGAAATTTCACTTATTTTAAGGCAAAATTGCAGAAATTTCACTTATTTCAGAGAAAAAAGGCAGAAATTTTCCTTATTTTGGGGCAAAAAGGCAGAAATTCCCCTTATTTTGAGGGAAAATGCTGAAATTTTACTTATTTTGGGCCAAAAGGCAGAAATTTTCCTATTTTTGGGACAAATTTGCAGAAATTTCACTTATTTCATGGTAATAAGTCAGAAATTTTTTTTATTTTGGGGCAAAAAAGACAGAAATTCTCTTTGTTTTGGGGGAAAAAAAACAGAAATTCCTCTAATTTAGAGGCAAAAAGGCAAATGTTCCCCTTATTTTGGAGCAAAAATGAAGAAATTTCTCTTTTTTATGGCAAAAAGGTATGCATTTTTCTTATTTTCAGACAAAAAGGCAGAAATTCCCCATATTTTGGGGCAAAAGGCAGAAATTCTCCTTATTTTGGGGCAAAATTGCAGAAATTTCCCTAATTGTGGGGCAAAAAACAGAAATTCCCCTTATTTTGTGGCAAAATTGCAGAAATTTCCCTTATTATGGGGAAAAATTTCAGAAATTTCCCTTATTTTAGGGCAAAATTGCAGAAATTTCACTTATTTCAGAGAAAAAAGGCAAAAATTTTTCTTATTTTGGTGCAAAAATGCAGAAATTCCCAATTTATTGGGGCTAAAAGGCAGAAATTCACCTTATTTTGGGCTAAAATTGCCGAAATTTCACATATTTAAGGGCAAAAAGTCAGAAATTTCCCTCAAATTGGGGCAAAAATGAAGAAATTTCCTATTTTTATGGCAAAAAGGTATGCATTCCCCTTATTTTGGGCAAAAAGGCAGAAATTCCCCGTATTTTGGAGCAAAATGGCAGAAATTCCCCTAATTGTGGGGCAAAATTCGAGAAATTTTCTTTATTTTGGGGCAAAATTGCAGAAATTTCACTTATTTTGGGGCAAAATTGCAGAAATTTCACTTATTTCAGGAAAAAAAGGCATAAATTTTTCCTTATTTTGGGGCAAAAGCAGAAATTCCTAATATTTTGTGGCAAAAATGCAGAAATTCCTAATATTTTGTTGCAAAAATGCAGATGTTTCCCTTATTTTGAAATAAAAAGGCTGAAATTCCCCTTATTTAGGGGCAAAAAGGCAGAAATTTTTCTTATTTTGGGGCAAAATTGCAGAAATTTCACCTATTTCAGGGTAATAAGTCAGAAATTTTCCTTATTTTGGGGCGAAAATGACAGAAATTCCATTTGTTTTGGGGGAAAAAGACAGAAATTCCACTTATTTAGAGGCAAAAAAGCAGAAATTCTCCTTATTTTAGGGCAAAATTGTAGAAATTTCCCTTATTTGGGAGCAAAAAAACAGAAATTCCCCTTATTTTGTGGCAAAATTCTAGAAATTTCCCTTATTATGGGAAAAAATTGCAGAAATTTTTCTTATTTTAGGGCAAAATTGCAGAAATTTCAGTTATTTCAGAGAAAATAGGCAAAAATTTTTCTTATTTTGGGGCAAAAAGGCAGAAATTCCCATTATTTTGGGGCAAAAAGGCAGAAATTCACCTTATTTTAGGCTAAAATTGCAGAAATTTAACATATATCAGTGCAAAAATTCTGAAATTTCCCTTAATTTGGGGTAAAAATGAAGAAATTTCCCTTTTTTATGGCAAAAAGGTATGCATTCCCTCTATTTTGGGCAAAAAGGCAGAAATTCCCCGTATTTTGAAGCAAAATTGCAGAAATTCCCCTAATTGTGGGGCAAAATTCCAGAAATTTTCCTTATTTTGGGGCAAAATTGCAGAAATTTCACATATTTTGAGGCAAAATTGCAGAAATTTCACTTATTTCAGGGAAAAAAGGCAGAAATTTTCCTTATTTTGGGGAAAAAGGCAGAAATTCTCCATATTTTGGTGCAAAAATCAGAAATTTCCCTTATTTTTGGGCAAAATTGCAGAAATTTCCCTAATTGTGGGACAAAAACAGAAATTCCCCTTATTTTGGGGCAAAATTGCAGAAATTTCCCTTATTATGAGGAAAAATTGCAGAAATTTCCCTTATTTTACGGCAAAATTGCAGAAATTTCACTAATTGTGGCGCAAAAAGGCAGAAATTCTCCTTATTTTGAAGCAAAACTCAGAAATTCCACTTAATTTGGGGAAAAATTCCAGAAATTTCCCTTATTTTGGGGCAAAATTGCAGAAATTTTACTTATTTTGGGGCAAAATTTCAGAAATTTCACTTATTTTGGTGCAAAATTGCAGAAATTTCACTTATTTCAGGGAAAAAAGGCAGAAATTTTCCTTATTTTGGGGAAAAAGGCAGAAATTCTCCATATTTTGGGGCAAAAATCAGAAATTTCTCTTATTTTGAGGTAAAATGCTGAAATTCCCCTTATTTTGGGGCAAAAGGCAGAAATTTCCCTTTTTTGGGGGCAAATTTGCAGAAATTTCACTTATTTCCAGGAAAAAAGGCAGAAATTTTCCTTATTTTGCGGCAAAAAGGCAGGAATTCCTAATATTTTGTGGCAAAAATGAAGAAATTCCTAATATTTTGTTGCAAAAATGCAGAAATTTCCCTTATTTTGAGATAAAAACGCTGAAATTCCCTTTATTTAGGGCCAAAAAGGCAGAAATATTTCTTATTTTGGGGCAAATTTGCAGAAATTTCACTTATTTCAGGGTTATAAGTCAGAAATTTTCCTTATTTTGGTGCAAAAAAGATAGAAATTGCCTTTGTTTTGGGGGAAAAGGACAGAAATTCCCTTATTTAGAGGCAAAAAGGTAAAAGTTCCCCTTATTTAGGAGCAAAAATGAAGAAATTTCCCTTTTTTATGGCAAAAAGGTATGCATTCTTCTTATTTTCAGACAAAAAGGCAGAAATTCCCCATATTTTGGGGCACACGGCAGAAATTTCCCTTATTTTTGGGCAAAATTGCAGAAATTTCCCTAATTGGGGGGCAAAAAACAGAAATTCCCCTTATTTTGGGGCAAAATTGCAGAAATTTCCCTTATTATGAGGAAAAATTGCAGAAATTTCCCTTATTTTACGGCAAAATTGCAGAAATTTCACTAATTGTGGCGCAAAAAGTCAGAAATTCTCCTTATTTTGGGGCAAAACTCAGAAATTCCACTTATTTTGGGGCAAAATTCCAGAAATTTCCCTTATTTTGGGGCAAAATTGCAGAAATTTTACTTATTTTGGGGCAAAATTGCAGAAATTTCACTTATTTCAGGGAAAAAACAGAAATTTTCCTTATTTTGGGGCAAAAAGGCAGAAATTCCTAATATTTTGTGCCAAAATTCAGAAATTCCCCTTATTTTGAGGTAAAAAGGCTGAAATTCCCCTTATTTGGGGGCAAAAAGACAGAAATTTCCCTTATATTGGGGAAAAAGTGCAGAAATTTCACTTATTTCAGGGTAATAAGTCAGAAATTTTCCTTATTTTGGGGCAAAAATGACAGAAATTCCCTTTGTTTTGGGGGAAAAAGACAGAAATTCCAGTTATTTAGAGGCAAAAAGCAAAAATTCCCCTTATTTTGGGGCAAAATTGCAGAAATTTCCCTTATTAGGGGGCAAAAAAACAGAAATTACCCTTATTTTGTGGCAAAATTCCAGAAATTTCCCTTATTATGGGGAAAAATTGCAGAAATTTCCCTTATTTTAGGGCAAAATTTCAGAAATTTCACTTATTTCAGAGAAAAAAGGCAAAATTTTTTCTTATTTTGGGGCAAAAAGGCAGAAATTCCCATTATTTTAAGGCAAAAAGGCAGAAATTCACCTTATTTTGGGCTAAAATTGCAGAAATTTCACATATTTCAGGGCAAAAAGTCAGAAATTTCCCTTAATTTGGGGCAAAAATGAAGAAATTTCCCTTTTTTATGGCAAAAATGTATGCATTCCCTTTATTTCGGGATAAAAGGCAGAAATTCCCCGTATTTTAGAGCAAAATTGCAGAAATTCTCCTAATTGTGGGGCAAAATTCCAGAAATTTTCTTTATTTTGGCGCAAAATTGCAGAAATTTCACTTATTTTGGGGCAAAATTGCAGAAATTTGACTTATTTCAGGGAAAATAGGCAGAAATTTTCCTTATTTTGGGGCAAAAAGGCAGAAATTCTCCATATTTTGGTGCAAAAATTAGAAATTTCCCTTATTTTCAGGTAAAATGCTGAAATTCCCCTTATTATGGGGCAAAAGGCAGAAATTTCCTTTTTTGGGGCAAATTTGCAGAAATTTCACTTATTTCCGGGAAAAAAGGCAGAAATTTTTCTAATTTTGGGGCAAAAATGAAGAAATTCCTAGTATTTTGTGGCAAAAATGCAAAAATTCCTAATATTTTGTTGCAAAAATGCAGAAATTTCCCTTATTTTGAGATAAAAAGGCTGAAATTCCCCTTATTTGGGGGCAAAAAGGCAGAAATTTTTCTTATTTTGGGGCAAATTTGCAGAAATTTCACTTATTTCAGGGTTATACGTCAGAAATTTTCCTTATTTTGGAGCAAAAAAGAAAGAAATTCCCTTTGTTTTGGGGGGAAAAGACAGAAATTCCACTTATTTAGAGGCAAAAAGGCAAAAGTTCCCCTTATTTTGGAGCAAAAATGAAGAAATTTCCCTTTTTTATGGAAAAAAAGTTATGCATTCTTCTTATTTTCAGACAAAAAAGCAGAAATTCCCCATATTTTGGGGCAAAAGGCAGAAATTTCCCTTATTTTAGGGCAAAATTGCAGAAATTTCACTTATTTCAGAGAAAAAAGGCAAAAATTTTTTTTATTTGGGGCTAAAAGGCAGAAATTCCCATTATTTTGGGACAAAAAGGCAGAAATTCACCTTATTTTGGGCTAAAATTGCAGAAATTTCACATATTTCAGGGCAAAAAGTCAGAAATTTCCCCTAATTTGGGGCAAAAATGAAGAAATTTCCCTTTTTCATGGCAAAAAGGTATGCATTCCCCTTATTTCGGGCAAAAAGGCAGAAATTCCCCGTATTTTGGAGCAAAATTGCAGAATTTCCCCTAATTGTGGGGCAAAATTCCAGAAATTTTCCTTATTTTGGGGCAAAATTGCAGAAATTTCACTTATTTTAGGGAAAAAAGGCAGAAATTTTTTTATTTTGGGGCAAAAAGGCAGAAATTCCTAATATTTTGTGCCAAAATTCAGAAATTCCCTTTATTTTGAGGTAAAAAGGCTGAAATTTCCCTTATTTGGGGGCAAAAAGGAAGAAATTTCCCTTATATTGGGGCAAAATTGCAGAAATTTCACTTATTTCAGGGTAATAAGTCAGAAATTTTCCTTATTTTGGGGCAAAAATGACAGAAATTCCCTTTGTTTTGGGGGAAAAAGACAGTAATTCCACTTATTTAGAGGCAAAATGCAGAAATTCCCCTTATTTTAGGGCAAAATTGCAGAAATTTCCCTTATTTATGGGCAAAAAAACAGAAATTCCCCTTATTTTGTGGCAAAATTCCAGAAATTTCCCTTATTATGGGGAAAAATTGCAGAAATTTCCCTTATTTTAGGGCAAAATTGCAGAAAATTCACTTATTTCAGAGAAAAAAGGAAAATTTTTTTTTATTTTGGGGCAAAAAGGCAGAAATTCCCATTACTTTGGGGCAAAAAGGCAGAAATTCACCTTACTTTGGGCTAAAATTGCAGAAATTTCACATATTTCAAGGCAAGAAGTCAGAAATTTTCCTTAATTTGGGGCAAAAATGAAGAAATTTCCCTTTTTTATGGCAAAAAGGTATGCATTCCCCTTATTTCGGGCAAAAAGGCAGAAATTCCCCGTATTTTGGAGCAAAATTGCAGAATTTCCCCTAATTGTGGGGCAAAATTCCAGAAATTTTCCTTATTTTGGGGCAAAATTGCAGAAATTTCACTTATTTTGGGGCAAAATTGCAGAAGTTTCACTTATTTCAGGGAAAATAGGAAGAAATTTTCCTTATTTTGGGGCAAAAAGGCAGAAATTCTCCATATTTTGTTTCAAAAATCAGAAATTTCCCTTATTTTGAGGTAAAATGCTGAAATTCCCCTTTTTTGGGGGCAAAAGGCAGAAATTTCCCTTTTTTGGGGAAAATTTGCAGAAATTTCACTTATTTCCGAAAAAAAAGGCAGAAATTTTTCTTATTTTGGGGCAAAAAGGCAGAAATTCCTAATATTTTGTTGCAAAAATGCAGAAATTTCCCTTATTTTGAAATAAAAAGGCTGAAATTTTCCTTATTTGGGGGCAAAAAGGCAGAAATTTTTCTTATTTTGGGGCAAATTTGCAGAAATTTCACTTATTTCAGGGTTATAAGTCAGAAATTTTCCTTATTTTGGGGCAAAAAAGACAGAAATTCCCTTTGTTTTGGGGGAAAAAGACAGAAATTTCACTTATTTAGAGGCAAAAAGGCAAAAGTTCCCCTTATTTTAAAGCAAAAATGAAGAAATTTCTCTTTTTTATGGCAAAAAGTTATGCATTCTTCTTATTTTCAGACAAAAAGGCAGAAATTCCCCATATTTTGGGGCAAAAGGCCGAAATTTCCCTTATTTTTTGGCAAAATTGCAGAAATTTCCCTAATGGTGGGGCAAAAAACAGAAATTCCCCTTATTTTGGGGCAAAATTGCAGAAATTTCCATTATTATGAGGAAAAATTGCAGAAATTTCCCTTATTTTACGGCAAAATTGCAGAAATTTCACTAATTGTGGCGCAAAAAGGCAGAAATTCTCCTTATTTTGGGGCCAAACTCAGAAATTCCACTTATTTTGGAGCAAAATTCCAGAAATTTCCCTTATTTTGGGGCAAAATTGTAGAAATTTTACTTATTTTGGGGCAAAATTGCAGAAATTTCACTTATTTTAGGGAAAAAATGCAGAAATTTTTTTATTTTGGGGCAAAAAGGCAGAAATTCCTAATATTTTGTGCCAAAATTCAGAAATTCCCTTTATTTAGAGGTAAAAAGGCTGAAATTTCCCTTATTTGGGGGCAAAAAGGAAGAAATTTCCCTTATATTGGGGCAAAATTGCAGAAATTTCACTTATTTCAGGGTAATAAGTCAGAAATTTTCCTTATTTTGGGGGAAAAATGACAGAAATTCCCTTTGTTTTGGGGGAAAAAGACAGTAATTCCACTTATTTAGAGGCAAAATGCAGAAATTCCCCTTATTTTAGGGCAAAATTGCAGAAATTTCCCTTATTTACGGGCAAAAAAACAGAAATTCCCCTTATTTTGTGGCAAAATTCCAGAAATTTCCCTTATTATGGGGAAAAATTGCAGAAATTTCCCTTATTTTAGGGCAAAATTGCAGAAAATTCACTTATTTCAGAGAAAAAAGGAAAAATTTTTTTTATTTTGGGGCAAAAAGGCAGAAATTCCCATTACTTTGGGGCAAAAAGGCAGAAATTCACCTTACTTTGGGCTAAAATTGCAGAAATTTCACATATTTCAAGGCAAGAAGTCAGAAATTTCCCTTAATTTGGGGCAAAAATGAAGAAATTTCCCTTTTTTATGGCAAAAAGGTATGCATTCCCCTTATTTCGGGCAAAAAGGCAGAAATTCCCCGTATTTTGGAGCAAAATTGCAGAATTTCCCCTAATTGTGGGGCAAAATTCCAGAAATTTTCCTTATTTTGGGGCAAAATTGCAGAAATTTCACTTATTTCAGGGTAATAAGTCAGAAATTTTCCTTATTTTGGGGCAAAAATGATAGAAATTACCTTTGTTTTGGGGTAAAAAGACAGAAATTCCACTTATTTAGAGGCAAAAAAGCAGAAATTCCCCTTATTTTAGGAGAAAATTGCAGAAATTTCCCTTATTTACGGGCAAAAAAACAGAAATTCCCCTTATTTTGTGGCAAAATTCCAGAAATTTCCCTTATTATGGGGAAAAATTGCAGAAATTTCCTTTAAATAGGGCAAAATTGCAGAAATTTCACTTATTGCTGAAAAAAGAGGCAAAAATTTTTCTTATTTTGGGGCAAAAAGGCAGAAATTCCCATTATTTTGGGGCAAAAAGGCAGAAATTCACCTTATTTTGGGCTAAAATTGCTGAAATTTCACATATTTCAGGGCAAAAAGGCAGAAATTTCCCTTAATTTGTGGCAAAAATGAAGAAATTTCCCTTTTTTATGGCAAAAAGGTATGCATTCCCTTTATTTTCGGGCAAAAAGGCAGAAATTCCCCGTATTTTAGAGCAAAATACAGAAATTCCCCTAATTGTGGGGCAAAAATGCAGAAATTCTCCTTATTTTTGAAAAAAACTCAGAAATTCCACTTATTTTGGGGCAAAATTGCAGAAATTTCCCTTACTTTGGGGCAAAATTGCCGAAATTTCACTTATTTTAAGGCAAAATTGCAGAAATTTCACTTATTTCAGAGAAAAAAGGCAGAAATTTTCCTTATTTTGGGGCAAAAAGGCAGAAATTCCCCTTATTTTGAGGGAAAATGCTGAAATTTTACTTATTTTGGGGCAAAAGGCAGAAATTTTCCTATTTTTGGGACAAATTTGCAGAAATTTCACTTATTTCATGGTAATAAGTCAGAAATTTTTTTTATTTTGCGGCAAAAAAGACAGAAATTCTCTTTGTTTTGGGGAAAAAAAACCAGAAATTCCTCTAATTTAGAGGCAAAAAGGCAAATGTTCCCCTTATTTTGGAGCAAAAATGAAGAAATTTCCCTTTTTTATGGCAAAAAGGTATGCATTTTTCTTATTTTCAGACAAAAAGGCAGAAATTCCCCATATTTTGGGACAAAAGGCAGAAAATCTCCTTATTTTGGGGCAAAATTGCAGAAATTTCCCTAATTGTGGGGCAAAAAACAGAAATTCCCCTTATTTTGTGGCAAAATTGCAGAAATTTCCCTTATTATGGGGAAAAATTGCAGAAATTTCCCTTATTTTGGGCTAAAATTGCAGAAATTTCACATATTTCAGGGCAAAAAGTCAGAAATTTCCCTCAAATTGGGGCAAAAATGAAGAAATTTCCTATTTTTATGGCAAAAAGGTATGCATTCCCCTTATTTTGGGCAAAAAGGCTGAAATTACCCGTATTTTAGAGCAAAATGGCAGAAATTCCCCTAATTGTGGGGCAAAATTCGAGAAATTTTCTTTATTTTGGGGCAAAATTGCAGAAATTTCACTTATTTTGGGGCAAAATTGCAGAAATTTCACTTATTTCAGGAAAAAAAGGCATAAATTTTTCCTTATTTTGGTGCAAAAGCAGAAATTCCTAATATTTTGTTGCAAAAATGCAGATATTTCCCTTATTTTGAAATAAAAAGGCTGAAATTCCCCTTATTTAGGGGCAAAAAGGCAGAAATTTTTCTTATTTTGGGGCAAAATTGCAGAAATTTCACCTATTTCAGGGTAATAAGTCAGAAATTTTCCTTATTTTGGGGCGAAAATGACAGAAATTCCCTTTGTTTTGGGGGAAAAAGACAGAAATTCCACTTATTTAGAGGCAAAAAAGCAGAAATTCCCCTTATTTTAGGGCAGAATTGCAGAAATTTCCCTTATTTGGGAGCAAAAAAACAGAAATTCCCCTTATTTTGTGGCAAAATTCTAGAAATTTCCCTTATTATGGGAAAAAATTGCAGAAATTTCCCTTATTTTAGGGCAAAATTGCAGAAATTTCAGTTATTTCAGAGAAAAAAGGCAAAAATTTTTCTTATTTTGGGGCAAAAAGGCAGAAATTCCCATTATTTTGGGGCAAAAAGGCAGAAATTCACCTTATTTTAGGCTAAAGTTGCAGAAATTTAACATATATCAGTGCAAAAATTCTGAAATTTCCCTTAATTTGGGGCAAAAATGAAGAAATTTCCCTTTTTTATGGCAAAAAGGTATGCATTCCCTCTATTTTGGGCAAAAAGGCAGAAATTCCCCGTATTTTGGAGCAAAATTGCAGAATTTCCCCTAATTGTGGGGCAAAATTCCAGAAATTTTCCTTATTTTGGGGCAAAATTGCAGAAATTTCACTTATTTTGGGGCAAAATTGCAGAAATTTCACTTATTTCAGGAAAAATAGGCAGAAATTTTCCTTATTTTGGGGCAAAAAGGCAGAAATTCTCCATATTTTGTGGCAAAAATGCAGAAATTCCCCTTATTTTGAGGTAAAATGCTGAAATTCCCCTTATTTTGGGGCAAAAGGCAGACATTTCCCTATTTTGGGGGCAAATTTGCAAAAATTTCACTTATTTCAGGGTTATACATCAGAAATTTTCCTTATTTTGGGGCAAAAAGACAGAAATTCTCTTTGTTTTGGGGGAAAAAAACAGAAATTCCACTTATTTAGAGGCAAAAAGGCAAAAGTTCCCCTTATTTTGGAGTAAAAATGAAGAAATTTCCCTTTTTTATGGCAAAAAGGTATGCATTTTTCTTATTTTCGGACAAAAATAAGAAATTCCCCATATTTTGGGGCAAAAGGCAGAGATTCCCATTATTTTGGGGCAAAATTGCAGAAATTTCCCTAATTGTGGGGCATAAAACAGAAATTCCCCTTATTTTGTGGAAAAATTCCAGAAATTTCCCTTATTATGGGGAAAAATTGCAGAAATTTTCCTTATTTTAGGGCAAAATTGCAGAAATTTTACTTATTTTGGGGCAAAATTGCAGAAATTTCAATTATTTCAGGGAAAAAAGCAGAAATTTTAATTATTTTGGGGCAAAAAGGCAGAAATTCCTAATATTTTGTGCCATAATTCAGAAATTCCCCTTATTTTGAGGTAAAAAGGCTGAAATTCCCCTTATTTGTGAGCAAAAATGCAGAAATTTCCATTATATTGGGGAAAAATTGCAGAAATTTCACTTATTTCAGGGTAATAAGTCAGAAATTTCCCTTAATTTGGGGCAAAAATGAAGAAATTTCTTTTTTTTATGGCAAAACGGTATGCATTCCCCTTATTTCGGGCAAAAAGGCAGAAATTCCCCTTATTTTAGGGCAAAATTGCAGAAATTTCCCTTTTTTGGGAGCAAAAAAACAGAAATTCCCCTTATTTTGTGGCAAAATTCCAGAAATTTCCCTTATTATTGGGAAAAATTGCAGAAATTTCCCTTATGTTAGGGCAAAATTGCCGAAATTTCACTTATTTCAGAGAAAAAAGGCAAAAATTTTTCTTATTTTGGGGCAAAAAGGCAGAAATTCCCATTATTTTGGGTCAAAAAGGCAGAAATTCACCTTATTTTGGGCTAAAATTGCAGAAATTTCACATATTTCAGGGCAAAAAGTCAAAAATTTCCCTTAATTTTGGGGCAAAAATGAAGAAATTTCCCTTTTTTATGGCCCAAAGGTATGCATTCCCCTTATTTTGGGCAAAAAGGCAGAAATTCCCTGTATTTTGGAGCAAAATTGCAGAAATTCCCCTAATTGTGGGGCAAAATTCCAGAAATTTTCCTTATTTTAGGGCAAAATTGTAGAAATTTTACTTATTTTGGGGCAAAAATCAGAAATTTCACTTATTTCAGGGAAAAAAGGCAGAAATTTTCCTTATTTTGGGGCAAAAAGGCAGAAATTTTCCATATTTTGGTGCAAAAATAGGAAATTTCCCTTATTTTGAGGTAAAATGCTGAAATTCCCCTGATTTTGGGGCAAAAGGCAGAAATTTCCCTTTTTTTGGGGGCAAATTTGCAGAAATTTCACTTATTTCCGGGAAAAAAGGCAGAAATTTTCCTTATTTTGTGCCAAAAGGCAGGAATTCCTAATATTTTGTGGCAAAAATGCAGAAATTCCTAATATTTTGTTGCAAAAATGCAGAAATTTCCCTTATTTTGAGATAAAAAAACTGAAATTCCCCTTACTTGGGGGCAAAAAGGCAGAAATTTTTCTTATTTTGGGGCAAATTTGCAGAAATTTCACTTATTTCAGGGTTATAAGACAGAAATTTTCCTTATTTTGGGGCAAAAAAGACAGAAATTGCCTTTGTTTGGGGGGAAAAGGACAGAAATTCCACTTATTTAGAGGCAAAAAGGCAAAAGTTCCCCTTATTTTGGAGCAAAAATGAAGAAATTTCCCTTTTTTATGGCAAAAAGGTATGCATTCTTCTTATTTTCAGACAAAAAGACAGAAATTCCACTTATTTAGAGGCAAAAAAGCAGAAATTCCCATTATTTTTGGGCAAAATTGCAGAAATTTCTTTAATTGTGGGGCAAAAAGAAGAAATTCCCCTTATTTTGGGGCAAAATTGCAGAAATTTCCCTTATTATGAGGAAAAATTGCAGAAATTTCTCTTATTTTACGGCAAAATTGCAGAAATTTCACTAATTGTGGCGCAAAAATGCAGAAATTCTCCTTATTTTGGGGCAAAACTCAGAAATTCCACTTATTTTGGGGCAAAATTCCAGAAATTTCCCTTATTTTGGGGCAAAATTGCAGAAATTTTACTTATTTTGGGGCAAAATTGCAGAAATTTCACTTATTTCAGGGAAAAAAGCAGAAATTTTCCTTATTTTGGGGCAAAAAAGCAGAAATTCCTAATATTTTGTGCCAAAATTCAGAAATTCCCCTTATTTTGAGGTAAAAGGCTGAAATTCCCCTTATTTGGGGGCAAAAAGGCAGAAATTTTCCTTATATTGGGGCAAAATTGCAGAAATTTCACTTATTTCAGAGTAATAAGTCAGAAATTTTCCTTATTTTGGGGCAAAAATGATAGAAATTCCCTTTGTTTTGGGGGAAAAAGACAGAAATTCCACTTATTTAGAGGCCAAAAAGCAGAAATTCCCCTAATTTTAGGAAAAAATTGCAGAAATTTCCCTTATTTGGGGGCAAAAAAACAGAAATTCCTCTTATTTTGGGGCAAAATTCCAGAAATTTCCCTTATTATGGGGAAAAATTGCAGAAATTTCCTTTAAATAGGGCAAAATTGCAGAAATTTCACTTATTTCAGAGAAAAAAGGCAAAAATTTTTCTTATTTTGGGGCAAAAAGGCAGAAATTCCCATTATTTTGGTGCAAAAATGCAGAAATTCACCTTATTTTAGGCTAAAATTGCAGAAATTTCACATATTTCAGGGCAAAAAGTCAGAAATTTCCCTTAATTTGTGGCAAAAATGAAGAAATTTCCCTTTTTTATGGCAAAAAGGTATGCATTCCCTTTATTTTCGGGCAAAAAAGCAGAAATTCCCCGTATTTTGGAGCAAAATTGCAGAAATTCCCCTAATTGTGGGGCAAAAATGCAGAAATTCTCCTTATTTTTGAAAAAAACTCAGAAATTCCACTTTTTTTGGGGAAAAATTGCAGAAATTTCCCTTATTTTGGGGCAAAATTGCTGAAATTTCACTTATTTTAAGGCAAAATTGCAGAAATTTCACTTATTTCAGAGAAAAAAGGCAGAAATTTTCCTTATTTTGGGGCAAAAATGCAGAAATTCCCCTTATTTTGAGGGAAAATGCTGAAATTTTACTTATTTTGGGCCAAAAGGCAGAAATTTTCCTATTTTCGGGACAAATTTGCAGAAATTTCACTTATTTCATGGTAATAAGTCAGAAATTTTTTTTATTTTGGCGCAAAAAAGACAGAAATTCTCTTTGTTTTGGGGAAAAAAAAACAGAAATTCCTCTAATTTAGAGGCAAAAAGGCAAATGTTCCCCTTATTTTGGAGCAAAAATGAAGAAATTTCTCTTTTTTATGGCAAAAAGGTATGCATTTTTCTTATTTTCAGACAAAAAGGCAGAAATTCCCCATATTTTGGGGCAAAAGGCAGAAATTCTCCTTATTTTGGGGCAAAATTGCAGAAATTTCCCTAATTGTGGGGCAAAAAACAGAAATTCCCCTTATTTTGTGGCAAAATTGCAGAAATTTCCCTTATTATGGGGAAAAATTTCAGAAATTTCCCTTATTTTAGGGCAAAATTGCAGAAATTTCACTTATTTCAGAGAAAAAAGGCAAAAATTTTTCTTATTTTGGTGCAAAAATGCAGAAATTCCCAATTTATTGGGGCTAAAAGGCAGAAATTCACCTTATTTTGGGCTAAAATTGCCGAAATTTCACATATTTAAGGGCAAAAAGTCAGAAATTTCCCTCAAATTGGGGCAAAAATGAAGAAATTTCCTATTTTTATGGCAAAAAGGTATGCATTCCCCTTATTTTGGGCAAAAAGGCAGAAATTCCCCGTATTTTGGAGCAAAATGGCAGAAATTCCCCTAATTGTGGGGCAAAATTCGAGAAATTTTCTTTATTTTGGGGCAAAATTGCAGAAATTTCACTTATTTTGGGGCAAAATTGCAGAAATTTCACTTATTTCAGGAAAAAAAGGCATAAATTTTTCCTTATTTTGGGGCAAAAGCAGAAATACCTAATATTTTGTGGCAAAAATGCAGAAATTCCTAATATTTTGTTGCAAAAATGCAGATGTTTCCCTTATTTTGAAATAAAAAGGCTGAAATTCCCCTTATTTAGGGGCAAAAAGGCAGAAATTTTTCTTATTTTGGGGCAAAATTGCAGAAATTTCACCTATTTCAGGGTAATAAGTCAGAAATTTTCCTTATTTTGGGGCGAAAATGACAGAAATTCCATTTGTTTTGGGGGAAAAAGACAGAAATTCCACTTATTTAGAGGCAAAAAAGCAGAAATTCTCCTTATTTTAGGGCAAAATTGCAGAAATTTCCCTTATTTGGGAGCAAAAAAACAGAAATTCCCCTTATTTTGTGGCAAAATTCTAGAAATTTCCCTTATTATGGGAAAAAATTGCAGAAATCCCTTATTTTAGGGCAAAATTGCAGAAATTTCAGTTATTTCAGAGAAAATAGGCAAAAATTTTTCTTATTTTGGGGCAAAAAGGCAGAAATTCCCATTATTTTGGGGCAAAAAGGCAGAAATTCACCTTATTTTAGGCTAAAATTGCAGAAATTTAACATATTTCAGTGCAAAAATTCTGAAATTTCCCTTAATTTGGGGTAAAAATGAAGAAATTTCCCTTTTTTATGGCAAAAAGGTATGCATTCCCTCTATTTTGGGCAAAAAGGCAGAAATTCCCCGTATTTTGAAGCAAAATTGCAGAAATTTCCCTAATTGGGGGGCAAAAAACAGAAATTCCCCTTATTTTGGGGCAAAATTGCAGAAATTTCCCTTATTATGAGGAAAAATTGCAGAAATTTCCCTTATTTTACGGCAAAATTGCAGAAATTTCACTAATTGTGGCGCAAAAAGGCAGAAATTCTCCTTATTTTGAAGCAAAACTCAGAAATTCCACTTAATTTGGGGAAAAATTCCAGAAATTTCCCTTATTTTGGGGCAAAATTGCAGAAATTTTACTTATTTTGGGGCAAAATTTCAGAAATTTCACTTATTTTGGTGCAAAATTGCAGAAATTTCACTTATTTCAGGGAAAAAAGGCAGAAATTTTCCTTATTTTGGGGAAAAAGGCAGAAATTCTCCATATTTTGGGGCAAAAATCAGAAATTTCTCTTATTTTGAGGTAAAATGCTGAAATTCCCCTTATTTTGGGGCAAAAGTCAGAAATTTCCCTTTTTTGGGGGCAAATTTGCAGAAATTTCACTTATTTCCAGGAAAAAAGGCAGAAATTTTCCTTATTTTGCAGCAAAAAGGCAGGAATTCCTAATATTTTGTGGCAAAAATGAAGAAATTCCTAATATTTTGTTGCAAAAATGCAGAAATTTCCCTTATTTTGAGATAAAAAGGCTGAAATTCCCTTTATTTAGGGCCAAAAAGGCAGAAATATTTCTTATTTTGGGGCAAATTTGCAGAAATTTCACTTATTTCAGGGTTATAAGTCAGAAATTTTCCTTATTTTGGTGCAAAAAAGACAGAAATTGCCTTTGTTTTGGGGGAAAAGGACAGAAATTCCCTTATTTAGAGGCAAAAAGGCAAAAGTTCCCCTTATTTAGGAGCAAAAATGAAGAAATTTCCCTTTTTTATGGCAAAAAGGTATGCATTCTTCTTATTTTCAGACAAAAAGGCAGAAATTCCCCATATTTTGGGGCACACGGCAGAAATTTCCCTTATTTTTGGGCAAAATTGCAGAAATTTCCCTAATTGGGGGGCAAAAAACAGAAATTCCCCTTATTTTGGGGCAAAATTGCAGAAATTTCCCTTATTATGAGGAAAAATTGCAGAAATTTCCCTTATTTTACGGCAAAATTGCAGAAATTTCACTAATTGTGGCGCAAAAAGTCAGAAATTCTCCTTATTTTGGGGCAAAACTCAGAAATTCCACTTATTTTGGGGCAAAATTCCAGAAATTTCCCTTATTTTGGGGCAAAATTGCAGAAATTTTACTTATTTTGGGGCAAAATTGCAGAAATTTCACTTATTTCAGGGAAAAAACAGAAATTTTCCTTATTTTGGGGCAAAAAGGCAGAAATTCCTAATATTTTGTGCCAAAATTCAGAAATTCCCCTTATTTTGAGGTAAAAAGGCTGAAATTCCCCTTATTTGGGGGCAAAAAGACAGAAATTTCCCTTATATTGGGGAAAAAGTGCAGAAATTTCACTTATTTCAGGGTAATAAGTCAGAAATTTTCCTTATTTTGGGGCAAAAATGACACAAATTCCCTTTGTTTTGGGGGAAAAAGACAGAAATTCCAGATATTTAGAGGCAAAAAGCAAAAATTCCCCTTATTTTGGGGCAAAATTGCAGAAATTTCACTTATTTCAGAGAAAAAAGGCAGAAATTTTCCTTATTTTGGGGCAAAAAGGCAGAAATTCCCCTTATTTTGAGGGAAAATGCTGAAATTTTACTTATTTTGGGCCAAAAGGCAGAAATTTTCCTATTTTTGGGACAAATTTGCAGAAATTTCACTTATTTCATGGTAATAAGTCAGAAATTTTTTTTATTTTGGGGCAAAAAAGACAGAAATTCTCTTTGTTTTGGGGAAAAAAAAACAGAAATTCCTCTAATTTAGAGGCAAAAAGGCAAATGTTCCCCTTATTTTGGAGCAAAAATGAAGAAATTTCTCTTTTTTATGGCAAAAAGGTATGCATTTTTCTTAATTTCAGACAAAAAGGCAGAAATTCCCCATATTTTGGGGCAAAAGGCAGAAATTCTCCTTATTTTGGGGCAAAATTGCAGAAATTTCCCTAATTGTGGGGCAAAAAACAGAAATTCCCCTTATTTTGTGGCAAAATTGCAGAAATTTCCCTTATTATGGGGAAAAATTTCAGAAATTTCCCTTATTTTAGGGCAAAATTGCAGAAATTTCACTTATTTCAGAGAAAAAAGGCAAAAATTTTTCTTATTTTGGTGCAAAAATGCAGAAATTCCCAATTTATTGGGGCTAAAAGGCAGAAATTCACCTTATTTTGGGCTAAAATTGCCGAAATTTCACATATTTAAGGGCAAAAAGTCAGAAATTTCCCTCAAATTGGGGCAAAAATGAAGAAATTTCCTATTTTTATGGCAAAAAGGTATGCATTCCCCTTATTTTGGGCAAAAAGGCAGAAATTCCCCGTATTTTGGAGCAAAATGGCAGAAATTCCCCTAATTGTGGGGCAAAATTCGAGAAATTTTCTTTATTTTGGGGCAAAATTGCAGAAATTTCACTTATTTTGGGGCAAAATTGCAGAAATTTCACTTATTTCAGGAAAAAAAGGCATAAATTTTTCCTTATTTTGGGGCAAAAGCAGAAATACCTAATATTTTGTGGCAAAAATGCAGAAATTCCTAATATTTTGTTGCAAAAATGCAGATGTTTCCCTTATTTTGAAATAAAAAGGCTGAAATTCCCCTTATTTAGGGGCAAAAAGGCAGAAATTTTTCTTATTTTGGGGCAAAATTGCAGAAATTTCACCTATTTCAGGGTAATAAGTCAGAAATTTTCCTTATTTTGGGGCGAAAATGACAGAAATTCCATTTGTTTTGGGGGAAAAAGACAGAAATTCCATTTATTTAGAGGCAAAAAAGCAGAAATTCTCCTTATTTTAGGGCAAAATTGCAGAAATTTCCCTTATTTGGGAGCAAAAAAACAGAAATTCCCCTTATTTTGTGGCAAAATTCTAGAAATTTCCCTTATTATGGGAAAAAATTGCAGAAATCCCTTATTTTAGGGCAAAATTGCAGAAATTTCAGTTATTTCAGAGAAAATAGGCAAAAATTTTTCTTATTTTGGGGCAAAAAGGCAGAAATTCCCATTATTTTGGGGCAAAAAGGCAGAAATTCACCTTATTTTAGGCTAAAATTGCAGAAATTTAACATATTTCAGTGCAAAAATTCTGAAATTTCCCTTAATTTGGGGTAAAAATGAAGAAATTTCCCTTTTTTATGGCAAAAAGGTATGCATTCCCTCTATTTTGGGCAAAAAGGCAGAAATTCCCCGTATTTTGAAGCAAAATTGCAGAAATTCCCCTAATTGTGGGGCAAAATTCCAGAAATTTTCCTTATTTTGGGGCAAAATTGCAGAAATTTCACATATTTTGAGGCAAAATTGCAGAAATTTCACTTATTTCAGGGAAAAAAGGCAGAAATTTTCCTTATTTTGGGGAAAAAGGCAGAAATTCTCCATATTTTGGTGCAAAAATCAGAAATTTCCCTTATTTTTGGGCAAAATTGCAGAAATTTCCCTAATTGTGGGACAAAAACAGAAATTCCCCTTATTTTGGGGCAAAATTGCAGAAATTTCCCTTATTATGAGGAAAAATTGCAGAAATTTCCCTTATTTTACGGCAAAATTGCAGAAATTTCACTAATTGTGGCGCAAAAAGGCAGAAATTCTCCTTATTTTGAAGCAAAACTCAGAAATTCCACTTAATTTGGGGAAAAATTCCAGAAATTTCCCTTATTTTGGGGCAAAATTGCAGAAATTTTACTTATTTTTGGGCAAAATTTCAGAAATTTCACTTATTTTGGTGCAAAATTGCAGAAATTTCACTTATTTCAGGGAAAAAAGGCAGAAATTTTCCTTATTTTGGGGAAAAAGGCAGAAATTCTCCATATTTTGGGGCAAAAATCAGAAATTTCCCTTATTTTGAGGTAAAATGCTGAAATTCCCCTTATTTTGGGGCAAAAGGCAGAAATTTCCCTTTTTTGGGGGCAAATTTGCAGAAATTTCACTTATTTCCAGGAAAAAAGGCAGAAATTTTCCTTATTTTGCGGCAAAAAGGCAGGAATTCCTAATATTTTGTGGCAAAAATGAAGAAATTCCTAATATTTTGTTGCAAAAATGCAGAAATTTCCCTTATTTTGAGATAAAAAGGCTGAAATTCCCTTTATTTAGGGCCAAAAAGGCAGAAATATTTCTTATTTTGGGGCAAATTTGCAGAAATTTCACTTATTTCAGGGTTATAAGTCAGAAATTTTCCTTATTTTGGTGCAAAAAAGACAGAAATTGCCTTTGTTTTGGGGGAAAAGGACAGAAATTCCCTTATTTAGAGGCAAAAAGGCAAAAGTTCCCCTTATTTAGGAGCAAAAATGAAGAAATTTCCCTTTTTTATGGCAAAAAGGTATGCATTCTTCTTATTTTCAGACAAAAAGGCAGAAATTCCCCATATTTTGGGGCACACGGCAGAAATTTCCCTTATTTTTGGGCAAAATTGCAGAAATTTCCCTAATTGGGGGGCAAAAAACAGAAATTCCCCTTATTTTGGGGCAAAATTGCAGAAATTTCCCTTATTATGAGGAAAAATTGCAGAAATTTCCCTTATTTTACGGCAAAATTGCAGAAATTTCACTAATTGTGGCGCAAAAAGTCAGAAATTCTCCTTATTTTGGGGCAAAACTCAGAAATTCCACTTATTTTGGGGCAAAATTCCAGAAATTTCCCTTATTTTGGGGCAAAATTGCAGAAATTTTACTTATTTTGGGGCAAAATTGCAGAAATTTCACTTATTTCAGGGAAAAAACAGAAATTTTCCTTATTTTGGGGCAAAAAGGCAGAAATTCCTAATATTTTGTGCCAAAATTCAGAAATTCCCCTTATTTTGAGGTAAAAAGGCTGAAATTCCCCTTATTTGGGGGCAAAAAGACAGAAATTTCCCTTATATTGGGGAAAAAGTGCAGAAATTTCACTTATTTCAGGGTAATAAGTCAGAAATTTTCCTTATTTTGGGGCAAAAATGACAGAAATTCCCTTTGTTTTGGGGGAAAAAGACAGAAATTCCAGTTATTTAGAGGCAAAAAGCAAAAATTCCCCTTATTTTGGGGCAAAATTGCAGAAATTTCCCTTATTACGGGGCAAAAAAACAGAAATTACCCTTATTTTGTGGCAAAATTCCAGAAATTTCCCTTATTATGGGGAAAAATTGCAGAAATTTCCCTTATTTTAGGGCAAAATTGCAGAAATTTCACTTATTTCAGAGAAAAAAGGCAAAATTTTTTCTTATTTTGGGGCAAAAAGGAAGAAATTCCCATTATTTTAAGGCAAAAAGGCAGAAATTCACCTTATTTTGGGCTAAAATTGCAGAAATTTCACATATTTCAGGGCAAAAAGTCAGAAATTTCCCTTAATTTGGGGCAAAAATGAAGAAATTTCCCTTTTTTATGGCAAAAAGGTATGCATTCCCTTTATTTCGGGATAAAAGGCAGAAATTCCCCGTATTTTAGAGCAAAATTGCAGAAATTCTCCTAATTGTGGGGCAAAATTCCAGAAATTTTCCTTATTTTGGCGCAAAATTGCAGAAATTTCACTTATTTTGGGGCAAAATTGCAGAAATTTGACTTATTTCAGGGAAAATAGGCAGAAATTTTCCTTATTTTGGGGCAAAAAGGCAGAAATTCTCCATATTTTGGTGCAAAAATTAGAAATTTCCCTTATTTTGAGGTAAAATGCTGAAATTCCCCCTATTATGGGGCAAAAGGCAGAAATTTCCCTTTTTTTGGGGCAAATTTGCAGAAATTTCACTTATTTCCGGGAAAAAAGGCAGAAATTTTTCTAATTTTGGGGCAAAAATGAAGAAATTCCTAGTATTTTGTGGCAAAAATGCAAAAATTCCTAATATTTTGTTGCAAAAATGCAGAAATTTCCCTTATTTTGAGATAAAAAGGCTGAAATTCCCCTTATTTGGGGGCAAAAAGGCAGAAATTTTTCTTATTTTGGGGCAAATTTGCAGAAATTTCACTTATTTCAGGGTTATACGTCAGAAATTTTCCTTATTTTGGAGCAAAAAAGAAAGAAATTTCCTTTGTTTTGGGGGGAAAAGACAGAAATTCCACTTATTTAGAGGCAAAAAGGCAAAAGTTCCCCTTATTTTGGAGCAAAAATGAAGAAATTTCCCTTTTTTATGGAAAAAAAGTTATGCATTCTTCTTATTTTCAGACAAAAAAGCAGAAATTCCCCATATTTTGGGGCAAAAGGCAGAAATTTCCCTTATTTTAGGGCAAAATTGCAGAAATTTCACTTATTTCAGAGAAAAAAGGCAAAAATTTTTTTTATTTGGGGCTAAAAGGCAGAAATTCACCTTATTTTGGGCTAAAATTGCAGAAATTTCACATATTTCAGGGCAAAAAGTCAGAAATTTCCCCTAATTTGGGGCAAAAATGAAGAAATTTCCCTTTTTCATGGCAAAAAGGTATGCATTCTCCTTATTTCGGGCAAAAAGGCAGAAATTCCCCGTATTTTGGAGCAAAATTGCAGAATTTCCCCTAATTGTGGGGCAAAATTCCAGAAATTTTCCTTATTTTGGGGCAAAATTGCAGAAATTTCACTTATTTTAGGGAAAAAAGGCAGAAATTTTTTTATTTTGGGGCAAAAAGGCAGAAATTCCTAATATTTTGTGCCAAAATTCAGAAATTCCCTTTATTTTGAGGTAAAAAGGCTGAAATTTCCCTTATTTGGGGGCAAAAAGGAAGAAATTTCCCTTATATTGGGGCAAAATTGCAGAAATTTCACTTATTTCAGGGTAATAAGTCAGAAATTTTCCTTATTTTGGGGCAAAAATGACAGAAATTCCCTTTGTTTTGGGGGAAAAAGACAGTAATTCCACTTATTTAGAGGCAAAATGCAGAAATTCCCCTTATTTTAGGGCAAAATTGCAGAAATTTCCCTTATTTATGGGCAAAAAAACAGAAATTCCCCTTATTTTGTGGCAAAATTCCAGAAATTTCCCTTATTATGGGGAAAAATTGCAGAAATTTCCCTTATTTTAGGGCAAAATTGCAGAAAATTCACTTATTTCAGAGAAAAAAGGAAAAATTTTTTTTATTTTGGGGCAAAAAGGCAGAAATTCCCATTACTTTGGGGCAAAAAGGCAGAAATTCACCTTACTTTGGGCTAAAATTGCAGAAATTTCACATATTTCAAGGCAAGAAGTCAGAAATTTCCCTTAATTTGGGGCAAAAATGAAGAAATTTCCCTTTTTTATGGCAAAAAGGTATGCATTCCCCTTATTTCGGGCAAAAAGGCAGAAATTTTCCGTATTTTGGAGCAAAATTGCAGAATTTCCCCTAATTGTGGGGCAAAATTCCAGAAATTTTCCTTATTTTGGGGCAAAATTGCAGAAATTTTACTTATTTTGGGGCAAAATTGCAGAAATTTCACTTATTTCAGGGAAAATAGGAAGAAATTTTCCTTATTTTGGGGCAAAAAGGCAGAAATTCTCCATATTTTGTTGCAAAAATCAGAAATTTCCCTTATTTTGAGGTAAAATGCTGAAATTCCCCTTTTTTGGGGGCAAAAGGCAGAAATTTCCCTTTTTTGGGGCAAATTTGCAGAAATTTCACTTATTTCCGAAAAAAAAGGCAGAAATTTTTCTTATTTTGGGGCAAAAAGGCAGAAATTCCTAATATTTTGTTGCAAAAATGCAGAAATTTCCCTTATTTTGAAATAAAAAGGCTGAAATTTTCCTTATTTGGGGGCAAAAAGGCAGAAATTTTTCTTATTTTGGGGCAAATTTGCAGAAATTTCACTTATTTCAGGGTTATAAGTCAGAAATTTATTTTATTTTGGGGCAAAAAAGACAGAAATTCCCTTTGTTTTGGGGGAAAAAGACAGAAATTTCACTTATTTAGAGGCAAAAAGGCAAAAGTTCCCCTTATTTTAAAGCAAAAATAAAGAAATTTCTCGTTTTTATGGCAAAAAGTTATGCATTCTTCTTATTTTCAGACAAAAAGGCAGAAATTCCCCATATTTTGGGGCAAAAGGCCGAAATTTCCCTTATTTTTTGGCAAAATTGCAGAAATTTCCCTAATGGTGGGGCAAAAAACAGAAATTCCCCTTATTTTGGGGCAAAATTGCAGAAATTTCCCTTATTATGAGGAAAAATTGCAGAAATTTCCCTTATTTTACGGCAAAATTGCAGAAATTTCACTAATTGTGGCGCAAAAAGGCAGAAATTCTCCTTATTTTGGGGCCAAACTCAGAAATTCCACTTATTTTGGAGCAAAATTGCAGAATTTCCCCTAATTGTGGGGCAAAATTCCAGAAATTTTCCTTATTTTGGGGCAAAATTGCAGAAATTTCACTTATTTTAGGGAAAAAAGGCAGAAATTTTTTTATTTTGGGGCAAAAAGGCAGAAATTCCTAATATTTTGTGCCAAAATTCAGAAATTCCCTTTATTTTGAGGTTTAAAGGCTGAAATTTCCCTTATTTGGGGGCAAAAAGGAAGAAATTTCGCTTATATTGGGGCAAAATTGCAGAAATTTCACTTATTTCAGGGTAATAAGTCAGAAATTTTCCTTATTTTGGGGGAAAAATGACAGAAATTCCCTTTGTTTTGGGGGAAAAAGACAGTAATTCCACTTATTTAGAGGCAAAATGCAGAAATTCCCCTTATTTTAGGGCAAAATTGCAGAAATTTCCCTTATTTACGGGCAAAAAAACAGAAATTCCCCTTATTTTGTGGCAAAATTCCAGAAATTTCCCTTATTATGGGGAAAAATTGCAGAAATTTCCCTTATTTTAGGGCAAAATTGCAGAAAATTCACTTATTTCAGAGAAAAAAGGAAAAATTTTTTTTATTTTGGGGCAAAAAGGCAGAAATTCCCATTACTTTGGGGCAAAAAGGCAGAAATTCACCTTACTTTGGGCTAAAATTGCAGAAATTTCACATATTTCAAGGCAAGAAGTCAGAAATTTCCCTTAATTTGGGGCAAAAAGGAAGAAATTTCCCTTTTTTATGGCAAAAAGGTATGCATTCCCCTTATTTCGGGCAAAAAGGCAGAAATTCCCCGTATTTTGGAGCAAAATTGCAGAATTTCCCCTAATTGTGGGGCAAAATTCCAGAAATTTTCCTTATTTTGGGGCAAAATTGCAGAAATTTCACTTATTTTGGGGCAAAATTGCAGAAATTTCACTTATTTCAGGGAAAATAGGTAGAAATTTTCCTTATTTTGGGGCAAATAGGCAGAAATTCTCCATATTTTGTTGCAAAAATCAGAAATTTCCCTTATTTTGAGGTAAAATGCTGAAATTCCCCTTTTTTGGGGCAAAAGGCAGAAATTTCCCTTTTTTGGGGCAAATTTGCAGAAATTTCACTTATTTCCGAAAAAAAGGCAGAAATTTTTCTTATTTTGGGGCAAAAAGGCAGAAATTCCTAATATTTTGTTACAAAATTGCAGAAATTTCCCTTATTTTGAAATAAAAAGGCTGTAATTCCCCTTATTGGGGGCAAAAAGGCAGAAATTTTTCTTATTTTGTGGCAAATTTGCAGAAATTTCACTTATTTCAGGGTTATAAGTCAGAAATTTTCCTTATTTTGGGGCAAAAAAGACAGAAATTCCCTTTGTTTTGGGGGAAAAAGACAGAAATTTCACTTATTTAAAGGCAAAAAGGCAAAAGTTCCCCTTATTTTAAAGCAAAAATGAAGAAATTTCTCTTTTTTATGGCAAAAAGTTATGCATTCTTCTTATTTTCAGACAAAAAGGCAGAAATTCCCCATATTTTGGGGCAAAAGGCAGTAATTTCCCTTATTTTTTGGCAAAATTGCAGAAATTTCCCTAATTGTGGGGCAAAAAACAAAATTCCCCTTATTTGGGGCAAAATTGCAGAAATTTCCCTTATTATGAGGAAAAATTGCAGAAATTTCCCTTATTTTACGGCAAAATTGCAGAAATTTCACTAATTGTGGCGCAAAAAGGCAGAAATTCTCCTTATTTTTGGGGAAAACTCAGAAATTCCACTTATTTTGGGGCAAAATTCCAGAAATTTCCCTTATTTTGGGGCAAAATTGCAGAAATTGTACTTATTTTGGGGCAAAATTGCAGAAAATTCACTTATTTCAGGGAAAAAAGCAGAATTTTTTTTTATTTTGGGGCAAAAAAAGAGAAATTCCTAATATTTTGTGCCAAAATTCAGAAATTCCCCTTATTTTGAGGTAAAAAGGCTGAAATTCCCCTTATTTGGGGGCAAAAAGGCAGAAATTTCCCTTATATTGGGGCAAAATTGCAGAAATTTCACTTATTTCAGGGTAATAGTCAGAAATTTTACTTATTTTGGGGCAAAAATGACAGAAATTCCCTTTGTTTTGGGGGAAAAAGACAGAAATTTGACTTATTTAGAGGCAAAAAAGTAGAAATTCCCCTTATTTTAGGGCAAAATTGCAGAAATTTCCCTTATTTGGGGGCAAAAAAACAGAAATTCCCCTTATTTCGTGGCAAAATTCCAGAAATTTCCCTTATTATGGGGAAAAATTGCAGAAATTTCCCTTATTTTAGGGCAAAATTGCAGAAATTTCACTTATTTCAGAGAAAAAAGGCAAAAATTTTTCTTATTTTGGGGCAAAAGGCAGAAATTTCCCTTTTTTTGGTGCAAATTTGCAGAAATTTCACTTATTTCATGGTAATAAGTCAGAAATTTTCCTTATTTTGGGGCCAAAAAACAGAAATTCTCTTTGTTTTGGGGGAAAAAAACAGAAATTCCAGTTATTTAGAGGCAAAAAGGCAAAAGTTCCCCTTATTTTGGAGCAAAAAAGAAGAAATTTCCCTTTTTTATGGCAAAAAGGTATGCATTTTTCTTATTTTCAGACGAAAAGGCAGAAATTCCCCATATTTTGGAGCAAAAGGCAGAAATTCCCCTTATTTGGGGGCAAAATTGCAGAAATTTCCCTAATTGTGGGGCAAAAAACAGAAATTCCCCTTATTTTGAAGCAAAATTGCAGAAATTTCCTTTATTATGGGGATAAATTTCATAAATTTCCCTTATCTTAGGGCAAAATTGCAGAAATTTCACTAATTGTGGGGCAAAAAGGCAGAAATTCTCCTTATTTTGGGGCCAAACTCAGAAATTCCACTTATTTTGGGGCAAAATTCCAGAAATTTACCTTATTTTGGGGCAAAATTGTAGAAATTTTACTTATTTTGTGGCAAAATTGCAGAAATTTCACTTATTTCAGAGAAAAAAAGACAGAAATTTGTTTTATTTTGGGGCAAAAAGGCAGAAATTCCTAATATTTTGTGCCAAAATTAAGAAATTCCCCTTATTTTGAGGTAAAAAGGCTGAAATTCCTTTTATTTGGGGGCAAAAACGCAGAAATTTCCCTTATATTGGGACAAAATTGCAGAAATTTCACTTATTTCAGGATAATAATTCAGAAATTTTCCTTATTTTGGTGTAAAAATGACAGAAATTCTCTTTGTTTTGGGGAAAAAGACAGAAATTCCACATATTTAGAGGCAAAAAAGTAGAAATTCCCCTTATTTTGGGGCAAAAGGCAGAAATTTCCCTTTTTTGGGGGCAAATTTGCAGAAATTTCACTTATTTCCAGGAAAAAAGGCAGAAATTTTCCTTATTTTGGGGCAAAACGGCAGAAATTCCTAATATTTTGTGGCAAAAATGCAGAAATTCCTAATATTTTGTTGCAAAAATGCAGAAAATTCCCTTTTTTTGAGAAAAAAAGGCTGAAATTCCCCTTATTTGGAGGCAAAAAGGCAGAAATTTTTCTTATTTTGGGGCAAATTTGCAGAAATTTCACTTATTTCGGGGTTATAAGTCAGAAATTTTCCTTATTTTGGGGCAAAAAGACAGAAATTCCCTTTGTTTTGGGGGAAAAAGACAGAAATTCCACTTATTTAGAGGCAAAAAGGCTAAAGTTCCCCTTATTTTGGAGCAAAAATGAAGAAATTTCCCTTTTTATGGCAAAAAGGTATGCATTCTTCTTATTTTCAGACAAAAAGGCAGAAATTCCCCATATTTTGGGGCAAAAGGCAGAAATTTCCCTTATTTGGGGGCAAAATTGCAGAAATTTCCCTAATTGTGGGGCAAATAACAGATATTCCCCTTATTTTGGGGCAAAAATGACAGAAATTCCCTTTGTTTTGGGGGAAAAAGACAGAAATTCCACTTATTTAGAGGCAAAAAAGCAGAAATTCCCCTTATTTTAGGGCAAAATTGCAGAAATATCCCTTATTTGGGGGCAAAAAACAGAAATTTTTTTTATTTTGTGGCAAAATTCCAGAAATTTCCCTTATTATGGGGAAAAATTGCAGAAATTTCCCTTATTTTAGGGCAAAATTGCAGAAATTTCACTTATTTCAGAGAAAAAAGGCAAAAATTTTTCTTATTTTGGGGCAAAAGGCAGAAATTTCCCTTTTTTTGGTGCAAATTTGCAGAAATTTCACTTATTTCATGGTAATAAGTCAGAAATTTTCCTTATTTTGGGGCCAAAAAACAGAAATTCTCTTTGTTTTGGGGGAAAAAAACAGAAATTCCAGTTATTTAGAGGCAAAAAGGCAAAAGTTCCCCTTATTTTGGAGCAAAAAAGAAGAAATTTCCCTTTTTTATGGCAAAAAGGTATGCATTTTTCTTATTTTCAGACGAAAAGGCAGAAATTCCCCATATTTTGGAGCAAAAGGCAGAAATTCCCCTTATTTGGGGGCAAAATTGCAGAAATTTCCCTAATTGTGGGGCAAAAAACAGAAATTCCCCTTATTTTGAAGCAAAATTGCAGAAATTTCCTTTATTATGGGGATAAATTTCATAAATTTCCCTTATCTTAGGGCAAAATTGCAGAAATTTCACTAATTGTGGGGCAAAAAGGCAGAAATTCTCCTTATTTTGGGGCCAAACTCAGAAATTCCACTTATTTTGGGGCAAAATTCCAGAAATTTACCTTATTTTGGGGCAAAATTGTAGAAATTTTACTTATTTTGTGGCAAAATTGCAGAAATTTCACTTATTTCAGAGAAAAAAAGACAGAAATTTGTTTTATTTTGGGGCAAAAAGGCAGAAATTCCTAATATTTTGTGCCAAAATTAAGAAATTCCCCTTATTTTGAGGTAAAAAGGCTGAAATTCCTTTTATTTGGGGGCAAAAACGCAGAAATTTCCCTTATATTGGGACAAAATTGCAGAAATTTCACTTATTTCAGGATAATAATTCAGAAATTTTCCTTATTTTGGTGTAAAAATGACAGAAATTCTCTTTGTTTTGGGGAAAAAGACAGAAATTCCACATATTTAGAGGCAAAAAAGTAGAAATTCCCCTTATTTTGGGGCAAAAGGCAGAAATTTCCCTTTTTTGGGGGCAAATTTGCAGAAATTTCACTTATTTCCAGGAAAAAAGGCAGAAATTTTCCTTATTTTGGGGCAAAACGGCAGAAATTCCTAATATTTTGTGGCAAAAATGCAGAAATTCCTAATATTTTGTTGCAAAAATGCAGAAAATTCCCTTTTTTTGAGAAAAAAAGGCTGAAATTCCCCTTATTTGGAGGCAAAAAGGCAGAAATTTTTCTTATTTTGGGGCAAATTTGCAGAAATTTCACTTATTTCGGGGTTATAAGTCAGAAATTTTCCTTATTTTGGGGCAAAAAGACAGAAATTCCCTTTGTTTTGGGGGAAAAAGACAGAAATTCCACTTATTTAGAGGCAAAAAGGCTAAAGTTCCCCTTATTTTGGAGCAAAAATGAAGAAATTTCCCTTTTTATGGCAAAAAGGTATGCATTCTTCTTATTTTCAGACAAAAAGGCAGAAATTCCCCATATTTTGGGGCAAAAGGCAGAAATTTCCCTTATTTGGGGGCAAAATTGCAGAAATTTCCCTAATTGTGGGGCAAATAACAGATATTCCCCTTATTTTGGGGCAAAAATGACAGAAATTCCCTTTGTTTTGGGGGAAAAAGACAGAAATTCCACTTATTTAGAGGCAAAAAAGCAGAAATTCCCCTTATTTTAGGGCAAAATTGCAGAAATATCCCTTATTTGGGGGCAAAAAACAGAAATTTTTTTTATTTTGTGGCAAAATTCCAGAAATTTCCCTTATTATGGGGAAAAATTGCAGAAATTTCCCTTATTTTAGGGCAAAATTGCAGAAATTTCACTTATTTCAGAGAAAAAAGGCAAAAATTTTTTTTATTTTGGGGCAAAAACGCAGAAATTCCCATTACTTTGGGGCAAAAAGGGAGAAATTCACCTTATTTTGGGCTAAAATTGCAGAAATTTCACATATTTCAGGGCAAGAAGTCAGAAATTTCCCTTAATTTGGGGCAGAAATGAAGAAATTTCCCTTTTTTATGGCACAAAGGTATGCATTCCCCTTATTTCGGGCAAAAAGGCAGAAATTCCCCGTATTTTGGAGCAAAATTGCAGAAATTTCCCTAAGTGTGGGGCAAAATTCCAGAAATTTTTCTTATTTTGGGGCAAAATTGCATAAATTTCACTTATTTTGGGCCAAAATTGCAAAATTTTCACTTATTTTGGGGCAAAATTGCAAAAATTTTACTTATTTCAGGGAAAAAAGGCAGAAATTTTCCTTATTTTGGGGCAAAAAGGCAGAAATTCCCCTTATTTTGAGGTAAAATGCTGAAATTCCCCTTATTTTGGGGCAAAAGGCAGAAATTTCCCTATTTTTGGGGCAAATTTGCAGAAATTTCACTTATTTCATGGTAATAAGTCAGAAATTTTCCTTATTTTGGGGCAAAAAAGACAGAAATTTTCTTTGTTTTGGGGGAAAAAAACAGAAATTCCACTTATTAAGAGGCAAAAAGGCAAAAGTTCCCCTTATTTTGGAGCAAAAATGAAGAAATTTCCCTTTTTTAGGGAAAAAAGGTATGCATTTTTCTTATTTTCGGACAAAAAGGCAGAAATTCCCCATATTTTGGGGCAAAAGGCAGAAATTCTGAATATTTTGGGGCAAAATTGCAGAAATTTCCCTAATTGTGGGGCAAAAAACAGAAATTCCCCTTATTTTGAAGCAAAATTGCAGAAATTTCCCTTATTATGGGGAAAAATTGCAGAAATTTCCCTTATTTTAGGGCAAAATTGCAGAAATTTCACTAATTGTGGGGCAAAAAGGCAGAAATTCTCCTTATTTTGGGGCCAAACTCAGAAATTCCACTTATTTTGGGGCAAAATTCCAGAAATTTCCCTTATTTTGGGGCAAAATTTTAGAAATTTTTCTTATTTTGTGGCAAAATTGCAGAAATTTCACTTATTTCAGGGAAAAAAGTCAGAAATTTGTTTTATTTTGGGGCAAAAAGGCAGAAATTCCTAATATTATGTGCCAAAATTAAGAAATTCCCCTTATTTTGAGGTAAAAAGGCTGAAATTCCCCTTATTTGGGGGCAAAAACGCAGAAATTTCCCTTATATTGGCACAAAATTGCAGAAATTTCACTTATTTCAGGGTAATAAGTCAGAAATTTTCCTTATTTTGGGGTAAAAATGACAGAAATTCCCTTTGTTTTGGGGAAAAAGACAGAAATTCCACTTATTTAGAGGCAAAAAAGTAGAAATTCCCCTTATTTTAGGGCAAAATTGCAGAAATTTCTTTTATTTGGGGGCAAAAAAACAGAAATTCCCCTTATTTTGTGGCAAAATTCCAGAAATTTCCCTTATTATGGGGAAAAATTGCAGAAATTCCCCTTATTTTGGGGCAAAATTGCAGAAATTTCCCGAATTGTGGGGCAAAAAACAGAAATTCCCCTTATTTTGTGGCAAAATTCCAGAAATTTCCCTTATTATGGGAAAAAATTGCAGAAATTTTCCTTATTTTAGGGCAAAATTGCAGAAATTTCAGTTATTTCAGAGAAAAAAGGCAAAAATTTTTCTTATTTTGGGGCAAAAAGGCAGAAATTCCCATTATTTTGGGGCAAAAAGGCAGAAATTCACCTTATTTTGGGCTAAAATTGCAGAAATTTAACATATTTCAGGGCAAAAATTCAGAAATTTCCCTTAATTTGGGGCAAAAATGAAGAATTTTCCCTTTTTTATGGCAAAAAGGTATGCATTTTCCTTATTTTGGGCAAAAAGGCAGAAATTCCCCGTATTTTGGAGCAAAATTGCAGAAATTCCCCTAATTGTGGGGCAAAATTCCAGAAATTTTCCTTATTTTGTGGCAAAATTGCAGAAATTTCACTTATTTTGGAGCAAAATTGCAGAAATTTCACTTATTTCAGGGAAAAAAGGCAGAAATTTTCCTTATTTTGGGGCAAAAAGGCAGAAATTCTCCATATTTTGGTGCAAAAATCAGAAATTTCCCTTATTTTGAGGAAAAATGCTGAAATTCCCCTTAATTTGGGGCAAAAGGCAGAAATTTCCCTTTTTTTGGGGCAAATTTGCAGAAATTTCACTTATTTCCAGGAAAAAAGGCAGAAATTTTCCTTATTTTGGGGCAAAAAGGCAGAAATTCCTAATATTTTGTGGCAAAAATGCAGAAATTCCTAATATTTTGTTGCAAAAATGCAGAAAATTCCCTTTTTTTGAGAAAAAAAGGCTGAAATTCCCCTTATTTGGAGGCAAAAAGGCAGAAATTTTTCTTATTTTGGGGCAAATTTGCAGAAATTTCACTTATTTCGGGGTTATAAGTCAGAAATTTTCCTTATTTTGGGGCAAAAAGACAGAAATTCCCTTTGTTTTGGGGGAAAAAGACAGAAATTCCACTTATTTAGAGGCAAAATGGCAAAAGTTCCCCTTATTTTGGAGCAAAAATGAAGAAATTTCCCTTTTTATGGCAAAAAGGTATGCATTCTTCTTATTTTCAGACAAAAAAGCAGAAATTCCCCATATTTTGGGGCAAAAGGCAGAAATTTCCCTTATTTGGGGGCAAAATTGCAGAAATTTCCCTAATTGTGGGGCAAATAACAGATATTCCCCTTATTTTGGGGCAAAAATGACAGAAATTCCCTTTGTTTTGGGGGAAAAAGACAGAAATTCCACTTATTTAGAGGCAAAAAAGCAGAAATTCCCCTTATTTTAGGGCAAAATTGCAGAAATATCCCTTATTTGGGGGCAAAAAACAGAAATTTTTTTTATTTTGTGGCAAAATTCCAGAAATTTCCCTTATTATGGGGAAAAATTGCAGAAATTTCCCTTATTTTAGGGCAAAATTGCAGAAATTTCACTTATTTCAGAGAAAAAAGGCAAAAATTTTTTTATTTTGGGGCAAAAACGCAGAAATTCCCATTACTTTGGGGCAAAAAGGGAGAAATTCACCTTATTTTGGGCTAAAATTGCAGAAATTTCACATATTTCAGGGCAAGAAGTCAGAAATTTCCCTTAATTTGGGGCAGAAATGAAGAAATTTCCCTTTTTTATGGCACAAAGGTATGCATTCCCCTTATTTCGGGCAAAAAGGCAGAAATTCCCCGTATTTTGGAGCAAAATTGCAGAAATTTCCCTAAGTGTGGGGCAAAATTCCAGAAATTTTTCTTATTTTGGGGCAAAATTGCATAAATTTCACTTATTTTGGGCCAAAATTGCAAAATTTTCACTTATTTTGGGGCAAAATTGCAAAAATTTTACTTATTTCAGGGAAAAAAGGCAGAAATTTTCCTTATTTTGGGGCAAAAAGGCAGAAATTCCCCTTATTTTGAGGTAAAATGCTGAAATTCCCCTTATTTTGGGGCAAAAGGCAGAAATTTCCCTATTTTTGGGGCAAATTTGCAGAAATTTCACTTATTTCATGGTAATAAGTCAGAAATTTTCCTTATTTTGGGGCAAAAAAGACAGAAATTTTCTTTGTTTTGGGGGAAAAAAACAGAAATTCCACTTATTAAGAGGCAAAAAGGCAAAAGTTCCCCTTATTTTGGAGCAAAAATGAAGAAATTTCCCTTTTTTAGGGAAAAAAGGTATGCATTTTTCTTATTTTCGGACAAAAAGGCAGAAATTCCCCATATTTTGGGGCAAAAGGCAGAAATTCTGAATATTTTGGGGCAAAATTGCAGAAATTTCCCTAATTGTGGGGCAAAAAACAGAAATTCCCCTTATTTTGAAGCAAAATTGCAGAAATTTCCCTTATTATGGGGAAAAATTGCAGAAATTTCCCTTATTTTAGGGCAAAATTGCAGAAATTTCACTAATTGTGGGGCAAAAAGGCAGAAATTCTCCTTATTTTGGGGCCAAACTCAGAAATTCCACTTATTTTGGGGCAAAATTCCAGAAATTTCCCTTATTTTGGGGCAAAATTTTAGAAATTTTTCTTATTTTGTGGCAAAATTGCAGAAATTTCACTTATTTCAGGGAAAAAAGTCAGAAATTTGTTTTATTTTGGGGCAAAAAGGCAGAAATTCCTAATATTATGTGCCAAAATTAAGAAATTCCCCTTATTTTGAGGTAAAAAGGCTGAAATTCCCCTTATTTGGGGGCAAAAACGCAGAAATTTCCCTTATATTGGCACAAAATTGCAGAAATTTCACTTATTTCAGGGTAATAAGTCAGAAATTTTCCTTATTTTGGGGTAAAAATGACAGAAATTCCCTTTGTTTTGGGGAAAAAGACAGAAATTCCACTTATTTAGAGGCAAAAAAGTAGAAATTCCCCTTATTTTAGGGCAAAATTGCAGAAATTTCTTTTATTTGGGGGCAAAAAAACAGAAATTCCCCTTATTTTGTGGCAAAATTCCAGAAATTTCCCTTATTATGGGGAAAAATTGCAGAAATTCCCCTTATTTTGGGGCAAAATTGCAGAAATTTCCCGAATTGTGGGGCAAAAAACAGAAATTCCCCTTATTTTGTGGCAAAATTCCAGAAATTTCCCTTATTATGGGAAAAAATTGCAGAAATTTTTCTTATTTTAGGGCAAAATTGCAGAAATTTCAGTTATTTCAGAGAAAAAAGGCAAAAATTTTTCTTATTTTGGGGCAAAAAGGCAGAAATTCCCATTATTTTGGGGCAAAAAGGCAGAAATTCACCTTATTTTGGGCTAAAATTGCAGAAATTTAACATATTTCAGGGCAAAAATTCAGAAATTTCCCTTAATTTGGGGCAAAAATGAAGAATTTTCCCTTTTTTATGGCAAAAAGGTATGCATTTTCCTTATTTTGGGCAAAAAGGCAGAAATTCCCCGTATTTTGGAGCAAAATTGCAGAAATTCCCCTAATTGTGGGGCAAAATTCCAGAAATTTTCCTTATTTTGTGGCAAAATTGCAGAAATTTCACTTATTTTGGAGCAAAATTGCAGAAATTTCACTTATTTCAGGGAAAAAAGGCAGAAATTTTCCTTATTTTGGGGCAAAAAGGCAGAAATTCTCCATATTTTGGTGCAAAAATCAGAAATTTCCCTTATTTTGAGGAAAAATGCTGAAATTCCCCTTAATTTGGGGCAAAAGGCAGAAATTTCCCTTTTTTTGGGGCAAATTTGCAGAAATTTCACTTATTTCCAGGAAAAAAGGCAGAAATTTTCCTTATTTTGGGGCAAAAAGGCAGAAATTCCTAATATTTTGTGGCAAAAATGCAGAAATTCCTAATATTTTGTTGCAAAAATGCAGAAAATTCCCTTTTTTTGAGAAAAAAAGGCTGAAATTCCCCTTATTTGGAGGCAAAAAGGCAGAAATTTTTCTTATTTTGGGGCAAATTTGCAGAAATTTCACTTATTTCGGGGTTATAAGTCAGAAATTTTCCTTATTTTGGGGCAAAAAGACAGAAATTCCCTTTGTTTTGGGGGAAAAAGACAGAAATTCCACTTATTTAGAGGCAAAATGGCAAAAGTTCCCCTTATTTTGGAGCAAAAATGAAGAAATTTCCCTTTTTATGGCAAAAAGGTATGCATTCTTCTTATTTTCAGACAAAAAAGCAGAAATTCCCCATATTTTGGGGCAAAAGGCAGAAATTTCCCTTATTTGGGGGCAAAATTGCAGAAATTTCCCTAATTGTGGGGCAAATAACAGATATTCCCCTTATTTTGGGGCAAAAATGACAGAAATTCCCTTTGTTTTGGGGGAAAAAGACAGAAATTCCACTTATTTAGAGGCAAAAAAGCAGAAATTCCCCTTATTTTAGGGCAAAATTGCAGAAATATCCCTTATTTGGGGGCAAAAAACAGAAATTTTTTTTATTTTGTGGCAAAATTCCAGAAATTTCCCTTATTATGGGGAAAAATTGCAGAAATTTCCCTTATTTTAGGGCAAAATTGCAGAAATTTCACTTATTTCAGAGAAAAAAGGCAAAAATTTTTTTATTTTGGGGCAAAAACGCAGAAATTCCCATTACTTTGGGGCAAAAAGGGAGAAATTCACCTTATTTTGGGCTAAAATTGCAGAAATTTCACATATTTCAGGGCAAGAAGTCAGAAATTTCCCTTAATTTGGGGCAGAAATGAAGAAATTTCCCTTTTTTATGGCACAAAGGTATGCATTCCCCTTATTTCGGGCAAAAAGGCAGAAATTCCCCGTATTTTGGAGCAAAATTGCAGAAATTTCCCTAAGTGTGGGGCAAAATTCCAGAAATTTTTCTTATTTTGGGGCAAAATTGCATAAATTTCACTTATTTTGGGCCAAAATTGCAAAATTTTCACTTATTTTGGGGCAAAATTGCAAAAATTTTACTTATTTCAGGGAAAAAAGGCAGAAATTTTCCTTATTTTGGGGCAAAAAGGCAGAAATTCCCCTTATTTTGAGGTAAAATGCTGAAATTCCCCTTATTTTGGGGCAAAAGGCAGAAATTTCCCTATTTTTGGGGCAAATTTGCAGAAATTTCACTTATTTCATGGTAATAAGTCAGAAATTTTCCTTATTTTGGGGCAAAAAAGACAGAAATTTTCTTTGTTTTGGGGGAAAAAAACAGAAATTCCACTTATTAAGAGGCAAAAAGGCAAAAGTTCCCCTTATTTTGGAGCAAAAATGAAGAAATTTCCCTTTTTTAGGGAAAAAAGGTATGCATTTTTCTTATTTTCGGACAAAAAGGCAGAAATTCCCCATATTTTGGGGCAAAAGGCAGAAATTCTGAATATTTTGGGGCAAAATTGCAGAAATTTCCCTAATTGTGGGGCAAAAAACAGAAATTCCCCTTATTTTGAAGCAAAATTGCAGAAATTTCCCTTATTATGGGGAAAAATTGCAGAAATTTCCCTTATTTTAGGGCAAAATTGCAGAAATTTCACTAATTGTGGGGCAAAAAGGCAGAAATTCTCCTTATTTTGGGGCCAAACTCAGAAATTCCACTTATTTTGGGGCAAAATTCCAGAAATTTCCCTTATTTTGGGGCAAAATTTTAGAAATTTTTCTTATTTTGTGGCAAAATTGCAGAAATTTCACTTATTTCAGGGAAAAAAGACAGAAATTTGTTTTATTTTGGGGCAAAAAGGCAGAAATTCCTAATATTATGTGCCAAAATTAAGAAATTCCCCTTATTTTGAGGTAAAAAGGCTGAAATTCCCCTTATTTGGGGGCAAAAACGCAGAAATTTCCCTTATATTGGCACAAAATTGCAGAAATTTCACTTATTTCAGGGTAATAAGTCAGAAATTTTCCTTATTTTGGGGTAAAAATGACAGAAATTCCCTTTGTTTTGGGGAAAAAGACAGAAATTCCACTTATTTAGAGGCAAAAAAGTAGAAATTCCCCTTATTTTAGGGCAAAATTGCAGAAATTTCTTTTATTTGGGGGCAAAAAAACAGAAATTCCCCTTATTTTGTGGCAAAATTCCAGAAATTTCCCTTATTATGGGGAAAAATTGCAGAAATTCCCCTTATTTTGGGGCAAAATTGCAGAAATTTCCCGAATTGTGGGGCAAAAAACAGAAATTCCCCTTATTTTGTGGCAAAATTCCAGAAATTTCCCTTATTATGGGAAAAAATTGCAGAAATTTTCCTTATTTTAGGGCAAAATTGCAGAAATTTCAGTTATTT
Organism: Micromys minutus; assembly: GCF_963924665.1. Lineage (NCBI taxonomy): Eukaryota > Metazoa > Chordata > Mammalia > Rodentia > Muridae > Micromys > Micromys minutus. The sequence goes on from NW_027667467.1 coordinate 10,684,350, forward strand.
CAGAGAAAAAAGGCAAAAATTTTTCTTATTTTGGGGCAAAAAGGCAGAAATTCCCATTATTTTGGGGCAAAAAGGCAGAAATTCACCTTATTTTGGGCTAAAATTGCAGAAATTTAACATATTTCAGGGCAAAAATTCAGAAATTTCCCTTAATTTGGGGCAAAAATGAAGAATTTTCCCTTTTTTATGGCAAAAAGGTATGCATTTTCCTTATTTTGGGCAAAAAGGCAGAAATTCCCCGTATTTTGGAGCAAAATTGCAGAAATTCCCCTAATTGTGGGGCAAAATTCCAGAAATTTTCCTTATTTTGTGGCAAAATTGCAGAAATTTCACTTATTTTGGAGCAAAATTGCAGAAATTTCACTTATTTCAGGGAAAAAAGGCAGAAATTTTCCTTATTTTGGGGCAAAAAGGCAGAAATTCTCCATATTTTGGTGCAAAAATCAGAAATTTCCCTTATTTTGAGGAAAAATGCTGAAATTCCCCTTATTTTGGGGCAAAAGTCAGAAATTTCCCTTTTTTTGGGGCAAATTTGCAGAAATTTCACTTATTTCCAGGAAAAAAGGCAGAAATTTTCCTTATTTTGGGGCAAAAAGGCAGAAATTCCTAATATTTTGTGGCAAAAATGCAGAAATTCCTAATATTTTGTTGCAAAAATGCAGAAAATTCCCTTTTTTTGAGAAAAAAAAGGCTGAAATTCCCCTTATTTGGAGGCAAAAAGGCAGAAATTTTTCTTATTTTGGGGCAAATTTGCAGAAATTTCACTTATTTCGGGGTTATAAGTCAGAAATTTTCCTTATTTTGGGGCAAAAAGACAGAAATTCTCTTTGTTTTGGGGGAAAAAGACAGAAATTCCACTTATTTAGAGGCAAAAAGGCAAAAGTTCCCCTTATTTTGGAGCAAAAATGAAGAAATTTCCCTTTTTATGGCAAAAAGGTATGCATTCTTCTTATTTTCAGACAAAAAGGCAGAAATTCCCCATATTTTGGGGCAAAAGGCAGAAATTTCCCTTATTTGGGGGCAAAATTGCAGAAATTTCCCTAATTGTGGGGCAAAAAACAGATATTCCCCTTATTTTGGGGCAAAAATGACAGAAATTCCCTTTGTTTTGGGGGAAAAAGACAGAAATTCCACTTATTTAGAGGCAAAAAAGCAGAAATTCCCCTTATTTTAGGGCAAAATTGCAGAAATTTCCCTTATTTGGGTGCAAAAAACAGAAATTTTTTTTTATTTTGTGGCATAATTCCAGAAATTTCCCTTATTATGGGGAAAAATTGCAGAAATTTCCCTTATTTTAGGGCAAAATTGCAGAAATTTCACTTATTTCAGAGAAAAAAGGCAAAATTTTTTTTATTTTGGGGCAAAAACGCAGAAATTCCCATTACTTTGGGGCAAAAAGGGAGAAATTCACCTTATTTTGGGCTAAAATTGCAGAAATTTCACATATTTCAGGGCAAGAAGTCAGAAATTTCCCTTAATTTGGGGCAGAAATGAAGACATTTCCCTTTTTCATGGCACAAAGGTATGCATTCCCCTTATTTCGGGCAAAAAGGCAGAAATTCCCCGTATTTTGGAGCAAAATTGCAGAAATTTCCCTAAGTGTGGGGCAAAATTCCAGAAATTTTTCTTATTTTGGGGCAAAATTGCATAAATTTCACTTATTTTGGGCCAAAATTGCAAAATTTTCACTTATTTTGGGGCAAAATTGCAAAAATTTTACTTATTTCAGGGAAAAAAGGCAGAAATTTTCCTTATTTTGGGGCAAAAAGGCAGAAATTCCCCTTATTTTGAGGTAAAATGCTGAAATTCCCCTTATTTTGGGGCAAAAGGCAGAAATTTCCCTATTTTTGGGGCAAATTTGCAGAAATTTCACTTATTTCATGGTAATAAGTCAGAAATTTTCCTTATTTTGGGGCAAGACAGAAATTTTCTTTGTTTTGGGGGAAAAAAACAGAAATTCCACTTATTAAGAGGCAAAAAGGCAAAAGTTTCCCTTATTTTGTAGCAAAATTAAGAGATTTCCCTTTTTTAGGGCAAAAAGGTATGCATTTTTCTTATTTTCGGACAAAAAGGCAGAAATTCCCCATATTTTGGGGCAAAAGGCAGAAATTCTGAATATTTTGGGGCAAAATTGCAGAAATTTCCCTAATTGTGGGGCAAAAAACAGAAATTCCCCTTATTTTGAAGCAAAATTGCAGAAATTTCCCTTATTATGGGGAAAAATTGCAGAAATTTCCCTTGTTTTAGGGCAAAATTGCAGAAATTTCACTAATTGTGGGGCAAAAAGGCAGAAATTCTCCTTATTTTGGGGCCAAACTCAGAAATTCCACTTATTTTGGGGCAAAATTCCAGAAATTTCCCTTATTTTGGGGCAAAATTGTAGAAATTTTACTTATTTTGGGGCAAAATTGCAGAAATTTCACTTATTTCAGGGAAAAAAGGCAGAAATTTTTTTATTTTGGGGCAAAAAGGCAGAAATTCCTAATATTTTGTGCCAAAATTCAGAAATTCCTATTATTTTGAGGTAAAAAGGCTGAAATTCCCCTTATTTGGGGGCAAAAAGGCAGAAATTTCCTTTATATTGGGGCAAAATTGCAGAAATTTGACTTATTTCAGGGTAATAAGTCAGAAATTTTTCTTATTTTTGGGCAAAAATGACAGAAATTCCCTTTGTTTTGGGGGAAAAAGACAAAAATTCCACTTATTTAGAGGCAAAAAAGCAGAAATTCCCCTTATTTTAGGGCAAAATTGCAGAAATTTCCCTTATTTGGGGGCAAAAAAACAGAAATTCCCCTTATTTTGTGGCAAAATTCCAGAAATTTCCCTTATTATGGGGAAGAATTGCAGAAATTTCCCTTATTTTAGGGCAAAATTGCAGAAATTTCACTTATTGCTGTGAAAAGAGGCAAAAATTTTTCTTATTTTGGGGCAAAAAGGCAGAAATTCTCCTTATTTTGGGGCAAAATTGCAGAAATTTCCCTAATTGTGGGGCAAAAAACAGAAATTCCCCTTATTTTGTGGCAAAATTGCAGAAATTTCCCTTATTATGGGGAAAAATTTCAGAAATTTCCCTTATTTTAGGGCAAAATTGCAGAAATTTCACTTATTTCAGAGAAAAAAGGCAAAAATTTTTCTTATTTTGGTGCAAAAATGCAGAAATTCCCAATTTATTGGGGCTAAAAGGCAGAAATTCACCTTATTTTGGGCTAAAATTGCCGAAATTTCACATATTTAAGGGCAAAAAGTCAGAAATTTCCCTCAAATTGGGGCAAAAATGAAGAAATTTCCTATTTTTATGGCAAAAAGGTATGCATTCCCCTTATTTTGGGCAAAAAGGCAGAAATTCCCCGTATTTTGGAGCAAAATGGCAGAAATTCCCCTAATTGTGGGGCAAAATTCGAGAAATTTTCTTTATTTTGGGGCAAAATTGCAGAAATTTCACTTATTTTGGGGCAAAATTGCAGAAATTTCACTTATTTCAGGAAAAAAAGGCATAAATTTTTCCTTATTTTGGGGCAAAAGCAGAAATACCTAATATTTTGTGGCAAAAATGCAGAAATTCCTAATATTTTGTTGCAAAAATGCAGATGTTTCCCTTATTTTGAAATAAAAAGGCTGAAATTCCCCTTATTTAGGGGCAAAAAGGCAGAAATTTTTCTTATTTTGGGGCAAAATTGCAGAAATTTCACCTATTTCAGGGTAATAAGTCAGAAATTTTCCTTATTTTGGGGCGAAAATGACAGAAATTCCATTTGTTTTGGGGGAAAAAGACAGAAATTCCACTTATTTAGAGGCAAAAAAGCAGAAATTCTCCTTATTTTAGGGCAAAATTGCAGAAATTTCCCTTATTTGGGAGCAAAAAAACAGAAATTCCCCTTATTTTGTGGCAAAATTCTAGAAATTTCCCTTATTATGGGAAAAAATTGCAGAAATCCCTTATTTTAGGGCAAAATTGCAGAAATTTCAGTTATTTCAGAGAAAATAGGCAAAAATTTTTCTTATTTTGGGGCAAAAAGGCAGAAATTCCCATTATTTTGGGGCAAAAAGGCAGAAATTCACCTTATTTTAGGCTAAAATTGCAGAAATTTAACATATTTCAGTGCAAAAATTCTGAAATTTCCCTTAATTTGGGGTAAAAATGAAGAAATTTCCCTTTTTTATGGCAAAAAGGTATGCATTCCCTCTATTTTGGGCAAAAAGGCAGAAATTCCCCGTATTTTGAAGCAAAATTGCAGAAATTCCCCTAATTGTGGGGCAAAATTCCAGAAATTTTCCTTATTTTGGGGCAAAATTGCAGAAATTTCACATATTTTGAGGCAAAATTGCAGAAATTTCACTTATTTCAGGGAAAAAAGGCAGAAATTTTCCTTATTTTGGGGAAAAAGGCAGAAATTCTCCATATTTTGGTGCAAAAATCAGAAATTTCCCTTATTTTTGGGCAAAATTGCAGAAATTTCCCTAATTGTGGGACAAAAACAGAAATTCCCCTTATTTTGGGGCAAAATTGCAGAAATTTCCCTTATTATGAGGAAAAATTGCAGAAATTTCCCTTATTTTACGGCAAAATTGCAGAAATTTCACTAATTGTGGCGCAAAAAGGCAGAAATTCTCCTTATTTTGAAGCAAAACTCAGAAATTCCACTTAATTTGGGGAAAAATTCCAGAAATTTCCCTTATTTTGGGGCAAAATTGCAGAAATTTTACTTATTTTGGGGCAAAATTTCAGAAATTTCACTTATTTTGGTGCAAAATTGCAGAAATTTCACTTATTTCAGGGAAAAAAGGCAGAAATTTTCCTTATTTTGGGGAAAAAGGCAGAAATTCTCCATATTTTGGGGCAAAAATCAGAAATTTCTCTTATTTTGAGGTAAAATGCTGAAATTCCCCTTATTTTGGGGCAAAAGGCAGAAATTTCCCTTTTTTGGGGGCAAATTTGCAGAAATTTCACTTATTTCCAGGAAAAAAAGGCAGAAATTTTCCTTATTTTGCGGCAAAAAGGCAGGAATTCCTAATATTTTGTGGCAAAAATGAAGAAATTCCTAATATTTTGTTGCAAAAATGCAGAAATTTCCCTTATTTTGAGATAAAAAGGCTGAAATTCCCTTTATTTAGGGCCAAAAAGGCAGAAATATTTCTTATTTTGGGGCAAATTTGCAGAAATTTCACTTATTTCAGGGTTATAAGTCAGAAATTTTCCTTATTTTGGTGCAAAAAAGACAGAAATTGCCTTTGTTTTGGGGGAAAAGGACAGAAATTCCCTTATTTAGAGGCAAAAAGGCAAAAGTTCCCCTTATTTAGGAGCAAAAATGAAGAAATTTCCCTTTTTTATGGCAAAAAGGTATGCATTCTTCTTATTTTCAGACAAAAAGGCAGAAATTCCCCATATTTTGGGGCACACGGCAGAAATTTCCCTTATTTTTGGGCAAAATTGCAGAAATTTCCCTAATTGGGGGGCAAAAAACAGAAATTCCCCTTATTTTGGGGCAAAATTGCAGAAATTTCCCTTATTATGAGGAAAAATTGCAGAAATTTCCCTTATTTTACGGCAAAATTGCAGAAATTTCACTAATTGTGGCGCAAAAAGTCAGAAATTCTCCTTATTTTGGGGCAAAACTCAGAAATTCCACTTATTTTGGGGCAAAATTCCAGAAATTTCCCTTATTTTGGGGCAAAATTGCAGAAATTTTACTTATTTTGGGGCAAAATTGCAGAAATTTCACTTATTTCAGGGAAAAAACAGAAATTTTCCTTATTTTGGGGCAAAAAGGCAGAAATTCCTAATATTTTGTGCCAAAATTCAGAAATTCCCCTTATTTTGAGGTAAAAAGGCTGAAATTCCCCTTAATTGGGGGCAAAAAGACAGAAATTTCCCTTATATTGGGGAAAAAGTGCAGAAATTTCACTTATTAAAGGGTAATAAGTCAGAAATTTTCCTTATTTTGGGGCAAAAATGACAGAAATTCCCTTTGTTTTGGGGGAAAAAGACAGAAATTCCAGTTATTTAGAGGCAAAAAGCAAAAATTCCCCTTATTTTGGGGCAAAATTGCAGAAATTTCACTTATTTCAGAGAAAAAAGGCAGAAATTTTCCTTATTTTGGGGCAAAAAGGCAGAAATTCCCCTTATTTTGAGGGAAAATGCTGAAATTTTACTTATTTTGGGCCAAAAGGCAGAAATTTTCCTATTTTTGGGACAAATTTGCAGAAATTTCACTTATTTCATGGTAATAAGTCAGAAATTTTTTTTATTTTGGGGCAAAAAAGACAGAAATTCTCTTTGTTTTGGGGGAAAAAAAACAGAAATTCCTCTAATTTAGAGGCAAAAAGGCAAATGTTCCCCTTATTTTGGAGCAAAAATGAAGAAATTTCTCTTTTTTATGGCAAAAAGGTATGCATTTTTCTTATTTTCAGACAAAAAGGCAGAAATTCCCCATATTTTGGGGCAAAAGGCAGAAATTCTCCTTATTTTGGGGCAAAATTGCAGAAATTTCCCTAATTGTGGGGCAAAAAACAGAAATTCCCCTTATTTTGTGGCAAAATTGCAGAAATTTCCCTTATTATGGGGAAAAATTTCAGAAATTTCCCTTATTTTAGGGCAAAATTGCAGAAATTTCACTTATTTCAGAGAAAAAAGGCAAAAATTTTTCTTATTTTGGTGCAAAAATGCAGAAATTCCCAATTTATTGGGGCTAAAAGGCAGAAATTCACCTTATTTTGGGCTAAAATTGCCGAAATTTCACATATTTAAGGGCAAAAAGTCAGAAATTTCCCTCAAATTGGGGCAAAAATGAAGAAATTTCCTATTTTTATGGCAAAAAGGTATGCATTCCCCTTATTTTGGGCAAAAAGGCAGAAATTCCCCGTATTTTGGAGCAAAATGGCAGAAATTCCCCTAATTGTGGGGCAAAATTCGAGAAATTTTCTTTATTTTGGGGCAAAATTGCAGAAATTTCACTTATTTTGGGGCAAAATTGCAGAAATTTCACTTATTTCAGGAAAAAAAGGCATAAATTTTTCCTTATTTTGGGGCAAAAGCAGAAATACCTAATATTTTGTGGCAAAAATGCAGAAATTCCTAATATTTTGTTGCAAAAATGCAGATGTTTCCCTTATTTTGAAATAAAAAGGCTGAAATTCCCCTTATTTAGGGGCAAAAAGGCAGAAATTTTTCTTATTTTGGGGCAAAATTGCAGAAATTTCACCTATTTCAGGGTAATAAGTCAGAAATTTTCCTTATTTTGGGGCGAAAATGACAGAAATTCCATTTGTTTTGGGGGAAAAAGACAGAAATTCCACTTATTTAGAGGCAAAAAAGCAGAAATTCTCCTTATTTTAGGGCAAAATTGCAGAAATTTCCCTTATTTGGGAGCAAAAAAACAGAAATTCCCCTTATTTTGTGGCAAAATTCTAGAAATTTCCCTTATTATGGGAAAAAATTGCAGAAATCCCTTATTTTAGGGCAAAATTGCAGAAATTTCAGTTATTTCAGAGAAAATAGGCAAAAATTTTTCTTATTTTGGGGCAAAAAGGCAGAAATTCCCATTATTTTGGGGCAAAAAGGCAGAAATTCACCTTATTTTAGGCTAAAATTGCAGAAATTTAACATATTTCAGTGCAAAAATTCTGAAATTTCCCTTAATTTGGGGTAAAAATGAAGAAATTTCCCTTTTTTATGGCAAAAAGGTATGCATTCCCTCTATTTTGGGCAAAAAGGCAGAAATTCCCCGTATTTTGAAGCAAAATTGCAGAAATTCCCCTAATTGTGGGGCAAAATTCCAGAAATTTTCCTTATTTTGGGGCAAAATTGCAGAAATTTCACATATTTTGAGGCAAAATTGCAGAAATTTCACTTATTTCAGGGAAAAAAGGCAGAAATTTTCCTTATTTTGGGGAAAAAGGCAGAAATTCTCCATATTTTGGTGCAAAAATCAGAAATTTCCCTTATTTTTGGGCAAAATTGCAGAAATTTCCCTAATTGTGGGACAAAAACAGAAATTCCCCTTATTTTGGGGCAAAATTGCAGAAATTTCCCTTATTATGAGGAAAAATTGCAGAAATTTCCCTTATTTTACGGCAAAATTGCAGAAATTTCACTAATTGTGGCGCAAAAAGGCAGAAATTCTCCTTATTTTGAAGCAAAACTCAGAAATTCCACTTAATTTGGGGAAAAATTCCAGAAATTTCCCTTATTTTGGGGCAAAATTGCAGAAATTTTACTTATTTTGGGGCAAAATTTCAGAAATTTCACTTATTTTGGTGCAAAATTGCAGAAATTTCACTTATTTCAGGGAAAAAAGGCAGAAATTTTCCTTATTTTGGGGCAAAAAGGCAGAAATTCCCCTTATTTTGAGGTAAAATGCTGAAATTCCCCTTATTTTGGGGCAAAAGGCAGAAATTTCCCTATTTTTGGGGCAAATTTGCAGAAATTTCACTTATTTCATGGTAATAAGTCAGAAATTTTCCTTATTTTGGGGCAAAAAAGACAGAAATTTTCTTTGTTTTGGGGGAAAAAAACAGAAATTCCACTTATTAAGAGGCAAAAAGGCAAAAGTTCCCCTTATTTTGGAGCAAAAATGAAGAAATTTCCCTTTTTTAGGGAAAAAAGGTATGCATTTTTCTTATTTTCGGACAAAAAGGCAGAAATTCCCCATATTTTGGGGCAAAAGGCAGAAATTCTGAATATTTTGGGGCAAAATTGCAGAAATTTCCCTAATTGTGGGGCAAAAAACAGAAATTCCCCTTATTTTGTGGCAAAATTGCAGAAATTTCCCTTATTATGGGGAAAAATTGCAGAAATTCCCCTTATTTTGGGGCAAAATTGCAGAAATTTCCCGAATTGTGGGGCAAAAAACAGAAATTCCCCTTATTTTGTGGCAAAATTCCAGAAATTTCCCTTATTATGGGAAAAAATTGCAGAAATTTTCCTTATTTTAGGGCAAAATTGCAGAAATTTCAGTTATTTCAGAGAAAAAAGGCAAAAATTTTTCTTATTTTGGGGCAAAAAGGCAGAAATTCTCCTTATTTTGGGGCCAAACTCAGAAATTCCACTTATTTTGGGGAAAAATTCCAGAAATTTCCCTTATTTTGGGGCAAAATTTTAGAAATTTTTCTTATTTTGTGGCAAAATTGCAGAAATTTCACTTATTTCAGGGAAAAAAGACAGAAATTTGTTTTATTTTGGGGCAAAAAGGCAGAAATTCCTAATATTATGTGCCAAAATTAAGAAATTCCCCTTATTTTGAGGTAAAAAGGCTGAAATTCCCCTTATTTGGGGGCAAAAACGCAGAAATTTCCCTTATATTGGCACAAAATTGCAGAAATTTCACTTATTTCAGGGTAATAAGTCAGAAATTTTCCTTATTTTGGGGTAAAAATGACAGAAATTCCCTTTGTTTTGGGGAAAAAGACAGAAATTCCACTTATTTAGAGGCAAAAAAGTAGAAATTCCCCTTATTTTAGGGCAAAATTGCAGAAATTTCTTTTATTTGGGGGCAAAAAAAACAGAAATTCCCCTTATTTTGTGGCAAAATTCCAGAAATTTCCCTTATTATGGGGAAAAATTGCAGAAATTCCCCTTATTTTGGGGCAAAATTGCAGAAATTTCCCGAATTGTGGGGCAAAAAACAGAAATTCCCCTTATTTTGTGGCAAAATTCCAGAAATTTCCCTTATTATGGGAAAAAATTGCAGAAATTTTCCTTATTTTAGGGCAAAATTGCAGAAATTTCAGTTATTTCAGAGAAAAAAGGCAAAAATTTTTCTTATTTTGGGGCAAAAAGGCAGAAATTCCCATTATTTTGGGGCAAAAAGGCAGAAATTCACCTTATTTTGGGCTAAAATTGCAGAAATTTAACATATTTCAGGGCAAAAATTCAGAAATTTCCCTTAATTTGGGGCAAAAATGAAGAATTTTCCCTTTTTTATGGCAAAAAGGTATGCATTTTCCTTATTTTGGGCAAAAAGGCAGAAATTCCCCGTATTTTGGAGCAAAATTGCAGAAATTCCCCTAATTGTGGGGCAAAATTCCAGAAATTTTCCTTATTTTGTGGCAAAATTGCAGAAATTTCACTTATTTTGGAGCAAAATTGCAGAAATTTCACTTATTTCAGGGAAAAAAGGCAGAAATTTTCCTTATTTTGGGGCAAAAAGGCAGAAATTCTCCATATTTTGGTGCAAAAATCAGAAATTTCCCTTATTTTGAGGAAAAATGCTGAAATTCCCCTTATTTTGGGGCAAAAGTCAGAAATTTCCCTTTTTTTGGGGCAAATTTGCAGAAATTTCACTTATTTCCAGGAAAAAAGGCAGAAATTTTCCTTATTTTGGGGCAAAAAGGCAGAAATTCCTAATATTTTGTGGCAAAAATGCAGAAATTCCTAATATTTTGTTGCAAAAATGCAGAAAATTCCCTTTTTTTGAGAAAAAAAGGCTGAAATTCCCCTTATTTGGAGGCAAAAAGGCAGAAATTTTTCTTATTTTGGGGCAAATTTGCAGAAATTTCACTTATTTCGGGGTTATAAGTCAGAAATTTTCCTTATTTTGGGGCAAAAAGACAGAAATTCCCTTTGTTTTGGGGGAAAAAGACAGAAATTCCACTTATTTAGAGGCAAAAAGGCAAAAGTTCCCATTATTTTGGAGCAAAAATGAAGAAATTTCCCTTTTTATGGCAAAAAGGTATGCATTCTTCTTATTTTCAGACAAAAAGGCAGAAATTCCCCATATTTTGGGGCAAAAGGCAGAAATTTCCCTTATTTGGGGGCAAAATTGCAGAAATTTCCCTAATTGTGGGGCAAAAAACAGATATTCCCCTTATTTTGGGGCAAAAATGACAGAAATTCCCTTTGTTTTGGGGGAAAAAGACAGAAATTCCACTTATTTAGAGGCAAAAAAGCAGAAATTCCCCTTATTTTAGGGCAAAATTGCAGAAATTTCCCTTATTTGGGGGCAAAAAACAGAAATTTTTTTTATTTTGTGGCAAAATTCCAGAAATTTCCCTTATTATGGGGAAAAATTGCAGAAATTTCCCTTATTTTAGGGCAAAATTGCAGAAATTTCACTTATTTCAGAGAAAAAAGGCAAAATTTTTTTTATTTTGGGGCAAAAACGCAGAAATTCCCATTACTTTGGGGCAAAAAGGGAGAAATTCACCTTATTTTGGGCTAAAATTGCAGAAATTTCACATATTTCAGGGCAAGAAGTCAGAAATTTCCCTTAATTTGGGGCAGAAATGAAGACATTTCCCTTTTTTATGGCACAAAGGTATGCATTCCCCTTATTTCGGGCAAAAAGGCAGAAATTCCCCGTATTTTGGAGCAAAATTGCAGAAATTTCCCTAAGTGTGGGGCAAAATTCCAGAAATTTTTCTTATTTTGGGGCAAAATTGCATAAATTTCACTTATTTTGGGCCAAAATTGCAAAATTTTCACTTATTTTGGGGCAAAATTGCAAAAATTTTACTTATTTCAGGGAAAAAAGGCAGAAATTTTCCTTATTTTGGGGCAAAAAGGCAGAAATTCCCCTTATTTTGAGGTAAAATGCTGAAATTCCCCTTATTTTGGGGCAAAAGGCAGAAATTTCCCTATTTTTGGGGCAAATTTGCAGAAATTTCACTTATTTCATGGTAATAAGTCAGAAATTTTCCTTATTTTGGGGCAAGACAGAAATTTTCTTTGTTTTGGGGGAAAAAAACAGAAATTCCACTTATTAAGAGGCAAAAAGGCAAAAGTTTCCCTTATTTTGTAGCAAAATTAAGAGATTTCCCTTTTTTAGGGCAAAAAGGTATGCATTTTTCTTATTTTCGGACAAAAAGGCAGAAATTCCCCATATTTTGGGGCAAAAGGCAGAAATTCTGAATATTTTGGGGCAAAATTGCAGAAATTTCCCTAATTGTGGGGCAAAAAACAGAAATTCCCCTTATTTTGAAGCAAAATTGCAGAAATTTTCCTTATTATGGGGAAAAATTGCAGAAATTTCCCTTGTTTTAGGGCAAAATTGCAGAAATTTCACTAATTGTGGGGCAAAAAGGCAGAAATTCTCCTTATTTTGGGGCCAAACTCAGAAATTCCACTTATTTTGGGGCAAAATTCCAGAAATTTCCCTTATTTTGGGGCAAAATTGTAGAAATTTTACTTATTTTGGGGCAAAATTGCAGAAATTTCACTTATTTCAGGGAAAAAAGGCAGAAATTTTTTTATTTTGGGGCAAAAAGGCAGAAATTCCTAATATTTTGTGCCAAAATTCAGAAATTCCTATTATTTTGAGGTAAAAAGGCTGAAATTCCCCTTATTTGGGGGCAAAAAGGCAGAAATTTCCTTTATATTGGGGCAAAATTGCAGAAATTTGACTTATTTCAGGGTAATAAGTCAGAAATTTTTCTTATTTTTGGGCAAAAATGACAGAAATTCCCTTTGTTTTGGGGGAAAAAGACAAAAATTCCACTTATTTAGAGGCAAAAAAGCAGAAATTCTCCTTATTTTAGGGCAAAATTGCAGAAATTTCCCTTATTTGGGAGCAAAAAAACAGAAATTCCCCTTATTTTGTGGCAAAATTCTAGAAATTTCCCTTATTATGGGAAAAAATTGCAGAAATCCCTTATTTTAGGGCAAAATTGCAGAAATTTCAGTTATTTCAGAGAAAATAGGCAAAAATTTTTCTTATTTTGGGGCAAAAAGGCAGAAATTCCCATTATTTTGGGGCAAAAAGGCAGAAATTCACCTTATTTTAGGCTAAAATTGCAGAAATTTAACATATTTCAGTGCAAAAATTCTGAAATTTCCCTTAATTTGGGGTAAAAATGAAGAAATTTCCCTTTTTTATGGCAAAAAGGTATGCATTCCCTCTATTTTGGGCAAAAAGGCAGAAATTCCCCGTATTTTGAAGCAAAATTGCAGAAATTCCCCTAATTGTGGGGCAAAATTCCAGAAATTTTCCTTATTTTGGGGCAAAATTGCAGAAATTTCACATATTTTGAGGCAAAATTGCAGAAATTTCACTTATTTCAGGGAAAAAAGGCAGAAATTTTCCTTATTTTGGGGAAAAAGGCAGAAATTCTCCATATTTTGGTGCAAAAATCAGAAATTTCCCTTATTTTTGGGCAAAATTGCAGAAATTTCCCTAATTGTGGGACAAAAACAGAAATTCCCCTTATTTTGGGGCAAAATTGCAGAAATTTCCCTTATTATGAGGAAAAATTGCAGAAATTTCCCTTATTTTACGGCAAAATTGCAGAAATTTCACTAATTGTGGCGCAAAAAGGCAGAAATTCTCCTTATTTTGAAGCAAAACTCAGAAATTCCACTTAATTTGGGGAAAAATTCCAGAAATTTCCCTTATTTTGGGGCAAAATTGCAGAAATTTTACTTATTTTGGGGCAAAATTTCAGAAATTTCACTTATTTTGGTGCAAAATTGCAGAAATTTCACTTATTTCAGGGAAAAAAGGCAGAAATTTTCCTTATTTTGGGGCAAAAAGGCAGAAATTCCCCTTATTTTGAGGTAAAATGCTGAAATTCCCCTTATTTTGGGGCATAAGGCAGAAATTTCCCTATTTTTGGGGCAAATTTGCAGAAATTTCACTTATTTCATGGTAATAAGTCAGAAATTTTCCTTATTTTGGGGCAAAAAAGACAGAAATTTTCTTTGTTTTGGGGGAAAAAAACAGAAATTCCACTTATTAAGAGGCAAAAAGGCAAAAGTTCCCCTTATTTTGGAGCAAAAATTAAGAAATTTCCCTTTTTTAGGGAAAAAAGGTATGCATTTTTCTTATTTTCGGACAAAAAGGCAGAAATTCCCCATATTTTGGGGCAAAAGGCAGAAATTCTGAATATTTTGGGGCAAAATTGCAGAAATTTCCCTAATTGTGGGGCAAAAAACAGAAATTCCCCTTATTTTGTGGCAAAATTGCAGAAATTTCCCTTATTATGGGGAAAAATTGCAGAAATTCCCCTTATTTTGGGGCAAAATTGCAGAAATTTCCCGAATTGTGGGGCAAAAAACAGAAATTCCCCTTATTTTGTGGCAAAATTCCAGAAATTTCCCTTATTATGGGAAAAAATTGCAGAAATTTTCCTTATTTTAGGGCAAAATTGCAGAAATTTCAGTTATTTCAGAGAAAAAAGGCAAAAATTTTTCTTATTTTGGGGCAAAAAGGCAGAAATTCTCCTTATTTTGGGGCCAAACTCAGAAATTCCACTTATTTTGGGGAAAAATTCCAGAAATTTCCCTTATTTTGGGGCAAAATTTTAGAAATTTTTCTTATTTTGTGGCAAAATTGCAGAAATTTCACTTATTTCAGGGAAAAAAGACAGAAATTTGTTTTATTTTGGGGCAAAAAGGCAGAAATTCCTAATATTATGTGCCAAAATTAAGAAATTCCCCTTATTTTGAGGTAAAAAGGCTGAAATTCCCCTTATTTGGGGGCAAAAACGCAGAAATTTCCCTTATATTGGCACAAAATTGCAGAAATTTCACTTATTTCAGGGTAATAAGTCAGAAATTTTCCTTATTTTGGGGTAAAAATGACAGAAATTCCCTTTGTTTTGGGGAAAAAGACAGAAATTCCACTTATTTAGAGGCAAAAAAGTAGAAATTCCCCTTATTTTAGGGCAAAATTGCAGAAATTTCTTTTATTTGGGGGCAAAAAAACAGAAATTCCCCTTATTTTGTGGCAAAATTCCAGAAATTTCCCTTATTATGGGGAAAAATTGCAGAAATTCCCCTTATTTTGGGGCAAAATTGCAGAAATTTCCCGAATTGTGGGGCAAAAAACAGAAATTCCCCTTATTTTGTGGCAAAATTCCAGAAATTTCCCTTATTATGGGAAAAAATTGCAGAAATTTTCCTTATTTTAGGGCAAAATTGCAGAAATTTCAGTTATTTCAGAGAAAAAAGGCAAAAATTTTTCTTATTTTGGGGCAAAAAGGCAGAAATTCCCATTATTTTGGGGCAAAAAGGCAGAAATTCACCTTATTTTGGGCTAAAATTGCAGAAATTTAACATATTTCAGGGCAAAAATTCAGAAATTTCCCTTAATTTGGGGCAAAAATGAAGAATTTTCCCTTTTTTATGGCAAAAAGGTATGCATTTTCCTTATTTTGGGCAAAAAGGCAGAAATTCCCCGTATTTTGGAGCAAAATTGCAGAAATTCCCCTAATTGTGGGGCAAAATTCCAGAAATTTTCCTTATTTTGTGGCAAAATTGCAGAAATTTCACTTATTTTGGAGCAAAATTGCAGAAATTTCACTTATTTCAGGGAAAAATGCAGAAATTTTCCTTATTTTGGGGCAAAAAGGCAGAAATTCTCCATATTTTGGTGCAAAAATCAGAAATTTCCCTTATTTTGAGGAAAAATGCTGAAATTCCCCTTATTTTGGGGCAAAAGTCAGAAATTTCCCTTTTTTTGGGGCAAATTTGCAGAAATTTCACTTATTTCCAGGAAAAAAGGCAGAAATTTTCCTTATTTTGGGGCAAAAAGGCAGAAATTCCTAATATTTTGTGGCAAAAATGCAGAAATTCCTAATATTTTGTTGCAAAAATGCAGAAAATTCCCTTTTTTTGAGAAAAAAAGGCTGAAATTCCCCTTATTTGGAGGCAAAAAGGCAGAAATTTTTCTTATTTTGGGGCAAATTTGCAGAAATTTCACTTATTTCGGGGTTATAAGTCAGAAATTTTCCTTATTTTGGGGCAAAAAGACAGAAATTCTCTTTGTTTTGGGGGAAAAAGACAGAAATTCCACTTATTTAGAGGCAAAAAGGCAAAAGTTCCCCTTATTTTGGAGCAAAAATGAAGAAATTTCCCTTTTTATGGCAAAAAGGTATGCATTCTTCTTATTTTCAGACAAAAAGGCAGAAATTCCCCATATTTTGGGGCAAAAGGCAGAAATTTCCCTTATTTGGGGGCAAAATTGCAGAAATTTCCCTAATTGTGGGGCAAAAAACAGATATTCCCCTTATTTTGGGGCAAAAATGACAGAAATTCCCTTTGTTTTGGGGGAAAAAGACAGAAATTCCACTTATTTAGAGGCAAAAAAGCAGAAATTCCCCTTATTTTAGGGCAAAATTGCAGAAATTTCCCTTATTTGGGGGCAAAAAACAGAAATTTTTTTTATTTTGTGGCAAAATTCCAGAAATTTCCCTTATTATGGGGAAAAATTGCAGAAATTTCCCTTATTTTAGGGCAAAATTGCAGAAATTTCACTTATTTCAGAGAAAAAAGGCAAAATTTTTTTTATTTTGGGGCAAAAACGCAGAAATTCCCATTACTTTGGGGCAAAAAGGGAGAAATTCACCTTATTTTGGGCTAAAATTGCAGAAATTTCACATATTTCAGGGCAAGAAGTCAGAAATTTCCCTTAATTTGGGGCAGAAATGAAGACATTTCCCTTTTTTATGGCACAAAGGTATGCATTCCCCTTATTTCGGACAAAAAGGCAGAAATTCCCCGTATTTTGGAGCAAAATTGCAGAAATTTCCCTAAGTGTGGGGCAAAATTCCAGAAATTTTTCTTATTTTGGGGCAAAATTGCATAAATTTCACTTATTTTGGGCCAAAATTGCAAAATTTTCACTTATTTTGGGGCAAAATTGCAAAAATTTTACTTATTTCAGGGAAAAAAGGCAGAAATTTTCCTTATTTTGGGGCAAAAAGGCAGAAATTCCCCTTATTTTGAGGTAAAATGCTGAAATTCCCCTTATTTTGGGGCAAAAGGCAGAAATTTCCCTATTTTTGGGGCAAATTTGCAGAAATTTCACTTATTTCATGGTAATAAGTCAGAAATTTTCCTTATTTTGGGGCAAGACAGAAATTTTCTTTGTTTTGGGGGAAAAAAACAGAAATTCCACTTATTAAGAGGCAAAAAGGCAAAAGTTTCCCTTATTTTGTAGCAAAATTAAGAGATTTCCCTTTTTTAGGGCAAAAAGGTATGCATTTTTCTTATTTTCGGACAAAAAGGCAGAAATTCCCCATATTTTGGGGCAAAAGGCAGAAATTCTGAATATTTTGGGGCAAAATTGCAGAAATTTACCTAATTGTGGGGCAAAAAACAGAAATTCCCCTTATTTTGAAGCAAAATTGCAGAAATTTCCCTTATTATGGGGAAAAATTGCAGAAATTTCCCTTGTTTTAGGGCAAAATTGCAGAAATTTCACTAATTGTGGGGCAAAAAGGCAGAAATTCTCCTTATTTTGGGGCCAAACTCAGAAATTCCACTTATTTTGGGGCAAAATTCCAGAAATTTCCCTTATTTTGGGGCAAAATTGTAGAAATTTTACTTATTTTGGGGCAAAATTGCAGAAATTTCACTTATTTCAGGGAAAAAAAGGCAGAAATTTTTTTATTTTGGGGCAAAAAGGCAGAAATTCCTAATATTTTGTGCCAAAATTCAGAAATTCCTATTATTTTGAGGTAAAAAGGCTGAAATTCCCCTTATTTGGGGGCAAAAAGGCAGAAATTTCCTTTATATTGGGGCAAAATTGCAGAAATTTGACTTATTTCAGGGTAATAAGTCAGAAATTTTTCTTATTTTTGGGCAAAAATGACAGAAATTCCCTTTGTTTTGGGGGAAAAAGACAAAAATTCCACTTATTTAGAGGCAAAAAAGCAGAAATTCTCCTTATTTTAGGGCAAAATTGCAGAAATTTCCCTTATTTGGGAGCAAAAAAACAGAAATTCCCCTTATTTTGTGGCAAAATTCTAGAAATTTCCCTTATTATGGGAAAAAATTGCAGAAATCCCTTATTTTAGGGCAAAATTGCAGAAATTTCAGTTATTTCAGAGAAAATAGGCAAAAATTTTTCTTATTTTGGGGCAAAAAGGCAGAAATTCCCATTATTTTGGGGCAAAAAGGCAGAAATTCACCTTATTTTAGGCTAAAATTGCAGAAATTTAACATATTTCAGTGCAAAAATTCTGAAATTTCCCTTAATTTGGGGTAAAAATGAAGAAATTTCCCTTTTTTATGGCAAAAAGGTATGCATTCCCTCTATTTTGGGCAAAAAGGCAGAAATTCCCCGTATTTTGAAGCAAAATTGCAGAAATTCCCCTAATTGTGGGGCAAAATTCCAGAAATTTTCCTTATTTTGGGGCAAAATTGCAGAAATTTCACATATTTTGAGGCAAAATTGCAGAAATTTCACTTATTTCAGGGAAAAAAGGCAGAAATTTTCCTTATTTTGGGGAAAAAGGCAGAAATTCTCCATATTTTGGTGCAAAAATCAGAAATTTCCCTTATTTTTGGGCAAAATTGCAGAAATTTCCCTAATTGTGGGACAAAAACAGAAATTCCCCTTATTTTGGGGCAAAATTGCAGAAATTTCCCTTATTATGAGGAAAAATTGCAGAAATTTCCCTTATTTTACGGCAAAATTGCAGAAATTTCACTAATTGTGGCGCAAAAAGGCAGAAATTCTCCTTATTTTGAAGCAAAACTCAGAAATTCCACTTAATTTGGGGAAAAATTCCAGAAATTTCCCTTATTTTGGGGCAAAATTGCAGAAATTTTACTTATTTTGGGGCAAAATTTCAGAAATTTCACTTATTTTGGTGCAAAATTGCAGAAATTTCACTTATTTCAGGGAAAAAAGGCAGAAATTTTCCTTATTTTGGGGCAAAAAGGCAGAAATTCCCCTTATTTTGAGGTAAAATGCTGAAATTCCCCTTATTTTGGGGCAAAAGGCAGAAATTTCCCTATTTTTGGGGCAAATTTGCAGAAATTTCACTTATTTCATGGTAATAAGTCAGAAATTTTCCTTATTTTGGGGCAAAAAAGACAGAAATTTTCTTTGTTTTGGGGGAAAAAAACAGAAATTCCACTTATTAAGAGGCAAAAAGGCAAAAGTTCCCCTTATTTTGGAGCAAAAATGAAGAAATTTCCCTTTTTTAGGGAAAAAAGGTATGCATTTTTCTTATTTTCGGACAAAAAGGCAGAAATTCCCCATATTTTGGGGCAAAAGGCAGAAATTCTGAATATTTTGGGGCAAAATTGCAGAAATTTCCCTAATTGTGGGGCAAAAAACAGAAATTCCCCTTATTTTGTGGCAAAATTGCAGAAATTTCCCTTATTATGGGGAAAAATTGCAGAAATTCCCCTTATTTTGGGGCAAAATTGCAGAAATTTCCCGAATTGTGGGGCAAAAAACAGAAATTCCCCTTATTTTGTGGCAAAATTCCAGAAATTTCCCTTATTATGGGAAAAAATTGCAGAAATTTTCCTTATTTTAGGGCAAAATTGCAGAAATTTCAGTTATTTCAGAGAAAAAAGGCAAAAATTTTTCTTATTTTGGGGCAAAAAGGCAGAAATTCTCCTTATTTTGGGGCCAAACTCAGAAATTCCACTTATTTTGGGGAAAAATTCCAGAAATTTCCCTTATTTTGGGGCAAAATTTTAGAAATTTTTCTTATTTTGTGGCAAAATTGCAGAAATTTCACTTATTTCAGGGAAAAAAGACAGAAATTTGTTTTATTTTGGGGCAAAAAGGCAGAAATTCCTAATATTATGTGCCAAAATTAAGAAATTCCCCTTATTTTGAGGTAAAAAGGCTGAAATTCCCCTTATTTGGGGGCAAAAACGCAGAAATTTCCCTTATATTGGCACAAAATTGCAGAAATTTCACTTATTTCAGGGTAATAAGTCAGAAATTTTCCTTATTTTGGGGTAAAAATGACAGAAATTCCCTTTGTTTTGGGGAAAAAGACAGAAATTCCACTTATTTAGAGGCAAAAAAGTAGAAATTCCCCTTATTTTAGGGCAAAATTGCAGAAATTTCTTTTATTTGGGGGCAAAAAAACAGAAATTCCCCTTATTTTGTGGCAAAATTCCAGAAATTTCCCTTATTATGGGGAAAAATTGCAGAAATTCCCCTTATTTTGGGGCAAAATTGCAGAAATTTCCCGAATTGTGGGGCAAAAAACAGAAATTCCCCTTATTTTGTGGCAAAATTCCAGAAATTTCCCTTATTATGGGAAAAAATTGCAGAAATTTTCCTTATTTTAGGGCAAAATTGCAGAAATTTCAGTTATTTCAGAGAAAAAAGGCAAAAATTTTTCTTATTTTGGGGCAAAAAGGCAGAAATTCCCATTATTTTGGGGCAAAAAGGCAGAAATTCACCTTATTTTGGGCTAAAATTGCAGAAATTTAACATATTTCAGGGCAAAAATTCAGAAATTTCCCTTAATTTGGGGCAAAAATGAAGAATTTTCCCTTTTTTATGGCAAAAAGGTATGCATTTTCCTTATTTTGGGCAAAAAGGCAGAAATTCCCCGTATTTTGGAGCAAAATTGCAGAAATTCCCCTAATTGTGGGGCAAAATTCCAGAAATTTTCCTTATTTTGTGGCAAAATTGCAGAAATTTCACTTATTTTGGAGCAAAATTGCAGAAATTTCACTTATTTCAGGGAAAAAAGGCAGAAATTTTCCTTATTTTGGGGCAAAAAGGCAGAAATTCTCCATATTTTGGTGCAAAAATCAGAAATTTCCCTTATTTTGAGGAAAAATGCTGAAATTCCCCTTATTTTGGGGCAAAAGTCAGAAATTTCCCTTTTTTGGGGCAAATTTGCAGAAATTTCACTTATTTCCAGGAAAAAAGGCAGAAATTTTCCTTATTTTGGGGCAAAAAGGCAGAAATTCCTAATATTTTGTGGCAAAAATGCAGAAATTCCTAATATTTTGTTGCAAAAATGCAGAAAATTCCCTTTTTTTGAGAAAAAAAGGCTGAAATTCCCCTTATTTGGAGGCAAAAAGGCAGAAATTTTTCTTATTTTGGGGCAAATTTGCAGAAATTTCACTTATTTCGGGGTTATAAGTCAGAAATTTTCCTTATTTTGGGGCAAAAGACAGAAATTCTCTTTGTTTTGGGGGAAAAAGACAGAAATTCCACTTATTTAGAGGCAAAAAGGCAAAAGTTCCCCTTATTTTGGAGCAAAAATGAAGAAATTTCCCTTTTTATGGCAAAAAGGTATGCATTCTTCTTATTTTCAGACAAAAAGGCAGAAATTCCCCATATTTTGGGGCAAAAGGCAGAAATTTCCCTTATTTGGGGGCAAAATTGCAGAAATTTCCCTAATTGTGGGGCAAAAAACAGATATTCCCCTTATTTTGGGGCAAAAATGACAGAAATTCCCTTTGTTTTGGGGGAAAAAGACAGAAATTCCACTTATTTAGAGGCAAAAAAGCAGAAATTCCCCTTATTTTAGGGCAAAATTGCAGAAATTTCCCTTATTTGGGGGCAAAAAACAGAATTTTTTTTTATTTTGTGGCAAAATTCCAGAAATTTCCCTTATTATGGGGAAAAATTGCAGAAATTTCCCTTATTTTAGGGCAAAATTGCAGAAATTTCACTTATTTCAGAGAAAAAAGGCAAAATTTTTTTTATTTTGGGGCAAAAACGCAGAAATTCCCATTACTTTGGGGCAAAAAGGGAGAAATTCACCTTATTTTGGGCTAAAATTGCAGAAATTTCACATATTTCAGGGCAAGAAGTCAGAAATTTCCCTTAATTTGGGGCAGAAATGAAGACATTTCCCTTTTTTATGGCACAAAGGTATGCATTCCCCTTATTTCGGGCAAAAAGGCAGAAATTCCCCGTATTTTGGAGCAAAATTGCAGAAATTTCCCTAAGTGTGGGGCAAAATTCCAGAAATTTTTCTTATTTTGGGGCAAAATTGCATAAATTTCACTTATTTTGGGCCAAAATTGCAAAATTTTCACTTATTTTGGGGCAAAATTGCAAAAATTTTACTTATTTCAGGGAAAAAAGGCAGAAATTTTCCTTATTTTGGTGCAAAAAGGCAGAAATTCCCCTTATTTTGAGGTAAAATGCTGAAATTCCCCTTATTTTGGGGCAAAAGGCAGAAATTTCCCTATTTTTGGGGCAAATTTGCAGAAATTTCACTTATTTCATGGTAATAAGTCAGAAATTTTCCTTATTTTGGGGCAAGACAGAAATTTTCTTTGTTTTGGGGGAAAAAAACAGAAATTCCACTTATTAAGAGGCAAAAAGGCAAAAGTTTCCCTTATTTTGTAGCAAAATTAAGAGATTTCCCTTTTTTAGGGCAAAAAGGTATGCATTTTTCTTATTTTCGGACAAAAAGGCAGAAATTCCCCATATTTTGGGGCAAAAGGCAGAAATTCTGAATATTTTGGGGCAAAATTGCAGAAATTTCCCTAATTGTGGGGCAAAAAACAGAAATTCCCCTTATTTTGAAGCAAAATTGCAGAAATTTCCCTTATTATGGGGAAAAATTGCAGAAATTTCCCTTGTTTTAGGGCAAAATTGCAGAAATTTCACTAATTGTGGGGCAAAAAGGCAGAAATTCTCCTTATTTTGGGGCCAAACTCAGAAATTCCACTTATTTTGGGGCAAAATTCCAGAAATTTCCCTTATTTTGGGGCAAAATTGTAGAAATTTTACTTATTTTGGGGCAAAATTGCAGAAATTTCACTTATTTCAGGGAAAAAAGGCAGAAATTTTTTTATTTTGGGGCAAAAAGGCAGAAATTCCTAATATTTTGTGCCAAAATTCAGAAATTCCTATTATTTTGAGGTAAAAAGGCTGAAATTCCCCTTATTTGGGGGCAAAAAGGCAGAAATTTCCTTTATATTGGGGCAAAATTGCAGAAATTTGACTTATTTCAGGGTAATAAGTCAGAAATTTTTCTTATTTTTGGGCAAAAATGACAGAAATTCCCTTTGTTTTGGGGGAAAAAGACAAAAATTCCACTTATTTAGAGGCAAAAAAGCAGAAATTCCCCTTATTTTAGGGCAAAATTGCAGAAATTTCCCTTATTTGGGGGCAAAAAAACAGAAATTCCCCTTATTTTGTGGCAAAATTCCAGAAATTTCCCTTATTATGGGGAAGAATTGCAGAAATTTCCCTTATTTTAGGGCAAAATTGCAGAAATTTCACTTATTGCTGAGAAAAGAGGCAAAAATTTTTCTTATTTTGGGGCAAAAAGGCAGAAATTCTCCTTATTTTGGGGCAAAATTGCAGAAATTTCCCTAATTGTGGGGCAAAAAACAGAAATTCCCCTTATTTTGTGGCAAAATTGCAGAAATTTCCCTTATTATGGGGAAAAATTTCAGAAATTTCCCTTATTTTAGGGCAAAATTGCAGAAATTTCACTTATTTCAGAGAAAAAAGGCAAAAATTTTTCTTATTTTGGTGCAAAAATGCAGAAATTCCCAATTTATTGGGGCTAAAAGGCAGAAATTCACCTTATTTTGGGCTAAAATTGCCGAAATTTCACATATTTAAGGGCAAAAAGTCAGAAATTTCCCTCAAATTGGGGCAAAAATGAAGAAATTTCCTATTTTTATGGCAAAAAGGTATGCATTCCCCTTATTTTGGGCAAAAAGGCAGAAATTCCCCGTATTTTGGAGCAAAATGGCAGAAATTCCCCTAATTGTGGGGCAAAATTCGAGAAATTTTCTTTATTTTGGGGCAAAATTGCAGAAATTTCACTTATTTTGGGGCAAAATTGCAGAAATTTCACTTATTTCAGGAAAAAAAGGCATAAATTTTTCCTTATTTTGGGGCAAAAGCAGAAATACCTAATATTTTGTGGCAAAAATGCAGAAATTCCTAATATTTTGTTGCAAAAATGCAGATGTTTCCCTTATTTTGAAATAAAAAGGCTGAAATTCCCCTTATTTAGGGGCAAAAAGGCAGAAATTTTTCTTATTTTGGGGCAAAATTGCAGAAATTTCACCTATTTCAGGGTAATAAGTCAGAAATTTTCCTTATTTTGGGGCGAAAATGACAGAAATTCCATTTGTTTTGGGGGAAAAAGACAGAAATTCCACTTATTTAGAGGCAAAAAAGCAGAAATTCTCCTTATTTTAGGGCAAAATTGCAGAAATTTCCCTTATTTGGGAGCAAAAAAACAGAAATTCCCCTTATTTTGTGGCAAAATTCTAGAAATTTCCCTTATTATGGGAAAAAATTGCAGAAATCCCTTATTTTAGGGCAAAATTGCAGAAATTTCAGTTATTTCAGAGAAAATAGGCAAAAATTTTTCTTATTTTGGGGCAAAAAGGCAGAAATTCCCATTATTTTGGGGCAAAAAGGCAGAAATTCACCTTATTTTAGGCTAAAATTGCAGAAATTTAACATATTTCAGTGCAAAAATTCTGAAATTTCCCTTAATTTGGGGTAAAAATGAAGAAATTTCCCTTTTTTATGGCAAAAAGGTATGCATTCCCTCTATTTTGGGCAAAAAGGCAGAAATTCCCCGTATTTTGAAGCAAAATTGCAGAAATTCCCCTAATTGTGGGGCAAAATTCCAGAAATTTTCCTTATTTTGGGGCAAAATTGCAGAAATTTCACATATTTTGAGGCAAAATTGCAGAAATTTCACTTATTTCAGGGAAAAAAGGCAGAAATTTTCCTTATTTTGGGGAAAAAGGCAGAAATTCTCCATATTTTGGTGCAAAAATCAGAAATTTCCCTTATTTTTGGGCAAAATTGCAGAAATTTCCCTAATTGTGGGACAAAAACAGAAATTCCCCTTATTTTGGGGCAAAATTGCAGAAATTTCCCTTATTATGAGGAAAAATTGCAGAAATTTCCCTTATTTTACGGCAAAATTGCAGAAATTTCACTAATTGTGGCGCAAAAAGGCAGAAATTCTCCTTATTTTGAAGCAAAACTCAGAAATTCCACTTAATTTGGGGAAAAATTCCAGAAATTTCCCTTATTTTGGGGCAAAATTGCAGAAATTTTACTTATTTTGGGGCAAAATTTCAGAAATTTCACTTATTTTGGTGCAAAATTGCAGAAATTTCACTTATTTCAGGGAAAAAAGGCAGAAATTTTCCTTATTTTGGGGAAAAAGGCAGAAATTCTCCATATTTTGGGGCAAAAATCAGAAATTTCTCTTATTTTGAGGTAAAATGCTGAAATTCCCCTTATTTTGGGGCAAAAGGCAGAAATTTCCCTTTTTTGGGGGCAAATTTGCAGAAATTTCACTTATTTCCAGGAAAAAAGGCAGAAATTTTCCTTATTTTGCGGCAAAAAGGCAGGAATTCCTAATATTTTGTGGCAAAAATGAAGAAATTCCTAATATTTTGTTGCAAAAATGCAGAAATTTCCCTTATTTTGAGATAAAAAGGCTGAAATTCCCTTTATTTAGGGCCAAAAAGGCAGAAATATTTCTTATTTTGGGGCAAATTTGCAGAAATTTCACTTATTTCAGGGTTATAAGTCAGAAATTTTCCTTATTTTGGTGCAAAAAAGACAGAAATTGCCTTTGTTTTGGGGGAAAAGGACAGAAATTCCCTTATTTAGAGGCAAAAAGGCAAAAGTTCCCCTTATTTAGGAGCAAAAATGAAGAAATTTCCCTTTTTTATGGCAAAAAGGTATGCATTCTTCTTATTTTCAGACAAAAAGGCAGAAATTCCCCATATTTTGGGGCACACGGCAGAAATTTCCCTTATTTTTGGGCAAAATTGCAGAAATTTCCCTAATTGGGGGGCAAAAAACAGAAATTCCCCTTATTTTGGGGCAAAATTGCAGAAATTTCCCTTATTATGAGGAAAAATTGCAGAAATTTCCCTTATTTTACAGCAAAATTGCAGAAATTTCACTAATTGTGGCGCAAAAAGTCAGAAATTTAACTTATTTTGGGGCAAAACTCAGAAATTCCACTTATTTTGGGGCAAAATTCCAGAAATTTCCCTTATTTTGGGGCAAAATTGCAGAAATTTTACTTATTTTGGGGCAAAATTGCAGAAATTTCACTTATTTCAGGGAAAAAACAGAAATTTTCCTTATTTTGGGGCAAAAAGGCAGAAATTCCTAATATTTTGTGCCAAAATTCAGAAATTCCCCTTATTTTGAGGTAAAAAGGCTGAAATTCCCCTTATTTGGGGGCAAAAAGACAGAAATTTCCCTTATATTGGGGAAAAAGTGCAGAAATTTCACTTATTTCAGGGTAATAAGTCAGAAATTTTCCTTATTTTGGGGCAAAAATGACAGAAATTCCCTTTGTTTTGGGGGAAAAAGACAGAAATTCCAGTTATTTAGAGGCAAAAAGCAAAAATTCCCCTTATTTTGGGGCAAAATTGCAGAAATTTCACTTATTTCAGAGAAAAAAGGCAGAAATTTTCCTTATTTTGGGGCTAAAAGGCAGAAATTCCCCTTATTTTGAGGGAAAATGCTGAAATTTTACTTATTTTGGGCCAAAAGGCAGAAATTTTCCTATTTTTGGGACAAATTTGCAGAAATTTCACTTATTTCATGGTAATAAGTCAGAAATTTTTTTTATTTTGGGGCAAAAAAGACAGAAATTCTCTTTGTTTTGGGGAAAAAAAAACAGAAATTCCTCTAATTTAGGGGCAAAAAGGCAAATGTTCCCCATATTTTGGAGCAAAAATGAAGAAATTTCTCTTTTTTATGGCAAAAAGGTATGCATTTTTCTTATTTTCAGACAAAAAGGCAGAAATTCCCCATATTTTGGGGCAAAAGGCAGAAATTCTCCTTATTTTGGGGCAAAATTGCAGAAATTTCCCTAATTGTGGGGCAAAAAACAGAAATTCCCCTTATTTTGTGGCAAAATTGCAGAAATTTCCCTTATTATGGGGAAAAATTTCAGAAATTTCCCTTATTTTAGGGCAAAATTGCAGAAATTTCACTTATTTCAGAGAAAAAAGGCAAAAATTTTTCTTATTTTGGTGCAAAAATGCAGAAATTCCCAATTTATTGGGGCTAAAAGGCAGAAATTCACCTTATTTTGGGCTAAAATTGCCGAAATTTCACATATTTAAGGGCAAAAAGTCAGAAATTTCCCTCAAATTGGGGCAAAAATGAAGAAATTTCCTATTTTTATGGCAAAAAGGTATGCATTCCCCTTATTTTGGGCAAAAAGGCAGAAATTCCCCGTATTTTGGAGCAAAATGGCAGAAATTCCCCTAATTGTGGGGCAAAATTCGAGAAATTTTCTTTATTTTGGGGCAAAATTGCAGAAATTTCACTTATTTTGGGGCAAAATTGCAGAAATTTCACTTATTTCAGGAAAAAAAGGCATAAATTTTTCCTTATTTTGGGGCAAAAGCAGAAATACCTAATATTTTGTGGCAAAAATGCAGAAATTCCTAATATTTTGTTGCAAAAATGCAGATGTTTCCCTTATTTTGAAATAAAAAGGCTGAAATTCCCCTTATTTAGGGGCAAAAAGGCAGAAATTTTTCTTATTTTGGGGCAAAATTGCAGAAATTTCACCTATTTCAGGGTAATAAGTCAGAAATTTTCCTTATTTTGGGGCGAAAATGACAGAAATTCCATTTGTTTTGGGGGAAAAAGACAGAAATTCCACTTATTTAGAGGCAAAAAAGCAGAAATTCTCCTTATTTTAGGGCAAAATTGCAGAAATTTCCCTTATTTGGGAGCAAAAAAACAGAAATTCCCCTTATTTTGTGGCAAAATTCTAGAAATTTCCCTTATTATGGGAAAAAATTGCAGAAATCCCTTATTTTAGGGCAAAATTGCAGAAATTTCAGTTATTTCAGAGAAAATAGGCAAAAATTTTTCTTATTTTGGGGCAAAAAGGCAGAAATTCCCATTATTTTGGGGCAAAAAGGCAGAAATTCACCTTATTTTAGGCTAAAATTGCAGAAATTTAACATATTTCAGTGCAAAAATTCTGAAATTTCCCTTAATTTGGGGTAAAAATGAAGAAATTTCCCTTTTTTATGGCAAAAAGGTATGCATTCCCTCTATTTTGGGCAAAAAGGCAGAAATTCCCCGTATTTTGAAGCAAAATTGCAGAAATTCCCCTAATTGTGGGGCAAAATTCCAGAAATTTTCCTTATTTTGGGGCAAAATTGCAGAAATTTCACATATTTTGAGGCAAAATTGCAGAAATTTCACTTATTTCAGGGAAAAAAGGCAGAAATTTTCCTTATTTTGGGGAAAAAGGCAGAAATTCTCCATATTTTGGTGCAAAAATCAGAAATTTCCCTTATTTTTGGGCAAAATTGCAGAAATTTCCCTAATTGTGGGACAAAAACAGAAATTCCCCTTATTTTGGGGCAAAATTGCAGAAATTTCCCTTATTATGAGGAAAAATTGCAGAAATTTCCCTTATTTTACGGCAAAATTGCAGAAATTTCACTAATTGTGGCGCAAAAAGGCAGAAATTCTCCTTATTTTGAAGCAAAACTCAGAAATTCCACTTAATTTGGGGAAAAATTCCAGAAATTTCCCTTATTTTGGGGCAAAATTGCAGAAATTTTACTTATTTTGGGGCAAAATTTCAGAAATTTCACTTATTTTGGTGCAAAATTGCAGAAATTTCACTTATTTCAGGGAAAAAAGGCAGAAATTTTCCTTATTTTGGGGAAAAAGGCAGAAATTCTCCATATTTTGGGGCAAAAATCAGAAATTTCTCTTATTTTGAGGTAAAATGCTGAAATTCCCCTTATTTTGGGGCAAAAGGCAGAAATTTCCCTTTTTTGGGGGCAAATTTGCAGAAATTTCACTTATTTCCAGGAAAAAAAGGCAGAAATTTTCCTTATTTTGCGGCAAAAAGGCAGGAATTCCTAATATTTTGTGGCAAAAATGAAGAAATTCCTAATATTTTGTTGCAAAAATGCAGAAATTTCCCTTATTTTGAGATAAAAAGGCTGAAATTCCCTTTATTTAGGGCCAAAAAGGCAGAAATATTTCTTATTTTGGGGCAAATTTGCAGAAATTTCACTTATTTCAGGGTTATAAGTCAGAAATTTTCCTTATTTTGGTGCAAAAAAGACAGAAATTGCCTTTGTTTTGGGGGAAAAGGACAGAAATTCCCTTATTTAGAGGCAAAAAGGCAAAAGTTCCCCTTATTTAGGAGCAAAAATGAAGAAATTTCCCTTTTTTATGGCAAAAAGGTATGCATTCTTCTTATTTTCAGACAAAAAGGCAGAAATTCCCCATATTTTGGGGCACACGGCAGAAATTTCCCTTATTTTTGGGCAAAATTGCAGAAATTTCCCTAATTGGGGGGCAAAAAACAGAAATTCCCCTTATTTTGGGGCAAAATTGCAGAAATTTCCCTTATTATGAGGAAAAATTGCAGAAATTTCCCTTATTTTACGGCAAAATTGCAGAAATTTCACTAATTGTGGCGCAAAAAGTCAGAAATTCTCCTTATTTTGGGGCAAAACTCAGAAATTCCACTTATTTTGGGGCAAAATTCCAGAAATTTCCCTTATTTTGGGGCAAAATTGCAGAAATTTTACTTATTTTGGGGCAAAATTGCAGAAATTTCACTTATTTCAGGGAAAAAACAGAAATTTTCCTTATTTTGGGGCAAAAAGGCAGAAATTCCTAATATTTTGTGCCAAAATTCAGAAATTCCCCTTATTTTGAGGTAAAAAGGCTGAAATTCCCCTTAATTGGGGGCAAAAAGACAGAAATTTCCCTTATATTGGGGAAAAAGTGCAGAAATTTCACTTATTTCAGGGTAATAAGTCAGAAATTTTCCCTATTTTGGGGCAAAAATGACAGAAATTCCCTTTGTTTTGGGGGAAAAAGACAGAAATTCCAGTTATTTAGAGGCAAAAAGCAAAAATTCCCCTTATTTTGGGGCAAAATTGCAGAAATTTCCCTTATTACGGGGCAAAAAAACAGAAATTACCCTTATTTTGTGGCAAAATTCCAGAAATTTCCCTTATTATGGGGAAAAATTGCAGAAATTTCCCTTATTTTAGGGCAAAATTGCAGAAATTTCACTTATTTCAGAGAAAAAAGGCAAAATTTTTTCTTATTTTGGGGCAAAAAGGCAGAAATTCCCATTATTTTAAGGCAAAAAGTCAGAAATTCACCTTATTTTGGGCTAAAATTGCAGAAATTTCACATATTTCAGGGCAAAAAGTCAGAAATTTCCCTTAATTTGGGGCAAAAATGAAGAAATTTCCCTTTTTTATGGCAAAAAGGTATGCATTCCCTTTATTTCGGGATAAAAGGCAGAAATTCCCCGTATTTTAGAGCAAAATTGCAGAAATTCTCCTAATTGTGGGGCAAAATTCCAGAAATTTTCCTTATTTTGGCGCAAAATTGCAGAAATTTCACTTATTTTGGGGCAAAATTGCAGAAATTTGACTTATTTCAGGGAAAATAGGCAGAAATTTTCCTTATTTTGGGGCAAAAAGGCAGAAATTCTCCATATTTTGGTGCAAAAATTAGAAATTTCCCTTATTTTGAGGTAAAATGCTGAAATTCCCCTTATTATGGGGCAAAAGGCAGAAATTTCCCTTTTTTTGGGGCAAATTTGCAGAAATTTCACTTATTTCCGGGAAAAAAGGCAGAAATTTTTCTAATTTTGGGGCAAAAATGAAGAAATTCCTAGTATTTTGTGGCAAAAATGCAAAAATTCCTAATATTTTGTTGCAAAAATGCAGAAATTTCCCTTATTTTGAGATAAAAAGGCTGAAATTCCCCTTATTTGGGGGCAAAAAGGCAGAAATTTTTCTTATTTTGGGGCAAATTTGCAGAAATTTCACTTATTTCAGGGTTATACGTCAGAAATTTTCCTTATTTTGGAGCAAAAAAGAAAGAAATTTCCTTTGTTTTGGGGGGAAAAGACAGAAATTCCACTTATTTAGAGGCAAAAAGGCAAAAGTTCCCCTTATTTTGGAGCAAAAATGAAGAAATTTCCCTTTTTTATGGAAAAAAAGTTATGCATTCTTCTTATTTTCAGACAAAAAAGCAGAAATTCCCCATATTTTGGGGCAAAAGGCAGAAATTTCCCTTATTTTAGGGCAAAATTGCAGAAATTTCACTTATTTCAGAGAAAAAAGGCAAAAATTTTTTTTATTTGGGGCTAAAAGGCAGAAATTCACCTTATTTTGGGCTAAAATTGCAGAAATTTCACATATTTCAGGGCAAAAAGTCAGAAATTTCCCCTAATTTGGGGCAAAAATGAAGAAATTTCCCTTTTTCATGGCAAAAAGGTATGCATTCTCCTTATTTCGGGCAAAAAGGCAGAAATTCCCCGTATTTTGGAGCAAAATTGCAGAATTTCCCCTAATTGTGGGGCAAAATTCCAGAAATTTTCCTTATTTTGGGGCAAAATTGCAGAAATTTCACTTATTTTAGGGAAAAAAGGCAGAAATTTTTTTATTTTGGGGCAAAAAGGCAGAAATTCCTAATATTTTGTGCCAAAATTCAGAAATTCCCTTTATTTTGAGGTAAAAAGGCTGAAATTTCCCTTATTTGGGGGCAAAAAGGAAGAAATTTCCCTTATATTGGGGCAAAATTGCAGAAATTTCACTTATTTCAGGGTAATAAGTCAGAAATTTTCCTTATTTTGGGGCAAAAATGACAGAAATTCCCTTTGTTTTGGGGGAAAAAGACAGTAATTCCACTTATTTAGAGGCAAAATGCAGAAATTCCCCTTATTTTAGGGCAAAATTGCAGAAATTTCCCTTATTTACGGGCAAAAAAACAGAAATTCCCCTTATTTTGTGGCAAAATTCCAGAAATTTCCCTTATTATGGGGAAAAATTGCAGAAATTTCCCTTATTTTAGGGCAAAATTGCAGAAAATTCACTTATTTCAGAGAAAAAAGGAAAAATTTTTTTTATTTTGGGGCAAAAAGGCAGAAATTCCCATTACTTTGGGGCAAAAAGGCAGAAATTCACCTTACTTTGGGCTAAAATTGCAGAAATTTCACATATTTCAAGGCAAGAAGTCAGAAATTTCCCTTAATTTGGGGCAAAAATGAAGAAATTTCCCTTTTTTATGGCAAAAAGGTGTGCATTCCCCTTATTTCGGGCAAAAAGGCAGAAATTTCCCGTATTTTGGAGCAAA
This sequence comes from Micromys minutus, assembly GCF_963924665.1. NCBI lineage: Eukaryota > Metazoa > Chordata > Mammalia > Rodentia > Muridae > Micromys > Micromys minutus. The sequence goes on from NW_027667467.1 coordinate 10,716,122, forward strand.
ATTGCAGAATTTCCCCTAATTGTGGGGCAAAATTCCAGAAATTTTCCTTATTTTGGGGCAAAATTGCAGAAATTTCACTTATTTTGAGGCAAAATTGCAGAAATTTCACTTATTTCAGGGAAAATAGGAAGAAATTTTCCTTATTTTGGGGCAAAAAGGCAGAAATTCTCCATATTTTGTTGCAAAAATCAGAAATTTCCCTTATTTTGAGGTAAAATGCTGAAATTCCCCTTTTTTGGGGGCAAAAGGCAGAAATTTCCCTTTTTTGGGGCAAATTTGCAGAAATTTCACTTATTTCCGAAAAAAAAGGCAGAAATTTTTCTTATTTTGGGGCAAAAAGGCAGAAATTCCTAATATTTTGTTGCAAAAATGCAGAAATTTCCCTTATTTTGAAATAAAAAGGCTGAAATTTTCCTTATTTGGGGGCAAAAAGGCAGAAATTTTTCTTATTTTGGGGCAAATTTGCAGAAATTTCACTTATTTCAGGGTTATAAGTCAGAAATTTTCCTTATTTTGGGGCAAAAAAGACAGAAATTCCCTTTGTTTTGGGGGAAAAAGACAGAAATTTCACTTATTTAGAGGCAAAAAGGCAAAAGTTCCCCTTATTTTAAAGCAAAAATAAAGAAATTTCTCGTTTTTATGGCAAAAAGTTATGCATTCTTCTTATTTTCAGACAAAAAGGCAGAAATTCCCCATATTTTGGGGCAAAAGGCCGAAATTTCCCTTATTTTTTGGCAAAATTGCAGAAATTTCCCTAATGGTGGGGCAAAAAACAGAAATTCCCCTTATTTTGGGGCAAAATTGCAGAAATTTCCCTTATTATGAGGAAAAATTGCAGAAATTTCCCTTATTTTACGGCAAAATTGCAGAAATTTCACTAATTGTGGCGCAAAAAGGCAGAAATTCTCCTTATTTTGGGGCCAAACTCAGAAATTCCACTTATTTTGGAGCAAAATTGCAGAATTTCCCCTAATTGTGGGGCAAAATTCCAGAAATTTTCCTTATTTTGGGGCAAAATTGCAGAAATTTCACTTATTTTAGGGAAAAAAGGCAGAAATTTTTTTATTTTGGGGCAAAAAGGCAGAAATTCCTAATATTTTGTGCCAAAATTCAGAAATTCCCTTTATTTTGAGGTAAAAAGGCTGAAATTTCCCTTATTTGGGGGCAAAAAGGAAGAAATTTCGCTTATATTGGGGCAAAATTGCAGAAATTTCACTTATTTCAGGGTAATAAGTCAGAAATTTTCCTTATTTTGGGGGAAAAATGACAGAAATTCCCTTTGTTTTGGGGGAAAAAGACAGTAATTCCACTTATTTAGAGGCAAAATGCAGAAATTCCCCTTATTTTAGGGCAAAATTGCAGAAATTTCCCTTATTTACGGGCAAAAAAACAGAAATTCCCCTTATTTTGTGGCAAAATTCCAGAAATTTCCCTTATTATGGGGAAAAATTGCAGAAATTTCCCTTATTTTAGGGCAAAATTGCAGAAAATTCACTTATTTCAGAGAAAAAAGGAAAAATTTTTTTTATTTTGGGGCAAAAAGGCAGAAATTCCCATTACTTTGGGGCAAAAAGGCAGAAATTCACCTTACTTTGGGCTAAAATTGCAGAAATTTCACATATTTCAAGGCAAGAAGTCAGAAATTTCCCTTAATTTGGGGCAAAAAGGAAGAAATTTCCCTTTTTTATGGCAAAAAGGTATGCATTCCCCTTATTTCGGGCAAAAAGGCAGAAATTCCCCGTATTTTGGAGCAAAATTGCAGAATTTCCCCTAATTGTGGGGCAAAATTCCAGAAATTTTCCTTATTTTGGGGCAAAATTGCAGAAATTTCACTTATTTTGGGGCAAAATTGCAGAAATTTCACTTATTTCAGGGAAAATAGGTAGAAATTTTCCTTATTTTGGGGCAAATAGGCAGAAATTCTCCATATTTTGTTGCAAAAATCAGAAATTTCCCTTATTTTGAGGTAAAATGCTGAAATTCCCCTTTTTTTGGGGCAAAAGGCAGAAATTTCCCTTTTTTGGGGCAAATTTGCAGAAATTTCACTTATTTCCGAAAAAAAGGCAGAAATTTTTCTTATTTTGGGGCAAAAATGCAGAAATTCCTAATATTTTGTTGCAAAATTGCAGAAATTTCCCTTATTTTGAAATAAAAAGGCTGTAATTCCCCTTATTGGGGGCAAAAAGGCAGAAATTTTTCTTATTTTGTGGCAAATTTGCAGAAATTTCACTTATTTCAGGGTTATAAGTCAGAAATTTTCCTTATTTTGGGGCAAAAAAGACAGAAATTCCCTTTGTTTTGGGGGAAAAAGACAGAAATTTCACTTATTTAAAGGCAAAAAGGCAAAAGTTCCCCTTATTTTAAAGCAAAAATGAAGAAATTTCTCTTTTTTATGGCAAAAAGTTATGCATTCTTCTTATTTTCAGACAAAAAGGCAGAAATTCCCCATATTTTGGGGCAAAAGGCAGTAATTTCCCTTATTTTTTGGCAAAATTGCAGAAATTTCCCTAATTGTGGGGCAAAAAACAAAATTCCCCTTATTTGGGGCAAAATTGCAGAAATTTCCCTTATTATGAGGAAAAATTGCAGAAATTTCCCTTATTTTACGGCAAAATTGCAGAAATTTCACTAATTGTGGCGCAAAAAGGCAGAAATTCTCCTTATTTTTGGGGAAAACTCAGAAATTCCACTTATTTTGGGGCAAAATTCCAGAAATTTCCCTTATTTTGGGGCAAAATTGCAGAAATTGTACTTATTTTGGGGCAAAATTGCAGAAAATTCACTTATTTCAGGGAAAAAAGCAGAATTTTTTTTTATTTTGGGGCAAAAAAAGAGAAATTCCTAATATTTTGTGCCAAAATTCAGAAATTCCCCTTATTTTGAGGTAAAAAGGCTGAAATTCCCCTTATTTGGGGGCAAAAAGGCAGAAATTTCCCTTATATTGGGGCAAAATTGCAGAAATTTCACTTATTTCAGGGTAATAGTCAGAAATTTTACTTATTTTGGGGCAAAAATGACAGAAATTCCCTTTTTTTGGGGGAAAAAGACAGAAATTTGACTTATTTAGAGGCAAAGAAGTAGAAATTCCCCTTATTTTAGGGCAAAATTGCAGAAATTTCCCTTATTTGGGGGCAAAAAAACAGAAATTCCCCTTATTTCGTGGCAAAATTCCAGAAATTTCCCTTATTATGGGGAAAAATTGCAGAAATTTCCCTTATTTTAGAGCAAAATTGCAGAAATTTCACTTATTTCAGAGAAAAAAGGCAAAAATTTTTCTTATTTTGGGGCAAAAGGCAGAAATTTCCCTTTTTTTGGTGCAAATTTGCAGAAATTTCACTTATTTCATGGTAATAAGTCAGAAATTTTCCTTATTTTGGGGCCAAAAAACAGAAATTCTCTTTGTTTTGGGGGAAAAAAACAGAAATTCCAGTTATTTAGAGGCAAAAAGGCAAAAGTTCCCCTTATTTTGGAGCAAAAAAGAAGAAATTTCCCTTTTTTATGGCAAAAAGGTATGCATTTTTCTTATTTTCAGACGAAAAGGCAGAAATTCCCCATATTTTGGAGCAAAAGGCAGAAATTCCCCTTATTTGGGGGCAAAATTGCAGAAATTTCCCTAATTGTGGGGCAAAAAACAGAAATTCCCCTTATTTTGAAGCAAAATTGCAGAAATTTCCTTTATTATGGGGATAAATTTCATAAATTTCCCTTATCTTAGGGCAAAATTGCAGAAATTTCACTAATTGTGGGGCAAAAAGGCAGAAATTCTCCTTATTTTGGGGCCAAACTCAGAAATTCCACTTATTTTGGGGCAAAATTCCAGAAATTTCCCTTATTTTGGGGCAAAATTGTAGAAATTTTACTTATTTTGTGGCAAAATTGCAGAAATTTCACTTATTTCAGAGAAAAAAAGACAGAAATTTGTTTTATTTTGGGGCAAAAAGGCAGAAATTCCTAATGTTTTGTGCCAAAATTAAGAAATTCCCCTTATTTTGAGGTAAAAAGGCTGAAATTCCTTTTATTTGGGGGCAAAAACGCAGAAATTTCCCTTATATTGGGACAAAATTGCAGAAATTTCACTTATTTCAGGATAATAATTCAGAAATTTTCCTTATTTTGGGGTAAAAATGACAGAAATTCTCTTTGTTTTGGGGAAAAAGACAGAAATTCCACATATTTAGAGGCAAAAAAGTAGAAATTCCCCTTATTTTGGGGCAAAAGGCAGAAATTTCCCTTTTTTTGGGGCAAATTTGCAGAAATTTCACTTATTTCCAGGAAAAAAGGCAGAAATTTTCCTTATTTTGGGGCAAAAAGGCAGAAATTCCTAATATTTTGTGGCAAAAATGCAGAAATTCCTAATATTTTGTTGCAAAAATGCAGAAAATTCCCTTTTTTTGAGAAAAAAAGGCTGAAATTCCCCTTATTTGGAGGCAAAAAGGCAGAAATTTTTCTTATTTTGGGGCAAATTTGCAGAAATTTCACTTATTTCGGGGTTATAAGTCAGAAATTTTCCTTATTTTGGGGCAAAAAGACAGAAATTCCCTTTGTTTTGGGGGAAAAAGACAGAAATTCCACTTATTTAGAGGCAAAAAGGCAAAAGTTCCCCTTATTTTGGAGCAAAAATGAAGAAATTTCCCTTTTTATGGCAAAAAGGTATGCATTCTTCTTATTTTCAGACAAAAAGGCAGAAATTCCCCATATTTTGGGGCAAAAGGCAGAAATTTCCCTTATTTGGGGGCAAAATTGCAGAAATTTCCCTAATTGTGGGGCAAATAACAGATATTCCCCTTATTTTGGGGCAAAAATGACAGAAATTCCCTTTGTTTTGGGGGAAAAAGACAGAAATTCCACTTATTTAGAGGCAAAAAAGCAGAAATTCCCCTTATTTTAGGGCAAAATTGCAGAAATATCCCTTATTTTGGGGCAAAAAACAGAAATTTTTTTTATTTTGTGGCAAAATTCCAGAAATTTCCCTTATTATGGGGAAAAATTGCAGAAATTTCCCTTATTTTAGGGCAAAATTGCAGAAATTTCACTTATTTCAGAGAAAAAAGGCAAAAATTTTTTTATTTTGGGGCAAAAACGCAGAAATTCCCATTACTTTGGGGCAAAAAGGGAGAAATTCACCTTATTTTGGGCTAAAATTGCAGAAATTTCACATATTTCAGGGCAAGAAGTCAGAAATTTCCCTTAATTTGGGGCAGAAATGAAGAAATTTCCCTTTTTTATGGCACAAAGGTATGCATTCCCCTTATTTCGGGCAAAAAGGCAGAAATTCCCCGTATTTTGGAGCAAAATTGCAGAAATTTCCCTAAGTGTGGGGCAAAATTCCAGAAATTTTTCTTATTTTGGGGCAAAATTGCATAAATTTCACTTATTTTGGGCCAAAATTGCAAAATTTTCACTTATTTTGGGGCAAAATTGCAAAAATTTTACTTATTTCAGGGAAAAAAGGCAGAAATTTTCCTTATTTTGGGGCAAAAAGGCAGAAATTCCCCTTATTTTGAGGTAAAATGCTGAAATTCCCCTTATTTTGGGGCAAAAGGCAGAAATTTCCCTATTTTTGGGGCAAATTTGCAGAAATTTCACTTATTTCATGGTAATAAGTCAGAAATTTTCCTTATTTTGGGGCAAAAAAGACAGAAATTTTCTTTGTTTTGGGGGAAAAAAACAGAAATTCCACTTATTAAGAGGCAAAAAGGCAAAAGTTCCCCTTATTTTGGAGCAAAAATGAAGAAATTTCCCTTTTTTAGGGAAAAAAGGTATGCATTTTTCTTATTTTCGGACAAAAAGGCAGAAATTCCCCATATTTTGGAGCAAAAGGCAGAAATTCTGAATATTTTGGGGCAAAATTGCAGAAATTTCCCTAATTGTGGGGCAAAAAACAGAAATTCCCCTTATTTTGAAGCAAAATTGCAGAAATTTCCCTTATTATGGGGAAAAATTGCAGAAATTTCCCTTATTTTAGGGCAAAATTGCAGAAATTTCACTAATTGTGGGGCAAAAAGGCAGAAATTCTCCTTATTTTGGGGCCAAACTCAGAAATTCCACTTATTTTGGGGCAAAATTCCAGAAATTTCCCTTATTTTGGGGCAAAATTTTAGAAATTTTTCTTATTTTGTGGCAAAATTGCAGAAATTTCACTTATTTCAGGGAAAAAAGACAGAAATTTGTTTTATTTTGGGGCAAAAAGGCAGAAATTCCTAATATTATGTGCCAAAATTAAGAAATTCCCCTTATTTTGAGGTAAAAAGGCTGAAATTCCCCTTATTTGGGGGCAAAAACGCACAAATTTCCCTTATATTGGCACAAAATTGCAGAAATTTCACTTATTTCAGGGTAATAAGTCAGAAATTTTCCTTATTTTGGGGTAAAAAATGACAGAAATTCCCTTTGTTTTGGGGAAAAAGACAGAAATTCCACTTATTTAGAGGCAAAAAAGTAGAAATTCCCCTTATTTTAGGGCAAAATTGCAGAAATTTCTTTTATTTGGGGGCAAAAAAACAGAAATTCCCCTTATTTTGTGGCAAAATTCCAGAAATTTCCCTTATTATGGGGAAAAATTGCAGAAATTCCCCTTATTTTGGGGCAAAATTGCAGAAATTTCCCGAATTGTGGGGCAAAAAACAGAAATTCCCCTTATTTTGTGGCAAAATTCCAGAAATTTCCCTTATTATGGGAAAAAATTGCAGAAATTTTTCTTATTTTAGGGCAAAATTGCAGAAATTTCAGTTATTTCAGAGAAAAAAGGCAAAAATTTTTCTTATTTTGGGGCAAAAAGGCAGAAATTCCCATTATTTTGGGGCAAAAAGGCAGAAATTCACCTTATTTTGGGCTAAAATTGCAGAAATTTAACATATTTCAGGGCAAAAATTCAGAAATTTCCCTTAATTTGGGGCAAAAATGAAGAATTTTCCCTTTTTTATGGCAAAAAGGTATGCATTTTCCTTATTTTGGGCAAAAAGGCAGAAATTCCCCGTATTTTGGAGCAAAATTGCAGAAATTCCCCTAATTGTGGGGCAAAATTCCAGAAATTTTCCTTATTTTGTGGCAAAATTGCAGAAATTTCACTTATTTTGGAGCAAAATTGCAGAAATTTCACTTATTTCAGGGAAAAAAGGCAGAAATTTTCCTTATTTTGGGGCAAAAAGGCAGAAATTCTCCATATTTTGGTGCAAAAATCAGAAATTTCCCTTATTTTGAGGAAAAATGCTGAAATTCTCCTTATTTTGGGGCAAAAGTCAGAAATTTCCCTTTTTTTGGGGCAAATTTGCAGAAATTTCACTTATTTCCAAGAAAAAAGGCAGAAATTTTCCTTATTTTGGGGCAAAAAGGCAGAAATTCCTAATATTTTGTGGGAAAAATGCAGAAATTCCTAATATTTTGTTGCAAAAATGCAGAAAATTCCCTTTTTTTTGAGAAAAAAAGGCTGAAATTCCCCTTATTTGGAGGCAAAAAGGCAGAAATTTTTCTTATTTTGGGGCAAATTTGCAGAAATTTCACTTATTTCGGGGTTATAAGTCAGAAATTTTCCTTATTTTGGGGCAAAAAGACAGAAATTCCCTTTGTTTTGGGGGAAAAAGACAGAAATTCCACTTATTTAGAGGCAAAAAGGCAAAAGTTCCCCTTATTTTGGAGCAAAAATGAAGAAATTTCCCTTTTTATGGCAAAAAGGTATGCATTCTTCTTATTTTCAGACAAAAAGGCAGAAATTCCCCATATTTTGGGGCAAAAGGCAGAAATTTCCCTTATTTGGGGGCAAAATTGCAGAAATTTCCCTAATTGTGGGGCAAATAACAGATATTCCCCTTATTTTGGGGCAAAAATGACAGAAATTCCCTTTGTTTTGGGGGAAAAAGACAGAAATTCCACTTATTTAGAGGCAAAAAAGCAGAAATTCCCCTTATTTTAGGGCAAAATTGCAGAAATATCCCTTATTTGGGGGCAAAAAACAGAAATTTTTTTTATTTTGTGGCAAAATTCCAGAAATTTCCCTTATTATGGGGAAAAATTGCAGAAATTTCCCTTATTTTAGGGCAAAATTGCAGAAATTTCACTTATTTCAGAGAAAAAAGGCAAAAATTTTTTTATTTTGGGGCAAAAACGCAGAAATTCCCATTACTTTGGGGCAAAAAGGGAGAAATTCACCTTATTTTGGGCTAAAATTGCAGAAATTTCACATATTTCAGGGCAAGAAGTCAGAAATTTCCCTTAATTTGGGGCAGAAATGAAGAAATTTCCCTTTTTTATGGCACAAAGGTATGCATTCCCCTTATTTCGGGCAAAAAGGCAGAAATTCCCCGTATTTTGGAGCAAAATTGCAGAAATTTCCCTAAGTGTGGGGCAAAATTCCAGAAATTTTTCTTATTTTGGGGCAAAATTGCATAAATTTCACTTATTTTGGGCCAAAATTGCAAAATTTTCACTTATTTTGGGGCAAAATTGCAAAAATTTTACTTATTTCAGGGAAAAAAGGCAGAAATTTTCCTTATTTTGGGGCAAAAAGGCAGAAATTCCCCTTATTTTGAGGTAAAATGCTGAAATTCCCCTTATTTTGGGGCAAAAGGCAGAAATTTCCCTATTTTTGGGGCAAATTTGCAGAAATTTCACTTATTTCATGGTAATAAGTCAGAAATTTTCCTTATTTTGGGGCAAAAAAGACAGAAATTTTCTTTGTTTTGGGGGAAAAAAACAGAAATTCCACTTATTAAGAGGCAAAAAGGCAAAAGTTCCCCTTATTTTGGAGCAAAAATGAAGAAATTTCCCTTTTTTAGGGAAAAAGGGTATGCATTTTTCTTATTTTCGGACAAAAAGGCAGAAATTCCCCATATTTTGGGGCAAAAGGCAGAAATTCTGAATATTTTGGGGCAAAATTGCAGAAATTTCCCTAATTGTGGGGCAAAAAACAGAAATTCCCCTTATTTTGAAGCAAAATTGCAGAAATTTCCCTTATTATGGGGAAAAATTGCAGAAATTTCCCTTATTTTAGGGCAAAATTGCAGAAATTTCACTAATTGTGGGGCAAAAAGGCAGAAATTCTCCTTATTTTGGGGCCAAACTCAGAAATTCCACTTATTTTGGGGCAAAATTCCAGAAATTTCCCTTATTTTGGGGCAAAATTTTAGAAATTTTTCTTATTTTGTGGCAAAATTGCAGAAATTTCACTTATTTCAGGGAAAAAAGACAGAAATTTGTTTTATTTTGGGGCAAAAAGGCAGAAATTCCTAATATTATGTGCCAAAATTAAGAAATTCCCCTTATTTTGAGGTAAAAAGGCTGAAATTCCCCTTATTTGGGGGCAAAAACGCAGAAATTTCCCTTATATTGGCACAAAATTGCAGAAATTTCACTTATTTCAGGGTAATAAGTCAGAAATTTTCCTTATTTTGGGGTAAAAATGACAGAAATTCCCTTTGTTTTGGGGAAAAAGACAGAAATTCCACTTATTTAGAGGCAAAAAAGTAGAAATTCCCCTTATTTTAGGGCAAAATTGCAGAAATTTCTTTTATTTGGGGGCAAAAAAACAGAAATTCCCCTTATTTTGTGGCAAAATTCCAGAAATTTCCCTTATTATGGGGAAAAATTGCAGAAATTCCCCTTATTTTGGGGCAAAATTGCAGAAATTTCCCGAATTGTGGGGCAAAAAACAGAAATTCCCCTTATTTTGTGGCAAAATTCCAGAAATTTCCCTTATTATGGGAAAAAATTGCAGAAATTTTCCTTATTTTAGGGCAAAATTGCAGAAATTTCAGTTATTTCAGAGAAAAAAGGCAAAAATTTTTCTTATTTTGGGGCAAAAAGGCAGAAATTCCCATTATTTTGGGGCAAAAAGGCAGAAATTCACCTTATTTTGGGCTAAAATTGCAGAAATTTAACATATTTCAGGGCAAAAATTCAGAAATTTCCCTTAATTTGGGGCAAAAATGAAGAATTTTCCCTTTTTTATGGCAAAAAGGTATGCATTTTCCTTATTTTGGGCAAAAAGGCAGAAATTCCCCGTATTTTGGAGCAAAATTGCAGAAATTCCCCTAATTGTGGGGCAAAATTCCAGAAATTTTCCTTATTTTGTGGCAAAATTGCAGAAATTTCACTTATTTTGGAGCAAAATTGCAGAAATTTCACTTATTTCATGGAAAAAAGGCAGAAATTTTCCTTATTTTGGGGCAAAAAGGCAGAAATTCTCCATATTTTGGTGCAAAAATCAGAAATTTCCCTTATTTTGAGGAAAAATGCTGAAATTCCCCTTAATTTGGGGCAAAAGGCAGAAATTTCCCTTTTTTTGGGGCAAATTTGCAGAAATTTCACTTATTTCCAGGAAAAAAGGCAGAAATTTTCCTTATTTTGGGGCAAAAAGGCAGAAATTCCTAATATTTTGTGGCAAAAATGCAGAAATTCCTAATATTTTGTTGCAAAAATGCAGAAAATTCCCTTTTTTTGAGAAAAAAAGGCTGAAATTCCCCTTATTTGGAGGCAAAAAGGCAGAAATTTTTCTTATTTTGGGGCAAATTTGCAGAAATTTCACTTATTTCGGGGTTATAAGTCAGAAATTTTCCTTATTTTGGGGCAAAAAGACAGAAATTCCCTTTGTTTTGGGGGAAAAAGACAGAAATTCCACTTATTTAGAGGCAAAAAGGCAAAAGTTCCCATTATTTTGGAGCAAAAATGAAGAAATTTCCCTTTTTATGGCAAAAAGGTATGCATTCTTCTTATTTTCAGACAAAAAGGCAGAAATTCCCCATATTTTGGGGCAAAAGGCAGAAATTTCCCTTATTTGGGGGCAAAATTGCAGAAATTTCCCTAATTGTGGGGCAAAAAACAGATATTCCCCTTATTTTGGGGCAAAAATGACAGAAATTCCCTTTGTTTTGGGGGAAAAAGACAGAAATTCCACTTATTTAGAGGCAAAAAAGCAGAAATTCCCCTTATTTTAGGGCAAAATTGCAGAAATTTCCCTTATTTGGGGGCAAAAAACAGAAATTTTTTTTATTTTGTGGCAAAATTCCAGAAATTTCCCTTATTATGGGGAAAAATTGCAGAAATTTCCCTTATTTTAGGGCAAAATTGCAGAAATTTCACTTATTTCAGAGAAAAAAGGCAAAATTTTTTTTATTTTGGGGCAAAAACGCAGAAATTCCCATTACTTTGGGGCAAAAAGGGAGAAATTCACCTTATTTTGGGCTAAAATTGCAGAAATTTCACATATTTCAGGGCAAGAAGTCAGAAATTTCCCTTAATTTGGGGCAGAAATGAAGACATTTCCCTTTTTTATGGCACAAAGGTATGCATTCCCCTTATTTCGGGCAAAAAGGCAGAAATTCCCCGTATTTTGGAGCAAAATTGCAGAAATTTCCCTAAGTGTGGGGCAAAATTCCAGAAATTTTTCTTATTTTGGGGCAAAATTGCATAAATTTCACTTATTTTGGGCCAAAATTGCAAAATTTTCACTTATTTTGGGGCAAAATTGCAAAAATTTTACTTATTTCAGGGAAAAAAGGCAGAAATTTTCCTTATTTTGGGGCAAAAAGGCAGAAATTCCCCTTATTTTGAGGTAAAATGCTGAAATTCCCCTTATTTTGGGGCAAAAGGCAGAAATTTCCCTATTTTTGGGGCAAATTTGCAGAAATTTCACTTATTTCATGGTAATAAGTCAGAAATTTTCCTTATTTTGGGGCAAGACAGAAATTTTCTTTGTTTTGGGGGAAAAAAACAGAAATTCCACTTATTAAGAGGCAAAAAGGCAAAAGTTTCCCTTATTTTGTAGCAAAATTAAGAGATTTCCCTTTTTTAGGGCAAAAAGGTATGCATTTTTCTTATTTTCGGACAAAAAGGCAGAAATTCCCCATATTTTGGGGCAAAAGGCAGAAATTCTGAATATTTTGGGGCAAAATTGCAGAAATTTCCCTAATTGTGGGGCAAAAAACAGAAATTCCCCTTATTTTGAAGCAAAATTGCAGAAATTTCCCTTATTATGGGGAAAAATTGCAGAAATTTCCCTTGTTTTAGGGCAAAATTGCAGAAATTTCACTAATTGTGGGGCAAAAAGGCAGAAATTCTCCTTATTTTGGGGCCAAACTCAGAAATTCCACTTATTTTGGGGCAAAATTCCAGAAATTTCCCTTATTTTGGGGCAAAATTGTAGAAATTTTACTTATTTTGGGGCAAAATTGAAGAAATTTCACTTATTTCAGGGAAAAAAGGCAGAATTTTTTTTATTTTGGGGCAAAAAGGCAGAAATTCCTAATATTTTGTGCCAAAATTCAGAAATTCCTATTATTTTGAGGTAAAAAGGCTGAAATTCCCCTTATTTGGGGGCAAAAAGGCAGAAATTTCCTTTACATTGGGGCAAAATTGCAGAAATTTGACTTATTTCAGGGTAATAAGTCAGAAATTTTTCTTATTTTTGGGCAAAAATGACAGAAATTCCCTTTGTTTTGGGGGAAAAAGACAAAAATTCCACTTATTTAGAGGCAAAAAAGCAGAAATTCCCCTTATTTTAAGGCAAAATTGCAGAAATTTCCCTTATTTGGGGGCAAAAAAACAGAAATTCCCCTTATTTTGTGGCAAAATTCCAGAAATTTTTCTTATTATGGGGAAGAATTGCAGAAATTTCCCTTATTTTAGGGCAAAATTGCAGAAATTTCACTTATTGCTGAGAAAAGAGGCAAAAATTTTTCTTATTTTGGGGCAAAAAGGCAGAAATTCCCATTATTTTGGGGCAAAAAGGCAGAAATTCACCTTATTTTGGGCTAAAATTGCAAAAATTTCACATATTTCAGGGCAAAAAGTCAGAAATTTCCCTTAATTTGGGGCAAAAATGAAGAAATTTCCCTTTTTTATGGCAAAAAGTTATGCATTCCCCTTATTTCGGGCAAAAAGGCAGAAATTCCCCGTATTTTGGAGCAAAATTGCAGAAATTCCCCTAATTGTGGGGCAAAATTCCAGAAATTTTCCTTATTTTGAGGCAAAATTGCAGAAATTTCATTTATGTTGGGGCACAATTGTAGAAATTTCACTTATTTCAGGGAAAAATACAGAAATTTTCCTTATTTTGGGGCAAAAAGGCAGAAATTCCTAATATTTTGTGCCAAAATTCAGAAATTCCCCTTATTTTGAGGTAAAAAGGCTGAAATTCCCCTTATTTGGGGGCAAAAAGGCAGAAATTTCCCTTATATTTGGGCAAATTTGCAGAAATTTCACTTATTTCAGGGTAATAAGTCAGAAATTTTCCTTATTTTGGGCAAAAATGACAGAAATTCCCTTTGTTTTGGGGGAAAGAGACAGAAATTCCACTTATTTAGAGGCAAAAAAGCAGAAATTCCCCTTATTTTAGGGCAAAATTGCAGAAATTTCCCTTATTTGGGGGCAAAAAAACAGAAATTCCCCTTATTTTGTGGCAAAATTCCAGAAATTTCCCTTATTATGGGGAAGAATTGCAGAAATTTCCTTTATTTTAGGACAAAATTGCAGAAATTTCACTTATTTCAGAGAAAAAAGGCAAAAATTTGTCTTATTTTAGGGCAAAAAGGCAGAAATTCCCATTATTTTGGGGCAAAAAGGCAGAAATTCACCTTATTTTGGGCTAAAATTGCAAAAATTTCACATAATTCAGGGCAAAAAGTCAGAAATTTCCCTTAATTTGGGGCAAAAATGAAGAAATTTCCCTTTTTTATGGCAAAAAGTTATGCATTCCCCTTATTTCGGGCAAAAAGGCAGAAATTCCCTGTATTTTGGAGCAAAATTGCAGAAATTCCCCTAATTGTGGGGCAAAATTCCAGAAATTTTCCTTATTTTGAGGCAAAATTGCAGAAATTTCATTTATGTTGGGGCACAATTGCAGAAATTTCACTTATTTCAGGGAAAAATACAGAAATTTTCCTTATTTTGGGGCAAAAAGGCAGAAATTCCTAATATTTTGTGCCAAAATTCAGAAATTCCCCTTATTTTGAGGTAAAAAGGCTAAAATTCCCCTTATTTGGGGAAAAAAGGCAGAAATTTCCCTTATATTTGGGCAAATTTGCAGAAATTTCACTTATTTCAAGGTAATAGTCAGAAATTTTCCTTATTTTGGGCAAAAATGACAGAAATTCCCTTTGTTTTGGGGGAAAGAGACAGAAATTCCACTAATTTAGAGGCAAAAAAGCAGAAATTCCCCTTATTTTAGGGCAAAATTGCAGAAATTTCCCTTATTTGGGGGCAAAAAAACAGAAATTCCCCTTATTTTGTGGCAAAATTCCAGAAATTTCCCTTATTATGGGGAAGAATTGCAGAAATTTCCTTTATATTAGGACAAAATTGCAGAAATTTCACTTATTTAAGAGAAAAAAGGCAAAAATTTGTCTTATTTTAGGGCAAAAAGGCAGAAATTCCCATTATTTTGGGGCAAAAATGCAGAAATTCACCTTATTTTGGGCTAGAATTGCAGAAATTACACATATTTCAGAGCAAAAAGTCAGAAATTTCCCTTAATTTGGGGCAAAAATGAAGAAATTTCCCTTTTTTATTGCAAAAAGTTATGCATTCCCCTTATTTCGGGCAAAAAGGCAGATATTCCCCGTATTTTGGAGCAAAATTGCAGAAATTCCCCTAATTGTGGGGCAAAAAGGCAGAAATTCTGCTTATTGTGGGGCCAAAATCAGAAATTCCACTTATTTTGGGGCAAAATTCCAGAAACTTCCCTTATTTTGGGGCAAAATTGTAGAAATTTTACTTATTTTGGGGCAAAATTGCAGAAATTTCACTTATTTCAGGGAAAAAAGGCAGAAAATTTTTTATTTTGGGGCAAAAAGGCAGAAAATCCTAATATTTTGTGCCAAAATTTAGAAATTCCCTTTATTTTGAGGTAAAAAGGCTGAAATTCCCCTTATTTGGGGGCAAATAGGAAGAAATTTCCCTTATATTGGGCAAAATTGCAGAAATTTCACTAATTTCAGGGTAATAAGTCTGAAATTTTCCTTATTTTGGGGCAAAAATGACAGAAATTCCCTTTTTTGAGGGGAAAAAGACAGAAATTCCACTTATTTAGAGGCAAAAGAGCAGAAATTCCCCTTATTTTAGGGCAAAATTGCAGAAATTTCCCTTATTTACGGGCAAAAAAACAGAAATTCCCCTTATTTTGGGGCAAAATTCCAGATATTTCCGTTATTATGGGGAAAAATTGCAGAAATTTCCTTTAAATAGGGCAAAATTGCAGAAATTTCACTTATTTCAGAGAAAAAAGGCAAAAATTTTTCTTATTTTGGGGCAAAAAGGCAGAAATTCCCATTATTTTGGGGCAAAAATGCAGAAATTCACCTTATTTTGGGCTAAAATTGCTGAAATTTCACATATTTCAGGGCAAAAAGTCAGAAATTTCCCTTAATTTGGGGCAAAAATAAAGAAATTTCCCTTTTTTATGGCAAAAAGGTATGCATTCCCCTTATTTTGGGCAAAAAGACAGATATTCCCCGTATTTTGAAGCAAAATTGCAGAAATTCCTCTAATTGTGGGGCAAAATTCCAGAAATTTTCCTTATTTTGGGGCAAAATTGCAGAAATTTCACTTATTTTGGGGCAAAATTGCATAAATTTCCCTTATTTTGAAGCAAAATTGCAGAAATTTCACTTATTTCAGGGAAAAAAGGCAGAAATTTTCCTTATTTTGGGGAAAAAGGCAGAAATTCTCCATATTTTGGTGCAAAAATCAAAAATTTTTCTTATTTTGAGGTAAAATGCTGAAATTCCCCTTATTTTGGGGCAAAAGGCAGAAATTTCCCTTTTTTTGGGGCAAATTTGCAGAAATTTCACTTATTTCCGGGAAAAAAGCAGAAATTTTCCTTATTTTGGGGCAAAAAGGCAGAAATTCCTAATATTTTGTGACAAAAATGCAGAAATTCCTAATATTTTGTTGCAAAAATGCAGAAATTTCCTTTATTTTGAGATAAAAAGGCTGAAATTCCCCTTATTTGGGGGCAAAAAATGCAGAAATTTTTCTTATTTTGGGCAAATTTGCAGAAATTTCACTTATTTCAGGGTTATAAGTCAGAAATTTTCCTTATTTTGGGGCAAAAAAGACAGAAATTCCCTTTGTTTTGGGGGAAAAAGACAGAAATTCCACTTATTTAGAGGCAAAAAGGCAAAAGTTCCCCTTATTTTGGAGCAAAAATGAAGAAATTTCTCTTTTTTATGGCAAAAAGGTATGCATTTTTCTTATTTTAAGACAAAAAGGCAGAAATTCCCCATATTTTGGGGCAAAAGGCAGAAATTTCCCTTATTTTTGAACAAAATTGCAGAAATTTCCCTAATTGTGGGGCAAAAAAACAGAAATTCCCCTTATTTTGTGGCAAAATTGCAGAAATTTCCCTTATTATGAGAAAAAATTGCAGAAATTTCCCTTATTTTACGGCAAAATTGCAGAAATTTCACTAATTGTGGCGCAAAAAGGCAGAAATTTTCCTTATTTTGGGGCAAAACTCAGAAATTCCACTTATTGTGGGGCAAAATTCCAGAAATTTCTCTTATTTTGGGGCAAAATTGAAGAAATTTCACTTATTTTGGGGCAAAATTGCAGAAATTTCACTTATTTCAGGGAAAAATACAGAAATTTTCCTGATTTTGGGGCAAAAAGGCAGAAATTCCTAATATTTTGTGCCAAAATTCAGAAATTCCCCTTATTTTGAGGTAAAAAGGCTGAAATTCCCCTTATTTGGGGGCAAAAAGGCAGAAATTTCATTTATATTGGGGCAAAATTGCAGAAATTTCACTTATTTCAGGGTAATAAGTCAGAAATTTTTCTTATTTTTGGGCAAAAATGACAGAAATTCCCTTTGTTTTATGGGAAAAAGACAAAAATTCCACTTATTTAGAGGCAAAAAAGCAAAAATTCCCCTTATTTTAGGGCAAAAGTGCAGAAATTTCCCTTATTTGGGGGCAAAAAACAGAAATTCCCCTTATTTTGTGGCAAAATTCCAGAAATTTCCCTTATTATGGGGAAGAATTGCAGAAATTTCCCTTATTTTAGGGCAAAATTGCAGAAATTTCACTTATTGCTGAGAAAAGAGGCAAAAATTTTTCTTAATTTGGGGCAAAAAGGCAGAAATTCCCATTATTTTGGGGCAAAAACGCAAAAATTCACCTTATTTTGGGCTAAAATTGCAGAAATTTCACATATTTCAGGGCAAAAAGTCAGAAATTTCCCTTAATTTGGGGCAAAAATGAAGAAATTTCCCTTTTTTATGGCAAAAAGTAATGCATTCCCCTTATTTCAGGCAAAAAGGCAGAAATTCCCCGTATTTTGGAGCAAAATTGCAGAAATTCCCCTAAATGTGGGGCAAAATTCCATAAATTTTCCTTATTTTGGGGCAAAATTGCAGAAATTTCACTTATTTTGGGGCAAAATTGCAGAAATTTCCCTTATTTTGAAGCAAAATTCCAGAAATTTCACTTATTTCAGGGAATAAATGCAGAAATTTTCCTTATTTTGGGGAAAAAGGCAGAAATTCTCCATATTTTGGTGCAAAAATCAGAAATTTCCCTTATTTTTGGGCAAAATTGCAGAAATTTCCCTAATTGTGGGACAAAAACAGAAATTCCCCTTATTTTGGGGCAAAATTGCAGAAATTTCCCTTATTATGAGGAAAAATTGCAGAAATTTCCCTTATTTTACGGCAAAATTGCAGAAATTTCACTAATTGTGGCGCAAAAAGGCAGAAATTCTCCTTATTTTGAAGCAAAACTCAGAAATTCCACTTAATTTGGGGAAAAATTCCAGAAATTTCCCTTATTTTGGGGCAAAATTGCAGAAATTTTACTTATTTTGGGGCAAAATTTCAGAAATTTCACTTATTTTGGTGCAAAATTGCAGAAATTTCACTTATTTCAGGGAAAAAAGGCAGAAATTTTCCTTATTTTGGGGCAAAAAGGCAGAAATTCCCCTTATTTTGAGGTAAAATGCTGAAATTCCCCTTATTTTGGGGCAAAAGGCAGAAATTTCCCTATTTTTGGGGCAAATTTGCAGAAATTTCACTTATTTCATGGTAATAAGTCAGAAATTTTCCTTATTTTGGGGCAAAAAAGACAGAAATTTTCTTTGTTTTGGGGGAAAAAAACAGAAATTCCACTTATTAAGAGGCAAAAAGGCAAAAGTTCCCCTTATTTTGGAGCAAAAATGAAGAAATTTCCCTTTTTTAGGGAAAAAAGGTATGCATTTTTCTTATTTTCGGACAAAAAGGCAGAAATTCCCCATATTTTGGGGCAAAAGGCAGAAATTCTGAATATTTTGGGGCAAAATTGCAGAAATTTCCCTAATTGTGGGGCAAAAAACAGAAATTCCCCTTATTTTGTGGCAAAATTGCAGAAATTTCCCTTATTATGGGGAAAAATTGCAGAAATTCCCCTTATTTTGGGGCAAAATTGCAGAAATTTCCCGAATTGTGGGGCAAAAAACAGAAATTCCCCTTATTTTGTGGCAAAATTCCAGAAATTTCCCTTATTATGGGAAAAAATTGCAGAAATTTTCCTTATTTTAGGGCAAAATTGCAGAAATTTCAGTTATTTCAGAGAAAAAAGGCAAAAATTTTTCTTATTTTGGGGCAAAAAGGCAGAAATTCTCCTTATTTTGGGGCCAAACTCAGAAATTCCACTTATTTTGGGGAAAAATTCCAGAAATTTCCCTTATTTTGGGGCAAAATTTTAGAAATTTTTCTTATTTTGTGGCAAAATTGCAGAAATTTCACTTATTTCAGGGAAAAAAGACAGAAATTTGTTTTATTTTGGGGCAAAAAGGCAGAAATTCCTAATATTATGTGCCAAAATTAAGAAATTCCCCTTATTTTGAGGTAAAAAGGCTGAAATTCCCCTTATTTGGGGGCAAAAACGCAGAAATTTCCCTTATATTGGCACAAAATTGCAGAAATTTCACTTATTTCAGGGTAATAAGTCAGAAATTTTCCTTATTTTGGGGTAAAAATGACAGAAATTCCCTTTGTTTTGGGGAAAAAGACAGAAATTCCACTTATTTAGAGGCAAAAAAGTAGAAATTCCCCTTATTTTAGGGCAAAATTGCAGAAATTTCTTTTATTTGGGGGCAAAAAAACAGAAATTCCCCTTATTTTGTGGCAAAATTCCAGAAATTTCCCTTATTATGGGGAAAAATTGCAGAAATTCCCCATATTTTGGGGCAAAAGGCAGAAATTTCCCTTATTTTTGAACAAAATTGCAGAAATTTCCCTAATTGTGGGGCAAAAAAACAGAAATTCCCCTTATTTTGTGGCAAAATTGCAGAAATTTCCCTTATTATGAGAAAAAATTGCAGAAATTTCCCTTATTTTACGGCAAAATTGCAGAAATTTCACTAATTGTGGCGCAAAAAGGCAGAAATTTTCCTTATTTTGGGGCAAAACTCAGAAATTCCACTTATTGTGGGGCAAAATTCCAGAAATTTCTCTTATTTTGGGGCAAAATTGAAGAAATTTCACTTATTTTGGGGCAAAATTGCAGAAATTTCACTTATTTCAGGGAAAAATACAGAAATTTTCCTGATTTTGGGGCAAAAAGGCAGAAATTCCTAATATTTTGTGCCAAAATTCAGAAATTCCCCTTATTTTGAGGTAAAAAGGCTGAAATTCCCCTTATTTGGGGGCAAAAAGGCAGAAATTTCATTTATATTGGGGCAAAATTGCAGAAATTTCACTTATTTCAGGGTAATAAGTCAGAAATTTTTCTTATTTTTGGGCAAAAATGACAGAAATTCCCTTTGTTTTATGGGAAAAAGACAAAAATTCCACTTATTTAGAGGCAAAAAAGCAAAAATTCCCCTTATTTTAGGGCAAAAGTGCAGAAATTTCCCTTATTTGGGGGCAAAAAACAGAAATTCCCCTTATTTTGTGGCAAAATTCCAGAAATTTCCCTTATTATGGGGAAGAATTGCAGAAATTTCCCTTATTTTAGGGCAAAATTGCAGAAATTTCACTTATTGCTGAGAAAAGAGGCAAAAATTTTTCTTAATTTGGGGCAAAAAGGCAGAAATTCCCATTATTTTGGGGCAAAAACGCAAAAATTCACCTTATTTTGGGCTAAAATTGCAGAAATTTCACATATTTCAGGGCAAAAAGTCAGAAATTTCCCTTAATTTGGGGCAAAAATGAAGAAATTTCCCTTTTTTATGGCAAAAAGTAATGCATTCCCCTTATTTCAGGCAAAAAGGCAGAAATTCCCCGTATTTTGGAGCAAAATTGCAGAAATTCCCCTAAATGTGGGGCAAAATTCCATAAATTTTCCTTATTTTGGGGCAAAATTGCAGAAATTTCACTTATTTTGGGGCAAAATTGCAGAAATTTCCCTTATTTTGAAGCAAAATTCCAGAAATTTCACTTATTTCAGGGAATAAATGCAGAAATTTTCCTTATTTTGGGGAAAAAGGCAGAAATTCTCCATATTTTGGTGCAAAAATCAGAAATTTTTCTTATTTTGAGGTAAAATGCTGAAATTCCCCTTATTTTGGGGCAAAAGGCAGAAATT
This sequence comes from Micromys minutus, assembly GCF_963924665.1. Taxonomy (NCBI): domain Eukaryota; kingdom Metazoa; phylum Chordata; class Mammalia; order Rodentia; family Muridae; genus Micromys; species Micromys minutus. Next base: position 10,736,611 of record NW_027667467.1, read on the forward strand.
TCCCTTTTTTTGGGGCAAATTTGCAGAAATTTCACTTATTTCCGGGAAAAAAGCAGAAATTTTCCTTATTTTGGGGCAAAAAGGCAGAAATTCGTAATATTTTGTGACAAAAATGCAGAAATTCCTAATATTTTGTTGCAAAAATGCAGAATTTTCCCTTATTTTGAGATAAAAAGGCTGAAATTCCCCTTATTTGGGGGCAAAAAGGCAGAAATTTTTCTTATTTTGGGGCAAATTTGCAGAAATTTCACTTATTTCAGGGTTATAAGTCAGAAATTTTCCTTATTTTGGGGCAAAAAAGACAGAAATTCCCTTTGTTTTGGGGGAAAAAGACAGAAATTCCACTTATTTAGAGGCAAAAAGGCAAAAGTTCCCCTTATTTTGGAGCAAAAATGAAGAAATTTCTCTTTTTTATGGCAAAAAGGTATGCATTTTTCTTATTTTAAGACAAAAAGGCAGAAATTCCCCATATTTTGGGTCAAAAGGCAGAAATTTCCCTTATTTTTGAACAAAATTGCAGAAATTTCCCTAATTGTGGGGCAAAAAAACAGAAATTCCCCTTATTTTGGGGCAAAATTGCAGAAATTTCCCTTATTATGAGAAAAAATTGCAGAAATTTCCCTTATTTTACGGCAAAATTGCAGAAATTTCACTAATTGTGGCGCAAAAAGGCAGAAATTTTCCTTATTTTGGGGCAAAATTGCAGAAATTTCACTTATTTTGGGGCAAAATTGCAGAAATTTCCCTTATTTTGAAGCAAAATTCCAGAAATTTCACTTATTTCAGGGAATAAATGCAGAAATTTTCCTTATTTTGGGGAAAAAGGCAGAAATTCTCCATATTTTGGTGCAAAAATCAGAAATTTTTCTTATTTTGAGGTAAAATGCTGAAATTCCCCTTATTTTGGGGCAAAAGGCAGAAATTTCCCTTTTTTTGGGGCAAATTTGCAGAAATTTCACTTATTTCCGGGAAAAAAGCAGAAATTTTCCTTATTTTGGGGCAAAAAGGCAGAAATTCGTAATATTTTGTGACAAAAATGCAGAAATTCCTAATATTTTGTTGCAAAAATGCAGAAATTTCCCTTATTTTGAGATAAAAAGGCTGAAATTCCCCTTATTTGGGGGCAAAAAGGCAGAAATTTTTCTTATTTTGGGGCAAATTTGCAGAAATTTCACTTATTTCAGGGTTATAAGTCAGAAATTTTCCTTATTTTGGGGCAAAAAAGACAGAAATTCCCTTTGTTTTGGGGGAAAAAGACAGAAATTCCACTTATTTAGAGGCAAAAAGGCAAAAGTTCCCCTTATTTTGGAGCAAAAATGAAGAAATTTCTCTTTTTTATGGCAAAAAGGTATGCATTTTTCTTATTTTAAGACAAAAAGGCAGAAATTCCCCATATTTTGGGTCAAAAGGCAGAAATTTCCCTTATTTTTGAACAAAATTGCAGAAATTTCCCTAATTGTGGGGCAAAAAAACAGAAATTCCCCTTATTTTGGGGCAAAATTGCAGAAATTTCCCTTATTATGAGAAAAAATTGCAGAAATTTCCCTTATTTTACGGCAAAATTGCAGAAATTTCACTAATTGTGGCGCAAAAAGGCAGAAATTTTCCTTATTTTGGGGCAAAACTCAGAAATTCCACTTATTTTGGGGCAAAATTCCAGAAATTTCTCTTATTTTGGGGCAAAATTGCAGAAATTTCACTTATTTTGGGGCAAAATTGCAGAAATTTCACTTATTTCAGGGAAAAATACAGAAATTTTCCTTATTTTGGGGCAAAAAGGCAGAAATTCCTAATATTTTGTGCCAAAATTCAGAAATTCCCCTTATTTTGAGGTAAAAAGGCTGAAATTCCCCTTATTTGGGGGCAAAAAGGCAGAAATTTCCTTTATATTGGGGCAAAATTGCAGAAATTTCACTTATTTCATGGTAATAAGTCAGAAATTTTTCTTATTTTTGGGCAAAAATGACAGAAATTCCCTTTGTTTTGGGGGAAAAAGACAAAAATTCCACTTATTTAGAGGCAAAAAAGCAAAAATTCCCCTTATTTTAGGGCAAAAGTGCAGAAATTTCCCTTATTTGGGGGCAAAAAACAGAAATTCCCCTTATTTTGTGGCAAAATTCCAGAAATTTCCCTTATTATGGGGAAGAATTGCAGAAATTTCCCTTATTTTAGGGCAAAATTGCAGAAATTTCACTTATTGCTGAGAAAAGAGGCAAAAATTTTTCTTAATTTGGGGCAAAAAGGCAGAAATTCCCATTATTTTGGGGCAAAAAGGCAAAAATTCACATTATTTTGGGCTAAAATTGCAGAAATTTCACATATTTCAGGGCAAAAAGTCAGAAATTTCCCTTAATTTGGGGCAAAAATGAAGAAATTTCCCTTTTTTATGGCAAAAAGTTATGCATTCCCCTTATTTCGGGGAAAAAGGCAGAAATTCCCCGTATTTTGGAGCAAAATTGCAGAAATTCCCCTAATTGTGGGGCAAAATTCCATAAATTTTCCTTATTTTGGGGCAAAATTGCAGAAATTTCATTTATGTTGGGGCACAATTGCAGAAATTTCACTTATTTCAGGGAAAAATACAGAAATTTTCCTTATTTTGGGGCAAAAAGGCAGAAATTCCTAATATTTTGTGCCAAAATTCAGAAATTCCTCTTATTTTGAGGTAAAAAGGGTGAAATTTCCCTTATTTGGGGCAAAAAGGCAGAAATTTCCCTTATATTTGGGCAAATTTGCAGAAATTTCACTTATTTCAGGGTAATAAGTCAGAAATTTTCCTTATTTTTGGGCAAAAATGACAGAAATTCCCTTTGTTTTGGGGGAAAAAGACAGAAATTCCACTTATTTAGAGGCAAAAAAGCAGAAATTCCCCTTATTTTAGGACAAAATTGCAGAAATTTCCCTTATTTGGGGGCAAAAAAACAGAAATTCCCCTTATTTTGGGGCAAAATTCCAGAAATTTCCCTTATTATGGGGAAATATTGCAGAAATTTCCTTTAAATAGGGCAAAATTGCAGAAATTTCACTTATTTCAGAGAAAAAAGGCAAAAATCTTTCTTATTTTGGGGCAAAAAGGCAGAAATTCCCATTATTTTGGGGCAAAAAGGCAGAAATTCACCTTATTTTGGGCTAAAATTGCTGAAATTTCACATATTTCAGGGCAAAAAGTCAGAAATTTCCCTTAATTTGGGGCAAAAATGAAGAAATTTCCCTTTTTTATTGCAAAAAGTTATGCATTCCCCTTATTTCGGGCAAAAAGGCAGAAATTCCCCGTATTTTGGAGCAAAATTGCAGAAATTCCCCTAATTGTGGGGCAAAAAGGCAGAAATTCTCCTTATTTTGGGGCCAAACTCAGAAATTCCACTTATTTTGGGGCAAAATTCCAGAAATTTCCCTTATTTTGGGGCAAAATTGTAGAAATTTTACTTATTTTGGGGCAAAATTGCAGAAATTTCACTTATTTTGGGGCAAAATTGCAGAAATTTCCCTTATTTTGTAGCAAAATTGCAGAAATTTCACTTATTTCAGGGAAAAAAGGCAGAAATTTTCCTTATTTTGGGGAAAAAGGCAGAAATTCTCCATATTTTGGTGCAAAAATCAGAAATTTTTCTTATTTTGAGGTAAAATGCTGAAATTCCCCTTATTTTGGAGCAAAAGGCAGAAATTTCCCTTTTTTTGGGGCAAATTTGCAGAAATTTCACTTATATCCGGGAAAAAAGCAGAAATTTTCCTTATTTTGGGGCAAAAAGGCAGAAATTCGTAATATTTTGTGACAAAAATGCAGAAATTCCTAATATTTTGTTGCAAAAATGCATAAATTTCCCTTATTTTGAGATAAAAAGGCTGAAATTCCCCTTAATTGGGGGCAAAAAGGCAGAAATTTTTCTTATTTTGGGGCAAATTTGCAGAAATTTCACTTATTTCAGGGTTATAAGTCAGAAATTTTCCTTATTTTGGGGCAAAAAAGACAGAAATTCCCTTTGTTTTGGGGGAAAAAGACAGAAATTCCACTTATTTAGAGGCAAAAAGGCAAAAGTTCCCCTTATTTTGGAGCAAAAATGAAGAAATTTCTCTGTTTTATGGCAAAAAGGTATGCATTTTTCTTATTTTAAGACAAAAAGGCAGAAATTCCCCATATTTTGGGGCAAAAGGCAGAAATTTCCCTTATTTTTGAACAAAATTGCAGAAATTTCCCTAATTGTGGGGCAAAAAACCAGAAATTCCCCTTATTTTGGGGCAAAATTGCAGAAATTTCCCTTATTATGAGAAAAAATTGCAGAAATTTCCCTTATTTTACGGCAAAATTGCAGAAATTTCACTAATTGTGGCGCAAAAAGGCAGAAATTTTCCTTATTTTGGGGCAAAACTCAGAAATTCCACTTATTTTGGGGCAAAATTCCAGAAATTTCTCTTATTTTGGGGCAAAATTGCAGAAATTTCACTTATTTTGGGGCAAAATTGCAGAAATTTCACTTATTTTGGGCAAAATTGCAGAAATTTCACTTATTTCAGGGAAAAATACAGAAATTTTCCTTATTTTGGGGCAAAAAGGCAGAAATTCCTAATATTTTGTGCCAAAATTCAGAAATTCCCCTTATTTTGAGGTAAAAAGGCTGAAATTCCCCTTATTTGGGGGCAAAAAGGCAGAAATTTTCTTTATATTGGGGCAAAATTGCAGAAATTTTACTTATTTCAGGGTAATAAGTCAGAAATTTTTCTTATTTTTGGGCAAAAATGACAGAAATTCCCTTTGTTTTGAGGGAAAAAGACAAAAATTCCACTTATTTAGAGGCAAAAAAGCAGAAATTCCCCTTATTTTAGGGCAAAATTGCAGAAATTTCCCTTATTTGGGGGCAAAAAAACAGAAATTCCCCTTATTTTGTGGCAAAATTCCAGAAATTTCCCTTATTATGGGGAAGAATTGCAGAAATTTCCCTTATTTTAGGGCAAAATTGCAGAAATTTCACTTATTGCTGAGAAAAGAGGCAAAAATTTTTCTTAATTTGGGGCAAAAAGGCAGAAATTCCCATTATTTTGGGGCAAAAAGGCAGAAATTCACCTTATTTTGGGCTAAAATTGCAGAAATTTCACATATTTCAGGGCAAAAAGTCAGAAATTTCCCTTAATTTGGGGCAAAAATGAAGAAATTTCCCTTTTTTATGGCAAAAAGTTATGCATTCCCCTTATTTCGGGCAAAAAGGCAGAAATTCCCCATATTTTGGAGCAAAATTGCAGAAATTCCCCTAATTGTGGGGCAAAATTCCAGAAATTTTCCTTATTTTGGGGCAAAATTGAAGAAATTTCACTTATTTTGTGGCAAAATTGCAGAAATTTCACTTATTTCAGGGAAAAAAGGCAGAAATTTTTTTATTTTGGGGCAAAAAGGCAGAAAATCCTAATATTTTGTGCCAAAATTCAGAAATTCCCTTTATTTTGAGGTAAAAAGGCTGAAATTCCCCTTATTTGGGGGCAAAAAGGAAGAAATTTCCCTTATATTGGGGCAAAATTGCAGAAATTTCACTTATTTCAGGGTAATAAGTCTGGAATTTTCCTTATTTTGGGGCAAAAATGACAGAAATTCCCTTTTTTGAGGGGAAAAAGACAGAAATTCCACTTAATTAGAGGCAAAAGAGCAGAAATTCCCCTTATTTTAGGGCAAAATTGCAGAAATTTCCCTTATTTACGGGCAAAAAAACAGAAATTCCCCTTATTTTGTGGCAAAATTCCAGAAATTTCCCTTATTATGGGGAAAAATTGCAGAAATTTCCTTTAAATAGGGCAAAATTGCAGAAATTTCACTTATTTCAGAGAAAAAAGGCAAAAATTTTTCTTATTTTGGGGCAAAAAGGCAGAAATTCCCATTATTTTGGGGCAAAAAGGCAGAAATTCACCTTATTTTGGGCTAAAATTGCTGAAATTTCACATATTTCAGGGCAAAAAGTCAGAAATTTCCCTTAATTTGGGGCAAAAATGAAGAAATTTCCCTTTTTTATGGCAAAAAGGTATGCATTCCCCTTATTTTGGGCAAAAAGACAGATATTCCCCGTATTTTGAAGCAAAATTGCAGAAATTCCTCTAATTGTGGGGCAAAATTCCAGAAATTTTCCTTATTTTGGGGCAAAATTGCAGAAATTTCACTTATTTTGGAGCAAAATTGCAGAAATTTCCCTTATTTTGAAGCAAAATTGCAGAAATTTCACTTATTTCAGGGAAAAAAGGCAGAAATTTTCCTTATTTTGGGGAAAAAGGCAGAAATTCTCCATATTTTGGTGCAAAAATCAGAAATTTTTCTTATTTTGAGGTAAAATGCTGAAATTCCCCTTATTTTGAAGCAAAAGGCAGAAATTTCCCTTTTTTTGGGGCAAATTTGCAGAAATTTCACTTATTTCCGGGAAAAAAGCAGAAATTTTCCTTATTTTGGGGCAAAAAGGCAGAAATTCCTAATATTTTGTGACAAAAATGCAGAAATTCCTAATATTTTGTTGCAAAAATGCAGAAATTTCCCTTATTTTGAGATAAAAAGGCTGAAATTCCCCTTATTTGGGGGCAAAATGCAGAAATTTTTCTTATTTTGGGGCAAATTTGCAGAAATTTCACTTATTTCAGGGTTATAAGTCAGAAATTTTCCTTATTTTGGGGCAAAAAAGACAGAAATTCCCTTTGTTTTGGGGGAAAAAGACAGAAATTCCACTTATTTTGAGGCAAAAAGGCAAAAGTTCCCCTTATTTTGGAGCAAAAATGAAGAAATTTCTATTTTTTATGGCAAAAAGGTATGCATTTTTCTTATTTTAAGACAAAAAGGCAGAAATTCCCCATATTTTGGGGCAAAACGCAGAAATTTCCCATATTTTTGAACAAAATTGCAGAAATTTCCCTAATTGTGGGGCAAAAAAACAGAAATTCCCCTTATTTTGGGGCAAAATTGCAGAAATTTCCCTTATTATGAGAAAAAATTGCAGAAATTTCCCTTATTTTACGGCAAAATTGCAGAAATTTCACTAATTGTGGCGCAAAAAGGCAGAAATTTTCCTTATTTTGGGGCAAAACTAAGAAATTCCACTTATTTTGGGGCAAAATTCTAGAAATTTCTCTTATTTTGGGGCAAAATTGCAGAAATTTCACTTATTTTGGGGCAAAATTGCAGAAATTTCACTTATTTCAGGGAAAAATACAGAAATTTTCCTTATTTTGGGGCAAAAAGGCAGAAATTCCTAATATTTTGTGCCAAAATTCAGAAATTCCCATTATTTTGAGGTAAAAAGGCTGAAATTCCCCTTATTTGGGGGCAAAAAGGCAGAAATTTCCTTTATATTGGGGCAAAATTCCAGAAATTTCACTTATTTCAGGGTAATAAGTCAGAAATTTTTCTTATTTTTGGGCAAAAATGACAGAAATTCCCTTTGTTTTGGGGGAAAAAGCAAAAATTCCACTTATTTAGAGGCAAAAAAGCAAAAATTCCCCTTATTTTAGGGCAAAATTGCAGAAATTTCCCTTATTTGGGGGCAAAAAAACAGAAATTCCCCTTATTTTGTGGCAAAATTCCAGAAATTTCCCTTATTATGGGGAACAATTGCAGAAATTACCCTTATTTTAGGGCAAAATTGCAGAAATTTCACTTATATCTGAGAAAAGAGGCAAAAATTTTTCTTATTTTGGGGCAAAAAGGCAGAAATTCCCATTATTTTGGGGCAAAAAGGAAGAAATTCACCTTATTTTGGGCTAAAATTGCAGAAATTTCACATATTTCAGGGCAAAAAGTCAGAAATTTCCCTTAATTTGGGGCAAAAATGAAGAAATTTCCCTTTTTTATGGCAAAAAGTTATGCATTCCCCTTATTTCGGGCAAAAAGGCAGAAATTCCCCGTATTTTGGAGCAAAATTGCAGAAATTCCCCTAATTGTGGGGCAAAATTCCAGAAATTTTCCTTATTTTGGGGCAAAATTGCAGAAATTTCATTTATGTTGGGGCACAATTGCAGAAATTTCACTTGTTTCAGGGAAAAATACAGAAATTTTCCTTATTTTGGGGCAAAAAGGCAGAAATTCCTAATATTTTGTGCCAAAATTCAGAAATTCCCCTTATTTTGAGGTAAAAAGGGTGAAATTTCCCTTATTTGGGGGCAAAAAGGCAGAAATTTCCCTTATATTTGGGCAAATTTGCAGAAATTTCACTTATTTCAGGGTAATAAGTCAGAAATTTTCCTTATTTTTGGGCAAAAATGACAGAAATTCCCTTTGTTTTGGGGGAAAAAGACAGAAATTCCACTTATTTAGAGGCAAAAAAGCAGAAATTTTCCTTATTTTAGGGCAAAATTGCAGAAATTTCCCTTATTTGGGGGCAAAAAAACAGAAATTCCCCTTATTTTGTGGCAAAATTCCAGAAATTTCCCTTATTATGGGGAAGAATTGCAGAAATTTCCCTTATTTTAGGGCAAAATTGCAGAAATTTCACTTATTTCAGAGAAAAAAGGCAAAAATTTTTCTTATTTTAGGGCAAAAAGGCAGAAATTCCCATTATTTTGGGCAAAAATGCAGAAATTCACCTTATTTTGGGCTAAAATTGCAGAAATTTCACATATTTCAGAGCAAAAAGTCAGAAATTTCCCTTAATTTGGGGCAAAAATGAAGAAATTTCCCTTTTTTATTGCAAAAAGTTATGCATTCCCCTTATTTCGGGCAAAAAGGCAGAAATTCCCCGTATTTTGGAGCAAAATTGCAGAAATTCCCCTAATTGTGGGGCAAAATTCCAGAAATTCTCCTTATTTTGGGGAAAAACTCAGAAATTCCACTTAGTTTGAGGCAAAATTCCAGAAATTTCCCTTATTTCAGAGTAATAAGTCAAAAATTTTCCTTATTTTGGGGCAAAAAAGACAGAAATTTTCTTTGTTTTGGGGGAAAAAACAGAAATTCCACTTATTAAGAGGCAAAAAGGCAAAAGTTCCCCTTATTTTGGAGCAAAAATGAAGAAATTTCCCTTTTTTAGGGCAAAAAGGTATGCATTTTTCTTATTTTCGGACAAAAAGGCAGAAATTCCCCATATTTTGGGGCAAAAGGCAGAAATTCTGAATATTTTGGGGCAAAATTTCAGAAATTTCCCTAATTGTGGGGCAAAAAACAGAAATTCCCCTTATTTTGAAGCAAAATTGCAGAAATTTCCCTTATTATGGGGAAAAATTGCAGAAATTTCCCTTATTTTAGGGCAAAATTGCAGAAATTTCACTAATTGTGGGGCAAAAAGGCAGAAATTCTCCTTATTTTGGGGCCAAACTCAGAAATTCCACTTATTTTGGGGCAAAAATCCAGAAATTTCCCTTATTTTGGGGCAAAATTGTAGAAATTTTACTTATTTTGGGGCAAAATTGCAGAAATTTCACTTATTTCAGGGAAAAAAGGCAGAATTTTTTTTATTTTGGGGCAAAAAGGCAGAAATTCCTAATATTTTGTGCCAAAATTCAGAAATTCCCTTTATTTTGAGGTAAAAAGGCTGAAATTCCCCTTATTTGGGGGCAAAAAGGAAGAAATTTACCTTATATTGGGGCAACATTGCAGAAATTTCACTTATTTCAGGGTAATAAGTCAGAAATTTTCCTTATTTTGGAAAAAAAATGACAGAAATTCCGTTTTTAGAAGGGAAAAAGACAGAAATTCCACTTATTTAGAGGCAAAAAAGCAGAAATTCCCCGTATTTTAGGGCAAAATTGCAGAAATTTCCCTTATTTACGGGCAAAAAACCAGAAATTCCCCTTATTTTGGGGCACAATTCCAGAAATTTCCCTTATTATGGGGAAAAATTGCAGAAATTTCCTTTAAATAGGGCAAAATTGCAGAAATTTCACTTATTTCAGAGAAAAAAGGCAAAAATCGTTCTTATTTTGGGGCAAAAAGGCAGAAATTCCTATTATTTTGGGGCAAAAGCAGAAATTCACCTTATTTTGGGCTAAAATTGCAGAAATTTCACATATTTCAGGGCAAAAAGTCAGAAATTTCCCTTAATTTGGGGCAAAAATGAAGAAATTTCCCTTTTTTATGGCAAAAAGGTATGCATTCCCCTTATTTTGGGCAAAAAGGCAGAAATTCCCCGTATTTTGAAGCAAAATTGCAGAAATTCCCCTAATTGTGGGGCAAAATTCCAGAAATTTTCCTTATTTTGGGGCAAAATTGCAGAAATTTCACTTATTTTGGGGCAAAATTGCAGAAATTTCCCTTATTTTGAAGCAAAATTGCAGAAATTTCACTTATTTCAGGGAAAAAAGGCAGAAATTTTCCTTATTTTGGGGAAAAAGGCAGAAATTCTCCATATTTTGGTGCAAAAATCAGAAATTTTTCTTATTTTGAGGTAAAATGCTGAAATTCCCCTTATTTTGGGGCAAAAGGCAGAAATTACCCTTTTTTTGGGGCAAATTTGCAGAAATTTCATTTATTTCCGTGAAAAAAGGCAGAAATTTTCCTTATTTTGGGGCAAAAAGGCAGAAATTCCTAATAGTTTGTGGCAAAAATGCAGAAATTCCTAATATTTTGTTGCAAAAATGCAGAAATTTCCCTTATTTTGAGATAAAAAGGCTGAAATTCCCCTTATTTGGGGGCAAAAAGGCAGAAATTTTTCTTATTTTGGGGCAAATTTGCAGAAATTTCACTTATTTCAGGGTTATAAGTCAGAAATTTTCCTTATTTTGGGGCAAAAAAGACAGAAATTGCCTTTGTTTTGGGGGAAAAAGACAGAAATTCCACTTATTTAGAGGCAAAAAAGCAAAAGTTCCCCTTATTTTGGAGCAAAAATGAAGAAATTTCTCTTTTTTATGGCAAAAAGGTATGCATTTTTCTTATTGTAAGACAAAAAGGCAGAAATTCCCCATATTTTGGGGCAAAAGGCAGAAATTTCCCTTATTTTTGGGCAAAAATGACAGAAATTCCCTTTGTTTTGGGGGAAAAAGACAGAAATTCCACTTATTTAGAGGCAAAAAAGCAGAAATTCCCCTTATTTTAGGGCAAAATTGCAGAAATTTCCCTAATTTAGGGGCAAAAAAACAGAAATTCCCCTTATTTGGTGGCAAAATTCCAGAAATTTCCCTTCATATGGGGAAGAATTGCAGAAATTTCCCTTATTTTAGGGCAAAATTCCAGAAATTTCACTTATTTCAGAGAAAAAAGGCAAAAATTTTTCTTATTTTAGGGCAAAAATGCAGAAATTCCCATTATTTTGGGGCCAAAATGCAGAAATTCACCTTATTTTGGGCTAAAATTGCAGAAATTTCACATATTTCAGAGCAAAAAGTCAGAAATTTCCCTTAATTTGGGGCAAAAATGAAGAAATTTCTTTTTTTTATTGCAAAAAGTTATGCATTCCCCTTATTTCGGGCAAAAAGGCAGAAATTCCCCGTATTTTGGAGCAAAATTGCAGAAATTCCCCTAATTGTGGGGCAAAATTCCAGAAATTCTCCTTATTTTGGGGAAAAACTCAGAAATTCCACTTAGTTTGAGGCAAAATTCCAGAAATTTCCCTTATTTCAGAGTAATAAGTCAAAAATTTTCCTTATTTTGGGGCAAAACAGACAGAAATTTTCTTTGTTTTGGGGGAAAAAAACAGAAATTCCACTTATTAAGAGGCAAAAAGGCAAAAGTTCCCCTTATTTTGGAGCAAAAATGAAGAAATTTCCCTTTTTTAGGGCAAAAAGGTATGCATTTTTCTTATTTTCGGACAAAAAGGCAGAAATTCCCCATATTTTGGGGCAAAAGGCAGAAATTTCCCTTATTTTGGGGCAAAATTGCAGAAATTTCCCTAATTGTGGGGCAAAAAACAGAAATTCCCCTTATTTTGAGGCAAAATTGCAGAAATTTCCCTTATTATGGGGAAAAATTGCAGAAATTTCCCTTATTTTAGGGCAAAATTGCAGAAATTTCACTAATTGTGGGGCAAAAAGGCAGAAATTCTCATTATTTTGGGGCCAAACTCAGAAATTCCACTTATTTTGGGGCAAAAATCCAGAAATTTCCCTTATTTTGGGGCAAAATTGTAGAAATTTTACTTATTTTGGGGCAAAATTGCAGAAATTTCACTTATTTCAGGGAAAAAAGGCAGAAATTTTTTTATTTTGGGGCAAAAATGCAGAAATTCCTAATATTTTGTGCCAAAATTCAGAAATTCCCTTTATTTTGAGGTAAAAAGACTGAAATTCCCCTTATTTGGGGGCAAAAAGGAAGAAATTTACCTTTTATTGGGGCAACATTGCAGAAATTTCACTTATTTCAGGGTAATAATTCAGAAATTTTCCTTATTTTGGAAAAAAAATGACAGAAATTCCCTTTTTTGAGGGGAAAAAGACAGAAATTCCACTTATTTAGAGGCAAAAAAGCAGAAATTCCCCTTATTTTAGGGCAAAATTGCAGAAATTTCCCTTATTTGGAGGCAAAAAACCGAAATTCCCCTTATTTTGTGGCAAAATTCCAGAAATTTCCCTTATTATGGGGAAGAATTGCAGAAATTTCCCTTTTTTTAGGGCAAAATTGCAGAAATTTCACTTATTGCTGAGAAAAGAGGCAAAAATTTTTCTTAATTTGGGGCAAAAAGGCAGAAATTCCCATTATTTTGGGGCAAAAAGGCAGAAATTCACCTTATTTTGGGCTAAAATTGCAGAAATTTCACATATTTCAGGGCAAAAAGTCAGAAATTTCCCTTAATTTGGGGCAAAAATGAAGAAATTTCCCTTTTTTATGGCAAATTTATGCATTCCCCTTATTTCGGGCAAAAAGGCAGAAATTCCCTGTATTTTGGAGCAAAATTGCAGAAATTCCCCTAATTGTGGGGCAAAATTCCAGAAATTTTCCTTATTTTGGGGCAAAATTGCAGAAATTTCATTTATGTTGGGGCACAATTGCAGAAATTTCACTTATTTCAGGGAAAAATACAGAAATTTTCCTTATTTTGGGGCAAAAAGGCAGAAATTCCTAATATTTTGTGCCAAAATTCAGAAATTCCCCTTATTTTGAGGTAAAAAGGGTGAAATTTCCCTTATTTGGGGGCAAAAAGGCAGAAATTTCCCTTATATTTGGGCAAATTTGCAGAAATTTCACTTATTTCAGGGTAATAAGTCAGAAATTTTCCTTATTTTTGGGCAAAAATGACAGAAATTCCCTTTGTTTTGGGGGAAAAAGACAGAAATTCCACTTATTTAGAGGCAAAAAAGCAGAAATTCCCCTTATTTTAGGGCAAAATTGCAGAAATTTCCCTTATTTGGGGGCAAAAAAACAGAAATTCCCCTTATTTTGTGGCAAAATTCCAGAAATTTCCCTTATTATGGGGAAGAATTGCAGAAATTTCCCTTATTTTAGGGCAAAATTGCAGAAATTTCACTTATTTCAGAGAAAAAAGGCAAAAATTTTTCTTATTTTAGGGCAAAAAGGCAGAAATTCCCATTATTTTGGGCAAAAATGCAGAAATTCACCTTATTTTGGTCTAAAATTGGAGAAATTTCACATATTTCAGAGCAAAAAGTCAGAAATCTCTCTTAATTTGCGGCAAAAATGAAGAAATTTCCCTTTTTTATTGCAAAAAGTTATGCATTCCCCTTATTTCAGGCAAAAAGGCAGAAATTCCCCGTATTTTGGAGCAAAATTGCAGAAATTCCCCTAATTGTGGGGCAAAAAGGCAGAAATTCTCCTTATTTTGGGGCCAAACTCAGAAATTCCACTTATTTAGGGGCAAAATTCCAGAAATTTCCCTTATTTTGGGGCAAAATTGTAGAAATTTTACTTATTTTGGGGCAAAATTGCAGAAATTTCACTTATTTCAGGGAAAAAAGGCAGAAATTTTTTTATTTTGGGGTAAAAAGGCAGAAAATCCTAATATTTTGTGCCAAAATTCAGAAATTCCCTTTATTTTGAGGTAGAAAGGCTGAAATTCCCCTTATTTGGGGGCAAAAAGGAAGAAATTTCCCTTATATTGGGGCAAAATTGCAGAAATTTCACTTATTTCAGGGTAATAAGTCAGAAATTTTCCTTATTTTGGGGCAAAAATGACAGAAATTCCCTTTTTTGAGGGGAAAAAGACAGAAATTCTACTTATTTAGAGGCAAAAGTGCAGAAATTCCCCTTATTTTAGGGCAAAATTGCAGAAATTTCCCTTATTTACGGGCAAAAAAACAGAAATTCCCCTTATTTTGGGGCAAAATTCCAGAAATTTCCCTTATTATAAGGAAAAATTGCAGAAATTTCCTTTAAATAGGGCAAAATTTCAGAAATTTCACTTATTTCAGGGAAAAAAGGCAGAAATTTTCCTTATTTTGGGGAAAAAGGCAGAAATTCTCCATATTTTGGTGCAAAAATCAGAAATTTTTCTTATTTTGAGGTAAAATGCTGAAATTCCCCTTATTTTGGGGCAAAAGGCAGAAATTTCCCTTTTTTGGGGGCAAATTTGCAGAAATTTCACTTATTTCCGGGAAAAAAGCAGAAATTTTCCTTATTTTGGGGCAAAAAGGCAGAAATTCCTAATATTTTGTGGCAAAAATGCAGAAATTCCTAATATTTTGTTGCAAAAATGCAGAAATTTCCCTTATTTTGAGATAAAAAGGCTGAAATTTCCCTTATTTGGGGGCAAAAAGGCAGAAATTTTTCTTATTTTGGGGCAAATTTGCAGAAATTTCACTTATTTCAGGGTTATAAGTCAGAAATTTTCCTTATTTTGTGGCAAAAAAGACAGAAATTCCCTTTGTTTTGGGGGAAAAAGACAGAAATTCCACTTATTTAGAGGCAAAAAGGCAAAAGTTCCCCTCATTTTGGAGCAAAAATGAAGAAATTTCTCTTTTTTATGGCAAAAAGGTATGCATTTTTCTTATTTTAAGACAAAAAGGCAGAAATTCCCCATATTTTGGGGCAAAAGGCAGAAATTTCCCTTATTTTTGAACAAAATTGCAGAAATTTCCCCAATTGTGGGGCAAAAAAACAGAAATTCCACTTATTTTGGGGCAAAATTGCAGAAATTTCCCTTATTATGAGAAAAAATTGCAGAAATTTCCCTTATTTTACGGCAAAATTGCAGAAATTTCACTAATTGTGGCACAAAAAGGCAGAAATTTTCCTTATTTTGGGGCAAAACTCAGAAATTCCACTTATTTTGGGGCAAAATTCCAGAAATTTCTCTTATTTTGGGGCAAAATTGCAGAAATTTCACTTATTTTGGGGCAAAATTGCAGAAATTTCAGTTATTTCAGGGAAAAATACAGAAATTTTCCTTATTTTGGGGCAAAATGGCAGAAATTCCTAATATTTTGTGCCAAAATTCAGAAATTCCCCTTATTTTGAGGTAAAAAGGCTGAAATTCCCCTTATTTGGGGGCAAAAACGCAGAAATTTCCTTTATATTGGGGCAAAATTGCAGAAATTTCACTTATTTCAGGGTAATAAGTCAGAAATTTTTCTTATTTTTGGGCAAAAATGACAGAAATTCCCTTTGTTTTGGGGGAAAAAGACAAAAATTCCACTTATTTAGAGGCAAAAAAGCAAAAATTCCCCTTATTTTAGGGCAAAATTGCAGAAATTTCCCTTATTTGGGGGCAAAAAAACAGAAATTCCCCTTATTTTGTGGCAAAATTCCAGAAATTTCCCTTATAATGGGGAAGAATTGCAGAAATTTCCCTTATTTTAGGGCAAAATTGCAGAAATTTCAATTATTGCTGAGAAAAGAGGCAAAAATTTTTCTTATTTTGGGGCAAAAAGGCAGAAATTCCCATTATTTTGGGGCAAAAAGGCAGAAATTCACCTTATTTTGGGCTAAAATTGCAGAAATTTCACATATTTCTGGGCAAAAAGTCAGAAATTTCCCTTAATTTGGGGCAAAAATGAAGAAATTTCCCTTTTTTATGGCAAAAAGTTATGCATTCCCCTTATTTCGGGCAAAAAGGCAGAAATTCCCCGTATTTTGGAGCAAAATTGCAGAAATTCCCCTAATTGTGGGGCAAAATTCCAGAAATTTTCCTTATTTTGGGGCAAAATTGCAGAAATTTCATTTATGATGGGGCACAATTGCAGAAATTTCACTTATTTCAGGGAAAAATACAGAAATTTTTCTTATTTTGGGGCAAAAAGGCAGAAATTCCTAATATTTTGTGCCAAAATTCAGAAATTCCCCTTATTTTGAGGTAAAAAGGGTGAAATTTCCCTTATTTGGGGGCAAAAAGGCAGAAATTTCCCTTATATTTGGGCAAATTTGCAGAAATTTCACTTATTTCAGGGTAATAAGTCAGAAATTTTCCTTATTTTTGGGCAAAAATGACAGAAATTCCCTTTGTTTTGGGGGAAAAAGACAGAAATTCCACTTATTTAGAGGCAAAAAAGCAGAAATTTTTCTTATTTTAGGGCAAAATTGCAGAAATTTCCCTTATTTGGGGGCAAAAAAACAGAAATTCCCCTTATTTTGTGGCAAAATTCCAGAAATTTCCCTTCATGTGGGGAAGAATTGCAGAAATTTCCGTTATTTTAGGGCAAAATTGCAGAAATTTCACTTATTTGAGAGAAAAAAGGCAAAAATTTTTCTTATTTTAGGGCAAAAAGGCAGAAATTCCCATTATTTTGGGGCAAAAAGGAAGAAATTCACCTTATTTTGGGCTAAAATTGCAGAAATTTCACATATTTCAGAGCAAAAAGTCAGAAATTTCCCTTAATTTGGGGCAAAAATGAAGAAATTTCCCTTTTTTATTGCAAAAAGTTATGCATTCCCCTTATTTCGGGCAAAAAGGCAGAAATTCCCCGTATTTTGGAGCAAAATTGCAGAAATTCCCCTAATTGTGGGGAAAAAAGGCAGAAATTCTCATTATTTTGGGGCCAAACTCAGAAATTCCATTTATTTTGGGGCAAAATTCCAGAAATTTCCCTTATTTTGGGGCAAAATTGTAGAAATTTTACTTATTTTGGGGCAAAATTGCAGAAATTTCACTTATTTCAGGGAAAAAAGGCAGAAATTTTTTTATTTTTGGGCAAAAAGGCAGAAAATCCTAATATTTTGTGCCAAAATTCAGAAATTCCCTTTATTTTGAGGTAAAAAGGCTGAAATTCCCCGTATTTGGGGGCAAAAAGGAAGAAATTTCCCTTATATTGGGGCAAAATTGCAGAAATTTCACTTATTTCAGGGTAATAAGTCAGAAATTTTCCTTATTTTGGGGCAAAAATGACAGAAATTCCCTTTTTTGAGGGGAAAAAGACAGAAATTCCACTTATTTAGAGGCAAAAGAGCAGAAATTCCCCTTATTTTAGGGCAAAATTGCAGAAATTTCCCTTATTTACGGGCAAAAAAACAGAAATTCCCCTTATTTTGGGGCAAAATTCCAGAAATTTCCCTTATTATAAGGAAAAATTGCAGAAATTTCCTTTAAATAGGGCAAAATTTCAGAAATTTCACTTATTTCAGGGAAAAAAGGCAGAAATTTTCCTTATTTTTGGGAAAAAGGCAGAAATTCTCCATATTTTGGTGCAAAAATCAGAAATTTTTCTTATTTTGAGGAAAAATGCTGAAATTCCCTATATTTTGGGGCAAAAGGCAGAAATTTCCCTTTTTTGGGGGCAAATTTGCAGAAATTTCACTTATTTCCGGGAAAAAAGCAGAAATTTTCCTTATTTTGGGGCAAAAAGGCAGAAATTCCTAATATTTTGTGGCAAAAATGCAGAAATTCCTAATATTTTGTTGCAAAAATGCAGAAATTTCCCTTATTTTGAGATAAAAAGGCTGAAATTCCCCTTATTTGGAAGCAAAAAGGCAGAAATTTTTCTTATTTTGGGGCAAATTTGCAGAAATTTCACTTATTTCAGGGTTATAAGTCAGAAATTTTCCTTATTTTGTGGCAAAAAAGACAGAAATTCCCTTTGTTTTGGGGGAAAAAGACAGAAATTCCACTTATTTAGAGGCAAAAAGGCAAAAGTTCCCCTTATTTTGGAGCAAAAATGAAGAAATTTCTCTTTTTTATGGCAAAAAGGTATGCATTTTTCTTATTTTAAGACAAAAAGGCAGAAATTCCCCATATTTTGGGTCAAAAGGCAGAAATTTCCCTTATTTTTGAACAAAATTGCAGAAATTTCCCTAATTGTGGGGCAAAAAAACAGAAATTCCCCTTATTTTGGGGCAAAATTGCAGAAATTTCCCTTATTATGAGAAAAAATTGCAGAAATTTCCCTTATTTTACGGCAAAATTGCAGAAATTTCACTAATTGTGGCGCAAAAAGGCAGAAATTTTCCTTATTTTGGGGCAAAATTGCAGAAATTTCACTTATTTTGGGGCAAAATTGCAGAAATTTCCCTTATTTTGAAGCAAAATTCCAGAAATTTCACTTATTTCAGGGAATAAATGCAGAAATTTTCCTTATTTTGGGGAAAAAGGCAGAAATTCTCCATATTTTGGTGCAAAAATCAGAAATTTTTCTTATTTTGAGGTAAAATGCTGAAATTCCCCTTATTTTGGGGCAAAAGGCAGAAATTTCCCTTTTTTTGGGGCAAATTTGCAGAAATTTCACTTATTTCCGGGAAAAAAGCAGAAATTTTCCTTATTTTGGGGCAAAAAGGCAGAAATTCGTAATATTTTGTGACAAAAATGCAGAAATTCCTAATATTTTGTTGCAAAAATGCAGAAATTTCCCTTATTTTGAGATAAAAAGGCTGAAATTCCCCTTATTTGGGGGCAAAAAGGCAGAAATTTTTCTTATTTTGGGGCAAATTTGCAGAAATTTCACTTATTTCAGGGTTATAAGTCAGAAATTTTCCTTATTTTGGGGCAAAAAAGACAGAAATTCCCTTTGTTTTGGGGGAAAAAGACAGAAATTCCACTTATTTAGAGGCAAAAAGGCAAAAGTTCCCCTTATTTTGGAGCAAAAATGAAGAAATTTCTCTTTTTTATGGCAAAAAGGTATGCATTTTTCTTATTTTAAGACAAAAAGGCAGAAATTCCCCATATTTTGGGTCAAAAGGCAGAAATTTCCCTTATTTTTGAACAAAATTGCAGAAATTTCCCTAATTGTGGGGCAAAAAAACAGAAATTCCCCTTATTTTGGGGCAAAATTGCAGAAATTTCCCTTATTATGAGAAAAAATTGCAGAAATTTCCCTTATTTTACGGCAAAATTGCAGAAATTTCACTAATTGTGGCGCAAAAAGGCAGAAATTTTCCTTATTTTGGGGCAAAACTCAGAAATTCCACTTATTTTGGGGCAAAATTCCAGAAATTTCTCTTATTTTGGGGCAAAATTGCAGAAATTTCACTTATTTTGGGGCAAAATTGCAGAAATTTCACTTATTTCAGGGAAAAATACAGAAATTTTCCTTATTTTGGGGCAAAAAGGCAGAAATTCCTAATATTTTGTGCCAAAATTCAGAAATTCCCCTTATTTTGAGGTAAAAAGGCTGAAATTCCCCTTATTTGGGGGCAAAAAGGCAGAAATTTCCTTTATATTGGGGCAAAATTGCAGAAATTTCACTTATTTCATGGTAATAAGTCAGAAATTTTTCTTATTTTTGGGCAAAAATGACAGAAATTCCCTTTGTTTTGGGGGAAAAAGACAAAAATTCCACTTATTTAGAGGCAAAAAAGCAAAAATTCCCCTTATTTTAGGGCAAAAGTGCAGAAATTTCCCTTATTTGGGGGCAAAAAACAGAAATTCCCCTTATTTTGTGGCAAAATTCCAGAAATTTCCCTTATTATGGGGAAGAATTGCAGAAATTTCCCTTATTTTAGGGCAAAATTGCAGAAATTTCACTTATTGCTGAGAAAAGAGGCAAAAATTTTTCTTAATTTGGGGCAAAAAGGCAGAAATTCCCATTATTTTGGGGCAAAAAGGCAAAAATTCACATTATTTTGGGCTAAAATTGCAGAAATTTCACATATTTCAGGGCAAAAAGTCAGAAATTTCCCTTAATTTGGGGCAAAAATGAAGAAATTTCCCTTTTTTATGGCAAAAAGTTATGCATTCCCCTTATTTCGGGGAAAAAGGCAGAAATTCCCCGTATTTTGGAGCAAAATTGCAGAAATTCCCCTAATTGTGGGGCAAAATTCCATAAATTTTCCTTATTTTGGGGCAAAATTGCAGAAATTTCATTTATGTTGGGGCACAATTGCAGAAATTTCACTTATTTCAGGGAAAAATACAGAAATTTTCCTTATTTTGGGGCAAAAAGGCAGAAATTCCTAATATTTTGTGCCAAAATTCAGAAATTCCTCTTATTTTGAGGTAAAAAGGGTGAAATTTCCCTTATTTGGGGCAAAAAGGCAGAAATTTCCCTTATATTTGGGCAAATTTGCAGAAATTTCACTTATTTCAGGGTAATAAGTCAGAAATTTTCCTTATTTTTGGGCAAAAATGACAGAAATTCCCTTTGTTTTGGGGGAAAAAGACAGAAATTCCACTTATTTAGAGGCAAAAAAGCAGAAATTCCCCTTATTTTAGGACAAAATTGCAGAAATTTCCCTTATTTGGGGGCAAAAAAACAGAAATTCCCCTTATTTTGGGGCAAAATTCCAGAAATTTCCCTTATTATGGGGAAATATTGCAGAAATTTCCTTTAAATAGGGCAAAATTGCAGAAATTTCACTTATTTCAGAGAAAAAAGGCAAAAATCTTTCTTATTTTGGGGCAAAAAGGCAGAAATTCCCATTATTTTGGGGCAAAAAGGCAGAAATTCACCTTATTTTGGGCTAAAATTGCTGAAATTTCACATATTTCAGGGCAAAAAGTCAGAAATTTCCCTTAATTTGGGGCAAAAATGAAGAAATTTCCCTTTTTTATTGCAAAAAGTTATGCATTCCCCTTATTTCGGGCAAAAAGGCAGAAATTCCCCGTATTTTGGAGCAAAATTGCAGAAATTCCCCTAATTGTGGGGCAAAAAGGCAGAAATTCTCCTTATTTTGGGGCCAAACTCAGAAATTCCACTTATTTTGGGGCAAAATTCCAGAAATTTCCCTTATTTTGGGGCAAAATTGTAGAAATTTTACTTATTTTGGGGCAAAATTGCAGAAATTTCACTTATTTTGGGGCAAAATTGCAGAAATTTCCCTTATTTTGTAGCAAAATTGCAGAAATTTCACTTATTTCAGGGAAAAAAGGCAGAAATTTTCCTTATTTTGGGGAAAAAGGCAGAAATTCTCCATATTTTGGTGCAAAAATCAGAAATTTTTCTTATTTTGAGGTAAAATGCTGAAATTCCCCTTATTTTGGAGCAAAAGGCAGAAATTTCCCTTTTTTTGGGGCAAATTTGCAGAAATTTCACTTATATCCGGGAAAAAAGCAGAAATTTTCCTTATTTTGGGGCAAAAAGGCAGAAATTCGTAATATTTTGTGACAAAAATGCAGAAATTCCTAATATTTTGTTGCAAAAATGCATAAATTTCCCTTATTTTGAGATAAAAAGGCTGAAATTCCCCTTAATTGGGGGCAAAAAGGCAGAAATTTTTCTTATTTTGGGGCAAATTTGCAGAAATTTCACTTATTTCAGGGTTATAAGTCAGAAATTTTCCTTATTTTGGGGCAAAAAAGACAGAAATTCCCTTTGTTTTGGGGGAAAAAGACAGAAATTCCACTTATTTAGAGGCAAAAAGGCAAAAGTTCCCCTTATTTTGGAGCAAAAATGAAGAAATTTCTCTGTTTTATGGCAAAAAGGTATGCATTTTTCTTATTTTAAGACAAAAAGGCAGAAATTCCCCATATTTTGGGGCAAAAGGCAGAAATTTCCCTTATTTTTGAACAAAATTGCAGAAATTTCCCTAATTGTGGGGCAAAAAACCAGAAATTCCCCTTATTTTGGGGCAAAATTGCAGAAATTTCCCTTATTATGAGAAAAAATTGCAGAAATTTCCCTTATTTTACGGCAAAATTGCAGAAATTTCACTAATTGTGGCGCAAAAAGGCAGAAATTTTCCTTATTTTGGGGCAAAACTCAGAAATTCCACTTATTTTGGGGCAAAATTCCAGAAATTTCTCTTATTTTGGGGCAAAATTGCAGAAATTTCACTTATTTTGGGGCAAAATTGCAGAAATTTCACTTATTTTGGGCAAAATTGCAGAAATTTCACTTATTTCAGGGAAAAATACAGAAATTTTCCTTATTTTGGGGCAAAAAGGCAGAAATTCCTAATATTTTGTGCCAAAATTCAGAAATTCCCCTTATTTTGAGGTAAAAAGGCTGAAATTCCCCTTATTTGGGGGCAAAAAGGCAGAAATTTTCTTTATATTGGGGCAAAATTGCAGAAATTTTACTTATTTCAGGGTAATAAGTCAGAAATTTTTCTTATTTTTGGGCAAAAATGACAGAAATTCCCTTTGTTTTGAGGGAAAAAGACAAAAATTCCACTTATTTAGAGGCAAAAAAGCAGAAATTCCCCTTATTTTAGGGCAAAATTGCAGAAATTTCCCTTATTTGGGGGCAAAAAAACAGAAATTCCCCTTATTTTGTGGCAAAATTCCAGAAATTTCCCTTATTATGGGGAAGAATTGCAGAAATTTCCCTTATTTTAGGGCAAAATTGCAGAAATTTCACTTAT
This sequence comes from Micromys minutus, assembly GCF_963924665.1. NCBI lineage: Eukaryota > Metazoa > Chordata > Mammalia > Rodentia > Muridae > Micromys > Micromys minutus. The sequence goes on from NW_027667467.1 coordinate 10,759,112, forward strand.
TGCTGAGAAAAGAGGCAAAAATTTTTCTTAATTTGGGGCAAAAAGGCAGAAATTCCCATTATTTTGGGGCAAAAAGGCAGAAATTCACCTTATTTTGGGCTAAAATTGCAGAAATTTCACATATTTCAGGGCAAAAAGTCAGAAATTTCCCTTAATTTGGGGCAAAAATGAAGAAATTTCCCTTTTTTATGGCAAAAAGTTATGCATTCCCCTTATTTCGGGCAAAAAGGCAGAAATTCCCCATATTTTGGAGCAAAATTGCAGAAATTCCCCTAATTGTGGGGCAAAATTCCAGAAATTTTCCTTATTTTGGGGCAAAATTGAAGAAATTTCACTTATTTTGTGGCAAAATTGCAGAAATTTCACTTATTTCAGGGAAAAAAGGCAGAAATTTTTTTATTTTGGGGCAAAAAGGCAGAAAATCCTAATATTTTGTGCCAAAATTCAGAAATTCCCTTTATTTTGAGGTAAAAAGGCTGAAATTCCCCTTATTTGGGGGCAAAAAGGAAGAAATTTCCCTTATATTGGGGCAAAATTGCAGAAATTTCACTTATTTCAGGGTAATAAGTCTGGAATTTTCCTTATTTTGGGGCAAAAATGACAGAAATTCCCTTTTTTGAGGGGAAAAAGACAGAAATTCCACTTAATTAGAGGCAAAAGAGCAGAAATTCCCCTTATTTTAGGGCAAAATTGCAGAAATTTCCCTTATTTACGGGCAAAAAAACAGAAATTCCCCTTATTTTGTGGCAAAATTCCAGAAATTTCCCTTATTATGGGGAAAAATTGCAGAAATTTCCTTTAAATAGGGCAAAATTGCAGAAATTTCACTTATTTCAGAGAAAAAAGGCAAAAATTTTTCTTATTTTGGGGCAAAAAGGCAGAAATTCCCATTATTTTGGGGCAAAAAGGCAGAAATTCACCTTATTTTGGGCTAAAATTGCTGAAATTTCACATATTTCAGGGCAAAAAGTCAGAAATTTCCCTTAATTTGGGGCAAAAATGAAGAAATTTCCCTTTTTTATGGCAAAAAGGTATGCATTCCCCTTATTTTGGGCAAAAAGACAGATATTCCCCGTATTTTGAAGCAAAATTGCAGAAATTCCTCTAATTGTGGGGCAAAATTCCAGAAATTTTCCTTATTTTGGGGCAAAATTGCAGAAATTTCACTTATTTTGGAGCAAAATTGCAGAAATTTCCCTTATTTTGAAGCAAAATTGCAGAAATTTCACTTATTTCAGGGAAAAAAGGCAGAAATTTTCCTTATTTTGGGGAAAAAGGCAGAAATTCTCCATATTTTGGTGCAAAAATCAGAAATTTTTCTTATTTTGAGGTAAAATGCTGAAATTCCCCTTATTTTGAAGCAAAAGGCAGAAATTTCCCTTTTTTTGGGGCAAATTTGCAGAAATTTCACTTATTTCCGGGAAAAAAGCAGAAATTTTCCTTATTTTGGGGCAAAAAGGCAGAAATTCCTAATATTTTGTGACAAAAATGCAGAAATTCCTAATATTTTGTTGCAAAAATGCAGAAATTTCCCTTATTTTGAGATAAAAAGGCTGAAATTCCCCTTATTTGGGGGCAAAATGCAGAAATTTTTCTTATTTTGGGGCAAATTTGCAGAAATTTCACTTATTTCAGGGTTATAAGTCAGAAATTTTCCTTATTTTGGGGCAAAAAAGACAGAAATTCCCTTTGTTTTGGGGGAAAAAGACAGAAATTCCACTTATTTTGAGGCAAAAAGGCAAAAGTTCCCCTTATTTTGGAGCAAAAATGAAGAAATTTCTATTTTTTATGGCAAAAAGGTATGCATTTTTCTTATTTTAAGACAAAAAGGCAGAAATTCCCCATATTTTGGGGCAAAACGCAGAAATTTCCCATATTTTTGAACAAAATTGCAGAAATTTCCCTAATTGTGGGGCAAAAAAACAGAAATTCCCCTTATTTTGGGGCAAAATTGCAGAAATTTCCCTTATTATGAGAAAAAATTGCAGAAATTTCCCTTATTTTACGGCAAAATTGCAGAAATTTCACTAATTGTGGCGCAAAAAGGCAGAAATTTTCCTTATTTTGGGGCAAAACTAAGAAATTCCACTTATTTTGGGGCAAAATTCTAGAAATTTCTCTTATTTTGGGGCAAAATTGCAGAAATTTCACTTATTTTGGGGCAAAATTGCAGAAATTTCACTTATTTCAGGGAAAAATACAGAAATTTTCCTTATTTTGGGGCAAAAAGGCAGAAATTCCTAATATTTTGTGCCAAAATTCAGAAATTCCCATTATTTTGAGGTAAAAAGGCTGAAATTCCCCTTATTTGGGGGCAAAAAGGCAGAAATTTCCTTTATATTGGGGCAAAATTCCAGAAATTTCACTTATTTCAGGGTAATAAGTCAGAAATTTTTCTTATTTTTGGGCAAAAATGACAGAAATTCCCTTTGTTTTGGGGGAAAAAGCAAAAATTCCACTTATTTAGAGGCAAAAAAGCAAAAATTCCCCTTATTTTAGGGCAAAATTGCAGAAATTTCCCTTATTTGGGGGCAAAAAAACAGAAATTCCCCTTATTTTGTGGCAAAATTCCAGAAATTTCCCTTATTATGGGGAACAATTGCAGAAATTACCCTTATTTTAGGGCAAAATTGCAGAAATTTCACTTATATCTGAGAAAAGAGGCAAAAATTTTTCTTATTTTGGGGCAAAAAGGCAGAAATTCCCATTATTTTGGGGCAAAAAGGAAGAAATTCACCTTATTTTGGGCTAAAATTGCAGAAATTTCACATATTTCAGGGCAAAAAGTCAGAAATTTCCCTTAATTTGGGGCAAAAATGAAGAAATTTCCCTTTTTTATGGCAAAAAGTTATGCATTCCCCTTATTTCGGGCAAAAAGGCAGAAATTCCCCGTATTTTGGAGCAAAATTGCAGAAATTCCCCTAATTGTGGGGCAAAATTCCAGAAATTTTCCTTATTTTGGGGCAAAATTGCAGAAATTTCATTTATGTTGGGGCACAATTGCAGAAATTTCACTTGTTTCAGGGAAAAATACAGAAATTTTCCTTATTTTGGGGCAAAAAGGCAGAAATTCCTAATATTTTGTGCCAAAATTCAGAAATTCCCTTTATTTTGAGGTAAAAAGGGTGAAATTTCCCTTATTTGGGGGCAAAAAGGCAGAAATTTCCCTTATATTTGGGCAAATTTGCAGAAATTTCACTTATTTCAGGGTAATAAGTCAGAAATTTTCCTTATTTTTGGGCAAAAATGACAGAAATTCCCTTTGTTTTGGGGGAAAAAGACAGAAATTCCACTTATTTAGAGGCAAAAAAGCAGAAATTTTCCTTATTTTAGGGCAAAATTGCAGAAATTTCCCTTATTTGGGGGCAAAAAAACAGAAATTCCCCTTATTTTGTGGCAAAATTCCAGAAATTTCCCTTATTATGGGGAAGAATTGCAGAAATTTCCCTTATTTTAGGGCAAAATTGCAGAAATTTCACTTATTTCAGAGAAAAAAGGCAAAAATTTTTCTTATTTTAGGGCAAAAAGGCAGAAATTCCCATTATTTTGGGCAAAAATGCAGAAATTCACCTTATTTTGGGCTAAAATTGCAGAAATTTCACATATTTCAGAGCAAAAAGTCAGAAATTTCCCTTAATTTGGGGCAAAAATGAAGAAATTTCCCTTTTTTATTGCAAAAAGTTATGCATTCCCCTTATTTCGGGCAAAAAGGCAGAAATTCCCCGTATTTTGGAGCAAAATTGCAGAAATTCCCCTAATTGTGGGGCAAAATTCCAGAAATTCTCCTTATTTTGGGGAAAAACTCAGAAATTCCACTTAGTTTGAGGCAAAATTCCAGAAATTTCCCTTATTTCAGAGTAATAAGTCAAAAATTTTCCTTATTTTGGGGCAAAAAAGACAGAAATTTTCTTTGTTTTGGGGGAAAAAACAGAAATTCCACTTATTAAGAGGCAAAAAGGCAAAAGTTCCCCTTATTTTGGAGCAAAAATGAAGAAATTTCCCTTTTTTAGGGCAAAAAGGTATGCATTTTTCTTATTTTCGGACAAAAAGGCAGAAATTCCCCATATTTTGGGGCAAAAGGCAGAAATTCTGAATATTTTGGGGCAAAATTTCAGAAATTTCCCTAATTGTGGGGCAAAAAACAGAAATTCCCCTTATTTTGAAGCAAAATTGCAGAAATTTCCCTTATTATGGGGAAAAATTGCAGAAATTTCCCTTATTTTAGGGCAAAATTGCAGAAATTTCACTAATTGTGGGGCAAAAAGGCAGAAATTCTCCTTATTTTGGGGCCAAACTCAGAAATTCCACTTATTTTGGGGCAAAAATCCAGAAATTTCCCTTATTTTGGGGCAAAATTGTAGAAATTTTACTTATTTTGGGGCAAAATTGCAGAAATTTCACTTATTTCAGGGAAAAAAGGCAGAATTTTTTTTATTTTGGGGCAAAAAGGCAGAAATTCCTAATATTTTGTGCCAAAATTCAGAAATTCCCTTTATTTTGAGGTAAAAAGGCTGAAATTCCCCTTATTTGGGGGCAAAAAGGAAGAAATTTACCTTATATTGGGGCAACATTGCAGAAATTTCACTTATTTCAGGGTAATAAGTCAGAAATTTTCCTTATTTTGGAAAAAAAATGACAGAAATTCCGTTTTTAGAAGGGAAAAAGACAGAAATTCCACTTATTTAGAGGCAAAAAAGCAGAAATTCCCCGTATTTTAGGGCAAAATTGCAGAAATTTCCCTTATTTACGGGCAAAAAACCAGAAATTCCCCTTATTTTGGGGCACAATTCCAGAAATTTCCCTTATTATGGGGAAAAATTGCAGAAATTTCCTTTAAATAGGGCAAAATTGCAGAAATTTCACTTATTTCAGAGAAAAAAGGCAAAAATCGTTCTTATTTTGGGGCAAAAAGGCAGAAATTCCTATTATTTTGGGGCAAAAGCAGAAATTCACCTTATTTTGGGCTAAAATTGCAGAAATTTCACATATTTCAGGGCAAAAAGTCAGAAATTTCCCTTAATTTGGGGCAAAAATGAAGAAATTTCCCTTTTTTATGGCAAAAAGGTATGCATTCCCCTTATTTTGGGCAAAAAGGCAGAAATTCCCCGTATTTTGAAGCAAAATTGCAGAAATTCCCCTAATTGTGGGGCAAAATTCCAGAAATTTTCCTTATTTTGGGGCAAAATTGCAGAAATTTCACTTATTTTGGGGCAAAATTGCAGAAATTTCCCTTATTTTGAAGCAAAATTGCAGAAATTTCACTTATTTCAGGGAAAAAAGGCAGAAATTTTCCTTATTTTGGGGAAAAAGGCAGAAATTCTCCATATTTTGGTGCAAAAATCAGAAATTTTTCTTATTTTGAGGTAAAATGCTGAAATTCCCCTTATTTTGGGGCAAAAGGCAGAAATTACCCTTTTTTTGGGGCAAATTTGCAGAAATTTCATTTATTTCCGTGAAAAAAGGCAGAAATTTTCCTTATTTTGGGGCAAAAAGGCAGAAATTCCTAATAGTTTGTGGCAAAAATGCAGAAATTCCTAATATTTTGTTGCAAAAATGCAGAAATTTCCCTTATTTTGAGATAAAAAGGCTGAAATTCCCCTTATTTGGGGGCAAAAAGGCAGAAATTTTTCTTATTTTGGGGCAAATTTGCAGAAATTTCACTTATTTCAGGGTTATAAGTCAGAAATTTTCCTTATTTTGGGGCAAAAAAGACAGAAATTGCCTTTGTTTTGGGGGAAAAAGACAGAAATTCCACTTATTTAGAGGCAAAAAAGCAAAAGTTCCCCTTATTTTGGAGCAAAAATGAAGAAATTTCTCTTTTTTATGGCAAAAAGGTATGCATTTTTCTTATTGTAAGACAAAAAGGCAGAAATTCCCCATATTTTGGGGCAAAAGGCAGAAATTTCCCTTATTTTTGGGCAAAAATGACAGAAATTCCCTTTGTTTTGGGGGAAAAAGACAGAAATTCCACTTATTTAGAGGCAAAAAAGCAGAAATTCCCCTTATTTTAGGGCAAAATTGCAGAAATTTCCCTAATTTAGGGGCAAAAAAACAGAAATTCCCCTTATTTGGTGGCAAAATTCCAGAAATTTCCCTTCATATGGGGAAGAATTGCAGAAATTTCCCTTATTTTAGGGCAAAATTCCAGAAATTTCACTTATTTCAGAGAAAAAAGGCAAAAATTTTTCTTATTTTAGGGCAAAAATGCAGAAATTCCCATTATTTTGGGGCCAAAATGCAGAAATTCACCTTATTTTGGGCTAAAATTGCAGAAATTTCACATATTTCAGAGCAAAAAGTCAGAAATTTCCCTTAATTTGGGGCAAAAATGAAGAAATTTCTTTTTTTTATTGCAAAAAGTTATGCATTCCCCTTATTTCGGGCAAAAAGGCAGAAATTCCCCGTATTTTGGAGCAAAATTGCAGAAATTCCCCTAATTGTGGGGCAAAATTCCAGAAATTCTCCTTATTTTGGGGAAAAACTCAGAAATTCCACTTAGTTTGAGGCAAAATTCCAGAAATTTCCCTTATTTCAGAGTAATAAGTCAAAAATTTTCCTTATTTTGGGGCAAAACAGACAGAAATTTTCTTTGTTTTGGGGGAAAAAAACAGAAATTCCACTTATTAAGAGGCAAAAAGGCAAAAGTTCCCCTTATTTTGGAGCAAAAATGAAGAAATTTCCCTTTTTTAGGGCAAAAAGGTATGCATTTTTCTTATTTTCGGACAAAAAGGCAGAAATTCCCCATATTTTGGGGCAAAAGGCAGAAATTTCCCTTATTTTGGGGCAAAATTGCAGAAATTTCCCTAATTGTGGGGCAAAAAACAGAAATTCCCCTTATTTTGAGGCAAAATTGCAGAAATTTCCCTTATTATGGGGAAAAATTGCAGAAATTTCCCTTATTTTAGGGCAAAATTGCAGAAATTTCACTAATTGTGGGGCAAAAAGGCAGAAATTCTCATTATTTTGGGGCCAAACTCAGAAATTCCACTTATTTTGGGGCAAAAATCCAGAAATTTCCCTTATTTTGGGGCAAAATTGTAGAAATTTTACTTATTTTGGGGCAAAATTGCAGAAATTTCACTTATTTCAGGGAAAAAAGGCAGAAATTTTTTTATTTTGGGGCAAAAATGCAGAAATTCCTAATATTTTGTGCCAAAATTCAGAAATTCCCTTTATTTTGAGGTAAAAAGACTGAAATTCCCCTTATTTGGGGGCAAAAAGGAAGAAATTTACCTTTTATTGGGGCAACATTGCAGAAATTTCACTTATTTCAGGGTAATAATTCAGAAATTTTCCTTATTTTGGAAAAAAAATGACAGAAATTCCCTTTTTTGAGGGGAAAAAGACAGAAATTCCACTTATTTAGAGGCAAAAAAGCAGAAATTCCCCTTATTTTAGGGCAAAATTGCAGAAATTTCCCTTATTTGGAGGCAAAAAACCGAAATTCCCCTTATTTTGTGGCAAAATTCCAGAAATTTCCCTTATTATGGGGAAGAATTGCAGAAATTTCCCTTTTTTTAGGGCAAAATTGCAGAAATTTCACTTATTGCTGAGAAAAGAGGCAAAAATTTTTCTTAATTTGGGGCAAAAAGGCAGAAATTCCCATTATTTTGGGGCAAAAAGGCAGAAATTCACCTTATTTTGGGCTAAAATTGCAGAAATTTCACATATTTCAGGGCAAAAAGTCAGAAATTTCCCTTAATTTGGGGCAAAAATGAAGAAATTTCCCTTTTTTATGGCAAATTTATGCATTCCCCTTATTTCGGGCAAAAAGGCAGAAATTCCCTGTATTTTGGAGCAAAATTGCAGAAATTCCCCTAATTGTGGGGCAAAATTCCAGAAATTTTCCTTATTTTGGGGCAAAATTGCAGAAATTTCATTTATGTTGGGGCACAATTGCAGAAATTTCACTTATTTCAGGGAAAAATACAGAAATTTTCCTTATTTTGGGGCAAAAAGGCAGAAATTCCTAATATTTTGTGCCAAAATTCAGAAATTCCCCTTATTTTGAGGTAAAAAGGGTGAAATTTCCCTTATTTGGGGGCAAAAAGGCAGAAATTTCCCTTATATTTGGGCAAATTTGCAGAAATTTCACTTATTTCAGGGTAATAAGTCAGAAATTTTCCTTATTTTTGGGCAAAAATGACAGAAATTCCCTTTGTTTTGGGGGAAAAAGACAGAAATTCCACTTATTTAGAGGCAAAAAAGCAGAAATTCCCCTTATTTTAGGGCAAAATTGCAGAAATTTCCCTTATTTGGGGGCAAAAAAACAGAAATTCCCCTTATTTTGTGGCAAAATTCCAGAAATTTCCCTTATTATGGGGAAGAATTGCAGAAATTTCCCTTATTTTAGGGCAAAATTGCAGAAATTTCACTTATTTCAGAGAAAAAAGGCAAAAATTTTTCTTATTTTAGGGCAAAAAGGCAGAAATTCCCATTATTTTGGGCAAAAATGCAGAAATTCACCTTATTTTGGTCTAAAATTGGAGAAATTTCACATATTTCAGAGCAAAAAGTCAGAAATCTCTCTTAATTTGCGGCAAAAATGAAGAAATTTCCCTTTTTTATTGCAAAAAGTTATGCATTCCCCTTATTTCAGGCAAAAAGGCAGAAATTCCCCGTATTTTGGAGCAAAATTGCAGAAATTCCCCTAATTGTGGGGCAAAAAGGCAGAAATTCTCCTTATTTTGGGGCCAAACTCAGAAATTCCACTTATTTAGGGGCAAAATTCCAGAAATTTCCCTTATTTTGGGGCAAAATTGTAGAAATTTTACTTATTTTGGGGCAAAATTGCAGAAATTTCACTTATTTCAGGGAAAAAAGGCAGAAATTTTTTTATTTTGGGGTAAAAAGGCAGAAAATCCTAATATTTTGTGCCAAAATTCAGAAATTCCCTTTATTTTGAGGTAGAAAGGCTGAAATTCCCCTTATTTGGGGGCAAAAAGGAAGAAATTTCCCTTATATTGGGGCAAAATTGCAGAAATTTCACTTATTTCAGGGTAATAAGTCAGAAATTTTCCTTATTTTGGGGCAAAAATGACAGAAATTCCCTTTTTTGAGGGGAAAAAGACAGAAATTCTACTTATTTAGAGGCAAAAGTGCAGAAATTCCCCTTATTTTAGGGCAAAATTGCAGAAATTTCCCTTATTTACGGGCAAAAAAACAGAAATTCCCCTTATTTTGGGGCAAAATTCCAGAAATTTCCCTTATTATAAGGAAAAATTGCAGAAATTTCCTTTAAATAGGGCAAAATTTCAGAAATTTCACTTATTTCAGGGAAAAAAGGCAGAAATTTTCCTTATTTTGGGGAAAAAGGCAGAAATTCTCCATATTTTGGTGCAAAAATCAGAAATTTTTCTTATTTTGAGGTAAAATGCTGAAATTCCCCTTATTTTGGGGCAAAAGGCAGAAATTTCCCTTTTTTGGGGGCAAATTTGCAGAAATTTCACTTATTTCCGGGAAAAAAGCAGAAATTTTCCTTATTTTGGGGCAAAAAGGCAGAAATTCCTAATATTTTGTGGCAAAAATGCAGAAATTCCTAATATTTTGTTGCAAAAATGCAGAAATTTCCCTTATTTTGAGATAAAAAGGCTGAAATTTCCCTTATTTGGGGGCAAAAAGGCAGAAATTTTTCTTATTTTGGGGCAAATTTGCAGAAATTTCACTTATTTCAGGGTTATAAGTCAGAAATTTTCCTTATTTTGTGGCAAAAAAGACAGAAATTCCCTTTGTTTTGGGGGAAAAAGACAGAAATTCCACTTATTTAGAGGCAAAAAGGCAAAAGTTCCCCTCATTTTGGAGCAAAAATGAAGAAATTTCTCTTTTTTATGGCAAAAAGGTATGCATTTTTCTTATTTTAAGACAAAAAGGCAGAAATTCCCCATATTTTGGGGCAAAAGGCAGAAATTTCCCTTATTTTTGAACAAAATTGCAGAAATTTCCCCAATTGTGGGGCAAAAAAACAGAAATTCCACTTATTTTGGGGCAAAATTGCAGAAATTTCCCTTATTATGAGAAAAAATTGCAGAAATTTCCCTTATTTTACGGCAAAATTGCAGAAATTTCACTAATTGTGGCACAAAAAGGCAGAAATTTTCCTTATTTTGGGGCAAAACTCAGAAATTCCACTTATTTTGGGGCAAAATTCCAGAAATTTCTCTTATTTTGGGGCAAAATTGCAGAAATTTCACTTATTTTGGGGCAAAATTGCAGAAATTTCAGTTATTTCAGGGAAAAATACAGAAATTTTCCTTATTTTGGGGCAAAATGGCAGAAATTCCTAATATTTTGTGCCAAAATTCAGAAATTCCCCTTATTTTGAGGTAAAAAGGCTGAAATTCCCCTTATTTGGGGGCAAAAACGCAGAAATTTCCTTTATATTGGGGCAAAATTGCAGAAATTTCACTTATTTCAGGGTAATAAGTCAGAAATTTTTCTTATTTTTGGGCAAAAATGACAGAAATTCCCTTTGTTTTGGGGGAAAAAGACAAAAATTCCACTTATTTAGAGGCAAAAAAGCAAAAATTCCCCTTATTTTAGGGCAAAATTGCAGAAATTTCCCTTATTTGGGGGCAAAAAAACAGAAATTCCCCTTATTTTGTGGCAAAATTCCAGAAATTTCCCTTATAATGGGGAAGAATTGCAGAAATTTCCCTTATTTTAGGGCAAAATTGCAGAAATTTCAATTATTGCTGAGAAAAGAGGCAAAAATTTTTCTTATTTTGGGGCAAAAAGGCAGAAATTCCCATTATTTTGGGGCAAAAAGGCAGAAATTCACCTTATTTTGGGCTAAAATTGCAGAAATTTCACATATTTCTGGGCAAAAAGTCAGAAATTTCCCTTAATTTGGGGCAAAAATGAAGAAATTTCCCTTTTTTATGGCAAAAAGTTATGCATTCCCCTTATTTCGGGCAAAAAGGCAGAAATTCCCCGTATTTTGGAGCAAAATTGCAGAAATTCCCCTAATTGTGGGGCAAAATTCCAGAAATTTTCCTTATTTTGGGGCAAAATTGCAGAAATTTCATTTATGATGGGGCACAATTGCAGAAATTTCACTTATTTCAGGGAAAAATACAGAAATTTTTCTTATTTTGGGGCAAAAAGGCAGAAATTCCTAATATTTTGTGCCAAAATTCAGAAATTCCCCTTATTTTGAGGTAAAAAGGGTGAAATTTCCCTTATTTGGGGGCAAAAAGGCAGAAATTTCCCTTATATTTGGGCAAATTTGCAGAAATTTCACTTATTTCAGGGTAATAAGTCAGAAATTTTCCTTATTTTTGGGCAAAAATGACAGAAATTCCCTTTGTTTTGGGGGAAAAAGACAGAAATTCCACTTATTTAGAGGCAAAAAAGCAGAAATTTTTCTTATTTTAGGGCAAAATTGCAGAAATTTCCCTTATTTGGGGGCAAAAAAACAGAAATTCCCCTTATTTTGTGGCAAAATTCCAGAAATTTCCCTTCATGTGGGGAAGAATTGCAGAAATTTCCGTTATTTTAGGGCAAAATTGCAGAAATTTCACTTATTTGAGAGAAAAAAGGCAAAAATTTTTCTTATTTTAGGGCAAAAAGGCAGAAATTCCCATTATTTTGGGGCAAAAAGGAAGAAATTCACCTTATTTTGGGCTAAAATTGCAGAAATTTCACATATTTCAGAGCAAAAAGTCAGAAATTTCCCTTAATTTGGGGCAAAAATGAAGAAATTTCCCTTTTTTATTGCAAAAAGTTATGCATTCCCCTTATTTCGGGCAAAAAGGCAGAAATTCCCCGTATTTTGGAGCAAAATTGCAGAAATTCCCCTAATTGTGGGGAAAAAAGGCAGAAATTCTCATTATTTTGGGGCCAAACTCAGAAATTCCATTTATTTTGGGGCAAAATTCCAGAAATTTCCCTTATTTTGGGGCAAAATTGTAGAAATTTTACTTATTTTGGGGCAAAATTGCAGAAATTTCACTTATTTCAGGGAAAAAAGGCAGAAATTTTTTTATTTTTGGGCAAAAAGGCAGAAAATCCTAATATTTTGTGCCAAAATTCAGAAATTCCCTTTATTTTGAGGTAAAAAGGCTGAAATTCCCCGTATTTGGGGGCAAAAAGGAAGAAATTTCCCTTATATTGGGGCAAAATTGCAGAAATTTCACTTATTTCAGGGTAATAAGTCAGAAATTTTCCTTATTTTGGGGCAAAAATGACAGAAATTCCCTTTTTTGAGGGGAAAAAGACAGAAATTCCACTTATTTAGAGGCAAAAGAGCAGAAATTCCCCTTATTTTAGGGCAAAATTGCAGAAATTTCCCTTATTTACGGGCAAAAAAACAGAAATTCCCCTTATTTTGGGGCAAAATTCCAGAAATTTCCCTTATTATAAGGAAAAATTGCAGAAATTTCCTTTAAATAGGGCAAAATTTCAGAAATTTCACTTATTTCAGGGAAAAAAGGCAGAAATTTTCCTTATTTTTGGGAAAAAGGCAGAAATTCTCCATATTTTGGTGCAAAAATCAGAAATTTTTCTTATTTTGAGGAAAAATGCTGAAATTCCCTATATTTTGGGGCAAAAGGCAGAAATTTCCCTTTTTTGGGGGCAAATTTGCAGAAATTTCACTTATTTCCGGGAAAAAAGCAGAAATTTTCCTTATTTTGGGGCAAAAAGGCAGAAATTCCTAATATTTTGTGGCAAAAATGCAGAAATTCCTAATATTTTGTTGCAAAAATGCAGAAATTTCCCTTATTTTGAGATAAAAAGGCTGAAATTCCCCTTATTTGGAAGCAAAAAGGCAGAAATTTTTCTTATTTTGGGGCAAATTTGCAGAAATTTCACTTATTTCAGGGTTATAAGTCAGAAATTTTCCTTATTTTGTGGCAAAAAAGACAGAAATTCCCTTTGTTTTGGGGGAAAAAGACAGAAATTCCACTTATTTAGAGGCAAAAAGGCAAAAGTTCCCCTTATTTTGGAGCAAAAATGAAGAAATTTCTCTTTTTTATGGCAAAAAGGTATGCATTTTTCTTATTTTAAGACAAAAAGGCAGAAATTCCCCATATTTTGGGGCAAAAGGCAGAAATTTCCCTTATTTTTTGGCAAAATTGCAGAAATTTCCCTAATTGTGGGCAAAAAAACAGAAATTCCCCTTATTTTGGGGCAAAATTGCAGAAATTTCCCTTATTATGAGAAAAAATTGCAGAAATTTCCCTTATTTTACGGCAAAATTGCAGAAATTTCACTAATTGTGGCGCAAAAAGGCAGAAATTTTCCTTATTTTGGGGCAAAACTCAGAAATTCCACTTATTTTGGGGCAAAATTCTAGAAATTTCTCTTATTTTGGGGCAAAATTGCAGAAATTTCACTTATTTTGGGGCAAAATTGCAGAAATTTCACTTATTTCAGGGAAAAATACAGAAATTTTCCTTATTTTGGGGCAAAAAGGCAGAAATTCCTAATATTTTGTGCCAAAATTCAGAAATTCCCATTATTTTGAGGTAAAAAGGCTGAAATTCCCATTATTTGGGGGCAAAAAGGCAGAAATTTCCTTTATATTGGGGCAAAATTGCAGAAATTTCACTTATTTCAGGGTAATAAGTCAGAAATTTTTCTTATTTTTGGGCAAAAATGACAGAAATTCCCTTTGTTTTGGGGGAAAAAGACAAAAATTCCACTAATTTAGAGGCAAAAAAGCAAAAATTCCCCTTATTTTAGGGCAAAATTGCAGAAATTTCCCTTATTTGGGGGCAAAAAAACAGAAATTCCCCTTATTTTGTGGCAAAATTCCAGAAATTTCCCTTATTATGGGAAAGAATTGCAGAAATTTCCCTTATTTTAGGGCAAAATTGCAGAAATTTCACTTATATCTGAGAAAAGAGGCAAAAATTTTTCTTATTTTGGGGCAAAAAGGCAGAAATTCCCATTATTTTGGGGCAAAAAGGAAGAAATTCACCTTATTTTGGGCTAAAATTGCAGAAATTTCACATATTTCAGGGCAAAAAGTCAGAAATTTCCCTTAATTTGGGGCAAAAATGAAGAAATTTCCCTTTTTTATGGCAAAAAGTTATGCATTCCCCTTATTTCGGGCAAAAAGGCAGAAATTCCCCGTATTTTGGAGCAAAATTGCAGAAATTCCCCTAATTGTGGGGCAAAATTCCAGAAATTTTCCTTATTTTGGGGCAAAATTGCAGAAATTTCATTTATGTTGGGGCACAATTGCAGAAATTTCACTTATTTCAGGGAAAAATACAGAAATTTTCCTTATTTTGGGGCAAAAAGGCAGAAATTCCTAATATTTTGTGCCAAAATTCAGAAATTCCCCTTATTTTGAGATAAAAAGGCTGAAATTTCCCTTATTTGGGGGCAAAAAGGCAGAAATTTCCCTTATATTTGGGCAAATTTGCAGAAATTTCACTTATTTCAGGGTAATAAGTCAGAAATTTTCCTTATTTTTGGGCAAAAATGACAGAAATTCCCTTTGTTTTGGGGGAAAAAGACAGAAATTCCACTTATTTAGAGGCAAAAAAGCAGAAATTTTCCTTATTTTAGGGCAAAATTGCAGAAATTTCCGTTATTTGGGGGCAAAAAAACAGAAATTCCCCTTATTTTGTGGCAAAATTCCAGAAATTTCCCTTATTATGGGGAAGAATTGCAGAAATTTCCCTTATTTTAGGGCAAAATTGCAGAAATTTCACTTATTTCAGAGAAAAAAGGCAAAAATTTTTCTTATTTTAGGGCAAAAAGGCAGAAATTCCCATTATTTTGGGCAAAAATGCAGAAATTCACCTTATTTTGGGCTAAAATTGCAGAAATTTCACATATTTCAGAGCAAAAAGTCAGAAATTTCCCTTAATTTGGGGCAAAAATGAAGAAATTTCCCTTTTTTATTGCAAAAAGTTATGCATTCCCCTTATTTCGGGCAAAAAGGCAGAAATTCCCGGTATTTTGGAGCAAAATTGCAGAAATTCCCCTAATTGTGGGGCAAAATTCCAGAAATTCTCCTTATTTTGGGGAAAAACTCAGAAATTCCACTTAGTTTGAGGCAAAATTCCAGAAATTTCCCTTATTTCAGAGTAATAAGTCAAAAATTTTCCTTATTTTGGGGCAAAAAAGACAGAAATTTTCTTTGTTTTGGGGGAAAAAACAGAAATTCCACTTATTAAGAGGCAAAAAGGCAAAAGTTCCCCTTATTTTGGAGCAAAAATGAAGAAATTTCCCTTTTTTAGGGCAAAAAGTTATGCATTTTTCTTATTTTCGGACAAAAAGGCAGAAATTCCCCATATTTTGGGGCAAAAGGCAGAAATTCTGAATATTTTGGGGCAAAATTGCAGAAATTTCCCTAATTGTGGGGCAAAAAACAGAAATTCCCCTTATTTTGAAGCAAAATTGCAGAAATTTCCCTTATTATGGGGAAAAATTGCAGAAATTTCCCTTATTTTAGGGCAAAATTGCAGAAATATCACTAATTGTGGGGCAAAAAGGCAGAAATTCTCCTTATTTTGGGGCCAAACTCAGAAATTCCACTTATTTTGGGGCAAAAATCCAGAAATTTCCCTTATTTTGGGGCAAAATTGTAGAAATTTTACTTATTTTGGGGCAAAATTGCAGAAATTTCACTTATTTCAGGGAAAAAAGGCAGAATTTTTTTTATTTTGGGGCAAAAAGGCAGAAATTCCTAATATTTTGTGCCAAAATTCAGAAATTCCCTTTATTTTGAGGTAAAAAGGCTGAAATTCCCCTTATTTGGGGGCAAAAAGGAAGAAATTTACCTTATATTGGGGCAACATTGCAGAAATTTCACTTATTTCAGGGTAATAAGTCAGAAATTTTCCTTATTTTGGAAAAAAAATGACAGAAATTCCGTTTTTAGAAGGGAAAAAGACAGAAATTCCACTTATTTAGAGGCAAAAAAGCAGAAATTCCCCTTATTTTAGGGCAAAATTGCAGAAATTTCCCTTATTTACGGGCAAAAAAACAGAAATTCCCCTTATTTTGGGGCAAAATTCCAGAAATTTCCCTTATTATGGGGAAAAATTGCAGAAATTTCCTTTAAATAGGGCAAAATTGCAGAAATTTCACTTATTTCAGAGAAAAAAGGCAAAAATCGTTCTTATTTTGGGGCAAAAAGGCAGAAATTCCCATTATATTGGGGCAAAAAGGCAGAAATTCACCTTATTTTGGGCTAAAATTGCAGAAATTTCACATATTTCAGGGCAAAAAGTCAGAAATTTCCCTTAATTTGGGGCAAAAATGAAGAAATTTCCCTTTTTTATGGCAAAAAGGTATGCATTCCCCTTATTTTGGGCAAAAAGGCAGAAATTCCCCGTATTTTGAAGCAAAATTGCAGAAATTCCCCTAATTGTGGGGCAAAATTCCAGAAATTTTCCTTATTTTGGGGCAAAATTGCAGAAATTTCACTTATTTTGGGGCAAAATTGCAGAAATTTCCCTTATTTTGAAGCAAAATTGCAGAAATTTCACTTATTTCAGAGAAAAAAGGCAAAAATTTTTCTTATTTTAGGGCAAAAAGGCAGAAATTCCCATTATTTTGGGCAAAAATGCAGAAATTCACCTTATTTTGGGCTAAAATTGCAGAAATTTCACATATTTCAGAGCAAAAAGTCAGAAATTTCCCTTAATTTGGGGCAAAAATGAAGAAATTTCCCTTTTTTATTGCAAAAAGTTATGCATTCCCCTTATTTGGGGCAAAAAGGCAGAAATTCCCCGTATTTTGGAGCAAAATTGCAGAAATTCCCCTAATTGTGTGGCAAAATTCC
This sequence comes from Micromys minutus, assembly GCF_963924665.1. Classification (NCBI taxonomy): domain Eukaryota; kingdom Metazoa; phylum Chordata; class Mammalia; order Rodentia; family Muridae; genus Micromys; species Micromys minutus. Next base: position 10,775,856 of record NW_027667467.1, read on the forward strand.
AGAAATTCTCCTTATTTTGGGGAAAAACTCAGAAATTCCACTTAGTTTGAGGCAAAATTCCAGAAATTTCCCTCATTTCAGAGTAATAAGTCAAAAATTTTCCTTATTTTGGGGCAAAAAAGACAGAAATTTTCTTTGTTTTGGGGGAAAAAACAGAAATTCCATTTATTAAGAGGCAAAAAGGCAAAAGTTCCCCTTATTTTGGAGCAAAAATGAAGAAATTTCCCTTTTTTAGGGCAAAAAGGTATGCATTTTTCTTATTTTCGGACAAAAAGGCAGAAATTCCCCATATTTTGGGGCAAAAGGCAGAAATTCTGAATATTTTGGGGCAAAATTGCAGAAATTTCCCTAATTGTGGGGCAAAAAACAGAAATTCCCCTTATTTTGAAGCAAAATTGCAGAAATTTCCCTTATTATGGGGAAAAATTGCAGAAATTTCCCTTATTTTAGGGCAAAATTGCAGAAATTTCACTAATTGTGGGGCAAAAAGGCAGAAATTCTCCTTATTTTGGGGCCAAACTCAGAAATTCCACTTATTTTGGGGCAAAAATCCAGAAATTTCCCTTATTTTGGGGCAAAATTGTAGAAATTTTACTTATTTTGGGGCAAAATTGCAGAAATTTCACTTATTTCAGGGAAAAAAGGCAGAATTTTTTTTATTTTGGGGCAAAAAGGCAGAAATTCCTAATATTTTGTGCCAAAATTCAGAAATTCCCTTTATTTTGAGGTAAAAAGGCTGAAATTCCCCTTATTTGGGGGCAAAAAGGAAGAAATTTACCTTATATTGGGGCAACATTGCAGAAATTTCACTTATTTCAGGGTAATAAGTCAGAAATTTTCCTTATTTTGGAAAAAAAATGACAGAAATTCCGTTTTTAGAAGGGAAAAAGACAGAAATTCCACTTATTTAGAGGCAAAAAAGCAGAAATTCCCCTTATTTTAGGGCAAAATTGCAGAAATTTCCCTTATTTACGGGCAAAAAAACAGAAATTCCCCTTATTTTGGGGCAAAATTCCAGAAATTTCCCTTATTATGGGGAAAAATTGCAGAAATTTCCTTTAAATAGGGCAAAATTGCAGAAATTTCACTTATTTCAAAGAAAAAAGGCAAAAATCGTTCTTATTTTGGGGCAAAAAGGCAGAAATTCCCATTATTTTGGGGCAAAAAGGCAGAAATTCACCTTATTTTGGGCTAAAATTGCAGAAATTTCACATATTTCAGGGCAAAAAGTCAGAAATTTCCATTAATTTGGGGCAAAAATGAAGAAATTTCCCTTTTTTATGGCAAAAAGGTATGCATTCCCCTTATTTTGGGCAAAAAGGCAGAAATTCCCCGTATTTTGAAGCAAAATTGCAGAAATTCCCCTAATTGTGGGGCAAAATTCCAGAAATTTTCCTTATTTTGGGGCAAAATTGCAGAAATTTCACTTATTTTGGGGCAAAATTGCAGAAATTTCCCTTATTTTGAAGCAAAATTGCAGAAATTTCACTTATTTCAGGGAAAAAAGGCAGAAATTTTCCTTATTTTGGGGAAAAAGGCAGAAATTCTCCATATTTTGGTGCAAAAATCAGAAATTTTTCTTATTTTGAGGTAAATTGCTGAAATTCCCCTTATTTTGGGGCAAAAGGCAGAAATTTCCCTTTTTTGGGGGCAAATTTGCAGAAATTTCACTTATTTCCGTGAAAAAAGGCAGAAATTTTCCTTATTTTGGGGCAAAAAGGCAGAAATTCCTAATAGTTTGTGGCAAAAATGCAGAAATTCCTAATATTTTGTTGCAAAAATGCAGAAATTTCCCTTATTTTGAGATAAAAAGGCTGAAATTCCCCTTATTTGGGGGCAAAAAGGCAGAAATTTTTCTTATTTTGGGGCAAATTTGCAGAAATTTCACTTATTTCTGGGTTATAAGTCAGAAATTTTCCTTATTTTGGGGCAAAAAAGACAGAAATTGCCTTTGTTTTTGGGGAAAAAGACAGAAATTCCACTTATTTAGAGGCAAAAAAGCAAAAGTTCCCCTTATTTTGGAGCAAAAATGAAGAAATTTCTCATTTTTATGACAAAAAGGTATCCATTTTTCTTATTGTAAGACAAAAAGGCAGAAATTCCCCATATTTTGGGGCAAAAGGCAGAAATTTTCCTTATTTTTGGGCAAAAATGACAGAAATTCCCTTTGTTTTGGGGGAAAAAGACAGAAATTCCACTTATTTAGAGGCAAAAAAGCAGAAATTCCCCTTATTTTAGGGCAAAATTGCAGAAATTTCCCTTATTTAGGGGCAAAAAAACAGAAATTCCCCTTATTTTGTGGCAAAATTCCAGAAATTTCCCTTCATATGGGGAAGAATTGCAGAAATTTCCCTTATTTTAGGGCAAAATTGCAGAAATTTCACTTATTTCAGAGAAAAAAGGCAAATTTTTTTCTTATTTTAGGGCAAAAAGGCAGAAATTCCCATTATTTTGGGGCCAAAATGCAGAAATTCACCTTATTTTAAGCTAAAATTGCAGAAATTTCACATATTTCAGAGCAAAATTAAGAAATTTCCCTTAATTTGGGGCAAAAATGAAGAAATTTTTTTTTTATTGCAAAAAGTTATGCATTCCTCTTATTTTGGGCAAAAAGGCAGAAATTCCCCGTATTTTGGAGCAAAATTGCAGAAATTCCCCTAATTGTGGGGCAAAATTCCAGAAATTCTCCTTATTTTGGGGAAAAACTCAGAAATTCCACTTAGTTTGAGGCAAAATTCCAGAAATTTCCCTTATTTCAGAGTAATAAGTCAAAAATTTTCCTTATTTTGGGGCAAAACAGACAGAAATTTTCTTTGTTTTGGGGGAAAAAAACAGAAATTCCACTTATTAAGAGGCAAAAAGGCAAAAGTTCCCCTTATTTTGGAGCAAAAATGAAGAAATTTCCCTTTTTTAGGGCAAAAAGGTATGCATTTTTCTTATTTTCGGACAAAAAGGCAGAAATTCCCCATATTTTGGGGCAAAAGGCAGAAATTCTGAATATTTTGGGGCAAAATTGCAGAAATTTCCCTAATTGTGGGGCAAAAAACAGAAATTCCCCTTATTTTGAGGCAAAATTGCAGAAATTTCCCTTATTATGGGGAAAAATTGCAGAAATTTCCCTTATTTTAGGGCAAAATTGCAGAAATTTCACTAATTGTGGGGCAAAAAGGCAGAAATTCTCCTTATTTTGGGGCCAAACTCAGAAATTCCACTTATTTTGGGGCAAAAATCCAGAAATTTCCCTTATTTTGGGGCAAAATTGTAGAAATTTTACTTATTTTGGGGCAAAAATGCAGAAATTTCACTTATTTCAGGGAAAAAAGGCAGAAATTTTTTTATTTTGGGGCAAAAAGGCAGAAATTCCTAATATTTTGTGCCAAAATTCAGAAATTCCCTTTATTTTGAGGTAAAAAGGCTGAAATTCCCCTTATTTGGGGGCAAAAAGGAAGAAATTTACCTTTTATTGGGGCAACATTGCAGAAATTTCACTTATTTCAGGGTAATAATTCAGAAATTTTCCTTATTTTGGAAAAAAAATGACAGAAATTCCCTTTTTTGAGGGGAAAAAGACAGAAATTCCACTTATTTAGAGGCAAAAAAGCAGAAATTTTCCTTATTTTAGGGCAAAATTGCAGAAATTTCCCTTATTTGGAGGCAAAAAACCGAAATTCCCCTTATTTTGTGGCAAAATTCCAGAAATTTCCCTTATTATGGGGAAGAATTGCAGAAATTTCACTTATTGCTGAGAAAAGAGGCAAAAATTTTTCTTAATTTGGGGCAAAAAGGCAGAAATTCCCATTATTTTGGGGCAAAAAGGCAGAAATTCACCTTATTTTGGGCTAAAATTGCAGAAATTTCACATATTTCAGGGCAAAAAGTCAGAAATTTCCCTTAATTTGGGGCAAAAATGAAGAAATTTCCCTTTTTTATGGCAAAAAGTTATGCATTCCCCTTATTTCGGGCAAAAAGGCAGAAATTCCCTGTATTTTGAAGCAAAATTGCAGAAATTCCCCTAATTGTGGGGCAAAATTCCAGAAATTTTCCTTATTTTGGGGCAAAATTGCAGAAATTTCATTTATGTTGGGGCACAATTGCAGAAATTTCACTTATTTCAGGGAAAAATACAGAAATTTTCCTTATTTTGGGGCAAAAAGGCAGAAATTCCTAATATTTTGTGCCAAAATTCAGAAATTCCCCTTATTTTGAGGTAAAAAGGCTGAAATTTCCCTTATTTGGGGGCAAAAAGGCAGAAATTTCCCTTATATTTGGGCAAATTTGCAGAAATTTCACTTATTTCAGGGTAATAAGTCAGAAATTTTCCTTATTTTTGGGCAAAAATGACAGAAATTCCCTTTGTTTTGGGGGAAAAAGACAGAAATTCCACTTATTTAGAGGCAAAAAAGCAGAAATTCCCCTTATTTTAGGGCAAAATTGCAGAAATTTCCCTTATTTGGGGGCAAAAAAACAGAAATTCCCCTTATTTTGTGGCAAAATTCCAGAAATTTCCCTTATTATGGGGAAGAATTGCAGAAATTTCCCTTATTTTAGGGCAAAATTGCAGAAATTTCACTTATTTCAGAGAAAAAAGGCAAAAATTTTTCTTATTTTAGGGCAAACAGGCAGAAATTCCCATTATTTTGGGCAAAAATGCAGAAATTCACCTTATTTTGGGCTAAAATTGCAGAAATTTCACATATTTCAGAGCAAAAAGTCAGAAATTTCCCTTAATTTGGGGCAAAAATGAAGAAATTTCCCTTTTTTATTGCAAAAAGTTATGCCTTCCCCTTATTTCAGGCAAAAAGGCAGAAATTCCCCGTATTTTGGAGCAAAATTGCAGAAATTCCCCTAATTGTGGGGCAAAAAGGCAGAAATTCTCCTTACTTTGGGGCCAAACTCAGAAATTCCACTTATTTAGGGGCAAAATTCCAGAAATTTCCCTTATTTTGGGGCAAAATTGTAGAAATTTTACTTATTTTGTGGCAAAATTGCAGAAATTTCACTTATTTCAGGGAAAAAAAGGCAGAAATTTTTTTATTTTGGGGCAAAAAGGCAGAAAATCCTAATATTTTGTGCCAAAATTCAGAAATTCCCTTTATTTTGAGGTAGAAAGGCTGAAATTCCCCTTATTTGGGGGCAAAAAGGAAGAAATTTCCCTTATATTGGGGCAAAATTGCAGAAATTTCACTTATTTCAGGGTAATAAGTCAGAAATTTTCCTTATTTTGGGGCAAAAATGACAGAAATTCCCTTTTTTGAGGGGAAAAAGAGAGAAATTCCACTTATTTAGAGGCAAAAGAGCAGAAATTCCCCTTATTTTAGGGCAAAATTGCAGAAATTTCCATTATTTACGGGCAAAAAAACAGAAATTCCCCTTATTTTGGGGCAAAATTCCAGAAATTTCCCTTATTATAAGGAAAAATTGCAGAAATTTCCTTTAAATAGGGCAAAATTTCAGAAATTTCACTTATTTCAGGGAAAAAAGGTAGAAATTTTCCTTATTTTGGGGAAAAAGGCAGAAATTCTCCATATTTTGGTGCAAAAATCAGAAATTTTTCTTATTTTGAGGTAAAATGCTGAAATTCCCCTTATTTTGGGGCAAAAGGCAGAAATTTCCCTTTTTTGGGGGCAAATTTGCAGAAATTTCACTTATTTCTGGGAAAAAAGCAGAAATTTTCTTTATTTTGGGGCAAAAAGGAAGAAATTCCTAATATTTTGTGGCAAAAATGCAGAAATTCCTAATATTTTGTTGCAAAAATGCAGAAATTTCCCTTATTTTGAGATAAAAAGCTGAAATTTCCCTTATTTGGGGGCAAAAAGGCAGAAATTTTTCTTATTTTGGGGCAAATTTGCAGAAATTTCACTTATTTCAGGGTTATAAGTCAGAAATTTTCCTTATTTTGGGGCAAAAAAGACAGAAATTCCCTTTGTTTTGGGGGAAAAAGACAGAAATTCCACTTATTTAGAGGCAAAAATGCAAAAGTTCCCCTCATTTTGGAGCAAAAATGAAGAAATTTCTCTTTTTTATGGCAAAAAGGTATGCATTTTTCTTATTTTAAGACAAAAAGGCAGAAATTCCCCATATTTTGGGGCAAAAGGCAGAAATTTCCCTTATTTTTGAACAAAATTGCAGAAATTTCCCCAATTGTGGGGCAAAAAAACAGAAATTCCCCTTATTTTGGGGCAAAATTGCAGAAATTTCCCTTATTATGAGAAAAAATTGCAGAAATTTCCCTTATTTTACGGCAAAATTGCAGAAATTTCACTAATTGTGGCACAAAAAGGCAGAAATTTTCCTTATTTTGGGGCAAAACTCAGAAATTCCACTTATTTTGGGGCAAAATTCCAGAAATTTCTCTTATTTTGGGGCAAAATTGCAGAAATTTCACTTATTTTGGGGCAAAATTGCAGAAATTTCACTTATTTCAGGGAAAAATACAGAAATTTTCCTTATTTTGGGGCAAAAAGGCAGAAATTCCTAATATTTTGTGCCAAAATTCAGAAATTCCCTTTATTTTGAGGTAAAAAGGCTGAAATTCCCCTTATTTGGGGGCAAAAAGGCAGAAATTTCCTTTATATTGGGGCAAAATTGCAGAAATTTCACTTATTTCAGGGTAATAAGTCAGAAATTTTTCTTATTTTTGGGCAAAAATGACAGAAATTCCCTTTGTTTTGGGGGAAAAAGACAAAAATTCCACTTATTTAGAGGCAAAAAAGCAAAAATTCCCCTTATTTTAGGGCAAAATTGCAGAAATTTCCCTTATTTGGGGGCAAAAAAACAGAAATTCCCCTTATTTTGTGGCAAAATTCCAGAAATTTCCCTTATTATGGGGAAGAATTGCAGAAATTTCCCTTATTTTAGGGCAAAATTGCAGAAATTTCACTTATTGCTGAAAAAAGAGGCAAAAATTTTTCTTATTTTGGGGCAAAAAGGCAGAAATTCCCATTATTTTGGGGCAAAAAGGCAGAAATTCACCTTATTTTGGGCTAAAATTGCAGAAATTTCACATATTTCTGGGCAAAAAGTCAGAAATTTCCCTTAATTTGGGGCAAAAATGAAGAAATTTCCCTTTTTTATGGCAAAAAGTTATGCATTCCCCTTATTTCGGGCAAAAAGGCAGAAATTCCCCGTATTTTGGAGCAAAATTGCAGAAATTCCCCTAATTGTGGGGCAAAATTCCAGAAATTTTCCTTATTTTGGGGCAAAATTGCAGAAATTTCATTTATGTTGGGGCACAATTGCAGAAATTTCACTTATTTCAGGGAAAAATACAGAAATTTTTCTTATTTTGGGGCAAAAAGGCAGAAATTCCTAATATTTTGTGCCAAAATTCAGAAATTCCCCTTATTTTGAGGTAAAAAGGGTGAAATTTCCCTTATTTGGGGGCAAAAAGGCAGAAATTTCCCTTATATTTGGGCAAATTTGCAGAAATTTCACTTATTTCAGGGTAATAAGACAGAAATTTTCCTTATTTTTGGGCAAAAATGACAGAAATTCCCTTTGTTTTGGGGGAAAAGACAGAAATTCCACTTATTTAGAGGCAAAACGGCAGAAATTCCCCTTATTTTAGGGCAAAATTGCAGAAATTTCCCTTATTTGGGGGCAAAAAAACAGAAATTTCCCTTATTTTGTGGCAAAATTCCAGAAATTTCCCTTATTATGGGGAAGAATTGCAGAAATTTCCCTTATTTTAGGGCAAAATTGCAGAAATTTCACTTATTTCAGAGAAAAAAGGCAAAAATTTTTCTTATTTTAGGGCAAAAAGGCAGAAATTCCCATTATTTTGGGGCAAAAATGCAGAAATTCACCTTATTTTGGGCTAAAATTGCAGAAATTTCACATATTTCAGAGCAAAAAGTCAGAAATCTCTCTTAATTTGCGGCAAAAATGAAGAAATTTCCCTTTTTTATTGCAAAAAGTTATGCATTCCCCTTATTTCGGGCAAAAAGGCAGAAATTCCCCGTATTTTGGAGCAAAATTGCAGAAATTCCCCTAATTGTGGGGCAAAATTCCAGAAATTCTCCTTATTTTGGGGAAAAACTCAGAAATTCCACTTAGTTTGAGGCAAAATTCCAGAAATTTCCCTTATTTCAGAGTAATAAGTCAAAAATTTTCCTTATTTTGGGGCAAAAAAGACAGAAATTTTCTTTGTTTTGGGGGAAAAAAACAGAAATTCCACTTATTAAGAGGCAAAAAGGCAAAAGTTCCCCTTATTTTGGAGCAAAAATGAAGAAATTTCCCTTTTTTAGGGCAAAAAGGTATGCATTTTTCTTATTTTCGGACAAAAAGGCAGAAATTCCCAATATTTTGGGGCAAAAGGCAGAAATTCTGAATATTTTGGAGCAAAATTGCAGAAATTTCCCTAATTGTGGGGCAAAAAACAGAAATTCCCCTTATTTTGAAGCAAAATTGCAGAAATTTCCCTTATTATGGGGAAAAATTGCAGAAATTTCCCTTATTTTAGGGCAAAATTGCAGAAATTTCACTAATTGTGGGGCAAAAAGGCAGAAATTCTCCTTATTTTGGGGCCAAACTCAGAAATTCCACTTATTTTGGGGCAAAAATCCAGAAATTTCCCTTATTTTGGGGCAAAATTGTAGAAGTTTTACTTATTTTGGGGCAAAATTGCAGAAATTTCACTTATTTCAGGGAAAAAAGGCAGAAATTTTTTTATTTTGGGGCAAAAAGGCAGAAATTCCTAATATTTTGTGCCAAAATTCAGAAATTCCCTTTATTTTGAGGTAAAAAGGCTGAAATTCCCCTTATTTGGGGGCAAAAAGGAAGAAATTTACCTTATATTGGGGCAACATTGCAGAAATTTCACTTATTTCAGGGTAATAAGTCAGAAATTTTCCTTATTTTGGGGAAAAAATGACAGAAATTCCCTTTTTTGAGGGGAAAAAGACAGAAATTCCACTTATTTAGAGGCAAAAAAGCAGAAATTCCCCTTATTTTAGGGCAAAATTGCAGAAAGTTCCCTTATTTACGGGCAAAAAAACAGAAATTCCCCTTATTTTGGGGCAAAATTCCAGAAATTTCCCTTACTATGGGGAAAAATTGCAGAAATTTATTTAAATAGGGCAAAATTGCAGATATTTCACTTATTGCAGAGAAAAAAGGCAAAAATCTTTCTTATTTTGGGGCAAAAAGGCAGAAATTCCCATTATTTTGGGGCAAAAAGGCAGAAATTCACCTTATTTTGGGCTAAAATTGCAGAAATTTCACATATTTCAGGGCAAAAAGTCAGTAATTTCCCTTAATTTGGGGCAAAAATGAAGAAATTTCCCTTTTTTATGGCAAAAAGTTATGCATTCCCCTTATTTCGGGCAAAAAGGCAGAAATTCCCTGTATTTTGGAGCAAAATTGCAGAAATTCCCCTAATTGTGGGGAAAAATTCCAGAAATTTTCCTTATTTTGGGGCAAAATTGCAGAAATTTCATTTATGTTGGGGCACAATTGCAGAAATTTCACTTATTTCAGGGAAAAATACAGAAATTTTCCTTATTTTGGGGCAAAAAGGCAGAAATTCCTAATATTTTGTGCCAAAATTCAGAAATTCCCCTTATTTTGAGGTAAAAAGGCTGAAATTTCCCTTATTTGGGGGCAAAAAGGCAGAAATTTCCCTTATATTTGGGCAAATTTGCAGAAATTTCACTTATTTCAGGGTAATAAGTCAGAAATTTTCCTTATTTTTGGGCAAAAATGACAGAAATTCCCTTTGTTTTGGGGGAAAAAGACAGAAATTCCACTTATTTAGAGGCAAAAATGCAGAAATTCCCCTTATTTTAGGGCAAAATTGCAGAAATTTCCCTTATTTGGAAGCAAAAAGGCAGAAATTCCCCTTATTTTGTGGCAAAATTCCAGAAATTTCCCTTATTATGGGGATGAATTGCAGAAATTTCCCTTATTTTAGGGCAAAATTGCAGAAATTTCACTTATTGCAGAGAAAAAAGGCAAAAATCTTTCTTATTTTGGGGCAAAAAGGCAGAAATTCCCATTATTTTGGGGCAAAAAGGCAGAAATTAACCTTATTTTGGGCTAAAATTGCAGAAATTTCACATATTTCAGGGCAAAAAGTCAGAAATTTCCCTTAATTTGGGGCAAAAATGAAGAAATTTCCCTTTTTTATGGCAAAAAGTTATGCAATCCCCTTATTTCGGGCAAAAAGGCAGAAATTCCCTGTATTTTGGAGCAAAATTGCAGAAATTCCCCTAATTGTGGGGCAAAATTCCAGAAATTTTCCTTATTTTGGGGCAAAATTGCAGAAATTTCATTTATGTTGGGGCACAATTGCAGAAATTTCACTTATTTCAGGGAAAAATACAGAAATTTTCCTTATTTTGGGGCAAAAAGGCAGAAATTCCTAATATTTTGTGCCAAAATTCAGAAATTCCCCTTATTTTGAGGTAAAAAGGCTGAAATTTCCCTTATTTGGGGGCAAAAAGGCAGAAATTTCCCTTATAATTGGGCAAATTTGCAGAAATTTCACTTATTTCAGGGTAATAAGTCAGAAATTTTCCTTATTTTTGGGCAAAAATGACAGAAATTCCCTTTGTTTTGGGGGAAAAAGACAGAAATTCCACTTATTTAGAGGCAAATGCAGAAATTTTCCTTATTTTAGGGCAAAATTGCAGAAATTTCCCTTATTTGGGGGCAAAAAAACAGAAATTCCCCTTATTTTGTGGCAAAATTCCAGAAATTTCCCTTATTATGGGGAAGAATTGCAGAAATTTCCCTTATTTTAGGGCAAAATTGCAGAAATTTCACTTATTTCAGAGAAAAAAGGCAAAAATTTTTCTTATTTTAGGGCAAAAAGGCAGAAATTCCCATTATTTTGGGGCAAAAATGCAGAAATTCACCTTATTTTGGGCTAAAATTGCAGAAATTTCACATATTTCAGAGCAAAAAGTCAGAAATTTCCCTTAATTTGGGGCAAAAATGAAGAAATTTCCCTTTTTTATTGCAAAAAGTTATGCATTCCCCTTATTTCGGGCAAAAAGGCAGAAATTCCCCGTATTTTGGAGCAAAATTGCAGAAATTCCCCTAATTGTGGGGCAAAATTCCAGAAATTCTCCTTATTTTGGGGAAAAACTCAGAAATTCCACTTAGTTTGAGGCAAAATTCCAGAAATTTCCCTTATTTCAGAGTAATAAGTCAAAAATTTTCCTTATTTTGGGGCAAAAAAGACAGAAATTTTCTTTGTTTTGGGGGAAAAAAACTGAAATTCCACTTATTAAGAGGCAAAAAGGCAAAAGTTCCCCTTATTTTGGAGCAAAAATGAAGAAATTTCCCTTTTTTAGGGCAAAAAGGTATGCATTTTTCTTATTTTCGGACAAAAAGGCAGAAATTCCCCATATTTTGGGGCAAAAGGCAGAAATTCTGAATATTTTGGAGCAAAATTGCAGAAATTTCCCTAATTGTGGGGCAAAAAACAGAAATTCCCCTGATTTTGAAGCAAAATTGCAAAAATTTCCCTTATTATGGGGAAAAATTGCAGAAATTTCCCTTATTTTAGGGCAAAATTGCAGAAATTTCACTAATTGTGGGGCAAAAAGGCAGAAATTCTCCTTATTTTGGGGCCAAACTCAGAAATTCCACTTATTTTGGGGCAAAAATCCAGAAATTTCTCTTATTTTGGGACAAAATTGTAGAAATTTTACTTATTTTGGGGCAAAATTGCAGAAATTTCACTTATTTCAGGGAAAAAAGGCAGAAATTTTTTATTTTGGGGCAAAAAGGCAGAAATTCCTAATATTTTGTGCCAAAATTCAGAAATTCCCTTTATTTTGAGGTAAAAAGGCTGAAATTCCCCTTATTTGGGGGCAAAAAGGAAGAAATTTACCTTATATTGGGGCAACATTGCAGAAATTTCACTTATTTCAGGGTAATAAGTCAGAAATTTTCCTTATTTTGGGGAAAAAATGACAGAAATTCCCTTTTTTGAGGGGAAAAAGACAGAAATTCCACTTATTTAGAGGCAAAAAAGCAGAAATTCCCCTTATTTTATGGCAAAATTGCAGAAATTTCCCTTATTTACGGGCAAAAAAACAGAAATTCCCCTTATTTTGGGGCAAAATTCCAGTAATTTCCCTTATTATGGGGAAAAATTGCAGAAATTTCCTTTAAATAGGGCAAAATTGCAGAAATTTCACTTATTTCAGAGAAAAAAGGCAAAAATCTTTCTTATTTTGGGGCAAAAAGGCAGAAATTCCCATTATTTTGGGGCAAAAAGGCAGAAATTCACCTTATTTTGGGCTAAAATTGCAGAAATTTCACATATTTCAGGGCAAAAAGTCAGAAATTTCCCTTAATTTGGGGCAAAAATGAAGAAATTTCCCTTTTTTATGGCAAAAAGGTATGCATTCCCCTTATTTTGGGCAAAAAGGCAGAAATTCCCCGTATTTTGAAGCAAAATTGCAGAAATTCCCCTAATTGTGGGGCAAAATTCCAGAAATTTTCCTTATTTTGGGGCAAAATTGCAGAAATTTCACTTATTTTGGGGCAAAATTGCAGAAATTTACCTTATTTTGAAGTAAAATTGCAGAAATTTCACTTATTTCAGGGAAATAAGGCAGAAATTTTCCTTATTTTGGGGAAAAAGGCAGAAATTCTCCATATTTTGGTGCAAAAATCAGAAATTTTTCTTATTTTGAGGTAAAATGCTGAAATTCCCCTTATTTTGGGTCAAAAGGCAGAAATTACCCTTTTTTTGGGGCAAATTTGCAGAAATTTCACTTATTTCCGAGAAAAAAGGCAGAAATTTTCCTTATTTTGTGGCAAAAGGCAGAAATTCCTAATATTTTGTGGCAAAAATGCAGAAATTCCTAATATTTTGTTGCAAAAATGCAGAAATTTCCCTTATTTTGAGATAAAAAGGCTGAAATTCCAGTTATTTGGGGGCAAAAAGGCAGAAATTTTTCTTATTTTGGGGCAAATTTGCAGAAATTTCACTTATTTCAGGGTTATAAGTCAGAAATTTTCCTTATTTTGGGGCAAAAAAGACAGAAATTGCCTTTGTTTTGGGGGAAAAAGACAGAAATTCCACTTATTTAGAGGCAAAAAGGCAAAAGTTCCCCTTATTTTGGAGCAAAAATGAAGAAATTTCTCTTTTTTATGGCAAAAAGGTATGCATTTTTCTTATTTTAAGACAAAAAGGCAGAAATTCCCCATATTTTGGGGCAAAAGGCAGAAATTTCCCTTATTTTTGGGCAAAATGACAGAAATTCCCTTTGTTTTGGGGGAAAAAGACAGAAATTCCACTTATTTAGAGGCAAAAAAGCAGAAATTTTTCTTATTTTAGGGCAAAATTGCAGAAATTTCCCTTATTTGGGGGCAAAAAAACAGAAATTCCCCTTATTTTGTGGCAAAATTCCAGAAATTTCCCTTCATGTGGGGAAGAATTGCAGAAATTTCCGTTATTTTAGGGCAAAATTGCAGAAATTTCACTTATTTGAGAGAAAAAAGGCAAAAATTTTTCTTATATTAGGGCAAAAAGGCAGAAATTCCCATTATTTTGGGGCCAAAATGCAGAAATTCACCTTATTTTGGGCTAAAATTGCAGAAATTTCACATATTTCAGAGCAAAAAGTCAGAAATTTCCCTTAATTTGGGGCAAAAATGAAGAAATTTCCCTTTTTTATTGCAAAAAGTTATGCATTCCCCTTATTTCTGGCAAAAAGGCAGAAATTCCCCGTATTTTGGAGCAAAATTGCAGAAATTTTCCTAATTGTGGGGCAAAATTCCAGAAATTCTCCTTATTTTGGGGAAAAACTCAGAAATTCCACTTAGTTTGAGGCAAAATTCCAGAAATTTCCCTTATTTCAGAGTAATAAGTCAAAAATTTTCCTTATTTTGGGGCAAAACAGACAGAAATTTTCTTTGTTTTGGGGGAAAAAAACAGAAATTCCACTTATTAAGAGGCAAAAAGGCAAAAGTTCCCCTTATTTTGGAGCAAAAATGAAGAAATTTCCCTTTTTTAGGGCAAAAAGGTATGCATTTTTCTTATTTTCGGACAAAAAGGCAGAAATTCCCCATATTTTGGGGCAAAAGGCAGAAATTCTGAATATTTTGGGGCAAAATTGCAGAAATTTCCCTAATTGTGGGGCAAAAAACAGAAATTCCCCTTATTTTGAAGCAAAATTGCAGAAATTTCCCTTATTATGGGGAAAAATTGCAGAAATTTCCCTTATTTTAGGGCAAAATTGCAGAAATTTCACTAATTGTGGGGCAAAAAGGCAGAAATTCTCCTTATTTTGGGGCCAAACTCAGAAATTCCACTTATTTTGGGGCAAAAATCAAGAAATTTCCCTTATTTTGGGGCAAAATTGTAGAAGTTTTACTTATTTTGGGGCAAAATTGCAGAAATTTCACTTATTTCAGGGAAAAAAGGCAGAATTTTTTTTTATTTTGGGGCAAAAAGGCAGAAATTCCTAATATTTTGCGCCAAAATTCAGAAATTCCCTTTATTTTGAGGTAAAAAGGCTGAAATTCCCTTTATTTGGGGGCAAAAAGGAAGAAATTTACCTTATATTGGGGCAACATTGCAGAAATTTCACTTATTTCAGGGTAATAAGTCAGAAATTTTCCTTATTTTGGAAAAAAAATGACAGAAATTCCGTTTTTAGAAGGGAAAAAGACAGAAATTCCACTTATTTAGAGGCAAAAAAGCAGAAATTCCCCTTATTTTAGGGCAAAATTGCAGAAATTTCCCTTATTTACGGGCAAAAAAACAGAAATTCCTCTTATTTTGGGGCAAAATTCCAGAAATTTCCCTTATTATGGGGAAAAATTGCAGAAATTTTCTTTAAATAGGGCAAAATTGCAGAAATTTCACTTATTTCAGAGAAAAAAAGGCAAAAATTGTTCTTATTTTGGGGCAAAAAGGCAGAAATTCCCATTATTTTGGGGCAAAAAGGCAGAAATTCACCTTATTTTGGGCTAAAATTGCAGAAATTTCACATATTTCAGGGCAAAAAGTCAGAAATTTCCCTTAATTTGGGGCAAAAATGAAGAAATTTCCCTTTTTTATGGCAAAAAGGTATGCATTCCCCTTATTTTGGGCAAAAAGGCAGAAATTCCCCGTATTTTGAAGCAAAATTGCAGAAATTCCCCTAATTGTGGGGCAAAATTCCAGAAATTTTCCTTATTTTGGGGCACAATTGCAGAAATTTCACTAATTTTGGGGCAAAATTGCAGAAATTTCCCTTATTTTGAAGCAAAATTGCAGAAATTTCACTTATTTCAGGGAAAAAAGGCAGAAATTTTCCTTATTTTGGGGAAAAAGGCAGAAATTCTCCATATTTTGGTGCAAAAATCAGAAATTTTTCTTATTTTGAGGTAAAATGCTGAAATTCCCTTTATTTTGGGGCAAAAGGCAGAAATTACCCTTTTTTTGGAGCAAAATTGCAGAAATTTCACTTATTTCCGAGAAAAAAGGCAGAAATTTTCCTTATTTTGGGGCAAAAAGGCAGAAATTCCTAATATTTTGTGGCAAAAATGCAGAAATTCCTAATATTTTGTTGCAAAAATGCAGAAATTTCCCTTATTTTGAGATAAAAAGGCTGAAATTCCCCTTATTTGGGGGCAAAAAGGCAGAAATTTTTCTTATTTTGGGGCAAATTTGCTAGAAATTTCACTTATTTCAGGGTTATAAGTCAGAAATTTTCCTTATTTTGGGGCAAAAAAGACAGAAATTGCCTTTGTTTTGGGGGAAAAAGACAGAAATACCACTTATTTAGAGGCAAAAAGGCAAAAGTTCCCCTTATTTTGGAGCAAAAATGAAGAAATTTCTCTTTTTTATGGCAAAAAGGTATGCATTTTTCTTATTTTAAGACAAAAAGGCAGAAATTCCCCATATTTTGGGGCAAAAGGCAGAAATTTCCCTTATTTTTGTGCAAAACTGCAGAAATTTCCCTAATTGTGGGGCACAAAAACAGAAATTCCCCTTATTTTGGGGCAAAATTGCAGAAATTTCCGTTATTATGAGAAAAAATTGCAGAAATTTCCCTTATTTTACGGCAAAATTGCAGAAATTTCACTAATTGTGGCGCAAAAAGGCAGAAATTTTCCTTATTTTGGGGCAAAACTCAGAAATTCCACTTATTTTGGGGCAAAATTCCAGAAATTTCTGTTATTTTGGGGCAAAATTGCAGAAATTTCACTTATTTTGGGGCAAAATTGCAGAAATTTCACTTATTTCAGGGAAAAATACAGAAATTTTCCTAATTTTGGGGCAAAAAGGCAGAAATTCCTAATATTTTGTGCCAAAATTCAGAAATTCCCCTTATTTTGAGGTAAAACGGCTGAAATTCCCCTTATTTGGGGGCAAAAAGGCAGAAATTTCCCTTATATTGGGGCAAAATTGCAGAAATTTCACTTATTTCAGGGTAATAAGTCAGAAATTTTCCTTATTTTTGGGAAAAAATGACAGAAATTCCTTTTGTTTTGGGGGAAAAAACCAAAAATTCCACTTATTTAGAGGCAAAAAAGCAGAAATTCCTTTTATTTTAGGGCAAAATTGCAGAAATTTCCCTTATTTGGGGGCAAAAAAACAGAAATTCCCCTTATTTTGTGGCAAAATTCCAGAAATTTCCCTTATTATGGGGAAGAATTGCAGAAATTTCCCTTATTTTAGGGCAAAATTGCAGAAATTATACTTATTGCAGAGAAAAAAGGCAAAAATTTTTCTTATTTTGGGGCAAAAAGGCAGAAATTCTCATTATTTTGGGGCAAAAAGGCAGAAATTCACCTTATTTTGGGCTAAAATTGCAGAAATTTCACATATTTCAGGGCAAAAAGTCAGAAATTTCCCTTAATTTGGGGCAAAAATGAAGAAATTTCTCTTTTTTATGGCAAAAAGTTATGCATTCCCCTTATTTCGGGCAAAAAGGCAGAAATACCCCGTATTTTGGAGCAAAATTTTAAGAAATTCCCCTAATTGTGGGCAAAATTCCAGAAATTTTCCTTATTTTGGGGCAAAATTGCAGAAATTTCATTTATGTTGGGGCACAATTGCAGAAATTTCACTTATTTCAGGGAAAAATACAGAAATTTCCCTTATTTTGGGGCAAAAAGGAAGAAATTCCTAATATTTTGTGCCAAAATTCAGAAATTCCCCTTATTTTGAGGTAAAAAGGCTGAAATTTCCCTTATTTGGGGGCAAAAAGGCAGAAATTTCCCTTATATTGGGGCAAATTTGCAGAAATTTCACTTATTTCAGGGTAATAAGTCAGAAATTTTCCTTATTTTTGGGCAAAAATGACAGAAATTCCTTTTGTTTTGGGGGAAAAAGACAGAAATTCCACTTATTTAGAGGCAAAAAAGCAGAAATTTCCCTTATTTTAGGGCAAAATTGCAGAAATTTCACTTATTTCAGAGAAAAAAGGCAAAAATTCCCATTATTTTGGGGCAAAAAGGCAGAAATTCACCTTATTTTGGGCTAAAATTGCAGAAATTTCACATATTTCAGAGCAAAAAGTCAGAAATTTCCCTTAATTTGGGGCAAAAATGAAGAAATTTCCCTTTTTTATTGCAAAAAGTTATGCATTCCCCTTATTTCGGGCAAAAAGGCAGAAATTCCCCGTATTTTGGAGCAAAATTGCAGAAATTCCCCTAATTGTGGGGCAAAATTCCAGAAATTTTCCTTATTTTGGGGCAAAATTGCAGAAATTTCATTTATGTTGGGGCACAATTGCAGAAATTTCACTTATTTCAGGGAAAAAAGGCAGAAATTTTCCTTATTTTGGGCCAAAAGGCAGAAATTCCTAATATTTTGTGCCAAAATTCAGAAATTCCCCTTATTTTGAGGTATAAAGGCTGAAATTCCCCTTATTTGGGGGCAAAAAGGCAGAAATTTCCCTTATATTGGGGCAAAATTGCAGAAATTTCACTTATTTCAGGATAATAAGTCAGAAATTTTCCTTATTTTGGGGCAAAAATGACAGAAATTCCCTTTGTTTTGGGGGAAAAAGACAGAAATTCCACTTATTTAGAGGCAAAAAAGCAGAAATTCCCCTTATTTTAGGGCAAAATTGCAGAAATTTCCCTAATTTGGGGGCAAAAAAACAGAAATTCCCTTTATTTTGTGGCAAAATTCCAGAAATTTCCCTTATTATGGGGAAAAATTGCAGAAATTTCCCTTATGTTAGGGCAAAATTGCAGAAATTTCACTTATTTCAGAGAAAAAAGGCAAAAATTTTTCTTATATTGGGGCAAAAAGGCAGAAATTCCCATTATTTTGGGGCAAAAAGACAGAAATTCACCTTATTTTGGGCTAAAATTGCAGAAATTTCACATATTTCAGGGCAAAAAGTCAGAAATTTCCCTTAATTTGGGGCAAAAATGAAGAAATTTCCCTTTTTTATGGCAAAAAGGTATGCATTCCCCTTATTTTGGGCAAAAAGGCAGAAATTCCTCGTATTTTGGAGCAAAATTGTAGAAATTCCCCTAATTGTGGGGTTAAATTCCATAAATTTTCCTTATTTTGGGGCAAAATTGCAGAAGTTTCACTTATTTTGGGGCAAAATTGCAGAAATTTCACTTATTTCAGGGAAAAAAGGCAGAAATTTTCTTTATTTTGGGGCAAAAAGGCAGAAATTCTCCATATTTTGGTGCAAAAATCAGAAATTTCCCTTATTTTGAGGTAAAATGCTGAAATTCCCCTTATTTTGGGGCAAAAGGCAGAAATTTCCCTTTTTTGGGGGCAAATTTGCAGAAATTTCACATATTTCCGGGAAAAAAGGCAGAAATTTTCCTTATTTTGTGGCAAAAGGCAGAAATTCCTAATATTTTGTTGCAAAAATGCAGAAATTCCTAATATTTTGTGGCAAAAATGCAGAAATTTCCCTTATTTTGAGATAAAAAGGCTGAAATTCCCCTTATTTAGGGGCAAAAAGGCAGAAATTTCTCTTATTTTGGGGCAAATTTGCAGAAATTTCACTTATTTCAGGGTTATAAGTCAGAAATTTTCCTTATTTTGGGGCAAAAAAGACAGAAATTCCCTTTGTTTTGGGGGAAAAAGACAGAAATTCCACTTATTTAGAGGCAAAAAGGCAAAAGTTCCCATTATTTTGGAGCAAAAAATGAAGAAATTTCCCTTTTTTATGGCAAAAAGGTATGCATTCTTCTTATTTTCAGACAAAAAGGCAAAAATTCCCCATATTTTAGGGCAAAAGGCAGAAATTTCCCTTATTTTTGGGCAAAATATCAGAAATTTCCCTAATTGTGGGGCAAAAAACAAAAATTCCCTCTATTTTGGGGCAAAATTGCAGAAATTTCCTTTATTATGAGGAAAAATTGCAAAAATTTCCCTTATTTTACGGCAAAATTGCAGAAATTTTACTAATAGTGGCGCAAAAAGGCAGAAATTCTCTTTATTTTGGGGCAAAACTCAGAAATTCCACTTATTTTGGGGCAAAATTCCAGAAATTTCCCTTATTTTAGGGCAAAATTGCAGAAATTTCACTTATTTCAGGGAAAAAAGCAGAAATTTTCCTTATTTTGGGCCAAAAGGCAGAAAATCCTAATATTTTGTGCCAAAATTCAGAAATTCCCCTTATTTTGAGGTAAAAAGGCTGAAATTCCCCTTATTTGGGGGCAAAAAGGCAGAAATTTCCCTTATATTGGGGCAAAATTGCAGAAATTTTACTTATTTCAGGGTAATAAGTCAGAAATTTTCCTTATTTTGGGGCAAAAATGACAGAAATTTCCTTTGTTTTGGGGGAAAAAGACAGAAATTCCACTTATTTAGAGGCAAAAAAGCAGAAATTCCCCTTATTTTAGGGCAAAATTGCAGAAATTTCCCTAATTTGGGGGCAAAAAAAACAGAAATTCCCTTTATTTTGTGGCAAAATTCCAGAAATTTCCCTTATTATGGGGAAAAATTGCAGAATTTTCCCTTATGTTAGGGCAAAATTGCAGAAATTTCACTTATTTCAGAGAAAAAAGGCAAAATTTTTTCTTATTTTGGGGCAAAAAGGCAGAAATTCCCATTATTTTGGGGCAAAAAGACAGAAATTCACCTTATTTTGGGCTAAAATTGCAGAAATTTCACATATTTCAGGGCAAAAAGTCAGAAATTTCCCTTAATTTGGGGCAAAAATAAAGAAATTTCCCTTTTTTATGGCAAAAAGGTATGCATTCCCCTTATTTTGGGCAAAAAGGCAGAAATTCCTCGTATTTTGGAGCAAAATTGTAGAAATTCCCCTAATTGTGGGGTTAAATTCCATAAATTTTCCTTATTTTGGGGCAAAATTGCAGAAGTTTCACTTATTTTGGGGCAAAATTGCAGAAGTTTCACTTATTTTGGGGCAAAATTGCAGAAATTTCACTTATTTCAGGGAAAAAAGGCAGAAATTTTCTTTATTTTGGGGCAAAAAGGCAGAAATTCTCCATATTTTGGTGCAAAAATCAGAAATTTCCCTTATTTTGAGGTAAAATGCTGAAATTCCCCTTATTTTGGGGCAAAAGGCAGAAATTTCCCTTTTTTGGGGGCAAATTTGCAGAAATTTCACATATTTCCGGGAAAAAAGGCAGAAATTTTCCTTATTTTGTGGCAAAAGGCAGAAATTCCTAATATTTTGTTGCAAAAATGCAGAAATTCCTAATATTTTGTGGCAAAAATGCAGAAATTTCCCTTATTTTGAGATAAAAAGGATGAAATTCCCCTTATTTAGGGGCAAAAAGGCAGAAATTTCTCTTATTTTGGGGCAAATTTGCAGAAATTTCACTTATTTCAGGGTTATAAGTCAGAAATTTTCCTTATTTTGGGGCAAAAAAGACAGAAATTCCCTTTGTTTTGGTGGAAAAAGACAGAAATTCCACTTATTTAGAGGCAAAAAGGCAAAAGTTCCCCTTATTTTGGAGCAAAAAATGAAGAAATTTCCCTTTTTTTGGCAAAAAGGTATGCATTCTTCTTATTTTCAGACAAAAAGGCAGAAATTCCCCATATTTTAGGGCAAAAGGCAGAAATTTCCCTTATTTTTGGGCAAAATATCAGAAATTTCCCTAATTGTGGGGCAAAAAACAAAAATTCCCTCTATTTTGGGGCAAAATTGCAGAAATTTCCCTTATTATGAGGAAAAATTGCAAAAATTTCCCTTATTTTACGGCAAAATTGCAGAAATTTTACTAATAGTGGCGCAAAAAGGCAGAAATTCTCTTTATTTTGGGGCAAAACTCAGAAATTCCACTTATTTTGGGGCAAAATTCCAGAAATTTCCCTTATTTTGGGGCAAAATTGCAGAAATTTCACTTATTTCAGGGAAAAAAGCAGAAATTTTCCTTATTTTGGGCCAAAAGGCAGAAAATCCTAATATTTTGTGCCAAAATTCAGAAATTCCCCTTATTTTGAGGTAAAAAGGCTGAAATTCCCCTTATTTGGGGGCAAAAAGGAAGAAATTTCCCTTATATTGGGGCAAAATTGCAGAAATTTTACTTATTTCAGGGTAATAAGTCAGAAATTTTCCTTATTTTGGGGCAAAAATGACAGAAATTCCCTTTGTTTTGGGGGAAAAAGACAGAAATTCCACTTATTTAGAGGCAAAAAAGCAGAAATTCCCCTTATTTTAGGGCAAAATTGCAGAAATTTCCCTAATTTGGGGGCAAAAAAACAGAAATTCCCTTTATTTTGTGGCAAAATTCCAGAAATTTTCCTTATTATGGGGAAAAATTGCAGAAATTTCCCTTATGTTAGGGCAAAATTGCAGAAATTTCACTTATTTCAGAGAAAAAAGGCAAAAATTTTTCTTATTTTGGGGCAAAAAGGCAGAAATTCCCATTATTTTGGGGCAAAAAGACAGAAATTCACCTTATTTTGGGCTAAAATTGCAGAAATTTCACATATTTCAGGGCAAAAAGTCAGAAATTTCCCTTAATTTGGGGCAAAAATGAAGAAATTTCCCTTTTTTATGGCAAAAAGGTATGCATTCCCCTTATTTTGGGCAAAAAGGCAGAAATTCCTCGTATTTTGGAGCAAAATTGTAGAAATTCCCCTAATTGTGGGGTTAAATTCCATAAATTTTCCTTATTTTGGGGCAAAATTGCAGAAGTTTCACTTATTTTGGGGCAAAATTGCAGAAATTTCACTTATTTCAGGGAAAAAAGGCAGAAATTTTCTTTATTTTGGGGCAAAAAGGCAGAAATTCTCCATATTTTGGTGCAAAAATCAGAAATTTCCCTTATTTTGAGGTAAAATGCTGAAATTCCCCTTATTTTGGGGCAAAAGGCAGAAATTTCCCTTTTTTGGGGGCAAATTTGCAGAAATTTCACATATTTCAGGGAAAAAAGGCAGAAATTTTCCTTATTTTGTGGCAAAAGGCAGAAATTCCTAATATTTTGTTGCAAAAATGCAGAAATTCCTAATATTTTGTGGCAAAAATGCAGAAATTTCCCTTATTTTGAGATAAAAAGGCTGAAATTCCCCTTATTTAGGGGCAAAAAGGCAGAAATTTCTCTTATTTTGGGGCAAATTTGCAGAAATTTCACTTATTTCAGGGTTATAAGTCAGAAATTTTCCTTATTTTGGGGCAAAAAGACAGAAATTCCCTTTGTTTTGGGGGAAAAAGACAGAAATTCCACTTATTTAGAGGCAAAAAGGCAAAAGTTCCCCTTATTTTGGAGCAAAAAATGAAGAAATTTCCCTTTTTTATGGCAAAAAGGTATGCATTCTTCTTATTTTCAGACAAAAAGGCAGAAATTCCCCATATTTTAGGGCAAAAGGCAGAAATTTCCCTTATTTTTGGGCAAAATATCAGAAATTTCCCTTATTTTGGGCAAAATTGCAGAAATTTTACTTATTTTGGGGCAAAATTGCAGAAATTTCATTTGTTTCAGGGAAAAAAGCAGAAATTTTCCTTATTTTGGGGCAAAAAGGCAGAAATTCCTAATATTTTGTGCCAAAATTCGGAAATTCCTCTTATTTTGAGGTAAAAAGGCTGAAATTCCTTTTATTTGGGGGCAAATACATAGAAATTTCCCTTATATTGGGAAAAAATTGCAGAAATTTCACTTATTTCAGGGTAATAAGTCAAAAATTTTCCTTCTTTTGGGGCAAAAATGACAGAATTTCCTTTTTTTGGGGAAAAAGACAGAAATTCCCTTTGTTTTGGGGGAAAAAGATAGAAATTCCACTTATTTAGAGGCAAAAGGCAAAAGGTCCCCTTATTTTGGAGCAAAAATGAAGAAATTTCCCTTTTTTATGGCAAAAAGGTATGCATTCTTCTTATTTTCGGACAAAACGGCAGAAATTCCCCATAATTTGGGGCAAAAGGCAGAAATTTCCCTTATTTTGGGGCAAAAAGGCAGAAATTCACCTTATTTTGGGCTAAAATTGCAAAAATTTTATATATTTCAGGGCAAAAAGGAAAACTTTTCCCTTAATTTGGGGCAAAAATGAGGAAATTTCCCTTTTTTATGGCAAAAAGGTACCCATTTCCCTTATTTTCGGGCAAAAAGGCAGAAATTCCCTGTATTTTGGAGCAAATTTGCAGAAATTCCCCTAATTGTGGGGCAAAAAGGAAGAAATTCTCCTTATTTTGGGGCAAAACTCAGAAATTCCACTTATTTTGGGGCAAAATTAAAGAAATTTCTCTTATTTTGGGGCAAAATTCCAGAAATTTCACTTATTTTCGGGCAAAATTGCAGAAATTATACTTATTTCAGGGAAAAAAGGCAGAAATTTTCTTTATTTTGGGGCAAAAAGGCAGAAATTCTCCATATTTTGGTGCAAAAATCAGAACTTTTCTTTATTTTGAGATAAAATGCTGAAATTCCCCTTATTTTGGGGCAAAAGTCAGAAATTTCGCTATTTATGGGGCAAATTTGCAGAAATTTCACTTATTTCTGGGTAATAAGTCAGAAATTTTTTTTTATTTTGTGGCAAAAAAGACAGAAATTCCCTTTGTTTTGGGGGACAAAGACAGAAATTCCACTTATTTAGAGGCAAAAAGGCAAAAGTTCCCCTAATTTTGGAGCAAAAATGAAGAAATTCCCCCTTTTTATGGTAAAAAGGTATGCATTCTTCTTATTTTCGGACAAAAAATCAGAAATTCCCCATATTTTGGGGCAAAAGGCAGAAATTTCCCTTATTTTGAGGCAAAATTGCAGAAATTTCCCTAATTGTGGGGCAAAAAACAGAAATTCCCCTTATTTTGAAGCAAAATTGCAGAAATTTCCCTTATTATGGGGAAAAATTGCAGAAATTTCCCTTATCTTACGGCAAAATTGCAGAAATTTCACATATTTCAGGGCAAAAAGTCAGAAATTTCCCATAATTTGGGGAAAAAATAAAGAAATTTCCCTTTTTTATGGCAAAAAGGTATGCATTCCCCTTATTTCGGGCAAAAAGGCAGAAATTCCCCGTATTTTGGAGCAAAATTGCAGAAATTCCCCTAATTGTGGGGCAAAATTCCAGAAATTTTCATTATTTTGGGGCAAAATTTCAGAAATTTCTCTTATTTTGGGGCAAAATTGCAGAAATTTCACTTATTTTGGGGCAAAATTGCAGAAATTTCCCTTATTTTGGGGCAAAATTGCAGAAATTTCAATTATTTTGTGGCAAAATTGCAGAAATTTCACTTATTTCAGGGAAAAAAGGCAGAAATTTTTTTTATTTTGGGGCAAAAAGGCAGAAATTCCTAATATTTTGTGGGAAAAATGCAGAAATTCCTCTTATTTTTAGGTAAAATGCTGAAATTCCCCTTATTTTTAGGCAAAAGGAAGAAATTTACTTATTTTTGGGGCAAATTTTCAGAAATTTCACTTATTTCATGGTAATAAGTCAGAAATTTTCCTTATTTTGGGGCAAAAAAGACAGAAATTCTTTTTGTTTTGGTGGAAAAAAACAGAAATTCCACTTATTTAGAGGCAAAAAGGCAAAAGTTCCCCTTATTTTGGGGCAAAAATGAAGAAATTTCCCTTTTTATGGCAAAAAGGTATGCATTTTTCTTATTTTCAGACAAAAAGGCAGAAATTCCCTATATTTTGGGGCAAAAGTCAGAAATTCCCCTTATTTTGGGGCAAAATTGCAGAAATTTCCCTAATTGTGGGGCAAAAAACAGAAATTCCCCTTATTTTGGGGCAAAATTGCAGAAATTTCCCTTATTATGAGGAAAAATTGCAGAAATTTCCCTTATTTTATGGCAAAATTGCAGAAATTTCACTAATTGTGGCGCAAAAAGGCAGAAATTTTCCTTATTTTGGGGCAAAACTCAGAAATTCCACTTATTTTCGGGCAAAATTCCCGAAATTTCCCTTATTTTGGACAAAATTGCAGAAATTTTACTTATTTTGGGGCAAAATTGCAGAAATTTCATTTGTTTCAGGGAAAAAAGCAGAAATTTTCCTTATTTTGGGGCAAAAAGGCAGAAATTCCTAATATTTTGTGCCAAAATTCGGAAATTCCTCTTATTTTGAGGTAAAAAGGCTGAAATTCCCCTTATTTGGGGGCAAATACGCAGAAATTTCCCTTATATTGGGAAAAAATTGCAGAAATTTCACTTATTTCAGGGTAATAAGTCAAAAATTTTCCTTATTTTGGGGCAATAATGACAGAAATTCCCTTTTTTTGGGGAAAAAGACAGAAATTCTACTTATTTAGAGGCAAAAAAGCAGAAATTCCCCTTATTTTGGGGCAAAATTGCAGAAATTTCCCTTATTATAGGGAAAAATTGCAGAAATTTTTCATTTTTAGGGCAAAATTTCAGAAATTTCACTTATTTAAGAGAAAAAAAGCAAAAATTTTTCTTATTTTGGGGCAAAAAGGCAGAAATTCCCCGTATTTTGTAGCAAAATTGCAGAAATTCCCCTAATTGTGGGGCAAAAAGGCAGAAATTCTCCTTATTTTGGGGCAAAACTCAAAAATTCCACTTATTTTGGGGCAAAATTCCAGAAATTTTCCTTATTTTGTGGCAAAATTGCAGAAATTTCACTTATTTTGGAGCAAAATTTAAGAAATTTCACTTATTTCAGGGAAAAAAGGCAGAAATTTTCCTTATTTTGTGGCAAAAAGGCAGAAATACTCCATATTTTGGTGCAAAAACCAGAACTTTCCCTTATTTTAAAGTAAAAAGAAGAAATTCCCCTTATTTTGGGGCAAAATGCAGAAATTTCCCTTTTTTTGGGGCAAATTTTCAGAAATTTCACTTATTTCAAGGAAAAAACAGAAATTTTCCTTATTTTGGGGCAAAAAGGCAGAAATTCCTAATATTTTGTGCCAAAATTCAGAAATTCCCCTTATTTTGAGGTAAAAAGGCTGAAATTCCCCTTATTTGGAAGCAAAAAGGCAGAAATTTCTCTTATATTAGGGCAAAATTGCAGAAATTTCACTTATTTCAGGGTAATAAGTCAGAAATTTTTTTTATTTTGGGGCAAAAATGACAGAAATTCCCTTTGTTTTGGGGAAAAAAACAGAAATTCCACTTATTTAGAGGCAAAAAAGCAGAAATTCCCCTTATTTTAGGGCAAAATTGCAGATATTTCCCTTATTTGGGGGCAAAAAACAGAAATTCCCCTTATTTTGGGGCAAAATTCCAGAAATTTCCCTTATTATGGGAAAAAATTGCAGAAATTTCCTTTATTTTAGGGCAAAATTGCAGAAATTTCACTTATTTCAGAGAAAAAAAGCAAAAATTTTTCTTATTTTGGGGCAAAAAGGCAGAAATTCCCATTATTTTGGAGCAAAAAAGCAGAAATTCACCTTATTTTAGGGCAAAACTCAGAAATTCCACTTATTTTGGAGCAAAATTGCAGAAATTTCACTTATTTTGGGGCAAAATTGCAGAAATTTCACTTATTTCAGGGAAAAAAAGGCATAAATTTTCCATATTTTGGGGCAAAAAGGCAGAAATTCTTAATATTTGGTGGCAAAAATGCAGAAATTTTTAATATTTTGTTGCAAAAATGCAGAAATTTCCCTTATTTTGAGGTAAAAGGCTGAAATTCCCATTATTTGGGGGCAAAAAAAAAAAGAAATTTCCCTTATTTTGGGGCAAATTTGCAGAAATTTCACTTATTTCAGGGTAATAAGTCAGAAATTTTCCTTATTTTGAGGCAAAAAAGACAGAAATTCCCTTTGTTTTGGGGGAAAAATAGAGAAATTCCACTTATTTAGAGGCAAAAGGCAAAAGGTCCCCTTATTTTGGAGCAAAAATGAAGAAATTTCCCTTTTTTATGGCAAAAAGGTATGCATTCTTCTTATTTTCGGACAAAAAGGCAGAAATTCCCCATAATTTGGGGCAAAAGGCAGAAATTTCCCTTATTTTGGGGCAAAAAGGCAGAAATTCACCTTATTTTGGGCTAAAATTGCAGAAATTTTATATATTTCAGGGCAAAAAAGAAAACTTTTCCCTTAATTTGTGGCAAAAATGAGGAAATTTCCCTTTTTTATCGCAAAAAGGTATGAATTTCCCTTATTTTCGGGCAAAAAGGCAGAAATTCCCTGTATTTTGGAGCAAATTTGCAAAAATTCCCCTAATTGTGGGGCAAAAAGTAAGAAATTCTCCTTATTTTGGGGCAAAACTCAGAAATTCCACTTATTTTGGGGCAAAATTAAAGAAATTTCTCTTATTTTGGGGCAAAATTCCAAAAATTTCACTTATTTTCGGGCAAAATTGCAGAAATTATACTTATTTCAGGGAAAAAAGGCAGAAATTTTCCTTATTTTGGGCCAAAAAGGCAGAAATTCTCCATATTTTGGTGCAAAAATCAGAACTTTTCTTTATTTTGAGATAAAATGCTGAAATTCCCCTTATTTTGGGGCAAAAGGCAGAAATTTCCCTATTTTTGGGGCAAATTTGCAGAAATTTCACTTATTTCAGGGTAATAAGTCAGAAATTTTCCTTATTTTGGGGCAAAAAAGACAGAAATTCCCTTTGTTTTGGGGGACAAAGACAGAAATTCCACTTATTTAGAGGCAAAAAGGCAAAAGTTCCCCTAATATTGGAGCAAAAATTAAGAAATTCCCCCTTTTTATGTTAAAAAGGTATGCATTCTTCTTATTTTCGGACAAAAAATCAGAAATTCCCCATATTTTGGGGCAAAAGGCAAAAATTCCCCTTATTTTGAGGCAAAATTGCAGAAATTTCCCTTATTATGGGGAAAATTGCAGAAATTTCCCCTATTTTAGGGCAAAATTGCAGAAATTTCACTAATTGTGGGGCAAAAAGGCAGAAATTCTCCTTATTTTGGGGCAAAACTCAGAAATTCCACTAATTTTGGGGCAAAATTCCAGAAATTTTCCTTATTTTGGGGCAAAAAGGCAAAAATTCCTAATATTTTGTGCCAAAATTTAGAAATTCCCCTTATTTTGAGGTAAAAAAGCTGTAATTCCCCTTTTTGGGGGCAAAAAGTCAGAAATTTCCCTTATATTGGGGCAAAATTGCAGAAATTTCACTTATTTCAGGGTAATAAGTCAGAAATTTTTTTTATTTTGGGGCAAAAATGACAGAAATTCCCTTTGTCTTGGGGAAAAAGACAGAAATTCCACTTATTTAGAGGCAAAAAAGCAGAAATTCCCCTTATTTTAGGGCAAAATTGCAGAAATTTCCCTTATTATGGGTGAAAAATTGCAGAAATTTCCCTTATTTTAGGACAAAATTGCAGAAATTTCACTTATTTCAGAGAAAAAAGGCAAAAATTTTTTTTATTTTGGGGCAAAAAGGCATAAATTCCCTTTATTTTGGGGCAAAAATGACAGAAATTCCCTTTGTTTTGGGAGAAAAAGACAGAAATTCCTCTTATTTAGAGGAAAAAACGCAGAAATTCCCCTTATTTTAGGGCAAAATTGCAGTAATTTTTCTTATTTGGGGGCAAAAAAACAGAAATTCCCCTAATTTTGGCGCAAAATTCCCGAAATTTCCCTTATTATAGGGAAAAATTGCAGAAATTTCCCTTATTTTAGTGCAAAATTGCAGAAATTTCACATATTTCAGGGCAAAAACGCCAAAATTTCCCTTAATTTGGGGCATAAATAAAGAAATTTCCCTTTTTTATGGCAAAAAGGTATGCATTCCCCTTATTTTCGGGCAAAAAAGCAGAAATTCTTCGTATTTTGGAGCAAAATTGCAGAAATTCCCCTAATTCTTGGGCAAAAAGGCAGAAATTCTCCTTATTTTGAGGCAAAACTCAGAAATTCCACCTATTTTTGGGCAAAATACCCGAAATTTCCCTTATTTTGTGGCAAAAGGCAGAAGTTTAACTTATTTTGGGGCAAAATTACAGAAATTTCACTAACTGTGGCGCAAAAAGGAAGAAATTTTCCTATTTTGGGGAAAAACTCAGAAATTCCACTTAATTTGAGGCAAAATTCCAGAAATTTTCCTTATTTTGGGCAAAATTGCAGAAATTTCACTTATTTCAGGGAAAAAAGCCGAAATTTTCATTATTTTGGGGCAAAAAGGCAGAAATTCCTAATATTTTGTGCCAAAATTCAGAAATTCCCCTTATTTTGAGGTCAAAAGGCTGAAATTCCTCTTATTTGGGGGCAAAAAGCAGAAATTTCCCTTATATTGGGGAAAAATTGAAGAAATTTCACTTATTTCAGGGTAATAAGTCAGAAATTTTCCTTATTTTGGGGCAAAAATGACAGAAATTCCCTTTGTTTTGGGGGAAAAAGACAGAAATTCCACTTATTTAGAGGCAAAAATGCAGAAATTCCCCTTATTTTAGGGCAAAATTGCAGAAATTTCCCTTATTTGGGGGCAAAAAAACAGGAATTCTTCTTATTTTGGGGCAAAGTTTCAGAAATTTCCCTTATTATGGGGAAAAATTGCAGAAATTTCCTTTATTTTAGGGCAAAATTGCAGAAATTTCACTAATTTCAGAGAAAAAAGGCAAAAATTTTTCTTATTTTGGGGCAAAAAGGCAGAAATTCCCATTATTTTGGCGCAAAAAGGCAGAAATTCTCCTTATTTTGGGGCAAAACTCAGAAATTGCACTTATTTTGGGGCAAAATTGCCAAAATTTCACTTATTTTGGGGCAAAATTTCAGAAATTTCACTTATTTCAGGTAAAAAAGAAAGAAATTTTCTTTAATTTGGTGCAAAAATGCAGAAATTCCTAATATTTTGTGGGAAAAATGCAGAAATTCTTCTTATTTTGAGGTAAAAAGACTGAAATTTCCCTTATTTGGGGGCAAAAAGGCAGAAATTACTTTTATTTTGGGGTAAAATTGCAGAAATTTCACTTATTTCAGAGTAATAAGTGAGAAATTCCCCTTATTTGGGGGCAAAAAAGACAGAAATTTTTTTTGTCTTGGGGGATAAAGACAGAAATTTCACTTATTTAGAGGCAAAAAGGCAGAAATTCCCCTTATTTTGGAGCAAAAATGAAGAAATTTCCCTTTTTTATGGCAAAAAGGTATGCATTCCCCTTATTTTCGGGCAAAAAGGCAGAAATTCCTGGTATTTTGGAGCAAAATTGCAGAAATTCTCCTAATTTTGGGGCAAAAGGCAGAAATTCCCTTTATTTTGGGGCCAAAATCCGAAATTCCCCTTCTTTGGAGCAAAATTCCAGAAATTTCCTTTATTTTGGGGCAAAATTGTAGGAATTTCCCTCATTTTGGGGCAAAGTTGCAGAAATTTCCCTTATTTGGGGCAAAATTACAGAAATTTCACTTATTTTCAGGTAAAAAGGCTGAAATTTCCTTTATTTTGGGGCAAAAAGGGAGAAATTCCCCTTATTTTGGGGCAAAATTACAGAAATGTTTTTTATTTTGGGGTAAAAAGGCAGAAATTCCTTATATTTTGTGGCAAAAAGGCAGAAATTTCCCTTATTTTGAGGTAATAAGGCTGAAATTCCCCTTATTTTGGGGCAAAATGGCAGAAATTTCCTTTACATTTGGGCAAAATTGCCGAATTTTCCCTTATTTTGGGGCAAAATTGCAGAAATTTCACTTATTTCACAAAAAAGGCAGAATTTTCTTATTTTGGGGTAAAAAAGGCAGAAATTTCTTTTATTTTGGTACAAAATTGCAGAAATTTTCCTTATTTTGGGGCAAAAAGGCAGAAATTCCCCATATTTTTGGGGCAAAAAGCAGAAATTTCTTTTATTATGGTACAAAATTGAAGAAATTTTCCTTATTTTGGAACAAAAAGGCAAAAATTCCCCATATTTTGGGGCAAAAGGCAGAAATTCTTCTTATTTTGAGGTAAAATGCAGAAATTCCCCTTATTTAGAGGTAAAATGCAGAAATTTCCTAAATATTGGGGGAAAATGCAGAAATTCCCTTTATTTTGGGGCTAAAAGGCAGAAATTCCCCGTATTTTGAAGCAAAATTGCAGAAATTCTCATAATTTTTGGGCAAAAAGGCAGAAATTCTCCTTATTTTGGGGCAAAAAGACAGAAAATCTTCTTTTTTTCGTGAGCAAAAAGTAAGAAATTCTCCTTATTTTGGGTCAAAATTGCAGAAATTTCCTTTTACATTTGGGCAAAATTGCCGAAATTTCCCTTATTTTGGGGCAAAATTGCAGAAATTTCACTTATTTCAGAAAAAAGGCAGAAATTTTCTCATTTTGGGGCAAAAAGGCAGAAATTTCTTTTATTTTGGTACAAAATTGCAGAAATTTTACTTATTTTGGGGCAAAAAGGCGGAAATTCCCCATATTTTTGGGGCAAAAAGGCAGAAATTCCCCTTATTTTGAGGTAAAAAGGCTGAAATTTCTCTTATTTTTGGGCAAAAAGTCAGAAATTCCCCTTATTTTGAGGCCAAAAACAGAAATTTCGTTTATTTTTGGGGAAAAGGCAGAAATTGCACTTATTTTTAGTAAAAAAAGGCGGATAATCCCATTATTTTGGGGCAAAAATGAAGAAATTTCCCTTTTTTTATGGCAAAAAGGTATACATGCCCTTTATTTTCGGGCAAAAAGGCAGAAATTCCCCGTATTTTGGAGCAAAATTGCAGAAATTCCCCTAATTTTGGGGCAAAAAGGCAAAAATTCCCCTTATTTTCGGCAAAAAAGGCAGAAATTCCCTGTATTTTGGAGCAAAATTGCAGAAATTCCCCTAATTTTGGGGCAAAAAGGCAGAAATTCCCCTTATTTTCGGCAAAAAAGGCAGAAAATTCCCATATTTTGAAGCAAAATTGAAGAAATTCACCTAATTTTGTGGTAAAAAATGCAGTAATTTTCTTTATATTGGGGCAAAAATGCAGAACCTTTTTTTTGGGGGGGCAAAAGGCAGAAATTCCCCTTATTTTAGGGCAAAATTGCAGAAATTTCTCTTATTTGGGGGCAAAAAACAGAAATTCCTCTTATTTTGGGGCAAAATTGCAGAAATTTCCCTTATTATGAGAAAAAATTGCAGAAATTTTCCTTATTTTAGGGCAAAATTGCAGAAATTTCACTTATTTCAGAGAAAAAAAGCAAAAATTTTTCTTATTTTGGGGCAAAAGCAGAAATTCCCATTATTTTGGGGCAAAAAAGCAGAAATTCACATTATTTTAGGCTAAAATTGCAGAAATTTCACATATTTCAGGGCAAGAAGGCAGAAATTTCCCTTAATTTGGGGCAAAATTGATGAAATTTCCTTTTTTTATGGCAAAAAGATATGCATTCCCCTTATTTTCAGGCAAAAAGGCAGAAATTCCCCGTATTTTGGAGCAAAATTGCAGAAATTCCCCTAATTGTGGGACAAAAAGGCAGAAATTCTCCTTATTTTGGGGCAAAACTCAGAAATTCGACTTATTTTGGGGCAAAATTCCAGAAATTTTCCTTATTTTGGGGCAAAATTGCAGAAATTTCACTTATTTTGGGGCAAAATTGCAGAAATTTCACTTATTTTGGGGCAAAAAGGCAGAAATTCCTAATATTTTGTGGCAAAAATGCAGAAATTCCTAATATTTTGTTGTAAAAATGCAGAAATTTCCCTTATTTTGAGGTAAAAAGGCTGAAATTCCCCATATTTGGGGGCAAAAATGCAGAAATTTCCCTTATTTTGGGGCAAATTTGCAGAAATTTCACTTATTTCAGGGTAAAAAGTCAGAAATTTTCCTTATTTTGGTGCAAAAAAGACAGAAATTCCCTTTTTTTGGGGGGAAAAAGACAGAAATTCCACTTATTTAGAGGCAAAAAGCAAAAGTTCCCCTAATTTTGGAGCAAAAATGAAGAAATTTCCCTTTATTATGGCATAAAGGTATGCATTCTTCTTATTTTCGGACAAAAAGGCAGAAATTCGCTATATTTTAGAACAAAAGGCAGAAATTACTTTCATTTTGGAGCAAAATTGCAGAAATTTCCCTAATTGTGGGGCAAAAAACAGAAATTCCCCTTATTTTGAAGCAAAATTGCAGAAAGTCCCCTTATTATGGGGCAAAATTGCAGAAATTTCACTAATTGTGGGGAAAAAAGCAGAAATTCTCCTTATTTTGGGGCAAAACTCAGAAATTCCACTTATTTTGGGGCAAAATTCCAGAAATTTTCCTTATTTTGGGGCAAAATTGCAGAAATTTTACTTATTATGGGGCAAAATTGAAGAAATTTCACTTATTTCAGGGAAAAAATGCAGAAATTTTTCTTATTTTGGGGCAAAAAGGCAGAAATTCCTAATATTTTGTGCCAAAATTCAGAAATTCCCCTTATTTTGAGGTAAAAAGGCTGAAATTCCCCTTATTTGGGGGCAAAAAGGCAGAAATTTCCCTTATATTGGGGCATAATTGCAGAAATTTCACTTATTTCAGGGTAATAAGTCAGAAATTTTCCTTATTTTGGGGCAAAAATGACAGAAATTCCCTTTGTTTTGGGGGAAAAAGACAGAAATTCCACTTATTTAGAGGCAAAAAAGCAGAAATTCCCCTTATTTTAGGGCAAAATTGCAGAAATTTCCCTTATTTGGGGGCAAAAAACAGAAATTCTTCTTATTTTGGGGCAAAATTCCAGAAATTTCCTTTATTATGGGGAAAAATTGCAGAAATTTCTTTTATTTTAGGGCAAAATTGCAGAAATTTCACTTATTTCAGAGAAAAAAAGCAAAAATTTTTCTTATTTTAAGGCAAAAAGGCAGAAATTCACTTTATTTTGGGCTAAAATTGCAGAAATTTCACATATTTCAGGGCAAAAAGGCAGAAATTTCCCGTAATTTGGGGCAAAAATGAAGAAATTTCCCTTTTTTATGGCACAAAGGTATGCAATCCCCTTATTTTCAGGCAAAAAGGCAGAAATTCCCCGTATTTTGGAGCAAAATTGCAGAAATTCCCCTAATTGTGGGGCAAAAAGGCAGAAATTTTCCTTATTTTGGGGCAAAACTCAGAAATTCCACTTATTTTGGGGCAAAATTCCAGAAATTTCCCTTATTTTGGGGCAAAATTGCAGAAATTTCACTTATTTTGGGGCAAAATTGCAGAAATTTCACTTATTTTGGGGCAAAATTGCAGAAATTTAACTTATTTCAGGGAAAAAAAGGCAGAAATTTTCCTTATTTTGAGGCAAAAAGGCAGAAATTCCTAATATTTTGTGGGAAAAATGCAGAAATTTTTAATATTTTGTTGCAAAAATGCAGAATTTTCCCTTATTTTGAGGTAAAAAGGCTGAAATTCCCCATATTTGGAGGCAAAAAGGCAGAAATTTTCCTTATTTTGGGGCAAATTTTCAGAAATTTCACTTATTTCAGGGTAATAAGTCAGAAATTTTCCTTATTTTGGTGCAAAAAAGACAGAAATTCCCATTGTTTTAAAAGAAAAAGACAAAAATTCCACTAATTTAGAGGCAAAAAAGCAGACATTCCTTTTAATTTAGGGCAAAATTGCAGAAATTTCTTTTATTTGGGGGCAAAAAAAAGAAATTCCTTTTATTTTAAGGCAAAATTCCAGAAATTTCCTTTATTATGGGAAAAAATTGCAGAAATTTCTTTTATTTTAAGGCAAAATTGCAGAAATTTCACTTATTTTAGAGAAAAAAAGCAAAAATTTTTCTTATTTTGGGGCAAAAATGCAGAAATTCCCATTATTTTGGGGCAAAAAGGCAGAAATTCACCTTATTTTGGGCTAAAATTGCAGAAATTTCACATATTTCAAGGAAAAAGGCAGAAATTTCCCTTAATTTGGGCCAAAAATGATGAAATTTCCCTTTTTTATGGCAAAAAGTTATGCATTCTCCTTATTTTCGGGCAAAAATGCAGAAATTCCTTGTATTTTGTAGCAAAATTGCAAAAATTCCCCTAATTGTGGGGCAAAAAGGCAGAAATTCTCCTTATTTTGGGGCAAAATTCCAGAAATTTCACTTATTTCAAGGAAAAAAGGCAGAAATTTTCCTTATTTTGGCGCAAAAAAGCAGAAATTCTCCATATTTTGGTGCAAAAATCAGAAATTTCCCTTATTTTGAGGTAAAATGCTGAAATTCCCCTTATTTTTGGGAAAAAGGCAGAAATTTTCTTATTTTTGAGACAAATTTGCAGAAATTTCACTTATTTCAGGGTAATAAGTCACAAATTTTCCTTATTTTGGGGCAAAAAAGACAGAAATTCTCTTTGTTTTGGAAAAAAAATAACAGAAATTCCACTTATTTAGAGGCAAAAAGGCAAAGTTCCCCTTATTTTAAAGCAAAAATGAAGAAATTTCCCTTTTTTATGGCAAAAAGGTATGCATTTTTCCTATTTTTGGACAAAAAGGCAGAAATTCCCCATATTTTAGGACAAAAGGCAGAAATTCCTTTTATTTTGGAGCAAAATTGCAGAAATTTCCCTAATTGTGGGGCAAAAATCAGAAATTCCCCTTATTTTGAAGCAAAATTGCAGAAATTTCCCTTATTATGGGGAAAAATTGCAGAAATTTCTCTTATTTTAGGGCAAAATTGCAGAAATTTAACTAATTGTGGGCAAAAAGGCAGAAATTCTCCTTATTTTGGGCCAAAACTCAGAAATTCCACTTATTTTGGGGCAAAATTCCAGAAATTTTCCTTATTTTGGGGCAAAATTTCAGAAATTTTACTTATTTTGGGGCAAAATTGCAGAAATTTCACTTATTTCAGGGAAAAAAGGCAGAAATTGTCCTTATTTTGGGGCAAAAATGAAGAAATTCCTAATATTTTGTGCCAAAAATCAGAAATTCCCCTTATTTTGAGGTAAAAAGTCTGAAATTCACCTTATTTGGGGGCAAAAAGGCAGAAATTTCCTTTATATTGGGGCAAAATTGCAGAAATTTCACTTATTTCAGGGTAATAAGTCAGAAATTTTCCTTATTTTGGGGCAAAAATGACAGAAATTCCCTTTGTTTTGGGGGGAAAAGATACTAATTCCACTTATTTAGAGGCAAAAAAGCAGAACTTCCCCTTAATTTAGTGCAAAATTGCAGAAATTTCCCTTATTTGGGGGCAAAAAACCAGAAATTCCCCTTATTTTAAGGCGAAATTCAAGAAATTTACTTTATTATGGGGAAAAATTGCAGAAATTTCTTTTATTTTAGGGCAAAATTGCAGAAATTTCACTTATTTCAGAGAAAAAAAGCAAAAATTTTTCTTATTTTGGAGCAAAAAGGCAGAAATTCCCATTATTTTGGGGCAAAAAGGCAGAAATTCACCTTATTGTGGGCTAAAATTGCAGAAATTTCACATATTTCAGGGCAAAAAGCCAGAAATTTCCCTTAATTTGGGGCAAAAATGAAGAAATTTCCCTTTTTTATGGCAAAAAGGTATGCATTTTCCTTATTTTCAAGCAAAAAGGCAGAAATTCCCCGTATTTTGGAGCAAAATTGCAGAAATTCCCCTAATTGTGGGGCAAAAAGGCAAAAATTCCCCTTATTTTGGGGCAAAACTCAGAAATTCCACTTATTTTGGGGCAAAATTCCAGAAATTTCCCTTATTTTGGGGCAAAATTGCAGAAATTTCACATATTTTGGGGCAAAATTGCAGAAATTTCACTTATTTCAGGGAAAAAAAGGCAGAAATTTTCCTTATTTTGGGGCAAAAAGGCAAAAATTCCTAATATTTTGTGGCAAAAATGCAGAAATTCCTAATATTTTGTTGCAAAAATGCAGAAATTTTTTTGATTTTGAGGTAAAAAGGCTGAAATTCCCCATATTTGGAGGCAAAAAGGCAGAAATTTCCCTTATTTTGGGGCAAATTTGCAGAAATTTCACTTATTTCAGTGTAAAAAGTCAGAAATTTTTCTTATTTTGGTGCAAAAAAGACAGAAATTCCCTTTCTTTTGGGGGAAAAAGACAGAAATTCCACTTATTTAGAGGCAAAAAGCAAAAGTTCCCCTTATTTTGGAGCAAAAATAAAGAAATTTCCCTTTTTTATGGCAAAAAGGTATGCATTCTTCTTATTTTCGGACAAAAAGGCAGAAATTCCCCATATTTTAAAACAAAAGGCAGAAATTCCTTTTATTTTGAAGCAAAATTGCAGAAATTTCTTTTATTATTGGGAAAAATTGCAGCAATTTCTCTTATTTTAGGGCAAAATTGCAGAAATTTCACTAATTGTGGGCAAAAAGGCAGAAATTCTCCTTATTTGGGGCAAAACTCAGAAATTCCACTTATTTTGGGACAAAATTGCAGAAATTTTAATTATTTTGGGGCAAAATTGCAGAAATTTTACTTATTTCAGGGAAAAAAGGCAGAAATTGTCCTTATTTTGGGGCAAAAAGGCAGAAATTTCACTTATTTCAGGGAAAAAAGGCAGAAATTTTTTTATTTTGGGGTAAAAAGGCAGAAAATCCTAATATTTTGTGCCAAAATTCAGAAATTCCCTTTATTTTGAGGTAGAAAGGCTGAAATTCCCCTTATTTGGGGGCAAAAAGGAAGAAATTTCCCTTATATTGGGGCAAAATTGCAGAAATTTCACTTATTTCAGGGTAATAAGTCAGAAATTTTCCTTATTTTGGGGCAAAAATGACAGAAATTCCCTTTTTTGAGGGGAAAAAGACAGAAATTCTACTTATTTAGAGGCAAAAGAGCAGAAATTCCCCTTATTTTAGGGCAAAATTGCAGAAATTTCCCTTATTTACGGGCAAAAAAACAGAAATTCCCCTTATTTTGGGGCAAAATTCCAGAAATTTCCCTTATTACAAGGAAAAATTGCAGAAATTTCCTTTAAATAGGGCAAAATTTCAGAAATTTCACTTATTTCAGGGAAAAAAGGCAGAAATTTTCCTTATTTTGGGGAAAAAGGCAGAAATTCTCCATATTTTGGTGCAAAAATCAGAAATTTTTCTTATTTTGAGGTAAAATGCTGAAATTCCCCTTATTTTGGGGCAAAAGGCAGAAATTTCCCTTTTTTGGGGGCAAATTTGCAGAAATTTCACTTATTTCCGGGAAAAAAGCAGAAATTTTCCTTATTTTGGGGCAAAAAGGCAGAAATTCCTAATATTTTGTGGCAAAAATGCAGAAATTCCTAATATTTTGTTGCAAAAATGCAGAAATTTCCCTTATTTTGAGATAAAAAGGCTGAAATTTCCCTTATTTGGGGGCAAAAAGGCAGAAATTTTTCTTATTTTGGGGCAAATTTGCAGAAATTTCACTTATTTCAGGGTTATAAGTCAGAAATTTTCCTTATTTTGTGGCAAAAAAGACAGAAATTCCCTTTGTTTTGGGGGAAAAAGACAGAAATTCTACTTATTTAGAGGCAAAAAGGCAAAAGTTCCCCTCATTTTGGAGCAAAAATGAAGAAATTTCTCTTTTTTATGGCAAAAAGGTATGCATTTTTCTTATTTTAAGACAAAAAGGCAGAAATTCCCCATATTTTGGGGCAAAAGGCAGAAATTTCCCTTATTTTTAAACAAAATTGCAGAAATTTCCCCAATTGTGGGGCAAAAAAACAGAAATTCCCCTTATTTTGGGGCAAAATTGCAGAAATTTCCCTTATTATGAGAAAAAATTGCAGAAATTTCCCTTATTTTACGGCAAAATTGCAGAAATTTCACTAATTGTGGCACAAAAAGGCAGAAATTTTCCTTATTTTGGGGCAAAACTCAGAAATTCCACTTATTTTGGGGCAAAATTCCAGAAATTTCTCTTATTTTGGGGCAAAATTGCAGAAATTTCACTTATTTTGGGGCAAAATTGCAGAAATTTCAGTTATTTCAGGGAAAAATACAGAAATTTTCCTTATTTTGGGGCTAAAGGCAGAAATTCCTAATATTTTGTGCCAAAATTCAGAAATTCCCCTTATTTTGAGGTAAAAAAGCTGAAATTCCCCTTATTTGGGGGCAAAAACGCAGAAATTTCCTTTATATTGGGGCAAAATTGCAGAAATTTCACTTATTTCAGGGTAATAAGTCAGAAATTTTTCTTATTTTTGGGCAAAAATGACAGAAATTCCCTTTGTTTTGGGGGAAAAAGACAAAAATTCCACTTATTTAGAGGCAAAAAAGCAAAAA
Source organism: Micromys minutus (assembly GCF_963924665.1). NCBI lineage: Eukaryota > Metazoa > Chordata > Mammalia > Rodentia > Muridae > Micromys > Micromys minutus. The sequence goes on from NW_027667467.1 coordinate 10,815,150, forward strand.
TTCCCCTTATTTTAGGGCAAAATTGCAGAAATTTCCCTTATTTGGGGGCAAAAAAACAGAAATTCCCCTTATTTTGTGGCAAAATTCCAGAAATTTCCCTTATAATGGGGAAGAATTGCAGAAATTTCCCTTATTTTAGGGCAAAATTGCAGAAATTTCAATTATTGCTGAGAAAAGAGGCAAAAATTTTTCTTATTTTGGGGCAAAAAGGCAGAAATTCCCATTATTTTGGGGCAAAAAGGCAGAAATTCACCTTATTTTGGGCTAAAATTGCAGAAATTTCACATATTTCTGGGCAAAAGTCAGAAATTTCCCTTAATTTGGGGCAAAAATGAAGAAATTTCCCTTTTTTATGGCAAAAAGTTATGCATTCCCCTTATTTCGGGCAAAAAGGCAGAAATTCCCCGTATTTTGGAGCAAAATTGCAGAAATTCCCCTAATTGTGGGGCAAAATTCCAGAAATTTTCCTTATTTTGGGGCAAAATTGCAGAAATTTCATTTATGATGGGGCACAATTGCAGAAATTTCACTTATTTCAGGGAAAAATACAGAAATTTTTCTTATTTTGGGGCAAAAAGGCAGAAATTCCTAATATTTTGTGCCAAAATTCAGAAATTCCCCTTATTTTGAGGTAAAAAGGGTGAAATTTCCCTTATTTGGGGGCAAAAAGGCAGAAATTTCCCTTATATTTGGGCAAATTTGCAGAAATTTCACTTATTTCAGGGTAATAAGTCAGAAATTTTCCTTATTTTTGGGCAAAAATGACAGAAATTCCCTTTGTTTTGGGGGAAAAAGACAGAAATTCCACTTATTTAGAGGCAAAAAAGCAGAAATTTTTCTTATTTTAGGGCAAAATTGCAGAAATTTCCCTTATTTGGGGGCAAAAAAACAGAAATTCCCCTTATTTTGTGGCAAAATTCCAGAAATTTCCCTTCATGTGGGGAAGAATTGCAGAAATTTCCGTTATTTTAGGGCAAAATTGCAGAAATTTCACTTATTTGAGAGAAAAAAGGCAAAAATTTTTCTTATTTTAGGGCAAAAAGGCAGAAATTCCCATTATTTTGGGGCAAAAAGGAAGAAATTCACCTTATTTTGGGCTAAAATTGCAGAAATTTCACATATTTCAGAGCAAAAAGTCAGAAATTTCCCTTAATTTGGGGCAAAAATGAAGAAATTTCCCTTTTTTATTGCAAAAAGTTATGCATTCCCCTTATTTCGGGCAAAAAGGCAGAAATTCCCCGTATTTTGGAGCAAAATTGCAGAAATTCCCCTAATTGTGGGGCAAAAAGGCAGAAATTCTCATTATTTTGGGGCCAAACTCAGAAATTCCACTTATTTTGGGGCAAAATTCCAGAAATTTCCCTTATTTTGGGGCAAAATTGTAGAAATTTTACTTATTTTGGTGCAAAATTGCAGAAATTTCACTTATTTCAGGGAAAAAAGGCAGAAATTTTTTTATTTTGGGGCAAAAAGGCAGAAAATCCTAATATTTTGTGCCAAAATTCAGAAATTCCCTTTATTTTGAGGTAGAAAGGCTGAAATTCCCCTTATTTGGGGGCAAAAAGGAAGAAATTTCCCTTATATTGGGGCAAAATTGCAGAAATTTCACTTATTTCAGGGTAATAAGTCAGAAATTTTCCTTATTTTGGGGCAAAAATGACAGAAATTCCCTTTTTTGAGGGGAAAAAGACAGAAATTCCACTTATTTAGAGGCAAAAGAGCAGAAATTCCCCTTATTTTAGGGCAAAATTGCAGAAATTTCCCTTATTTACGGGCAAAAAAAGAGAAATTCCCCTTATTTTGGGGCAAAATTCCAGAAATTTCCCTTATTATAAGGAAAAATTGCAGAAATTTCCTTTAAATAGGGCAAAATTTCAGAAATTTCACTTATTTCAGGGAAAAAAGGCAGAAATTTTCCTTATTTTGGGGAAAAAGGCAGAAATTCTCCATATTTTGGTGCAAAAATCAGAAATTTTTCTTATTTTGAGGAAAAATGCTGAAATTCCCCTTATTTTGGGGCAAAAGGCAGAAATTTCCCTTTTTTGGGGGCAAATTTGCAGAAATTTCACTTATTTCCGGAAAAAAAGCAGAAATTTTCCTTATTTTGGGGCAAAAAGGCAGAAATTCCTAATATTTTGTGGCAAAAATGCAGAAATTCCTAATATTTTGTTGCAAAAATGCAGAAATTTCCCTTATTTTGAGATAAAAAGGCTGAAATTCCCCTTATTTGGAAGCAAAAAGGCAGAAATTTTTCTTATTTTGGGGCAAATTTGCAGAAATTTCACTTATTTCAGGGTTATAAGTCAGAAATTTTCCTTATTTTGTGGCAAAAAAGACAGAAATTCCCTTTGTTTTGGGGGAAAAAGACAGAAATTCCACTTATTTAGAGGCAAAAAGGCAAAAGTTCCCCTTATTTTGGAGCAAAAATGAAGAAATTTCTCTTTTTTATGGCAAAAAGGTATGCATTTTTCTTATTTTAAGACAAAAAGGCAGAAATTCCCCATATTTTGGGGCAAAAGGCAGAAATTTCCCTTATTTTTTGGCAAAATTGCAGAAATTTCCCTAATTGTGGGGCAAAAAAACAGAAATTCCCCTTATTTTGGGGCAAAATTGCAGAAATTTCCCTTATTATGAGAAAAAATTGCAGAAATTTCCCTTATTTTACGGCAAAATTGCAGAAATTTCACTAATTGTGGCGCAAAAAGGCAGAAATTTTCCTTATTTTGGGGCAAAACTCAGAAATTCCACTTATTTTGGGGCAAAATTCTAGAAATTTCTCTTATTTTGGGGCAAAATTGCAGAAATTTCACTTATTTTGGGGCAAAATTGCAGAAATTTCACTTATTTCAGGGAAAAATACAGAAATTTTCCTTATTTTGGGGCAAAAAGGCAGAAATTCCTAATATTTTGTGCCAAAATTCAGAAATTCCCATTATTTTGAGGTAAAAAGGCTGAAATTCCCATTATTTGGGGGCAAAAAGGCAGAAATTTCCTTTATATTGGGGCAAAATTGCAGAAATTTCACTTATTTCAGGGTAATAAGTCAGAAATTTTTCTTATTTTTGGGCAAAAATGACAGAAATTCCCTTTGTTTTGGGGGAAAAAGACAAAAATTCCACTTATTTAGAGGCAAAAAAGCAAAAATTCCCCTTATTTTAGGGCAAAATTGCAGAAATTTCCCTTATTTGGGGGCAAAAAAACAGAAATTCCCCTTATTTTGTGGCAAAATTCCAGAAATTTCCCTTATTATGGGAAAGAATTGCAGAAATTTCCCTTATTTTAGGGCAAAATTGCAGAAATTTCACTTATATCTGAGAAAAGAGGCAAAAATTTTTCTTATTTTGGGGCAAAAAGGCAGAAATTCCCATTATTTTGGGGCAAAAAGGAAGAAATTCACCTTATTTTGGGCTAAAATTGCAGAAATTTCACATATTTCAGGGCAAAAAGTCAGAAATTTCCCTTAATTTGGGGCAAAAATGAAGAAATTTCCCTTTTTTATGGCAAAAAGTTATGCATTCCCCTTATTTCGGGCAAAAAGGCAGAAATTCCCCGTATTTTGGAGCAAAATTGCAGAAATTCTTCTAATTGTGGGGCAAAATTCCAGAAATTTTCCTTATTTTGGGGCAAAATTGCAGAAATTTCATTTATGTTGGGGCACAATTGCAGAAATTTCACTTGTTTCAGGGAAAAATACAGAAATTTTCCTTATTTTGGGGCAAAAAGGCAGAAATTCCTAATATTTTGTGTGAAAATTCAGAAATTCCCCTTATTTTGAGGTAAAAAGGCTGAAATTTCCCTTATTTGGGGGCAAAAAGGCAGAAATTTCCCTTATATTTGGGCAAATTTGCAGAAATTTCACTTATTTCAGGGTAATAAGTCAGAAATTTTCCTTATTTTTGGGCAAAAATGACAGAAATTCCCTTTGTTTTGGGGGAAAAAGACAGAAATTCCACTTATTTAGAGGCAAAAAAGCAGAAATTTTCCTTATTTTAGGGCAAAATTGCAGAAATTTCCCTTATTTGGGGGCAAAAAAACAGAAATTCCCCTTATTTTGTGGCAAAATTCCAGAAATTTCCCTTATTATGGGGAAGAATTGCAGAAATTTCCCTTATTTTAGGGCAAAATTGCAGAAATTTCACTTATTTCAGAGAAAAAAGGCAAAAATTTTTCTTATTTTAGGGCAAAAAGGCAGAAATTCCCATTATTTTGGGCAAAAATGCAGAAATTCACCTTATTTTGGGCTAAAATTGCAGAAATTTCACATATTTCAGAGCAAAAAGTCAGAAATTTCCCTTAATTTGGGGCAAAAATGAAGAAATTTCCCTTTTTTATTGCAAAAAGTTATGCATTCCCCTTATTTCGGGCAAAAAGGCAGAAATTCCCCGTATTTTGGAGCAAAATTGCAGAAATTCCCCTAATTGTGGGGCAAAATTCCAGAAATTCTCCTTATTTTGGGGAAAAACTCAGAAATTCCACTTAGTTTGAGGCAAAATTCCAGAAATTTCCCTTATTTCAGAGTAATAAGTCAAAAATTTTCCTTATTTTGGGGCAAAAAAGACAGAAATTTTCTTTGTTTTGGGGGAAAAAACAGAAATTCCACTTATTAAGAGGCAAAAAGGCAAAAGTTCCCCTTATTTTGGAGCAAAAATGAAGAAATTTCCCTTTTTTAGGGCAAAAAGGTATGCATTTTTCTTATTTTCGGACAAAAAGGCAGAAATTCCCCATATTTTGGGGCAAAAGGCAGAAATTCTGAATATTTTGGGGCAAAATTGCAGAAATTTCCCTAATTGTGGGGCAAAAAACAGAAATTCCCCTTATTTTGAAGCAAAATTGCAGAAATTTCCCTTATTATGGGAAAAAATTGCAGAAATTTCCCTTATTTTAGGGCAAAATTGCAGAAATTTCACTAATTGTGCGGCAAAAAGGCAGAAATTCTCCTTATTTTGGGGCCAAACTCAGAAATTCCACTTATTTTGGGGCAAAAATCCAGAAATTTCCCTTATTTTGGGGCAAAATTGTAGAAATTTTACTTATTTTGGGGCAAAATTGCAGAAATTTCACTTATTTCAGGGAAAAAAGGCAGAATTTTTTTTATTTTGGGGCAAAAAGGCAGAAATTCCTAATATTTTGTGCCAAAATTCAGAAATTCCCTTTATTTTGAGGTAAAAAGGCTGAAATTCCCCTTATTTGGGGGCAAAAAGGAAGAAATTTACCTTATATTGGGGCAACATTGCAGAAATTTCACTTATTTCAGGGTAATAAGTCAGAAATTTTCCTTATTTTGGAAAAAAAATGACAGAAATTCCGTTTTTAGAAGGGAAAAAGACAGAAATTCCACTTATTTAGAGGCAAAAAAGCAGAAATTCCCCTATTTTAGGGCAAAATTGCAGAAATTTCCCTTATTTACGGGCAAAAAAACAGAAATTCCCCTTATTTTGGGGCAAAATTCCAGAAATTTCCCTTATTATGGGGAAAAATTGCAGAAATTTCCTTTAAATAGGGCAAAATTGCAGAAATTTCACTTATTTCAGAGAAAAAAGGCAAAAATCGTTCTTATTTTGGGGCAAAAAGGCAGAAATTCCCATTATTTTGGGGCAAAAAGGCAGAAATTCACCTTATTTTGGGCTAAAATTGCAGAAATTTCACATATTTCAGGGCAAAAAGTCAGAAATTTCCCTTAATTTGGGGCAAAAATGAAGAAATTTCCCTTTTTTATGGCAAAAAGGTATGCATTCCCCTTATTTTGGGCAAAAAGGCAGAAATTCCCCGTATTTTGAAGCAAAATTGCAGAAATTCCCCTAATTGTGGGGCAAAATTCCAGAAATTTTCCTTATTTTGGGGCAAAATTGCAGAAATTTCACTTATTTTGGGGCAAAATTGCAGAAATTTCCTTTATTTTGAAGCAAAATTGCAGAAATTTCACTTATTTCAGAGAAAAAAGGCAAAAATTTTTCTTATTTTAGGGCAAAAAGGCAGAAATTCCCATTATTTTGGGCAAAAATGCAGAAATTCACCTTATTTTGGGCTAAAATTGCAGAAATTTCACATATTTCAGAGCAAAAAGTCAGAAATTTCCCTTAATTTGGGGCAAAAATGAAGAAATTTCCCTTTTTTATGGCAAAAAGTTATGCATTCCCCTTATTTCGGGCAAAAAGGCAGAAATTCCCCGTATTTTGGAGCAAAATTGCAGAAATTCCCCTAATTGTGGGGCAAAATTCCAGAAATTCTCCTTATTTTGGGGAAATACTCAGAAATTCCACTTAGTTTGAGGCAAAATTGCAGAAATTTCCCTTATTTCAGAGTAATAAGTCAAAAATTTTCCTTATTTTGGGGCAAAAAAGACAGAAATTTTCTTTGTTTTGGGGGAAAAAACAGAAATTCCACTTATTAAGAGGCAAAAAGGCAAAAGTTCCCCTTATTTTGGAGCAAAAATGAAGAAATTTCCCTTTTTTAGGGCAAAAAGGTATGCATTTTTCTTATTTTCGGACAAAAAGGCAGAAATTCCCCATATTTTGGGGCAAAAGGCAGAAATTCTGAATATTTTGGGGCAAAATTGCAGAAATTTCCCTAATTGTGGGGCAAAAAACAGAAATTCCCCTTATTTTGAGGCAAAATTGCAGAAATTTCCCTTATTATGGGGAAAAATTGCAGAAATTTCCCTTATTTTAGGGCAAAATTGCAGAAATTTCACTAATTGTGGGGCAAAAAGGCAGAAATTCTCCTTATTTTGGGGCCAAACTCAGAAATTCCACTTATTTTGGGGCAAAAATCCAGAAATTTCCCTTATTTTGGGGCAAAATTGTAGAAATTTTACTTATTTTGGGGCAAAATTGCAGAAATTTCACTTATTTCAGGGAAAAAAGGCAGAAATTTTTTTATTTTGGGGCAAAAAGGCAGAAATTCCTAATATTTTGTGCCAAAATTCAGAAATTCCCTTTATTTTGAGGTAAAAAGGCTGAAATTCCCCTTATTTGGGGGCAAAAAGGAAGAAATTTACCTTTTATTGGGGCAACATTGCAGAAATTTCACTTATTTCAGGGTAATAATTCAGAAATTTTCCTTATTTTGGAAAAAAAATGACAGAAATTCCCTTTTTTGAGGGGAAAAAGACAGAAATTCCACTTATTTAGAAGCAAAAAAGCAGAAATTTTCCTTATTTTAGGGCAAAATTGCAGAAATTTCCCTTATTTGGAGGCAAAAAACCGAAATTCCCCTTATTTTGTGGCAAAATTCCAGAAATTTCCCTTATTATGGGGAAGAATTGCAGAAATTTCACTTATTGCTGAGAAAAGAGTCAAAAATTTTTCTTAATTTGGGGCAAAAAGGCAGAAATTCCCATTATTTTGGGGCAAAAAGGCAGAAATTCACCTTATTTTGGGCTAAAATTGCAGAAATTTCACATATTTCAGGGCAAAAAGTCAGAAATTTCCCTTAATTTGGGGCAAAAATGAAGAAATTTCCCTTTTTTATGGCAAAAAGTTATGCATTCCCCTTATTTCGGGCAAAAAGGCAGAAATTCCCTGTATTTTGGAGCAAAATTGCAGAAATTCCCCTAATTGTGGGGCAAAATTCCAGAAATTTTCCTTATTTTGGGGCAAAATTGCAGAAATTTCATTTATGTTGGGGCACAATTGCAGAAATTTCACTTATTTCAGGGAAAAATACAGAAATTTTCCTTATTTTGGGGCAAAAAGGCAGAAATTCCTAATATTTTGTGCCAAAATTCAGAAATTCCCCTTATTTTGAGGTAAAAAGGGTGAAATTTCCCTTATTTGGGGGCAAAAAGGCAGAAATTTCCCTTATATTTGGGCAAATTTGCAGAAATTTCACTTATTTCAGGGTAATAAGTCAGAAATTTTCCTTATTTTTGGGCAAAAATGACAGAAATTCCCTTTGTTTTGGGGGAAAAAGACAGAAATTCCACTTATTTAGAGGCAAAAAAGCAGAAATTCCCCTTATTTTAGGGCAAAATTGCAGAAATTTCCCTTATTTGGGGGCAAAAAAACAGAAATTCCCCTTATTTTGTGGCAAAATTCCAGAAATTTCCCTTATTATGGGGAAGAATTGCAGAAATTTCCCTTATTTTAGGGCAAAATTGCAGAAATTTCACTTATTTCAGAGAAAAAAGGCAAAAATTTTTCTTATTTTAGGGCAAACAGGCAGAAATTCCCATTATTTTGGGCAAAAATGCAGAAATTCACCTTATTTTGGGCTAAAATTGCAGAAATTTCACATATTTCAGAGCAAAAAGTCAGAAATTTCCCTTAATTTGGGGCAAAAATGAAGAAATTTCCCTTTTTTATTGCAAAAAGTTATGCCTTCCCCTTATTTCAGGCAAAAAGGCAGAAATTCCCCGTATTTTGGAGCAAAATTGCAGAAATTCCCCTAATTGTGGGGCAAAAAGGCAGAAATTCTCCTTACTTTGGGGCCAAACTCAGAAATTCCACTTATTTAGGGGCAAAATTCCAGAAATTTCCCTTATTTTGGGGCAAAATTGTAGAAATTTTACTTATTTTGTGGCAAAATTGCAGAAATTTCACTTATTTCAGGGAAAAAAGGCAGAAATTTTTTTATTTTGGGGCAAAAAGGCAGAAAATCCTAATATTTTGTGCCAAAATTCAGAAATTCCCTTTATTTTGAGGTAGAAAGGCTGAAATTCCCCTTATTTCGGGGCAAAAAGGAAGAAATTTCCCTTATATTGGGGCAAAATTGCAGAAATTTCACTTATTTCAGGGTAATAAGTCAGAAATTTTCCTTATTTTGGGGCAAAAATGACAGAAATTCCCTTTTTTGAGGGGAAAAAGAGAGAAATTCCACTTATTTAGAGGCAGAAGAGCAGAAATTCCCCTTATTTTAGGGCAAAATTGCAGAAATTTCCATTATTTATGGGCAAAAAAACAGAAATTCCCCTTATTTTGGGGCAAAATTCCAGAAATTTCCCTTATTATAAGGAAAAATTGCAGAAATTTCCTTTAAATAGGGCAAAATTTCAGAAATTTCACTTATTTCAGGGAAAAAAGGTAGAAATTTTCCTTATTTTGGGGAAAAAGGCAGAAATTCTCCATATTTTGGTGCAAAAATCAGAAATTTTTCTTATTTTGAGGTAAAATGCTGAAATTCCCCTTATTTTGGGGCAAAAGGCAGAAATTTCCCTTTTTTGGGGGCAAATTTGCAGAAATTTCACTTATTTCTGGGAAAAAAGCAGAAATTTTCTTTATTTTGGGGCAAAAAGGAAGAAATTCCTAATATTTTGTGGCAAAAATGCAGAAATTCCTAATATTTTGTTGCAAAAATGCAGAAATTTCCTTTATTTTGAGATAAAAGGCTGAAATTTCCCTTATTTGGGGGCAAAAAGGCAGAAATTTTTCTTATTTTGGGGCAAATTTGCAGAAATTTCACTTATTTCAGGGTTATAAGTCAGAAATTTTCCTTATTTTGGAGCAAAAAAGACAGAAATTCCCTTTGTTTTGGGGGAAAAAGACAGAAATTCCACTTATTTAGAGGCAAAAATGCAAAAGTTCCCCTCATTTTGGAGCAAAAATGAAGAAATTTCTCTTTTTTATGGCAAAAAGGTATGCATTTTTCTTATTTTAAGACAAAAAGGCAGAAATTCCCCATATTTTGGGGCAAAAGGCAGAAATTTCCCTTATTTTTGAACAAAATTGCAGAAATTTCCCCAATTGTGGGGCAAAAAAACAGAAATTCCCCTTATTTTGGGGCAAAATTGCAGAAATTTCCCTTATTATGAGAAAAAATTGCAGAAATTTCCCTTATTTTACGGCAAAATTGCAGAAATTTCACTAATTGTGGCACAAAAAGGCAGAAATTTTCCTTATTTTGGGGCAAAACTCAGAAATTCCACTTATTTTGGGGCAAAATTCCAGAAATTTCTCTTATTTTGGGGCAAAATTGCAGAAATTTCACTTATTTTGGGGCAAAATTGCAGAAATTTCACTTATTTCAGGGAAAAATACAGAAATTTTCCTTATTTTGGGGCAAAAAGGCAGAAATTCCTAATATTTTGTGCCAAAATTCAGAAATTCCCTTTATTTTGAGGTAAAAAGGCTGAAATTCCCCTTATTTGGGGGCAAAAAGGCAGAAATTTCCTTTATATTGGGGCAAAATTGCAGAAATTTCACTTATTTCAGGGTAAAATTGCAGAAATTTCACTTATTGCTGAAAAAAGAGGCAAAAATTTTTCTTATTTTGGGGCAAAAAGGCAGAAATTCCCATTATTTTGGGGCAAAAAGGCAGAAATTCACCTTATTTTGGGCTAAAATTGCAGAAATTTCACATATTTCTGGGCAAAAAGTCAGAAATTTCCCTTAATTTGGGGCAAAAATGAAGAAATTTCCCTTTTTTATGGCAAAAAGTTATGCATTCCCCTTATTTCGGGCAAAAAGGCAGAAATTCCCCGTATTTTGGAGCAAAATTGCAGAAATTCCCCTAATTGTGGGGCAAAATTCCAGAAATTTTCCTTATTTTGGGGCAAAATTGCAGAAATTTCATTTATGTTGGGGCACAATTGCAGAAATTTCACTTATTTCAGGGAAAAATACAGAAATTTTTCTTATTTTGGGGCAAAAAGGCAGAAATTCCTAATATTTTGTGCCAAAATTCAGAAATTCCCCTTATTTTGAGGTAAAAAGGGTGAAATTTCCCTTATTTGGGGGCAAAAAGGCAGAAATTTCCCTTATATTTGGGCAAATTTGCAGAAATTTCACTTATTTCAGGGTAATAAGTCAGAAATTTTCCTTATTTTTGGGCAAAAATGACAGAAATTCCCTTTGTTTTGGGGGAAAAAGACAGAAATTCCACTTATTTAGAGGCAAAAAAGCAGAAATTTTCCTTATTTTAGGGCAAAATTGCAGAAATTTCCCTTATTTGGGGGCAAAAAAACAGAAATTCCCCTTATTTTGTGGCAAAATTCCAGAAATTTCCCTTCATATGGGGAAGAATTGCAGAAATTTCCGTTATTTTAGGGCAAAATTGCAGAAATTTCACTTATTTCAGAGAAAAAAGGCAAAAATTTTTCTTATTTTAGGGCAAAAAGGCAGAAATTCCCATTATTTTGGGGCAAAAATGCAGAAATTCACCTTATTTTGGGCTAAAATTGCAGAAATTTCACATATTTCAGAGCAAAAAGTCAGAAATTTCCCTTAATTTGGGGCAAAAATGAAGAAATTTCCCTTTTTTATTGCAAAAAGTTATGCATTCCCCTTATTTCGGGCAAAAAGGCAGAAATTCCCCGTATTTTGGAGCAAAATTGTAGAAATTCCCCTAATTGTGGGGCAAAATTCCAGAAATTCTCCTTATTTTGGGGAAAAACTCAGAAATTCCACTTAGTTTGAGGCAAAATTCCAGAAATTTCCCTTATTTCAGAGTAATAAGTCAAAAATTTTCCTTATTTTGGGGCAAAAAAGACAGAAATTTTCTTTGTTTTGGGGGAAAAAAACAGAAATTCCACTTATTAAGAGGCAAAAAGGCAAAAGTTCCCCTTATTTTGGAGCAAAAATGAAGAAATTTCCCTTTTTTAGGGCAAAAAGGTATGCATTTTTCTTATTTTCGGACAAAAAGGCAGAAATTCCCCATATTTTGGGGCAAAAGGCAGAAATTCTGAATATTTTGGGGCAAAATTGCAGAAATTTCCCTAATTGTGGGGCAAAAAACAGAAATTCCCCTTATTTTGAAGCAAAATTGCAGAAATTTCCCTTATTATGGGGAAAAATTGCAGAAATTTCCCTTATTTTAGGGCAAAATTGCAGAAATTTCACTAATTGTGGGGCAAAAAGGCAGAAATTCTCCTTATTTTGGGGCCAAACTCAGAAATTCCACTTATTTTGGGGCAAAAATCCAGAAATTTCCCTTATTTTGGGGCAAAATTGTAGAAGTTTTACTTATTTTGGGGCAAAATTGCAGAAATTTCACTTATTTCAGGGAAAAAAGGCAGAAATTTTTTTATTTTGGGGCAAAAAGGCAGAAATTCCTAATATTTTGTGCCAAAATTCAGAAATTCCCTTTATTTTGAGGTAAAAAGGCTGAAATTCCCCTTATTTGGGGGCAAAAAGGAAGAAATTTACCTTATATTGGGGCAACATTGCAGAAATTTCACTTATTTCAGGGTAATAAGTCAGAAATTTTCCTTATTTTGGGGAAAAAATGACAGAAATTCCCTTTTTTGAGGGGAAAAAGACAGAAATTCCACTTATTTAGAGGCAAAAAAGCAGAAATTCCCCTTATTTTAGGGCAAAATTGCAGAAAGTTCCCTTATTTACGGGCAAAAAAACAGAAATTCCCCTTATTTTGGGGCAAAATTCCAGAAATTTCCCTTATTATGGGGAAAAATTGCAGAAATTTATTTAAATAGGGCAAAATTGCAGATATTTCACTTATTGCAGAGAAAAAAGGCAAAAATCTTTCTTATTTTGGGGCAAAAAGGCAGAAATTCCCATTATTTTGGGGCAAAAAGGCAGAAATTCACCTTATTTTGGGCTAAAATTGCAGAAATTTCACATATTTCAGGGCAAAAAGTCAGAAATTTCCCTTAATTTGGGGCAAAAATGAAGAAATTTCCCTTTTTTATGGCAAAAAGTTATGCATTCCCCTTATTTCGGGCAAAAAGGCAGAAATTCCCTGTATTTTGGAGCAAAATTGCAGAAATTCCCCTAATTGTGGGGCAAAATTCCAGAAATTTTCCTTATTTTGGGGCAAAATTGCAGAAATTTCATTTATGTTGGGGCACAATTGCAGAAATTTCACTTATTTCAGGGAAAAATACAGAAATTTTCCTTATTTTGGGGCAAAAAGGCAGAAATTCCTAATATTTTGTGCCAAAATTCAGAAATTCCCCTTATTTTGAGGTAAAAAGGCTGAAATTTCCCTTATTTGGGGGCAAAAAGGCAGAAATTTCCCTTATATTTGGGCAAATTTGCAGAAATTTCACTTATTTCAGGGTAATAAGTCAGAAATTTTCCTTATTTTTGGGCAAAAATGACAGAAATTCCCTTTGTTTTGGGGGAAAAAGACAGAAATTCCACTTATTTAGAGGCAAAAATGCAGAAATTCCCCTTATTTTAGGGCAAAATTGCAGAAATTTCCCTTATTTGGGGGCAAAAAGGCAGAAATTCCCCTTATTTTGTGGCAAAATTTCAGAAATTTCCCTTATTATGGGGAAGAATTGCAGAAATTTCCCTTATTTTAGGGCAAAATTGCAGAAATTTCACTTATTGCAGAGAAAAAAGGCAAAAATCTTTCTTATTTTGGGGCAAAAAGGCAGAAATTCCCATTATTTTGGGGCAAAAAGGCAGAAATTCACCTTATTTTGGGCTAAAATTGCAGAAATTTCACATATTTCAGGGCAAAAAGTCAGAAATTTCCCTTAATTTGGGGCAAAAATGAAGAAATTTCCCTTTTTTATGGCAAAAAGTTATGCAATCCCCTTATTTCGGGCAAAAAGGCAGAAATTCCCTGTATTTTGGAGCAAAATTGCAGAAATTCCCCTAATTGTGGGGCAAAATTCCAGAAATTTTCCTTATTTTGGGGCAAAATTGCAGAAATTTCATTTATGTTGGGGCACAATTGCAGAAATTTCACTTATTTCAGGGAAAAATACAGAAATTTTCCTTATTTTGGGGCAAAAAGGCAGAAATTCCTAATATTTTGTTCCAAAATTCAGAAATTCCCCTTATTTTGAGGTAAAAAGGCTGAAATTTCCCTTATTTGGGGGCAAAAAGGCAGAAATTTCCCTTATATTTGGGCAAATTTGCAGAAATTTCACTTATTTCAGGGTAATAAGTCAGAAATTTTCCTTATTTTTGGGCAAAAATGACAGAAATTCCCTTTGTTTTGGGGGAAAAAGACAGAAATTCCACTTATTTAGAGGCAAAAAAGCAGAAATTCCCCTTATTTTAGGGCAAAATTGCAGAAATTTCCCTTATTTGGGGGCAAAAAAACAGAAATTCCCCTTATTTTGTGGCAAAATTCCAGAAATTTCCCTTATTATGGGGAAGAATTGCAGAAATTTCCCTTATTTTAGGGCAAAATTGCAGAAATTTCACTTATTTCAGAGAAAAAAGGCAAAAATTTTTCTTATTTTAGGGCAAAAAGGCAGAAATTCCCATTATTTTGGGGCAAAAATGCAGAAATTCACCTTATTTTGGGCTAAAATTGCAGAAATTTCACATATTTCAGAGCAAAAAGTCAGAAATTTCCCTTAATTTGGGGCAAAAATGAAGAAATTTCCCTTTTTTATTGCAAAAAGTTATGCATTCCCCTTATTTCGGGCAAAAAGGCAGAAATTCCCCGTATTTTGGAGCAAAATTGCAGAAATTCCCCTAATTGTGGGGCAAAATTCCAGAAATTCTCCTTATTTTGGGGAAAAACTCAGAAATTCCACTTAGTTTGAAGCAAAATTCCAGAAATTTCCCTTATTTCAGAGTAATAAGTCAAAAATTTTCCTTATTTTGGGGCAAAAAAGACAGAAATTTTCTTTGTTTTGGGGGAAAAAAACTGAAATTCCACTTATTAAGAGGCAAAAAGGCAAAAGTTCCCCTTATTTTGGAGCAAAAATGAAGAAATTTCCCTTTTTTAGGGCAAAAAGGTATGCATTTTTCTTATTTTCGGACAAAAAGGCAGAAATTCCCCATATTTTGGGGCAAAAGGCAGAAATTCTGAATATTTTGGAGCAAAATTGCAGAAATTTCCCTAATTGTGGGGCAAAAAACAGAAATTCCCCTTATTTTGAAGCAAAATTGCAAAAATTTCCCTTATTATGGGGAAAAATTGCAGAAATTTCCCTTATTTTAGGGCAAAATTGCAGAAATTTCACTAATTGTGGGGCAAAAAGGCAGAAATTCTCCTTATTTTGGGGCCAAACTCAGAAATTCCACTTATTTTGGGGCAAAAATCCAGAAATTTCTCTTATTTTGGGACAAAATTGTAGAAATTTTACTTATTTTGGGGCAAAATTGCAGAAATTTCACTTATTTCAGGGAAAAAAGGCAGAAATTTTTTATTTTGGGGCAAAAAGGCAGAAATTCCTAATATTTTGTGCCAAAATTCAGAAATTCCCTTTATTTTAGGGAAAAAGGCTGAAATTCCCCTTATTTGGGGGCAAAAAGGAAGAAATTTACCTTATATTGGGGCAACATTGCAGAAATTTCACTTATTTCAGGGTAATAAGTCAGAAATTTTTCTTATTTTGGGGAAAAAATGACAGAAATTCCCTTTTTTGAGGGGAAAAAGACAGAAATTCCACTTATTTAGAGGCAAAAAAGCAGAAATTCCCCTTATTTTAGGGCAAAATTGCAGAAATTTCCCTTATTTATGGGCAAAAAAACAGAAATTCCCCTTATTTTGGGGCAAAATTCCAGTAATTTCCCTTATTATGGGGAAAAATTGCAGAAATTTCCTTTAAATAGGGCAAAATTGCAGAAATTTCACTTATTTCAGAGAAAAAAGGCAAAAATCTTTCTTATTTTGGGGCAAAAAGGCAGAAATTCCCATTATTTTGGGGCAAAAAGGCAGAAATTCACCTTATTTTGGGCTAAAATTGCAGAAATTTCACATATTTCAGGGCAAAAAGTCAGAAATTTCCCTTAATTTGGGGCAAAAATGAAGAAATTTCCCTTTTTTATGGCAAAAAGGTATGCATTCCCCTTATTTTGGGCAAAAAGGCAGAAATTCCCCGTATTTTGAAGCAAAATTGCAGAAATTCCCCTAATTGTGGGGCAAAATTCCAGAAATTTTCCTTATTTTGGGGCAAAATTGCAGAAATTTCACTTATTTTGGGGCAAAATTGCAGAAATTTACCTTATTTTGAAGTAAAATTGCAGAAATTTCACTTATTTCAGGGAAATAAGGCAGAAATTTTCCTTATTTTGGGGAAAAAATCAGAAATTCTCCATATTTTGGTGCAAAAATCAGAAATTTTTCTTATTTTGAGGTAAAATGCTGAAATTCCCCTTATTTTGGGTCAAAAGGCAGAAATTACCCTTTTTTTGGGGCAAATTTGCAGAAATTTCACTTATTTCCGAGAAAAAAGGCAGAAATTTTCCTTATTTTGTGTTAAAAGGCAGAAATTCCTAATATTTTGTGGCAAAAATGCAGAAATTCCTAATATTTCGTTGCAAAAATGCAGAAATTTCCCTTATTTTGAGATATAAAGGCTGAAATTCCAGTTATTTGGGGGCAAAAAGGCAGAAATTTTTCTTATTTTGGGGCAAATTTGCAGAAATTTCACTTATTTCAGGGTTATAAGTCAGAAATTTTCCTTATTTTGGGGCAAAAAAGACAGAAATTGCCTTTGTTTTGGGGGAAAAAGACAGAAATTCCACTTATTTAGAGGCAAAAAGGCAAAAGTTCCCCTTATTTTGGAGCAAAAATGAAGAAATTTCTCTTTTTTATGGCAAAAAGGTATGCATTTTTCTTATTTTAAGACAAAAAGGCAGAAATTCCCCATATTTTGGGGCAAAAGGCAGAAATTTCCCTTATTTTTGGGCAAAATGACAGAAATTCCCTTTGTTTTGGGGGAAAAAGACAGAAATTCCACTTATTTAGAGGCAAAAAAGCAGAAATTCCCCTTATTTTAGGGCAAAATTGCAGAAATTTCCCTTATTTGGGGGCAAAAAAACAGAAATTCCCCTTATTTTGTGGCAAAATTCCAGAAATTTCCCTTATTATGGGGAAGAATTGCAGAAATTTCCCTTATTTTAGGGCAAAATTGCAGAAATTTCACTTATTTCAGAGAAAAAAGGCAAATTTTTTTCTTATTTTAGGGCAAAAAGGCAGAAATTCCCATTATTTTGGGGCCAAAATGCAGAAATTCACCTTATTTTGGGCTAAAATTGCAGAAATTTCACATATTTCAGAGCAAAAAGTCAGAAATTTTTCTTAATTTGGGGCAAAAATGAAGAAATTTCCCTTTTTTATTGCAAAAAGTTATGCATTCCCCTTATTTCTGGCAAAAAGGCAGAAATTCCCCGTATTTTGGAGCAAAATTGCAGAAATTTTCCTAATTGTGGGGCAAAATTCCAGAAATTCTTTTTATTTTGGGGAAAAACTCAGAAATTCCACTTAGTTTGAGGCAAAATTCCAGAAATTTCCCTTATTTCAGAGTAATAAGTCAAAAATTTTCCTTATTTTGGGGCAAAACAGACAGAAATTTTCTTTGTTTTGGGGGAAAAAAACAGAAATTCCACTTATTAAGAGGCAAAAAGGCAAAAGTTCCCCTTATTTTTGAGCAAAAATGAAGAAATTTCCCTTTTTTAGGGCAAAAAGGTATGCATTTTTCTTATTTTCGGACAAAAAGGCAGAAATTCCCCATATTTTGGGGCAAAAGGCAGAAATTCTGAATATTTTGGGGCAAAATTGCAGAAATTTCCCTAATTGTGGGGCAAAAAACAGAAATTCCCCTTATTTTGAAGCAAAATTGCAGAAATTTCCCTTATTATGGGGAAAAATTGCAGAAATTTCCCTTATTTTAGGGCAAAATTGCAGAAATTTCACTAATTGTGGGGCAAAAAGGCAGAAATTCTCCTTATTTTGGGGCCAAACTCAGAAATTCCACTTATTTTGGGGCAAAAATCAAGAAATTTCCCTTATTTTGGGGCAAAATTGTAGAAGTTTTACTTATTTTGGGGCAAAATTGCAGAAATTTCACTTATTTCAGGGAAAAAAGGCAGAATTTTTTTTATTTTGGGGCAAAAAGGCAGAAATTCCTAATATTTTGCGCCAAAATTCAGAAATTCCCTTTATTTTGAGGTAAAAAGGCTGAAATTCCCTTTATTTGGGGGCAAAAAGGAAGAAATTTACCTTATATTGGGGCAACATTGCAGAAATTTCACTTATTTCAGGGTAATAAGTCAGAAATTTTCCTTATTTTGGAAAAAAAATGACAGAAATTCCGTTTTTAGAAGGGAAAAAGACAGAAATTCCACTTATTTAGAGGCAAAAAAGCAGAAATTCCCCTTATTTTAGGGCAAAATTGCAGAAATTTCCCTTATTTACGGGCAAAAAAACAGAAATTCCTCTTATTTTGGGGCAAAATTCCAGAAATTTCCCTTATTATGGGGAAAAATTGCAGAAATTTCCTTAAATAGGGCAAAATTGCAGAAATTTCACTTATTTCAGAGAAAAAAAGGCAAAAATTGTTCTTATTTTGGGGCAAAAAGGCAGAAATTCCCATTATTTTGGGGCAAAAAGGCAGAATTTCACCTTATTTTGGGCTAAAATTGCAGAAATTTCACATATTTCAGGGCAAAAAGTCAGAAATTTCCCTTAATTTGGGGCAAAAATGAAGAAATTTCCCTTTTTTATGGCAAAAAGGTATGCATTCCCCTTATTTTGGGCAAAAAGGCAGAAATTCCCCGTATTTTGAAGCAAAATTGCAGAAATTCCCCTAATTGTGGGGCAAAATTCCAGAAATTTTCCTTATTTTGGGGCACAATTGCAGAAATTTCACTAATTTTGGGGCAAAATTGCAGAAATTTCCCTTATTTTGAAGCAAAATTGCAGAAATTTCACCTATTTCAGGGAAAAAAGGCAGAAATTTTCCTTATTTTGGGGAAAAAGGCAGAAATTCTCCATATTTTGGTGCAAAAATCAGAAATTTTTCTTATTTTGAGGTAAAATGCTGAAATTCCCTTTATTTTGGGACAAAAGGCAGAAATTACCCTTTTTTGGGGGCAAAATTGCAGAAATTTCACTTATTTCCGAGAAAAAAGGCAGAAATTTTCCTTATTTTGGGGCAAAAAGGCAGAAATTCCTAATATTTTGTGGCAAAAATGCAGAAATTCCTAATATTTTGTTGCAAAAATGCAGAAATTTCCCTTATTTTGAGATAAAAAGGCTGAAATTCCCCTTATTTGGGGGCAAAAAGGCAGAAATTTTTCTTATTTTGGGGCAAATTTGCTAGAAATTTCACTTATTTCAGGGTTATAAGTCAGAAATTTTCCTTATTTTGGGGCAAAAAAGACAGAAATTGCCTTTGTTTTGGGGGAAAAAGACAGAAATACCACTTATTTAGAGGCAAAAAGGCAAAAGTTCCCCTTATTTTGGAGCAAAAATGAAGAAATTTCTCTTTTTTATGGCAAAAAGGTATGCATTTTTCTTATTTTAAGACAAAAAGGCAGAAATTCCCCATATTTTGGGGCAAAAGGAAGAAATTTCCCTTATTATGAGAAAAAATTGCAGAAATTTCCCTTATTTTACGGCAAAATTGCAGAAATTTCACTAATTGTGGCGCAAAAAGGCAGAAATTTTCCTTATTTTGGGGCAAAACTCAGAAATTCCACTTATTTTGGGGCAAAAGTCCAGAAATTTCTCTTATTTTGGGGCAAAATTGCAGAAATTTCACTTATTTTGGGGCAAAATTGCAGAAATTTCACTTATTTCAGGGAAAAATACAGAAATTTTCCTTATTTTGGGGCAAAAAGGCAGAAATTCCTAATATTTTGTGCCAAAATTCAGAAATTCCCCTTATTTTGAGGTAAAAAGGCTGAAATTTCCCTTATTTGGGGGCAAAAAGGCAGAAATATCCTTTATATTGGGGCAAAATTGCAGAAATTTCACTTATTTCAGTGTAATAAGTCAGAAATTTTTCTTATTTTTGGGCAAAAATGACAGAAATTCCCTTTGTTTTGGGGGAAAAAGACAAAAATTGCACTTATTTAGAGGCAAAAAAGCAAAAATTCCCCTTATTTTAGGGCAAAATTGCAGAAATTTCCCTTATTTGGGGGCAAAAAACAGAAATTCCCCTTATTTTGTGGCAAAATTCCAGAAATTTCCCTTATTATGGGGAAGAATTGCAGAAATTTCCCTTATTTTAGGGCAAAATTGCAGAAATTTCACTTATTGCTGAGAAAAGAGGCAAAAATTTTTCTTAATTTGGGGCAAAAAGGCAGAAATTCCCATTATTTTGGGGCAAAAAGGCAGAAATTCACCTTATTTTGGGCTAAAATTGCAGAAATTTCACATATTTCAGGGCAAAAAGTCAGAAATTTCCCTTAATTTGGGGCAAAAATGAAGAAATTTCCCTTTTTTATGGCAAAAAGTTATGCATTCCCCTTATTTCGGGCAAAAAGGCAGAAATTCCCCGTATTTTGGAGCAAAATTGCAGAAATTCCCCTAATTGTGGGGCAAAATTCCAGAAATTTTCCTTATTTTGGGGCAAAATTGCAGAAATTTCATTTATGTTGGGGCACAATTGCAGAAATTTCACTTATTTCAGGGAAAAATACAGAAATTTTCCTTATTTTGGGGCAAAAAGGCAGAAATTCCTAATATTTTGTGCCAAAATTCAGAAATTCCCCTTATTTTGAGGTAAAAAGGCTGAAATTTCCCTTATTTGGGGGCAAAAAGGCAGAAATTTCCCTTATATTTGGGCAAATTTGCAGAAATTTCACTTATTTCAGGGTAATAAGACAGAAATTTTCCTTATTTTTGGGCAAAAATGACAGAAATTCCCTTTGTTTTGGGGGAAAAGACAGAAATTCCACTTATTTAGAGGCAAAAAGGCAGAAATTCCCCTTATTTTAGGGCAAAATTGCAGAAATTTCCCTAATTTGGGGGCAAAAAAACAGAAATTTCCCTTATTTTGTGGCAAAATTCCAGAAATTTCCCTTATTATGGGGAAGAATTGCAGAAATTTCCCTTATTTTAGGGCAAAATTGCAGAAATTTCACTTATTTCAGAGAAAAAAGGCAAAAATTTTTCTTATTTTAGGGCAAAAAGGCAGAAATTCCCATTATTTTGGGGCAAAAATGCAGAAATTCACCTTATTTTGGGCTAAAATTGCAGAAATTTCACATATTTCAGAGCAAAAAGTCAGAAATCTCTCTTAATTTGCGGCAAAAATGAAGAAATTTCCCTTTTTTATTGCAAAAAGTTATGCATTCCCCTTATTTCGGGCAAAAAGGCAGAAATTCCCCGTATTTTGGAGCAAAATTGCAGAAATTCCCCTAATTGTGGGGCAAAATTCCAGAAATTCTCCTTATTTTGGGGAAAAACTCAGAAATTCCACTTAGTTTGAGGCAAAATTCCAGAAATTTCCCTTATTTCAGAGTAATAAATCAAAAATTTTCCTTATTATGGGGCAAAAAAGACAGAAATTTTCTTTGTTTTGGAGGAAAAAAACAGAAATTCCACTTATTAAGAGGCAAAAAGGCAAAAGTTCCCCTTATTTTGGAGCAAAAATGAAGAAATTTCCCTTTTTTAGGGCAAAAAGGTATGCATTTTTCTTATTTTCGGACAAAAAGGCAGAAATTCCCCATATTTTGGGGCAAAAGGCAGAAATTCTGAATATTTTGGGGCAAAATTGCAGAAATTTCCCTAATTGTGGGGCAAAAAAACAGAAATTCCCCTGAGTTTGAAGCAAAATTGCAGAAATTTCCCTTATTATGGGGAAAAATTGCAGAAATTTCCCTTATTTTAGGGCAAACTTGCAGAAATTTCACCAATTGTGGGGCAAAAAGGCAAAAATTCTCCTTATTTTGGGGCCAAACTCAGAAATTCCACTTATTTTGGGGCAAAAATCCAGAAATTTCCCTTATTTTGGGGCAAAATTGTAGAAATTTTACTTATGTTGGGGCAAAATTGCAGAAATTTCACTTATTTAAGGGAAAAAAGGCAGAAATTTTTTTATTTTGGGGCAAAAAGGCAGAAATTCCTAATATTTTGTGCCAAAATTCAGAAATTCCCTTTATTTTGAGGTAAAAAGGCTGAAATTCCCTTTATTTGGGGGCAAAAAGGAAGAAATTTACCTTATATTGGGGCAAAATTGCAGAAATTTCACTTATTTCAGGGTAATAAGTCAGAAATTTTCCTTATTTTGGGGAAAAAATGAGAGAAATTCCCTTTTTTGAGGGGAAAAAGACAGAAATTCCACTTATTTAGAGGCAAAAAAGCAGAAATTCCCCTTTAGGGCAAAATTGCAGAAATTTCCCTTATTTACGGGCAAAAAAACAGAAATTCCCCTTATTTTGGGGCAAAATTCCAGAAATTTCCCCCTATTATGGGGAAAAATTGCAGAAATTTCCTTTAAATAGGGCAAAATTGCAGAAATTTCACTTATTTCAGAGAAAAAAGGCAAAAATTGCTCTTATTTTGGGGCAAAAAGGCAGAAATTCCCATTATTTTGGGGCAAAAAGGCAGAAATTCACCTTATTTTGGGCTAAAATTGCAGAAATTTCACATATTTCAGGGCAAAAATTCAGAAATTTCCCTTAATTTGGGGCAAAAATGAAGAAATTTCCCTTTTTTATGGCAAAAAGGTATGCATTCCCCTTATTTTGGGCAAAAAGGCAGAAATTCCCCGTATTTTGAAGCAAAATTGCAGAAATTCCCCTAATTGTGGGGCAAAATTCCAGAAATTTTCCTTATTTTGGGGCAAAATTGCAGAAATTTCACTTATTTTGGGGCAAAATTGCAGAAATTTCCCTTATTTTGAAGCAAAATTGCAGAAATTTCACTTATTTCAGGGAAAAAAGGCAGAAATTTTCGTTATTTAGGGAAAAAGGCAGAAATTCTCCATATTTTGGTGCAAAAATCAGAAATTTTTCTTTTTTTGAGGTAAAATGCTGAAATTCCCTTTATTTTGGGGCAAAAGGCAGAAATTACCCTTTTTTTGGGGCAAATTTGCAGAAATTTCACTTATTTCCGAGAAAAAAGGCAGAAATTTACCTTATTTTGGGGCAAAAAGGCAGAAATTCCTAATATTTTGTGGCAAAAATGCAGAAATTCCTAATATTTTGTTGCAAAAATGCAGAAATTTCCCTTATTTTGAGATAAAAAGGCTGAAATTCCCCTTATTTGGGGGCAAAAAGGCAGAAATTTTTCTTATTTTGGGGCAAATTTGCAGAAATTTCACTTATTTCAGGGTTATAAGTCAGAAATTTTCCTTATTTTGGGGCAAAAAAGACAGAAATTCCCTTTGTTTTGGGGGAAATAGACAGAAATTCCACTTATTTAGAGGCAATAAGGCAAAAGTTCCCCTTATTTTGGAGCAAAAATGAAGAAATTTCTCTTTTTTATGGTAAAAAGGTATGCATTTTTCTTATTTTAAGACAAAAAGGCAGAAATTCCCCACATTTTGGGGCAAAAGGCAGAAATTTCCCTTATTTTTGGGCAAAACTGCAGAAATTTCCCTAATTGTGGGGCACAAAAACAGAAATTCCCCTTATTTTGGGGCAAAATTGCAGAAATTTCCGTTATTATGAGAAAAAATTGCAGAAATTTCCCTTATTTTATGGCAAAATTGCAGAAATTTCACTAATTGTGGCGCAAAAAGGCAGAAATTTTCCTTATTTTGGGGCAAAACTCAGAAATTCCACTTATTTTGGGGCAAAATTCCAGAAATTTCTGTTATTTTGGGGCAAAATTGCAGAAATTTCACTTATTTTGGGGCAAAATTGCAGAAATTTCACTTATTTCAGGGAAAAATACAGAAATTTTCCTAATTTTGGGGCAAAAAGGCAGAAATTCCTAATATTTTGTGCCAAAATTCAGAAATTCCCCTTATTTTGAGGTAAAACGGCTGAAATTCCCCTTATTTGGGGGCAAAAAGGCAGAAATTTCCCTTATATTGGGGCAAAATTGCAGAAATTTCACTTATTTCAGGGTAATAAGTCAGAAATTTTCCTTATTTTTGGGAAAAAATGACAGAAATTCCTTTTGTTTTGGGGGAAAAAAACAAAAATTCCACTTATTTAGAGGCAAAAAAGCAGAAATTCCTTTTATTTTAGGGCAAAATTGCAGAAATTTCCCTTATTTTGGGGC
Organism: Micromys minutus; assembly: GCF_963924665.1. Taxonomy (NCBI): domain Eukaryota; kingdom Metazoa; phylum Chordata; class Mammalia; order Rodentia; family Muridae; genus Micromys; species Micromys minutus. The sequence goes on from NW_027667467.1 coordinate 10,838,922, forward strand.
AAAAAAACAGAAATTTCCCTTATTTTGTGGCAAAATTCCAGAAATTTCCCTTATTATGGGGAAGAATTGCAGAAATTTCCCTTATTTTAGGGCAAAATTGCAGAAATTATACTAATTGCAGAGAAAAAAGGCAAAAATTTTTCTTATTTTGGGGCAAAAAGGAAGAAATTCTCATTATTTTGGGGCAAAAAGGCAGAAATTCACCTTATTTTGGGCTAAAATTGCAGAAATTTCACATATTTCAGGGCAAAAAGTCAGAAATTTCCCTTAATTTGGGGCAAAAATGAAGAAATTTCTCTTTTTTATGGCAAAAAGTTATGCATTCCCCTTATTTCGGGCAAAAAGGCAGAAATACCCCGTATTTTGGAGCAAAATTGCAGAAATTCCCCTAATTGTGGGCAAAATTCCAGAAATTTTCCTTATTTTGGGGCAAAATTGCAGAAATTTCATTTATGTTGGGGCACAATTGCAGAAATTTCACTTATTTCAGGGAAAAATACAGAAATTTCCCTTATTTTGGGGCAAAAAGGAAGAAATTCCTAATATTTTGTGCCAAAATTCAGAAATTCCCCTTATTTTGAGGTTAAAAGGCTGAAATTTCTCTTATTTGGGGGCAAAAAGGCAGAAATTTCCCTTATATTGGGGCAAATTTGCAGAAATTTCACTTATTTCAGGGTAATAAGTCAGAAATTTTCCTTATTTTTGGGCAAAAATGACAGAAATTCCTTTTGTTTTGGGGGAAAAAGACAGAAATTCCACTTATTTAGAGGCAAAAAAGCAGAAATTCCCCTTATTTTAGGGCAAAATTGCAGAAATTTCCCTTATTTGGGGGCAAAAAACCAGAAATTCCCCTTATTTTGTGGCAAAATTCCAGAAATTTCCCTTATTATGCGGAAGAATTGCAGAAATTTCTTTTATTTTAGGGCAAAATTGCAGAAATTTCACTTATTTCAGAGAAAAAAGGCAAAAATTCCCATTATTTTGGGGCAAAAAGGCAGAAATTCACCTTATTTTGGGCTAAAATTGCAGAAATTTCACATATTTCAGGGCAAAAAGTCAGAAATTTCCCTTAATTTGGGGCAAAAATGAAGAAATTTCCCTTTTTTATGGCAAAAAGGTATGCATTCCCCTTATTTTGGGCAAAAAGGCAGAAATTCCTCGTATTTTGGAGCAAAATTGTAGAAATTCCCCTAATTGTGGGGTTAAATTCCATAAATTTTCCTTATTTTGGGGCAAAATTGCAGAAGTTTCACTTATTTTGGGGCAAAATTGCAGAAATTTCACTTATTTCAGGGAAAAAAGGCAGAAATTTTCTTTATTTTGGGGCAAAAAGGCAGAAATTCTCCATATTTTGGTGCAAAAATCAGAAATTTCCCTTATTTTGAGGTAAAATGCTGAAATTCCCCTTATTTTGGGGCAAAAGGCAGAAATTTCCCTTTTTTGGGGGCAAATTTGCAGAAATTTCACATATTTCCGGGAAAAAAGGCAGAAATTTTCCTTATTTTGTGGCAAAAGGCAGAAATTCCTAATATTTTGTTGCAAAAATGCAGAAATTCCTAATATTTTGTGGCAAAAATGCAGAAATTTCCCTTATTTTGAGATAAAAAGGCTGAAATTCCTCTTATTTAGGGGCAAAAAGGCAGAAATTTCTCTTATTTTGGGGCAAATTTGCAGAAATTTCACTTATTTCAGGGTTATAAGTCAGAAATTTTCCTTATTTTGGGGCAAAAAAGACAGAAATTCCCTTTGTTTTGGGGGAAAAAGACAGAAATTCCACTTATTTAGAGGCAAAAAGGCAAAAGTTCCCATTATTTTGGAGCAAAAAATGAAGATATTTCCCTTTTTTATGGCAAAAAGGTATGCATTCTTCTTATTTTCAGACAAAAAGGCAAAAATTCCCCATATTTTAGGGCAAAAGGCAGAAATTTCCCTTAATTTTGGGCAAAATATCAGAAATTTCCCTAATTGTGGGGCAAAAAACAAAAATTCCCTCTATTTTGGGGCAAAATTGCAGAAATTTCCTTTATTATGAGGAAAAATTGCAAAAATTTCCCTTATTTTACGGCAAAATTGCAGAAATTTTACTAATAGTGGCGCAAAAAGGCAGAAATTCTCTTTATTTTGGGGCAAAACTCAGAAATTCCACTTATTTTGGGGCAAAATTCCAGAAATTTCCCTTATTTTAGGGCAAAATTGCAGAAATTTCACTTATTTCAGGGAAAAAAGCAGAAATTTTCCTTATTTTGGGCCAAAAGGCAGAAAATCCTAATATTTTGTGCCAAAATTCAGAAATTCCCCTTATTTTGAGGTAAAAAGGCTGAAATTCCCCTTATTTGGGGGCAAAAAGGCAGAAATTTCCCTTATATTGGGGCAAAATTGCAGAAATTTTACTTATTTCAGGGTAATAAGTCAGAAATTTTCCTTATTTTGGGGCAAAAATGACAGAAATTTCCTTTGTTTTGGGGGAAAAAGACAGAAATTCCACTTATTTAGAGGCAAAAAAGCAGAAATTCCCCTTATTTTAGGGCAAAATTGCAGAAATTTCCCTAATTTGGGGGCAAAAAAACAGAAATTCCCTTTATTTTGTGGCAAAATTCCAGAAATTTCCCTTATTATGGGGAAAAATTGCAGAAATTTCCCTTATGTTAGGGCAAAATTGCAGAAATTTCACTTATTTCAGAGAAAAAAGGCAAAATTTTTTCTTATTTTGGGGCAAAAAGGCAGAAATTCCCATTATTTTGGGGCAAAAAGACAGAAATTCACCTTATTTTGGGCTAAAATTGCAGAAATTTCACATATTTCAGGGCAAAAAGTCAGAAATTTCCCTTAATTTGGGGCAAAAATAAAGAAATTTCCCTTTTTTATGGCAAAAAGGTATGCATTCCCCTTATTTTGGGCAAAAAGGCAGAAATTCCTCGTATTTTGGAGCAAAATTGTAGAAATTCCCCTAATTGTGGGGTTAAATTCCATAAATTTTCCTTATTTTGGGGCAAAATTGCAGAAGTTTCACTTATTTTGGGGCAAAATTGCAGAAATTTCACTTATTTCAGGGAAAAAAGGCAGAAATTTTCTTTATTTTGGGGCAAAAAGGCAGAAATTCTCCATATTTTGGTGCAAAAATCAGAAATTTCCCTTATTTTGAGGTAAAATGCTGAAATTCCCCTTATTTTGGGGCAAAAGGCAGAAATTTCCCTTTTTTGGGGGCAAATTTGCAGAAATTTCACATATTTCCGGGAAAAAAGGCAGAAATTTTCCTTATTTTGTGGCAAAAGGCAGAAATTCCTAATATTTTGTGGCAAAAATGCAGAAATTTCCTTTATTTTGAGATAAAAAGGCTGAAATTCCCCTTATTTAGGGGCAAAAAGGCAGAAATTTCTCTTATTTTGGGGCAAATTTGCAGAAATTTCACTTATTTCAGGGTTATAAGTCAGAAATTTTCCTTATTTTGGGGCAAAAAAGACAGAAATTCCCTTTGTTTTGGTGGAAAAAGACAGAAATTCCACTTATTTAGAGGCAAAAAGGCAAAAGTTCCCCTTATTTTGGAGCAAAAAATGAAGAAATTTCCCTTTTTTTGGCAAAAAGGTATGCATTCTTCTTATTTTCAGACAAAAAGGCAGAAATTCCCCATATTTTAGGGCAAAAGGCAGAAATTTCCCTTATTTTTGGGCAAAATATCAGAAATTTCCCTAATTGTGGGGCAAAAAACAAAAATTCCCTCTATTTTGGGGCAAAATTGCAGAAATTTCCCTTATTATGAGGAAAAATTGCAAAAATTTCCCTTATTTTACGGCAAAATTGCAGAAATTTTACTAATAGTGGCGCAAAAAGGCAGAAATTCTCTTTATTTTGGGGCAAAACTCAGAAATTCCACTTATTTTGGGGCAAAATTCCAGAAATTTCCCTTATTTTGGGGCAAAATTGCAGAAATTTCACTTATTTCAGGGAAAAAAGCAGAAATTTTCCTTATTTGGGCCAAAAGGCAGAAAATCCTAATATTTTGTGCCAAAATTCAGAAATTCCCCTTATTTTGAGGTAAAAAGGCTGAAATTCCCCTTATTTGGGGGCAAAAAGGCAGAAATTTCCCTTATATTGGGGCAAAATTGCAGAAATTTTACTTATTTCAGGGTAATAAGTCAGAAATTTTCCTTATTTTGGGGCAAAAATGACAGAAATTCCCTTTGTTTTGGGGGAAAAAGACAGAAATTCCACTTATTTAGAGGCAAAAAAGCAGAAATTCCCCTTATTTTAGGGCAAAATTGCAGAAATTTCCCTAATTTGGGGGCAAAAAAACAGAAATTCCCTTTATTTTGTGGCAAAATTCCAGAAATTTTCCTTATTATGGGGAAAAATTGCAGAAATTTCCCTTATGTTAGGGCAAAATTGCAGAAATTTCACTTATTTCAGAGAAAAAAGGCAAAAATTTTTCTTATTTTGGGGCAAAAAGGCAGAAATTCCCATTATTTTGGGGCAAAAAGACAGAAATTCACCTTATTTTGGGCTAAAATTGCAGAAATTTCACATATTTCAGGGCAAAAAGTCAGAAATTTCCCTTAATTTGGGGCAAAAATGAAGAAATTTCCCTTTTTTATGGCAAAAAGGTATGCATTCCCCTTATTTTGGGCAAAAAGGCAGAAATTCCTCGTATTTTGGAGCAAAATTGTAGAAATTCCCCTAATTGTGGGGTTAAATTCCATAAATTTTCCTTATTTTGGGGCAAAATTGCAGAAGTTTCACTTATTTTGGGGCAAAATTGCAGAAATTTCACTTATTTCAGGGAAAAAAGGCAGAAATTTTCTTTATTTTGGGGCAAAAAGGCAGAAATTCTCCATATTTTGGTGCAAAAATCAGAAATTTCCCTTATTTTGAGGTAAAATGCTGAAATTCCCCTTATTTTGGGGCAAAAGGCAGAAATTTCCCTTTTTTGGGGGCAAATTTGCAGAAATTTCACATATTTCCGGGAAAAAAGGCAGAAATTTTCCTTATTTTGTGGCAAAAGGCAGAAATTCCTAATATTTTGTTGCAAAAATGCAGAAATTCCTAATATTTTGTGGCAAAAATGCAGAAATTTCCCTTATTTTGAGATAAAAAGGCTGAAATTCCCCTTATTTAGGGGCAAAAAGGCAGAAATTTTTCTTATTTTGGGGCAAATTTGCAGAAATTTCACTTATTTCAGGGTTATAAGTCAGAAATTTTCCTTATTTTGGGGCAAAAAGACAGAAATTCCCTTTGTTTTGGGGGAAAAAGACAGAAATTCCACTTATTTAGAGGCAAAAAGGCAAAAGTTCCCCTTATTTTGGAGCAAAAAATGAAGAAATTTCCCTTTTTTATGGCAAAAAGGTATGCATTCTTCTTATTTTCAGACAAAAAGGCAGAAATTCCCCATATTTTAGGGCAAAAGGCAGAAATTTCCCTTATTTTTGGGCAAAATATCAGAAATTTCCCTTATTTTGGGCAAAATTGCAGAAATTTTACTTATTTTGGGGCAAAATTGAAGAAATTTCATTTGTTTCAGGGAAAAAAGCAGAAATTTTCCTTATTTTGGGGCAAAAAGGCAGAAATTCCTAATATTTTGTGCCAAAATTCGGAAATTCCTCTTATTTTGAGGTAAAAAGGCTGAAATTCCTTTTATTTGGGGGCAAATACATAGAAATTTCCCTTATATTGGGAAAAAATTGCAGAAATTTCACTTATTTCAGGGTAATAAGTCAAAAATTTTCCTTCTTTTGGGGCAAAAATGACAGAATTTCCTTTTTTTGGGGAAAAAGACAGAAATTCCCTTTGTTTTGGGGGAAAAAGATAGAAATTCCACTTATTTAGAGGCAAAAGGCAAAAGGTCCCCTTATTTTGGAGCAAAAATGAAGAAATTTCCCTTTTTTATGGCAAAAAGGTATGCATTCTTCTTATTTTCGGACAAAACGGCAGAAATTCCCCATAATTTGGGGCAAAAGGCAGAAATTTCCCTTATTTTGGGGCAAAAAGGCAGAAATTCACCTTATTTTGGGCTAAAATTGCAAAAATTTTATATATTTCAGGGCAAAAAGGAAAACTTTTCCCTTAATTTGGGGCAAAAATGAGGAAATTTCCCTTTTTTATGGCAAAAAGGTACCCATTTCCCTTATTTTCGGGCAAAAAGGCAGAAATTCCCTGTATTTTGGAGCAAATTTGCAGAAATTCCCCTAATTGTGGGGCAAAAAGGAAGAAATTCTCCTTATTTTGGGGCAAAACTCAGAAATTCCACTTATTTTGGGGCAAAATTAAAGAAATTTCTCTTATTTTGGGGCAAAATTCCAGAAATTTCACTTATTTTCGGGCAAAATTGCAGAAATTATACTTATTTCAGGGAAAAAAGGCAGAAATTTTTTTTATTTTGGGGCAAAAAGGCAGAAATTCTCCATATTTTGGTGCAAAAATCAGAACTTTTCTTTATTTTGAGATAAAATGCTGAAATTCCCCTTATTTTGGGGCAAAAGTCAGAAATTTCGCTATTTTTGGGGCAAATTTGCAGAAATTTCACTTATTTCAGGGTAATAAGTCAGAAATTTTTTTTATTTTGTGGCAAAAAAGACAGAAATTCCCTTTGTTTTGGGGGACAAAGACAGAAATTCCACTTATTTAGAGGCAAAAAGGCAAAAGTTCCCCTAATTTTGGAGCAAAAATGAAGAAATTCCCCCTTTTTATGGTAAAAAGGTATGCATTCTTCTTATTTTCGGACAAAAAATCAGAAATTCCCCATATTTTGGGGCAAAAGGCAGAAATTTCCCTTATTTTGAGGCAAAATTGCAGAAATTTCCCTAATTGTGGGGCAAAAAACAGAAATTCCCCTTATTTTGAAGCAAAATTGCAGAAATTTCCCTTATTATGGGGAAAAATTGCAGAAATTTCCCTTATCTTACGGCAAAATTGCAGAAATTTCACATATTTCAGGGCAAAAAGTCAGAAATTTCCCATAATTTGGGGAAAAAATAAAGAAATTTCCCTTTTTTATGGCAAAAAGGTATGCATTCCCCTTATTTCGGGCAAAAAGGCAGAAATTCCCCGTATTTTGGAGCAAAATTGCAGAAATTCCCCTAATTGTGGGGCAAAATTCCAGAAATTTTCATTATTTTGGGGCAAAATTTCAGAAATTTCACTTATTTTGGGGCAACATTGCAGAAATTTCTCCTATTTTGGGGAAAAATTGCAGAAATTTCACTTATTTTGGGGCAAAATTGCAGAAATTTCTATTATTTTGGGGCAAAATTGCAGAAATTTCAATTATTTTGTGGCAAAATTGCAGAAATTTCACTTATTTCAGGGAAAAAGGCAGAAATTTTTTTTTATTTTGGGGCAAAAAGGCAGAAATTCCTAATATTTTGTGGGAAAAATGCAGAAATTCCTCTTATTTTTAGGTAAAATGCTGAAATTCCCCTTATTTTGAGGCAAAAGGAAGAAATTTACTTATTTTTGGGGCAAATTTTCAGAAATTTCACTTATTTCATGGTAATAAGTCAGAAATTTTTCTTATTTTGGGGCAAAAAAGACAGAAATTCTTTTTGTTTTGGTGGAAAAAAACAGAAATTCCACTTATTTAGAGGCAAAAAGGCAAAAGTTCCCCTTATTTTGGGGCAAAAATGAAGAAATTTCCCTTTTTATGGCAAAAAGGTATGCATTTTTCTTATTTTCAGACAAAAAGGCAGAAATTCCCCATATTTTGGGGCAAAAGTCAGAAATTCCCCTTATTTTGGGGCAAAATTGCAGAAATTTCCCTAATTGTGGGGCAAAAAACAGAAATTCCCCTTATTTTGGGGCAAAATTGCAGAAATTTCCCTTATTATGAGGAAAAATTGCAGAAATTTCCCTTATTTTATGGCAAAATTGCAGAAATTTCACTAATTGTGGCGCAAAAAGGCAGAAATTCTCCTTATTTTGGGGCAAAACTCAGAAATTCCACTTATTTTCAGGCAAAATTCCCGAAATTTCCCTTATTTTGGACAAAATTGCAGAAATTTTACTTATTTTGGGGCAAAATTGCAGAAATTTCATTTGTTTCAGGGAAAAAAGCAGAAATTTTCCTTATTTTGGGGCAAAAAGGCAGAAATTCCTAATATTTTGTGCCAAAATTCGGAAATTCCTCTTATTTTGAGGTAAAAAGGCTGAAATTCCCCTTATTTGGGGGCAAATACGCAGAAATTTCCCTTATATTGGGAAAAAATTGCAGAAATTTCACTTATTTCAGGGTAATAAGTCAAAAATTTTCCTTATTTTGGGGCAATAATGACAGAAATTCCCTTTTTTTGGGGAAAAAGACAGAAATTCTACTTATTTAGAGGCAAAAAAGCAGAAATTCCCCTTATTTTGGGGCAAAATTGCAGAAATTTCCCTTATTATAGGGAAAAATTGCAGAAATTTTTCATTTTTAGGGCAAAATTTCAGAAATTTCACTTATTTAAGAGAAAAAAAGCAAAATTTTTTCTTATTTTGGGGCAAAAAGGCAGAAATTCCCCGTATTTTGTAGCAAAATTGCAGAAATTCCCCTAATTGTGGGGCAAAAAGGCAGAAATTCTCCTTATTTTGGGGCAAAACTCAAAAATTCCACTTATTTTGGGGCAAAATTCCAGAAATTTTCCTTATTTTGTGGCAAAATTGCAGAAATTTCACTTATTTTGGAGCAAAATTTAAGAAATTTCACTTATTTCAGGGAAAAAAGGCAGAAATTTTCCTTATTTTGTGGCAAAAAGGCAGAAATACTCCATATTTTGGTGCAAAAACCAGAACTTTCCCTTATTTTAAAGTAAAAAGCTGAAATTCCCCTTATTTTGGGGCAAAATGCAGAAATTTCCCTTTTTTTGGGGCAAATTTTCAGAAATTTCACTTATTTCAAGGAAAACACAGAAATTTTCCTTATTTTGGGGCAAAAAGGCAGAAATTCCTAATATTTTGTGCCAAAATTCAGAAATTCCCCTTATTTTGAGGTAAAAAGGCTGAAATTCCCCTTATTTGGAAGCAAAAAGGCAGAAATTTCTCTTATATTAGGGCAAAATTGCAGAAATTTCACTTATTTCAGGGTAATAAGTCAGAAATTTTTTTTATTTTGGGGCAAAAATGACAGAAATTCCCTTTGTTTTGGGGAAAAAAACAGAAATTCCACTTATTTAGAGGCAAAAAAGCAGAAATTCCCCTTATTTTAGGGCAAAATTGCAGATATTTCCCTTATTTGGGGGCAAAAAACAGAAATTCCCCTTATTTTGGGGCAAAATTCCAGAAATTTCCCTTATTATGGGAAAAAATTGCAGAAATTTCCTTTATTTTAGGGCAAAATTGCAGAAATTTCACTTATTTCAGAGAAAAAAAGCAAAAATTTTTCTTATTTTGGGGCAAAAAGGCAGAAATTCCCATTATTTTGGAGCAAAAAGGCAGAAATTCACCTTATTTTAGGGCAAAACTCAGAAATTCCACTTATTTTGGAGCAAAATTGCAGAAATTTCACTTATTTTGGGACAAAATTGCAGAAATTTCACTTATTTCAGGGAAAAAAAGGCATAAATTTTCCATATTTTGGGGCAAAAAGGCAGAAATTCTTAATATTTGGTGGCAAAAATGCAGAAATTTTTAATATTTTGTTGCAAAAATGCAGAAATTTCCCTTATTTTGAGGTAAAAGGCTGAAATTCCCATTATTTGGGGGCAAAAAAAAAGAAATTTCCCTTATTTTGGGGCAAATTTGCAGAAATTTCACTTATTTCAGGGTAATAAGTCAGAAATTTTCCTTATTTTGAGGCAAAAAAGACAGAAATTCCCTTTGTTTTGGGGGAAAAATAGAGAAATTCCACTTATTTAGAGGCAAAAGGCAAAAGGTCCCCTTATTTTGGAGCAAAAATGAAGAAATTTCCCTTTTTTATGGCAAAAAGGTATGCATTCTTCTTATTTTCGGACAAAAAGGCAGAAATTCCCCATAATTTGGGGCAAAAGGCAGAAATTTCCCTTATTTTGGGGCAAAAAGGCAGAAATTCACCTTATTTTGGGCTAAAATTGCAGAAATTTTATATATTTCAGGGCAAAAAGGAAAACTTTTCCCTTAATTTGGGGCAAAAATGAGGAAATTTCCCTTTTTTATCGCAAAAAGGTATGAATTTCCCTTATTTTCGGGCAAAAAGGCAGAAATTCCCTGTATTTTGGAGCAAATTTGCAAAAATTCCCCTAATTGTGGGGCAAAAAGGAAGAAATTCTCCTTATTTTGGGGCAAAACTCAGAAATTCCACTTATTTTGGGGCAAAATTAAAGAAATTTCTCTTATTTTGGGGCAAAATTCCAAAAATTTCACTTATTTTCGGGCAAAATTGCAGAAATTATACTTATTTCAGGGAAAAAAGGCAGAAATTTTCCTTATTTTGGGCCAAAAAGGCAGAAATTCTCCATATTTTGGTGCAAAAATCAGAACTTTTCTTTATTTTGAGATAAAATGCTGAAATTCCCCTTATTTTGGGGCAAAAGGCAGAAATTTCCCTATTTTTGGGGCAAATTTGCAGAAATTTCACTTATTTCAGGGTAATAAGTCAGAAATTTTCCTTATTTTGGGGCAAAAAAGACAGAAATTCCCTTTGTTTTGGGGGACAAAGACAGAAATTCCACTTATTTAGAGGCAAAAAGGCAAAAGTTCCCCTAATATTGGAGCAAAAATTAAGAAATTCCCCCTTTTTATGTTAAAAAGGTATGCATTCTTCTTATTTTCGGACAAAAAATCAGAAATTCCCCATATTTTGGGGCAAAAGGCAAAAATTCCCCTTATTTTGAGGCAAAATTGCAGAAATTTCCCTTATTATGGGGAAAATTGCAGAAATTTCCCCTATTTTAGGGCAAAATTGCAGAAATTTCACTAATTGTGGGGCAAAAAGGCAGAAATTCTCCTTATTTTGGGGCAAAACTCAGAAATTCCACTAATTTTGGGGCAAAATTCCAGAAATTTTCCTTATTTTGGGGCAAAAAGGCAAAAATTCCTAATATTTTGTGCCAAAATTTAGAAATTCCCCTTATTTTGAGGTAAAAAAGCTGTAATTCCCCTTTTTGGGGGCAAAAAGTCAGAAATTTCCCTTATATTGGGGCAAAATTGCAGAAATTTCACTTATTTCAGGGTAATAAGTCAGAAATTTTTTTTATTTTGGGGCAAAAATGACAGAAATTCCCTTTGTCTTGGGGAAAAAGACAGAAATTCCACTTATTTAGAGGCAAAAAAGCAGAAATTCCCCTTATTTTAGGGCAAAATTGCAGAAATTTCCCTTATTATGGGTGAAAAATTGCAGAAATTTCCCTTATTTTAGGACAAAATTGCAGAAATTTCACTTATTTCAGAGAAAAAAGGCAAAAATTTTTTTTATTTTGGGGCAAAAAGGCATAAATTCCCTTTATTTTGGGGCAAAAATGACAGAAATTCCCTTTGTTTTGGGAGAAAAAGACAGAAATTCCTCTTATTTAGAGGAAAAAACGCAGAAATTCCCCTTATTTTAGGGCAAAATTGCAGTAATTTTTCTTATTTGGGGGCAAAAAAACAGAAATTCCCCTTATTTTGGCGCAAAATTCCCGAAATTTCCCTTATTATAGGGAAAAATTGCAGAAATTTCCCTTATTTTAGTGCAAAATTGCAGAAATTTCACATATTTCAGGGCAAAAACGCCGAAATTTCCCTTAATTTGGGGCATAAATAAAGAAATTTCCCTTTTTTATGGCAAAAAGGTATGCATTCCCCTTATTTTCGGGCAAAAAAGCAGAAATTCTTCGTATTTTGGAGCAAAATTGCAGAAATTCCCCTAATTCTTGGGCAAAAAGGCAGAAATTCTCCTTATTTTGAGGCAAAACTCAGAAATTCCACCTATTTTTGGGCAAAATACCCGAAATTTCCCTTATTTTGTGGCAAAAGGAAGAAATTTAACTTATTTTGGGGCAAAATTACAGAAATTTCACTAATTGTGGCGCAAAAAGGCAGAAATTTTCCTATTTTGGGGAAAAACTCAGAAATTCCACTTAATTTGAGGCAAAATTCCAGAAATTTTCCTTATTTTGGGCAAAATTGCAGAAATTTCACTTATTTCAGGGAAAAAAGCCGAAATTTTCATTATTTTGGGGCAAAAAGGCAGAAATTCCTAATATTTTGTGCCAAAATTCAGAAATTCCCCTTATTTTGAGGTCAAAAGGCTGAAATTCCTCTTATTTGGGGGCAAAAAGCAGAAATTTCCCTTATATTGGGGAAAAATTGCAGAAATTTCACTTATTTCAGGGTAATAAGTCAGAAATTTTCCTTATTTTGGGGCAAAAATGACAGAAATTCCCTTTGTTTTGGGGGAAAAAGACAGAAATTCCACTTATTTAGAGGCAAAAATGCAGAAATTCCCCTTATTTTAGGGCAAAATTGCAGAAATTTCCCTTATTTGGGGGCAAAAAAACAGGAATTCTTCTTATTTTGGGGCAAAGTTTCAGAAATTTCCCTTATTATGGGGAAAAATTGCAGAAATTTCCTTTATTTTAGGGCAAAATTGCAGAAATTTCACTAATTTCAGAGAAAAAAGGCAAAAATTTTTCTTATTTTGGGGCAAAAAGGCAGAAATTCCCATTATTTTGGCGCAAAAAGGCAGAAATTCTCCTTATTTTGGGGCAAAACTCAGAAACTCCACTTATTTTGGGGCAAAATTGCCGAAATTTCACTTATTTTGGGGCAAAATTTCAGAAATTTCACTTATTTCAGGGAAAAAAGAAAGAAATTTTCCTTAATTTGGTGCAAAAATGCAGAAATTCCTAATATTTTGTGGGAAAAATGCAGAAATTCTTCTTATTTTGAGGTAAAAAGGCTGAAATTTCCCTTATTTGGGGGCAAAAAGGCAGAAATTACTTTTATTTTGGGGTAAAATTGCAGAAATTTCACTTATTTCAGAGTAATAAGTGAGAAATTCCCCTTATTTGGGGGCAAAAAAGACAGAAATTTTTTTTTGTCTTGGGGGAAAAAGACAGAAATTTCACTTATTTAGAGGCAAAAAGGCAGAAATTCCCCTTATTTTTGGGGCAAAAAGCAGAAATTTCTTTTATTATGGTACAAAATTGAAGAAATTTTCCTTATTTTGGAACAAAAAGGCAAAAATTCCCCATATTTTGGGGCAAAAGGCAGAAATTCTTCTTATTTTGAGGTAAAATGCAGAAATTCCCCTTATTTAGAGGTAAAATGCAGAAATTTCCTAAATATTGGGGGAAAATGCAGAAATTCCCTTTATTTTGGGGCTAAAAGGCAGAAATTCCCCGTATTTTGAAGCAAAATTGCAGAAATTCTCATAATTTTTGGGCAAAAAGGCAGAATTTCTCCTTATTTTGGGGCAAAAAGACAGAAAATCTTCTTTTTTTCGTGAGCAAAAAGTAAGAAATTCTCCTTATTTTGGGTCAAAATTGCAGAAATTTCCTTTTACATTTGGGCAAAATTGCCGAAATTTCCCTTATTTTGGGGCAAAATTGCAGAAATTTCACTTATTTCAGAAAAAAGGCAGAAATTTTCTCATTTTGGGGCAAAAAGGCAGAAATTTCTTTTATTTTGGTACAAAATTGCAGAAATTTTACTTATTTTGGGGCAAAAAGGCGGAAATTCCCCATATTTTTGGGGCAAAAAGGCAGAAATTCCCCTTATTTTGAGGTAAAAAGGCTGAAATTTCTCTTATTTTTGGGCAAAAAGTCAGAAATTCCCCTTATTTTGAGGCCAAAAACAGAAATTTCGTTTATTTTTGGGGAAAAGGCAGAAATTGCACTTATTTTTAGTAAAAAAAGGCGGATAATCCCCTTATTTTGGGGCAAAAATGAAGAAATTTCCCTTTTTTTATGGCAAAAAGGTATACATGCCCTTTATTTTCGGGCAAAAAAGGCAGAAATTCCCCGTATTTTGGAGCAAAATTGCAGAAATTCCCCTAATTTTGGGGCAAAAAGGCAAAAATTCCCCTTATTTTCGGCAAAAAAGGCAGAAATTCCCTGTATTTTGGAGCAAAATTGCAGAAATTCCCCTAATTTTGGGGCAAAAAGGCAGAAATTCCCCTTATTTTCGGCAAAAAAGGCAGAAAATTCCCATATTTTGAAGCAAAATTGAAGAAATTCACCTAATTTTGTGGTAAAAAATGCAGTAATTTTCTTTATATTGGGGCAAAAATGCAGAACCTTTTTTTGGGGGGGGCAAAAGGCAGAAATTCCCCTTATTTTAGGGCAAAATTGCAGAAATTTCTCTTATTTGGGGGCAAAAAACAGAAATTCCTCTTATTTTGGGGCAAAATTGCAGAAATTTCCCTTATTATGAGAAAAAATTGCAGAAATTTTCCTTATTTTAGGGCAAAATTGCAGAAATTTCACTTATTTCAGAGAAAAAAAGCAAAAATTTTTCTTATTTTGGGGCAAAAGCAGAAATTCCCATTATTTTGGGGCAAAAAAGCAGAAATTCACATTATTTTAGGCTAAAATTGCAGAAATTTCACATATTTCAGGGCAAGAAGGCAGAAATTTCCCTTAATTTGGGGCAAAATTGATGAAATTTCCTTTTTTTATGGCAAAAAGATATGCATTCCCCTTATTTTCAGGCAAAAAGGCAGAAATTCCCCGTATTTTGGAGCAAAATTGCAGAAATTCCCCTAATTGTGGGACAAAAAGGCAGAAATTCTCCTTATTTTGGGGCAAAACTCAGAAATTCGACTTATTTTGGGGCAAAATTCCAGAAATTTTCCTTATTTTGGGGCAAAATTGCAGAAATTTCACTTATTTTGGGGCAAAATTGCAGAAATTTCACTTATTTTGGGGCAAAAAGGCAGAAATTCCTAATATTTTGTGGCAAAAATGCAGAAATTCCTAATATTTTGTTGTAAAAATGCAGAAATTTCCCTTATTTTGAGGTAAAAAGGCTGAAATTCCCCATATTTGGGGGCAAAAATGCAGAAATTTCCCTTATTTTGGGGCAAATTTGCAGAAATTTCACTTATTTCAGGGTAAAAAGTCAGAAATTTTCCTTATTTTGGTGCAAAAAAGACATTAATTCCCTTTTTTTGGGGGGAAAAAGACAGAAATTCTACTTATTTAGAGGCAAAAAGCAAAAGTTCCCCTAATTTTGGAGCAAAGATGAAGAAATTTCCCTTTATTATGGCATAAAGGTATGCATTCTTCTTATTTTCGGACAAAAAGGCAGAAATTCCCCATATTTTAGAACAAAAGGCAGAAATTACTTTCATTTTGGAGCAAAATTGCAGAAATTTCCCTAATTGTGGGGCAAAAAACAGAAATTCCCCTTATTTTGAAGCAAAATTGCAGAAAGTCCCCTTATTATGGGGCAAAATTGCAGAAATTTCACTAATTGTGGGGAAAAAAGCAGAAATTCTCCTTATTTTGGGGCAAAACTCAGAAATTCCACTTATTTTGGGGCAAAATTCCAGAAATTTTCCTTATTTTGGGGCAAAATGCAGAAATTTTACTTATTATGGGGCAAAATTGAAGAAATTTCACTTATTTCAGGGAATAAATGCAGAAATTTTTCTTATTTTGGGGCAAAAAGGCAGAAATTCCTAATATTTTGTGCCAAAATTCAGAAATTCCCCTTATTTTGAGGTAAAAAGGCTGAAATTCCCCTTATTTGGGGGCAAAAAGGCAGAAATTTCCCTTATATTGGGGCATAATTGCAGAAATTTCACTTATTTCAGGGTAATAAGTCAGAAATTTTCCTTATTTTGGGGCAAAAATGACAGAAATTCCCTTTGTTTTGGGGGAAAAAGACAGAAATTCCACTTATTTAGAGGCAAAAAAGCAGAAATTCCCCTTATTTTAGGGCAAAATTGCAGAAATTTCCCTTATTTGGGGGCAAAAAACAGAAATTCTTCTTATTTTGGGGCAAAATTCCAGAAATTTCCTTTATTATGGGGAAAAATTGCAGAAATTTCTTTTATTTTAGGGCAAAATTGCAGAAATTTCACTTATTTCAGAGAAAAAAAGCAAAAATTTTTCTTATTTTAAGGCAAAAAGGCAGAAATTCACTTTATTTTGGGCTAAAATTGCAGAAATTTCACATATTTCAGGGCAAAAAGGCAGAAATTTCCCGTAATTTGGGGCAAAAATGAAGAAATTTCCCTTTTTTATGGCACAAAGGTATGCAATCCCCTTATTTTCAGGCAAAAAGGCAGAAATTCCCCGTATTTTGGAGCAAAATTGCAGAAATTCCCCTAATTGTGGGGCAAAAAGGCAGAAATTTTCCTTATTTTGGGGCAAAACTCAGAAATTCCACTTATTTTGGGGCAAAATTCCAGAAATTTCCCTTATTTTGGGGCAAAATTGCAGAAATTTCACTTATTTTGGGGCAAAATTGCAGAAATTTCACTTATTTTGGGGCAAAATTGCAGAAATTTAACTTATTTCAGGGAAAAAAAGGCAGAAATTTTCCTTATTTTGAGGCAAAAAGGCAGAAATTCCTAATATTTTGTGGGAAAAATGCAGAAATTTTTAATATTTTGTTGCAAAAATGCAGAAATTTCCCTTATTTTGAGGTAAAAAGGCTGAAATTCCCCATATTTGGAGGCAAAAAGGCAGAAATTTTCCTTATTTTGGGGCAAATTTTCAGAAATTTCACTTATTTCAGGGTAATAAGTCAGAAATTTTCCTTATTTTGGTGCAAAAAAGACAGAAATTCCCATTGTTTTAAAAGAAAAAGACAAAAATTCCACTAATTTAGAGGCAAAAAAGCAGACATTCCTTTTAATTTAGGGCAAAATTGCAGAAATTTCTTTTATTTGGGGGCAAAAAAAAGAAATTCCTTTTATTTTAAGGCAAAATTCCAGAAATTTCCTTTATTATGGGAAAAAATTGCAGAAATTTCTTTTATTTTAAGGCAAAATTGCAGAAATTTCACTTATTTTAGAGAAAAAAAGCAAAAATTTTTCTTATTTTGGGGCAAAAATGCAGAAATTCCCATTATTTTGGGGCAAAAAGGCAGAAATTCACCTTATTTTGGGCTAAAATTGCAGAAATTTCACATATTTCAAGGAAAAAGGCAGAAATTTCCCTTAATTTGGGCCAAAAATGATGAAATTTCCCTTTTTTATGGCAAAAGTTATGCATTCTCCTTATTTTCGGGCAAAAAGGCAGAAATTCCTTGTATTTTGTAGCAAAATTGCAAAAATTCCCCTAATTGTGGGGCAAAAAGGCAGAAATTCTCCTTATTTTGGGGCAAAATTCCAGAAATTTCACTTATTTCAAGGAAAAAAGGCAGAAATTTTCCTTATTTTGGCGCAAAAAAGCAGAAATTCTCCATATTTTGGTGCAAAATTCAGAAATTTCCCTTATTTTGAGGTAAAATGCTGAAATTCCCCTTATTTTTGGGAAAAAGGCAGAAATTTTCTTATTTTTGAGACAAATTTGCAGAAATTTCACTTATTTCAGGGTAATAAGTCACAAATTTTCCTTATTTTGGGGCAAAAAAGACAGAAATTCTCTTTGTTTTGGAAAAAAAATAACAGAAATTCCACTTATTTAGAGGCAAAAAGGCAAAGTTCCCCTTATTTTAAAGCAAAAATGAAGAAATTTCCCTTTTTTATGGCAAAAAGGTATGCATTTTTCCTATTTTTGGACAAAAAGGCAGAAATTCCCCATATTTTAGGACAAAAGGCAGAAATTCCTTTTATTTTGGAGCAAAATTGCAGAAATTTCCCTAATTGTGGGGCAAAAATCAGAAATTCCCCTTATTTTGAAGCAAAATTGCAGAAATTTCCCTTATTATGGGGAAAAATTGCAGAAATTTCTCTTATTTTAGGGCAAAATTGCAGAAATTTAACTAATTGTGGGCAAAAAGGCAGAAATTCTCCTTATTTTGGGCCAAAACTCAGAAATTCCACTTATTTTGGGGCAAAATTCCAGAAATTTTCCTTATTTTGGGGCAAAATTTCAGAAATTTTACTTATTTTGGGGCAAAATTGCAGAAATTTCACTTATTTCAGGGAAAAAAGGCAGAAATTGTCCTTATTTTGGGGCAAAAATGAAGAAATTCCTAATATTTTGTGCCAAAAATCAGAAATTCCCCTTATTTTGAGGTAAAAAGTCTGAAATTCACCTTATTTGGGGGCAAAAAGGCAGAAATTTCCTTTATATTGGGGCAAAATTGCAGAAATTTCACTTATTTCAGGGTAATAAGTCAGAAATTTTCCTTATTTTGGGGCAAAAATGACAGAAATTCCCTTTGTTTTGGGGGAAAAAGATACTAATTCCACTTATTTAGAGGCAAAAAAGCAGAACTTCCCCTTAATTTAGTGCAAAATTGCAGAAATTTCCCTTATTTGGGGGCAAAAAACCAGAAATTCCCCTTATTTTAAGGCGAAATTCAAGAAATTTACTTTATTATGGGGAAAAATTGCAGAAATTTCTTTTATTTTATGGCAAAATTGCAGAAATTTCACTTATTTCAGAGAAAAAAAGCAAAAATTTTTCTTATTTTGGAGCAAAAAGGCAGAAATTCCCATTATTTTGGGGCAAAAAGGCAGAAATTCACCTTATTGTGGGCTAAAATTGCAGAAATTTCACATATTTCAGGGCAAAAAGCCAGAAATTTCCCTTAATTTGGGGCAAAAATGAAGAAATTTCCCTTTTTTATGGCAAAAAGGTATGCATTTTCCTTATTTTCAAGCAAAAAGGCAGAAATTCCCCGTATTTTGGAGCAAAATTGCAGAAATTCCCCTAATTGTGGGGCAAAAAGGCAAAAATTCCCCTTATTTTGGGGCAAAACTCAGAAATTCCACTTATTTTGGGGCAAAATTCCAGAAATTTCCCTTATTTTGGGGCAAAATTGCAGAAATTTCACATATTTTGGGGCAAAATTGCAGAAATTTCACTTATTTCAGGGAAAAAAAGGCAGAAATTTTCCTTATTTTGGGGCAAAAAGGCAAAAATTCCTAATATTTTGTGGCGAAAATGCAGAAATTCCTAATATTTTGTTGCAAAAATGCAGAAATTTTTTTGATTTTGAGGTAAAAAGGCTGAAATTCCCCATATTTGGAGGCAAAAAGGCAGAAATTTCCCTTATTTTGGGGCAAATTTGCAGAAATTTCACTTATTTCAGTGTAAAAAGTCAGAAATTTTCCTTATTTTGGTGCAAAAAAGACAGAAATTCCCTTTCTTTTGGGGGAAAAAGACAGAAATTCCACTTATTTAGAGGCAAAAAGCAAAAGTTCCCCTTATTTTGGAGCAAAAATAAAGAAATTTCCCTTTTTTATGGCAAAAAGGTATGCATTCTTCTTATTTTCGGACAAAAAGGCAGAAATTCCCCATATTTTAAAACAAAAGGCAGAAATTCCTTTTATTTTGAAGCAAAATTGGAGAAATTTCTTTTATTATTGGGAAAAATTGCAGCAATTTCTCTTATTTTAGGGCAAAATTGCAGAAATTTCACTAATTGTGGGCAAAAAGGCAGAAATTCTCCTTATTTGGGGCAAAACTCTGAAATTCCACTTATTTTGGGACAAAATTGCAGAAATTTTACTTATTTTGGGGCAAAATTGCAGAAATTTTACTTATTTCAGGGAAAAAAGGCAGAAATTGTCCTTATTTTGGGGCAAAAAGGCAGAAATTTCACTTATTTCAGGGAAAAAAGGCAGAAATTTTTTTATTTTGGGGTAAAAAGGCAGAAATTCCTAATATTTTGTGCCAAAATTCAGAAATTCCCCTTATTTTGAGGTAAAAAGGCTGAAATTACCCTTATTTGGGGGCAAAAAGGCAGAAATTTCCCTTATTTTGGGGCAAAATTGCAGAAATTTCACTTATTTCAGTGTAATAAGTCAGAAATTTTCCTTATTTTGGGGCAAAAATAACAGAAATTCCCTTTGTTTTGGGGGAAAAAGACAGAAATTCCACTTATTTAGAGGCAAAAAAGCAGAAATTCCCCTTAATTTAGTGCAAAATTGCAGAAATTTCTCTTATTTGGGGGCAAAAAAACAGAAATTCTTTTTATTTTGGGGCAAACTTCCAGAAATTTCCTTTATTATGGGAAAAAATTGCATTAATTTCTTTTATTTTAGGGCAAAATTGCAGAAATTTCACTTATTTCAGAGAAAAAAAGCAAAAATTTTTCTTATTTTGGGGCAAAAAGGCAGAAATTCCCATTATTTTGGGGCAAAAAGGCAGAAATTCACCTTATTTTGGGCTAAAATTGCAGAAATTTCTCATATTTCAGGCCAAAAAGGCAGAAATTTCCCTTAATTTGGGGCAAAAATGAAGAAATTTCCCTTTTTTATGGCAAAAAGGTATGCATTCCCCTTATTTTCGGGCAAAAAGGAAGAAATTCCTCGTATTTTGGAGCAAAATTGCAGAAATTCCCCTAATTGTGGGGCAAAAAGGCAGAAATTTTCCTTATTTTGGGGCAAAACTCAGAAATTCCACTTATTTTGGGGCAAAATTCCAGAAATTTCCCTTATTTTGGGGCAAAATTGCAGAAATTTCACATATTTTGGGGCAAAATTGCAGAAATTCCACTTATTTCAGGGAAAAAAAGGCAGAAATTTTCCTTTTTTTGGGGCAAAAAGGCAGAAATTCCTAATATTTTGTGGGAAAAATGCAGAAATTTTTAATATTTTGTTGCAAAAATGCAGAAATTTCCCTTATTTTGAGGTAAAAAGGCTGAAATTCCCCATATTTGTTGGCAAAAAGGCAGAAATTTTCCTTATTTTGGGGCAAATTTTCAGAAATTTCACTTATTTCAGGGTAATAAGTCAGAAATTTTCCTTATTTTTGTGCAAAAAAGACAGAAATTCCCTTTGTTTTGAAAGAAAAAGACAAAAATTCCACTAATTTAGAGGCAAAAAAGCAGACATTCCTTTTAATTTAGGGCAAAATTGCAGAAATTTCCCTTATTTGGGGGCAAAAAAAAGAAATTCCTTTTATTTTCAGGCAAAATTCCAGAAATTTCCTTTATTATGGGAAAAAATTGCAGAAATTTCTTTTATTTTAAGGCAAAATTGCAGAAATTTCACTTATTTCAGAGAAAAAAAGCAAAAATTTTTCTTATTTTGGGGCAAAAATGCAGAAATTCCCATTATTTTGGGGCAAAAAGGCAGAAATTCACTTTATTTTGGGCTAAAATTGCAGAAATTTCACATATTTCAAGGAAAAAGGCAGAAATTTCCCTTAATTTGGGGCAAAAATGATGAAATTTCCCTTTTTTATGGCAAAAAGTTATGCATTCTCCTTATTTTCGGGCAAAAAGGCAGAAATTCCTTGTATTTTGTAGCAAAATTGCAAAAATTCCCCTAATTGTGGGGCAAAAAGGCAGAAATTCTCCTTATTTTGGGGCAAAATTCCAGAAATTTCACCTATTTCAAGGAAAAATGGCAGAAATTTTCCTTATTTTGGTGCAAAAAAGCAGAAATTCTCCATATTTTGGTGCAAAAATCAGAAATTTCCGTTATTTTGAGGTAAAATGCTGAAATTCCCCTTATTTTTGGGAAAAAGGCAGAAATTTTCTTATTTTTGACACAAATTTGTAGAAATTTCACTTATTTCAGGGTAATAAGTCACAAATTTTCCTTATTTTGGGGCAAAAAAGACAGAAATTCTCTTTGTTTTGGAAAAAAAATAACAGAAATTCCACTTATTTAGAGGCAAAAAGGCAAAGTTCCCCTTATTTTAAAGCAAAAATGAAGAAATTTCCTTTTTTATGGCAAAAAGGTATGCATTTTTCCTATTTTTGGACAAAAAGGCAGAAATTCCCCATATTTTAGGACAAAAGGCAGAAATTCCTTTTATTTTGGAGCAAAATTGCAGAAATTTCCCTAATTGTGGGGCAAAAAACAGAAATTCCCCTTATTTTGAAGCAAAATTGCAGAAATTTCACTAATTGTGGGCAAAAAGGCAGAAATTCTCCTTATTTTGGGGCAAAACTCAGAAATTCCACTTATTTTGGGGCAAAATTCCAGAAATTTTCCTTATTTTGGGGCAAAATTTCAGAAATTTTACTTATTTTGGGGCAAAATTGCAGAAATTTCACTTATTTCAGGGAAAAAAGGTAGAAATTTTCTTTATTTTGGGGCAAAAAAGCAGAAATTCCTTATATTTTGTGCCAAAATTCAGAAATTCCCCTTATTTTGAGGTAAAAAGGCTGAAATTCCCCTTATTTGGGGGCAAAAAGGCAGAAATTTCTCTTATATTGGGGCAAAATTGCAGAAATTTCACTTATTTCAGGGTAATAAGTCAGAAATTTTCATTATTTTTGGGCAAAAATGACAGAAATTCCCTTTGTTTTTGGGGAAAAAGACAGAAATTCCACTTATTTAGAGGCAAAAAAGCAGAACTTCCCCTTAATTTAGGGCAAAATTGCAGAAATTTCCCTTATTTGGGGGCAAAAAAACAGAAATTCTTCTTATTTTGGAGCAAAATTCCAGAAATTTCCTTTATTATGGGGAAAAATTGCAGAAATTTCTTTTATTTTAGGGCAAATTGCAGAAATTTCACTTATTTCAGAGAAAAAAAGCAAAAATTTTTCTTATTTTGGGGCAAAAAGGCAGAAATTCACTTTATTTTGGGCTAAAATTGCAGAAATTTCACATATTTCAGGGCAAAAAGGCAGAAATTTCCCTTAATTTGGGGCAAAAATGAAGAAATTTCCCTTTTTTATGGCAAAAAGGTATGCATTCCGCTTATTTTCAGGCAAAAAGGCAGAAATTCCCCGTATTTTGGAGCAAAATTGCAGAAATTCCCTTAATTGTGGGGCAAAAAGGCAGAAATTCTTTTTATTTTGGGGCAAAACTCAGAAATTACACTTATTTTGAAGCAAAATTCCAGAAATTTCCCTTATTTTGGGGGAAAATTGCAGAAATTTTACTTATTTTAAGGCAAAATTGCAGAAATTTCACTTATTTTGGGGCAAAATTGCAGAAATTTTACTTATTTCAGGGAAAAAAAGCAGAAATTTTCCTTATTTTGGGGCAAATAGGCAGAAATTTCTAATATTTTGTGGCAAAAATGAAGAAATTCCTAATATTTTGTGGCAAAAATGAAGAAATTTCCCTTATTTTGAGGTAACAAGGCTGAAATTTCCCATATTTGGGGGCAAAAAGGCAGAATTTTCCCTTATTTTGGGGCAAATTTGCAGAAATTTCACGTATTTCAGGGTAATAAGTCAGAAATTTTCTTTATTTTTGGGCAAAAATGACAGAAATTCCCTTTGTTTTGGGGGAAAAAGACAGAAATTCCACTTATTTAGAGGCAAAAAAGCAGAAATTCCCCTTATTTTAGGGCAAAATTGCAGACATTTCCCTTATTTGGGGGCAAAAAAACAGAAATTCTTCTTATTTTGGGGCAAAATTTCAGAAATTTCCTTTATTATGGAGGAAAAATTGCAGAAATTTCTTTTATTTTAGGGCAAAATTGCAGAAATTTCACTTATTTCAGAGAAAAAAAGCAAAAAATTTTTCTTATTATGGGGCAAAAAGGCAGAAATTCACTTTATTTTGGGCTAAAATTGCAGAAATTTCACATATTTCAGGGCAAAATGGCAGAAATTTCCCTTAATTTGGGGCAAAAATGAAGAAATTTCCCTTTTTTATGGCAATAAGGTATGCATTCCCATTATTTTCAGGCAAAAAGGCAGAAATTCCCAGTATTTTGGAGCAAAATTGCAGAAATTCCCCTAATTGTGGGGCAAAAAGGCAGAAATTCTTTTTATTTTGGGGCAAAACTCAGAAATTCCACTTATTTTGAAGCAAAATTCCAGAAATTTCCCTTATTTTGGGGCAAAATTGCAGAAATTTCACTTATTTTGGGGCAAAATTGCAGAAATTTCACTTATTTTGGGGCAAAATTTCAGAAATTTTACTTATTTCAGGTAATAAAAGCAGAAATTTTCCTTATTTTGGGGCAAAAAGGCAGAAATTTCTAATATTTTGTGGCAAAAATGCAGAAATTCCTAATATTTTGTTGCAAAAATGCAGAAATTAACCTTATTTTGAGGTAAAAAGGCTGAAATTCCCCATATTTGGAAACAAAAAGGCAGAATTTTCCCTTATTTTGTGGCAAATTTTCAGATATTTCACTTATTTCAGGGTAAAAAGTCAGAAATTTTTCTTATTTTGGTGCAAAAAAGACAGAAATTCCCTTTGTTTTGGGGGAAAAAGACAGAAATTCCATTTATTTAGAGGCAAAAAGGCAAAAGTTCCCCTTATTTTGGAGAAAAAATGAAGAAATTTCCCTTTTTTATGGCAAAAAGGTATGCATTCTTCTTATTTTCGGACAAAAAGGCAGAAATTCCTCATATTTTAGGACAAAAGGCAGAAATTCCTTTTATTTTGAAGCAAAATTGCAGAAATTTCTTTTATTATTGGGAAAAATTGCAGCAATTTCTCTTATTTTAGGGCAAAATTGCAGAAATTTCACTAATTGTGGGCAATAAGGCAGAAATTCTCTTTATTTTGGGGCAAAACTCAGAAATTCCACTTATTTTGGGACAAAATTGCAGAAATTTTACTTATTTTGGGGAAAATTGCAGAAATTTTACTTATTTTGGGGCAAAATTGCAGAAATTTCACTTATTTCAGGGAAAAAAGGCAGAAATTGTCCTTATTTTGGGGCAAAAAGGCAGAAATTCCTTATATTTTGTGCCAAAATTCAGAAATTCCCCTTATTTTGAGGTAAAAAGGCTGAAATTACCCTTATTTGGGGGCAAAAAGGCAGAAATTTCCCTTATTTTGGTGCAAAATTGCAGAAATTTCACTTATTTCAGTGTAATAAGTCAGAAATTTTCCTTATTTTGGGGCAAAAATGACAGAAATTCCCTTTGTTTTGGGGGAAAAAGACAGAAATTCCACTTATTTAGAGGCAAAAAAGCAGAAATTCCCCTTAATTTAGGGCAAAATTGCAGAAATTTCTCTTATTTGGGGGCAAAAAAACAGAAATTCTTTTTATTTTGGGGCAAACTTCCAGAAATTTCCTTTATTATGGGGAAAAATTGCATTAATTTCTTTTATTTTAGGGCAAAATTGCAGAAATTTCACTTATTTCAGAGAAAAAAAGCAAAAATTTTTCTTATTTTGGGGCAAAAAGGCAGAAATTCCCAATATTTTGGGGCAAAAAGGCAGAAATTCACCTTATTTTGGGCTAAAATTGCAGAAATTTCTCATATTTCAGGGCAAAAAGCAGAAATTTCCCTTAATTTGGGGCAAAAATGAAGAAATTTCCCTTTTTAATGGCAAAAAGGTATGCATTCCCCTTATTTTCTGGCAAAAAGGAAGAAATTCCTCGTATTTTGAAGCAAAATTGCAGAAATTCCCCTAATTGTGGGGCAAAAAGGCAGAAATTTTCCTTATTTTGGGGCAAAACTCAGAAATTCCACTTATTTTGGGGCAAAATTCCAGAAATTTCCCTTATTTTGGGGCAAAATTGCAGAAATTTCACATATTTTGGGGCAAAATTGCAGAAATTTCACTTATTTTGGGGCAAAATTTCAGAAATTTTACTTATTTCAGGTAATAAAAGCAGAAATTTTCCTTATTTTGGGGCAAAAAGGCAGAAATTTCTAATATTTTGTGGCAAAAATGCAGAAATTCCTAATATTTTGTTGCAAAAATGCAGAAATTAACCTTATTTTGAGGTAAAAAGGCTGAAATTCCCCATATTTGGAAACAAAAAGGCAGAATTTTCCCTTATTTTGTGGCAAATTTTCAGATATTTCACTTATTTCAGGGTAAAAAGTCAGAAATTTTTCTTATTTTGGTGCAAAAAAGACAGAAATTCCCTTTGTTTTGGGGGAAAAAGACAGAAATTCCATTTATTTAGAGGCAAAAAGGCAAAAGTTCCCCTTATTTTGGAGAAAAAATGAAGAAATTTCCCTTTTTTATGGCAAAAAGGTATGCATTCTTCTTATTTTCGGACAAAAAGGCAGAAATTCCTCATATTTTAGGACAAAAGGCAGAAATTCCTTTTATTTTGAAGCAAAATTGCAGAAATTTCTTTTATTATTGGGAAAAATTGCAGCAATTTCTCTTATTTTAGGGCAAAATTGCAGAAATTTCACTAATTGTGGGCAATAAGGCAGAAATTCTCTTTATTTTGGGGCAAAACTCAGAAATTCCACTTATTTTGGGACAAAATTGCAGAAATTTTACTTATTTTGGGGAAAATTGCAGAAATTTTACTTATTTTGGGGCAAAATTGCAGAAATTTCACTTATTTCAGGGAAAAAAGGCAGAAATTGTCCTTATTTTGGGGCAAAAAGGCAGAAATTCCTTATATTTTGTGCCAAAATTCAGAAATTCCCCTTATTTTGAGGTAAAAAGGCTGAAATTACCCTTATTTGGGGGCAAAAAGGCAGAAATTTCCCTTATTTTGGTGCAAAATTGCAGAAATTTCACTTATTTCAGTGTAATAAGTCAGAAATTTTCCTTATTTTGGGGCAAAAATGACAGAAATTCCCTTTGTTTTGGGGGAAAAAGACAGAAATTCCACTTATTTAGAGGCAAAAAAGCAGAAATTCCCCTTAATTTAGGGCAAAATTGCAGAAATTTCTCTTATTTGGGGGCAAAAAAACAGAAATTCTTTTTATTTTGGGGCAAACTTCCAGAAATTTCCTTTATTATGGGGAAAAATTGCATTAATTTCTTTTATTTTAGGGCAAAATTGCAGAAATTTCACTTATTTCAGAGAAAAAAAGCAAAAATTTTTCTTATTTTGGGGCAAAAAGGCAGAAATTCCCAATATTTTGGGGCAAAAAGGCAGAAATTCACCTTATTTTGGGCTAAAATTGCAGAAATTTCTCATATTTCAGGGCAAAAAGCAGAAATTTCCCTTAATTTGGGGCAAAAATGAAGAAATTTCCCTTTTTAATGGCAAAAAGGTATGCATTCCCCTTATTTTCTGGCAAAAAGGAAGAAATTCCTCGTATTTTGAAGCAAAATTGCAGAAATTCCCCTAATTGTGGGGCAAAAAGGCAGAAATTTTCCTTATTTTGGGGCAAAACTCAGAAATTCCACTTATTTTGGGGCAAAATTCCAGAAATTTCCCTTATTTTGGGGCAAAATTGCAGAAATTTCACATATTTTGGGGCAAAATTGCAGAAATTCCACTTATTTCAGGGAAAAAAAGGCAGAAATTTTCCTTATTTTGGGGCAAAAAGGCAGAAATTCCTAATATTTTGTGGGAAAAATGCAGAAATTTTTAATATTTTGTTGCAAAAATGCAGAAATTTCTCTTATTTTGAGGTAAAAAGGCTGAAATTCCCCATATTTGGAGGCAAAAAGGCAGAAATTTTCCTTATTTTGGGGCAAATTTTCAGAAATTTCACTTATTTCAGGGTAATAAGTCAGAAATTTTCCTTATTTTGGTGCAAAAAAGACAGAAATTCCCTTTGTTTTGAAAGAAAAAAACAAAAATTCCACTAATTTAGAGACAAAAAAGCAGACATTCCTTTTAATTTAGGGCAAAATTGCAGAAATTTCCCTTATTTGGGGGCAAAAAAAAGAAATTCCTTTTATTTTAAGGCAAAATTCCAGAAATTTCCTTTATTATGGGAAAAAATTGCAGAAATTTCTTTTATTTTAAGGCAAAATTGCAGAAATTTCACTTATTTCAGAGAAAAAAAGCAAAAATTTTTCTTATTTTGGGGCAAAAATGCAGAAATTCCCATTATTTTGGGGCAAAAAGGCAGAAATTCACCTTATTTTGTGCTAAAATTGCAGAAATTTCACATATTTCAAGGAAAAAGGCAGAAATTTCCCTTAATTTGGGGCAAAAATGATGAAATTTCCCTTTTTTATGGCAAAAAGTTATGCATTCTCCTTATTTTCGGGCAAAAAGGCAGAAATTCCCCGTATTTTGGAGCAAAATTGCAGAAATTCCCCTAATTGTGGGGCAAAAAGGCAGAAATTCTCCTTATTTTGGGGCAAAATTCCAGAAATTTCACTTATTTCAAGGAAAAAAGGCAGAAATTTTCCTTATTTTGGTGCAAAAAAGCAGAAATTCTCCATATTTTGGTGCAAAAATCAGAAATTTCCCTTATTTTGAGGTAAAATGCTGAAATTCCCCTTATTTTTGGGAAAAAGGCAGAAATTTTCTTATTTTTGAGACAAATTTGCAGAAATTTTACTTATTTCAGGGTAATAAGTCACAAATTTTCCTTATTTTGGAGCAAAAAAGACAGAAATTCTCTTTGTTTTGGAAAAAAAATAATAGAAATTCCACTTATTTAGAGGCAAAAAGGCAAAGTTCCCCTTATTTTAAAGCAAAAATGAAGAAATTTCCCTTTTTTATGGCAAAAAGGTATGCATTTTTCCTATTTTTGGACAAAAAGGCAGAAATTCCCCATATTTTAGGACAAAAGGCAGAAATTCCTTTTATTTTGGAGCAAAATTGCAGAAATTTCCCTAATTGTGGGGCAAAAAAAAGAAATTCCCCTTATTTTGAAGCAAAATTGCAGAAATTTCCCTAATTATGGGGAAAAATTGCAGAAATTTCTCTTATTTTAGGGCAAAATTGCAGAAATTTCACTAATTGTGGGCAAAAAGGCAGAAATTCTCCTTATTTTGGGGCAAAACTCAGAAATTCCACTTATTTTGGGGCAAAATTCCAGAAATTTTCCTTATTTTGGGGCAAAATTTCAGAAATTTTACTTATTTTGGGGCAAAATTGCAGAAATTTCACTTATTTCAGGGAAAAAAGGTAGAAATTTTCTTTATTTTGGGGCAAAAAAGCAGAAATTCCTTATATTTTGTGCCAAAATTCAGAAATTCCCCTTATTTTGAGGTAAAAAGGCTGAAATTCCCCTTATTTGGGGGCAAAAAGGCAGAAATTTCTCTTATATTGGGGCAAAATTGCAGAAATTTCACTTATTTCAGGGTAATAAGTCAGAAATTTTCATTATTTTTGGGCAAAAATGACAGAAATTCCCTTTGTTTTTGGGGAAAAAGACAGAAATTCCACTTATTTAGAGGCAAAAAAGCAGAACTTCCCCTTTATTTAGGGCAAAATTGCAGAAATTTCCCTTATTTGGGGGCAAAAAAACAGAAATTCTTCTTATTTTGGAGCAAAATTCCAGAAATTTCCTTTATTATGGGGAAAAATTGCAGAAATTTCTTTTATTTTAGGGCAAAATTGCAGAAATTTCACTTATTTCAGAGAAAAAAAGCAAAAATTTTTCTTATTTTGGGGCAAAAAGGCAGAAATTCACTTTATTTTGGGCTAAAATTGCAGAAATTTCACATATTTCAGGGCAAAAAGGCAGAAATTTCCCTTAATTTGGGGCAAAAATGAAGAAATTTCCCTTTTTTATGGCAAAAAGGTATGCATTCCGCTTATTTTCAGGCAAAAAGGCAGAAATTCCCCGTATTTTGGAGCAAAATTGCAGAAATTCCCTTAATTGTGGGGCAAAAAGGCAGAAATTCTTTTTATTTTGGGGCAAAACTCAGAAATTACACTTATTTTGAAGCAAAATTCCAGAAATTTCCCTTATTTTGGGGGAAAATTGCAGAAATTTTACTTATTTTAAGGCAAAATTGCAGAAATTTCACTTATTTTGGGGCAAAATTGCAGAAATTTTACTTATTTCAGGGAAAAAAAGCAGAAATTTTCCTTATTTTGGGGCAAATAGGCAGAAATTTCTAATATTTTGTGGCAAAAATGAAGAAATTCCTAATATTTTGTGGCAAAAATGAAGAAATTTCCCTTATTTTGAGGTAACAAGGCTGAAATTTCCCATATTTGGGGGCAAAAAGGCAGAATTTTCCCTTATTTTGGGGCAAATTTGCAGAAATTTCACGTATTTCAGGGTAATAAGTCAGAAATTTTCTTTATTTTTGGGCAAAAATGACAGAAATTCCCTTTGTTTTGGGGGAAAAAGACAGAAATTCCACTTATTTAGAGGCAAAAAAGCAGAAATTCCCCTTATTTTAGGGCAAAATTGCAGACATTTCCCTTATTTGGGGGCAAAAAAACAGAAATTCTTCTTATTTTGGGGCAAAATTTCAGAAATTTCCTTTATTATGGAGGAAAAATTGCAGAAATTTCTTTTATTTTAGGGCAAAATTGCAGAAATTTCACTTATTTCAGAGAAAAAAAGCAAAAAATTTTTCTTATTATGGGGCAAAAAGGCAGAAATTCACTTTATTTTGGGCTAAAATTGCAGAAATTTCACATATTTCAGGGCAAAATGGCAGAAATTTCCCTTAATTTGGGGCAAAAATGAAGAAATTTCCCTTTTTTATGGTAAAAAGGTATGCATTCCCATTATTTTCAGGCAAAAAGGCAGAAATTCCCAGTATTTTGGAGCAAAATTGCAGAAATTCCCCTAATTGTGGGGCAAAAAGGCAGAAATTCTTTTTATTTTGGGGCAAAACTCAGAAATTCCACTTATTTTAAAGCAAAATTCCAGAAATTTCCCTTATTTTGGGGCAAAATTGCAGAAATTTCACTTATTTTGGGGCAAAATTGCAGAAATTTCACTTATTTTGGGGCAAAATTTCAGAAATTTTACTTATTTCAGGTAATAAAAGCAGAAATTTTCCTTATTTTGGGGCAAAAAGGCAGAAATTTCTAATATTTTGTGGCAAAAATGCAGAAATTCCTAATATTTTGTTGCAAAAATGCAGAAATTAACCTTATTTTGAGGTAAAAAGGCTGAAATTCCCCATATTTGGAAACAAAAAGGCAGAATTTTCCCTTATTTTGTGGCAAATTTTCAGATATTTCACTTATTTCAGGGTAAAAAGTCAGAAATTTTTCTTATTTTGGTGCAAAAAAGACAGAAATTCCCTTTGTTTTGGGGGAAAAAGACAGAAATTCCATTTATTTAGAGGCAAAAAGGCAAAAGTTCCCCTTATTTTGGAGAAAAAATGAAGAAATTTCCCTTTTTTATGGCAAAAAGGTATGCATTCTTCTTATTTTCGGACAAAAAGGCAGAAATTCCTCATATTTTAGGACAAAAGGCAGAAATTCCTTTTATTTTGAAGCAAAATTGCAGAAATTTCTTTTATTATTGGGAAAAATTGCAGCAATTTCTCTTATTTTAGGGCAAAATTGCAGAAATTTCACTAATTGTGGGCAATAAGGCAGAAATTCTCTTTATTTTGGGGCAAAACTCAGAAATTCCACTTATTTTGGGACAAAATTGCAGAAATTTTACTTATTTTGGGGAAAATTGCAGAAATTTTACTTATTTTGGGGCAAAATTGCAGAAATTTCACTTATTTCAGGGAAAAAAGGCAGAAATTGTCCTTATTTTGGGGCAAAAAGGCAGAAATTCCTTATATTTTGTGCCAAAATTCAGAAATTCCCCTTATTTTGAGGTAAAAAGGCTGAAATTACCCTTATTTGGGGGCAAAAAGGCAGAAATTTCCCTTATTTTGGTGCAAAATTGCAGAAATTTCACTTATTTCAGTGTAATAAGTCAGAAATTTTCCTTATTTTGGGGCAAAAATGACAGAAATTCCCTTTGTTTTGGGGGAAAAAGACAGAAATTCCACTTATTTAGAGGCAAAAAAGCAGAAATTCCCCTTAATTTAGGGCAAAATTGCAGAAATTTCTCTTATTTGGGGGCAAAAAAACAGAAATTCTTTTTATTTTGGGGCAAACTTCCAGAAATTTCCTTTATTATGGGGAAAAATTGCATTAATTTCTTTTATTTTAGGGCAAAATTGCAGAAATTTCACTTATTTCAGAGAAAAAAAGCAAAAATTTTTCTTATTTTGGGGCAAAAAGGCAGAAATTCCCAATATTTTGGGGCAAAAAGGCAGAAATTCACCTTATTTTGGGCTAAAATTGCAGAAATTTCTCATATTTCAGGGCAAAAAGCAGAAATTTCCCTTAATTTGGGGCAAAAATGAAGAAATTTCCCTTTTTAATGGCAAAAAGGTATGCATTCCCCTTATTTTCTGGCAAAAAGGAAGAAATTCCTCGTATTTTGAAGCAAAATTGCAGAAATTCCCCTAATTGTGGGGCAAAAAGGCAGAAATTTTCCTTATTTTGGGGCAAAACTCAGAAATTCCACTTATTTTGGGGCAAAATTCCAGAAATTTCCCTTATTTTGGGGCAAAATTGCAGAAATTTCACATATTTTGGGGCAAAATTGCAGAAATTCCACTTATTTCAGGGAAAAAAAGGCAGAAATTTTCCTTATTTTGGGGCAAAAAGGCAGAAATTCCTAATATTTTGTGGGAAAAATTCAGAAATTTTTAATATTTTGTTGCAAAAATGCAGAAATTTCTCTTATTTTGAGGTAAAAAGGCTGAAATTCCCCATATTTGGAGGCAAAAAGGCAGAAATTTTCCTTATTTTGGGGCAAATTTTCAGAAATTTCACTTATTTCAGGGTAATAAGTCAGAAATTTTCCTTATTTTGGTGCAAAAAAGACAGAAATTCCCTTTGTTTTGAAAGAAAAAGACAAAAATTCCACTAATTTAGAGACAAAAAAGCAGACATTCCTTTTAATTTAGGGCAAAATTGCAGAAATTTCCCTTATTTGGGGGCAAAAAAAAGAAATTCCTTTTATTTTAAGGCAAAATTCCAGAAATTTCCTTTATTATGGGAAAAAATTGCAGAAATTTCTTTTATTTTAAGGCAAAATTGCAGAAATTTCACTTATTTCAGAGAAAAAAAGCAAAAATTTTTCTTATTTTGGGGCAAAAATGCAGAAATTCCCATTATTTTGGGGCAAAAAGGCAGAAATTCACCTTATTTTGGGCTAAAATTGCAGAAATTTCACATATTTCAAGGAAAAAGGCAGAAATTTCCCTTAATTTGGGGCAAAAATGATGAAATTTCCCTTTTTTATGGCAAAAAGTTATGCATTCTCCTTATTTTCGGGCAAAAAGGCAGAAATTCCCCGTATTTTGGAGCAAAATTGCAGAAATTCCCCTAATTGTGGGGCAAAAAGGCAGAAATTCTCCTTATTTTGGGGCAAAATTCCAGAAATTTCACTTATTTCAAGGAAAAAAGGCAGAAATTTTCCTTATTTTGGTGCAAAAAAGCAGAAATTCTCCATATTTTGGTGCAAAAATCAGAAATTTCCCTTATTTTGAGGTAAAATGCTGAAATTCCCCTTATTTTTGGGAAAAAGGCAGAAATTTTCTTATTTTTGAGACAAATTTGCAGAAATTTTACTTATTTCAGGGTAATAAGTCACAAATTTTCTTTATTTTGGGGCAAAAAAGACAGAAATTCTCTTTGTTTTGGAAAAAAAATAATAGAAATTCCACTTATTTAGAGGCAAAAAGGCAAAGTTCCCCTTATTTTAAAGCAAAAATGAAGAAATTTCCCTTTTTTATGG
Organism: Micromys minutus; assembly: GCF_963924665.1. Classification (NCBI taxonomy): domain Eukaryota; kingdom Metazoa; phylum Chordata; class Mammalia; order Rodentia; family Muridae; genus Micromys; species Micromys minutus. The sequence continues at coordinate 10,872,171 of NW_027667467.1, forward strand.
CAAAAAGGTATGCATTTTTCCTATTTTTGGACAAAAAGGCAGAAATTCCCCATATTTTAGGACAAAAGGCAGAAATTCCTTTTATTTTGGAGCAAAATTGCAGAAATTTCCCTAATTGTGGGGCAAAAAAAAGAAATTCCCCTTATTTTGAAGCAAAATTGCAGAAATTTCCCTTATTATGGGGAAAAATTGCAGAAATTTCTCTTATTTTAGGGCAAAATTGCAGAAATTTCACTAATTGTGGGCAAAAAGGCAGAAATTCTCCTTATTTTGGGGCAAAACTCAGAAATTCCACTTATTTTGGGGCAAAATTCCAGAAATTTTCCTTATTTTGGGGCAAAATTTCAGAAATTTTACTTATTTTGGTGCAAAATTGCAGAAATTTCACTTATTTCAGGGAAAAAAGGTAGAAATTTTCTTTATTTTGGGGCAAAAAAGCAGAAATTCCTTATATTTTGTGCCAAAATTCAGAAATTCCCCTTATTTTGAGGTAAAAAGGCTGAAATTCCCCTTATTTGGGGGCAAAAAGGCAGAAATTTCTCTTATATTGGGGCAAAATTGCAGAAATTTCACTTATTTCAGGGTAATAAGTCAGAAATTTTCTTTATTTTTGGGCAAAAATGACAGAAATTCCCTTTGTTTTGGGGGAAAAAGACAGAAATTCCACTTATTTAGAGGCAAAAAAGCAGAAATTTTTCTTATTTTAGGGCAAAATTGCAGAAATTTCCCTTATTTGGGGGCAAAAAAACAGAAATTCTTCTTATTTTGGAGCAAAATTCCAGAAATTTCCTTTATTATGGGGAAAAATTGCAGAAATTTCTTTTATTTTAGGGCAAAATTGCAGAAATTTCACTTATTTCAGAGAAAAAAAGCAAAAATTTTTCTTATTTTGGGGCAAAAAGGCAGAAATTCACTTTATTTTGGGCTAAAATTGCAGAAATTTCACATATTTCAGGGCAAAAAGGCAGAAATTTCCCTTAATTTGGGGCAAAAATGAAGAAATTTCCCTTTTTTATGGCAAAAAGGTATGCATTCCCCTTATTTTCAGGCAAAAAGGCAGAAATTCCCCGTATTTTGGAGCAAAATTGCAGAAATTCCCTTAATTGTGGGGCAAAAAGGCAGAAATTCTTTTTATTTTGGGGCAAAACTCAGAAATTACACTTATTTTGAAGCAAAATTCCAGAAATTTCCCTTATTTTGGGGGAAAATTGCAGAAATTTTACTTATTTTAAGGCAAAATTGCCGAAATTTCACTTATTTTGGGGCAAAATTGCAGAAATTTTACTTATTTCAGGGAAAAAAAGCAGAAATTTTCCTTATTTTGGGGCAAATAGGCAGAAATTTCTAATATTTTGTGGCAAAAATGAAGAAATTCCTAATATTTTGTGGTAAAAATGAAGAAATTTCCCTTATTTTGAGGTAACAAGGCTGAAATTCCCCATATTTGGGGGCAAAAAGGCAGAATTTTCCCTTATTTTGGGGCAAATTTGCAGAAATTTCACGTATTTCAGGGTAATAAGTCAGAAATTTTCTTTATTTTTGGGAAAAAATGACAGAAATTCCCTTTGTTTTGGGGGAAAAAGACAGAAATTCCACTTATTTAGAGGCAAAAAAGCAGAAATTCCCCTTATTTTAGGGCAAAATTGCAGAAATTTCCCTTTTTTATGGCAAAAAGGTATGCATTCTTCTTATTTTCGGACAAAAAGGCAGAAATTCCCCATAACTTAGGACAAAAGGCAGAAATTCCTTTTATTTCGGAGCAAAATTGCAGAAATTTCCCTAATTGTGGGGCCAAAAACAGAAATTCCCCTTATTTTGAAGCATAATTGCAGAAATTTCCGTTATTATGGGGAAAAATTGCAGAAATTTCTCTTATTTTAGGGCAAAATTGAAGAAATTTCACTAATTGTGGGCAAAAAGGCAGAAATTCTCCTTATTTTGGGGCAAAACTCAGAAATTCCACTTATTTTGGGGCAAAATTTTAGTAATTTTCCTTATTTTGGGGCCAAATTTTAGAAATTTTACTTATTTTGGGGCAAAATTGCAGAAATTTCACTTATTTCAGGGAAAAAATGCAGAAATTGTCCTTATTTTGGGGCAAAAATGCAGAAATTCCTAATATTTTGTGCCAAAATTCAGAAATTCCCCTTATTTTGAGGTAAAAAGGCTGAAATTCACCTTATTTGGGGGCAAAAAAGCAGAAATTTCCCTTATATTGGGGCAAAATTGCAGAAATTTCATTTATTTCAGGGTAATAGGTCAGAAATTTTCCTTATTTTGGGGCAAAAATGATTGAAATTCCCTTTTTTTGGGGGGAAAAAGACAGAAATTCCACTTATTTAGAGGCAAAAAAGCAGAAATTCCCCTTAATTTAGGGCAAAATTGCAGAAATTTCTTTTATTTAGGGGCAAAAAACCAGAAATTCCCCTTATTTTAAGGCAAAATTCCAGAAATTTCCTATATTATAAAGAAAAATTGCAGAAATTTCTTTTATTTAAGGGCAAAATTGCAGAAATTTCACTTATTTCAGAGAAAAAAAGCAAAAATTTTTCTTATTTTGGAGCAAAAAGGCAGAAATTCTCATTATTTTGGGTCAAAAAGGTAGAAATTCACCTTATTTTGGGCTAAAATTGCAGAAATTTCACATATTTCAGGGCAAAAAGGCAGAAATTTCTCTTAATTTGGGGCAAAAATGAAGAAATTTCCCTTTTTTATGGCAAAAAGGTATGCATTCCCCTTATTTTCAGGCAAAAAGGCAGAAATTCCCTGTATTTTGGACCAAATTGCAGAAATTCCCCTAATTGTGGGGCAAAAAGGCAGAAATTTTCCATATTATAGGGCAAAATTGCAGAAACTTCACTTATTTCAGGGAAAAACAGCAGAAATTTTTCTTATTTTGGTGCAAAAAGGCAGAAATTCTCCATATTTTGGTGCAAAATTCAGAAATTTCTCTTATTTTGAGGTAAAATGCTGAAATTCCTTTTATTTTTGGGCAAAAGGCAGAAATTTCCCTATTTTTGGGGCAAATTTGCAGAAATTTCACTTATTTCAGGGTAATAAGTCAGAAATTTTCCTTATTTTGTGGCAAAACAGACAGAAATTCTCTTTGTTTTGGGGGAAAAAAACAGAAATTCCACTTATTTAGAAGCAAAAAGGCAAAAGTTCCCCTTATTTTGGAGCAAAAATGAAGAAATTTCCCTTTTTTATGGCAAAAAGATATGCATTCTTATTTTCGGACAAAAAGGCAGAAATTCCCTATATTTTGGGGCAAAAGGCAGAAATTCCCCTTATTTTGGGGCAAAATTGCAGAAATTTCCCTGATTTTGGGGCAAAAAACAGAAATTCCCCTTATTTTGAAGCAAAATTGCAGAAATTTCCCTTATTATGGGGAAAAATTGCAGAAATTTCCCTTATTTTAGGGCAAAATTGCAGAAATTTCACTAATTGTGGGGCAAAAAGGTAGAAATTCTTCTTTTTTTGGAAAAAAACTCAGAAATTCCACTTATTTTGGGTCAAAATTCTAGAAATTTCCCTTATTTTGGGGCAAAATTGCAGAAATTTTACTTATTATAGGGCAAAATTGCAGAAATTTCACTTATTTCAGTGAAAAAAGGCAGAAATTTTTTTTCATTTTGGGGCAAAAAGGCAGAAATTCCTAATATTTTGTGCCGAAATTCAGAAATTCCCCTTATTTTGAGGTAAGAAGGCTGAAATTCCCCTTATTTGGGGGCAAAAACACAGAAATTTTCCTTATATTGGGGCAAAATTGCAGAAATTTCACTTATTTCAGTGTAATAAGTCAGAAATTTTCCTTATTTTGGGGCAAAAATGACTGAAATTCCTTTTGTTTTGGGGGAAAAAGACAGAAATTCCACTTATTTAGAGGCAAAAAAGCAGAAATTCCCCTTAATTTAGGGCAAAATTGCAGAAATTTCTCTTATTTGGGGGCAAAAAAACAGAAATTCTTCTTATTTTGGGGCAAACTTCCAGAAATTTCCTTTATGATGGGGAAAAATTGCATTAATTTCTTTTATTTTAGGGCAAAATTGCAGAAATTTCACTTATTTCAGAGAAAAAAAGCAAAAATTTTTCTTATTTTGGGGCAAAAAGGCAGAAATTCCCATTATTTTGGGGCAAAAAGGCAGAAATTCACCTTATTTTGGGCTAAAATTGCAGAAATTTCACATATTTCAGGGCAAAAAGGCAGAAATTTCCTTTAATTTGGGGCAAAACTGAAGAAATTTCTTTTTTTTATGGCAAAAAGGTATGCATTTTCCTTATTTTCGGGCAAAAAGGCAGAAATTCCTTGTATTTTGGAGCAAAATTGCAGAAATTCCCCTAATTGTGGGGCAAAAAGGCAGAAATTCCCCTTATTTTGGGGCAAAACTCAGAAATTCCACTTATTTTAGGGCAAAATTCCAGAAATTTCACTTATTTTGGGGCAAAATTTCAGAAATTTTACTTATTTCAGGTAAAAAAAGCAGAAATTTTCCTTATTTTGGGGCAAAAAGGCAGAAATTCCTAATATTTTGTGGCAAAAATGCAGAAATTCCTAATATTTTGTTGCAAAAATGCAGAAATTTCCCTTATTTTGTGATAAAAAGGCTGAAATTCACCATATTTAAAAACAAAAAGGCAGAATTTTCCCTTATTTTGGGGCAAATTTTCAGAAATTTCACTTATTTCAGGGTAAAAAGTCAGAAATTTTCCTTATTTTGGTGCAAAAAAGACAGAAATTCCCTTTGTTTTGGGGGAAAAAGACAGAAATTCCACTTATTTAGAGGCAAAAAGGCAAAAGTTCCCCTTATTTTGGAGAAAAAATGAAGAAATTTCCCTCTTTTATGGCAAAAAGGTATGCATTCTTCTTATTTTCGGACAAAAAGGCAGAAATTCCCCATATCTTAGGACAAAAGGCAGAAATTCCTTTTATTTCGGAGCAAAATATCAGAAATTTCCCTAATTGTGGGGCAAAAAACAGAAATTCCCCTTTTTTGAAGCATAATTGCAGAAATTTCCCTTATTATGGGGAAAAATTGCAGAAATTTCTCTTATTTTAGGGCAAAATTGAAGAAATTTCACTAATTGTGGGCAAAAAGGCAGAAATTCTCCTTATTTTGGGGCAAACTCAGAAATTCCACTTATTTTGGGGCAAAATTTTAGTAATTTTCCTTATTTTGGGGCAAAATTTCAGAAATTTTACTTATTTTGGGGCAAAATTGCAGAAATTTCACTTATTTCAGAGATAAAAGGCAGAAATTGTCCTTATTTTGGGGCAAAAATGCAGAAATTCCTAATATTTTGTGCCAAAATTCAGAAATTCCCCTTATTTTGAGGTAAAAAGGCTGAAATTCACCTTATTTGGGGGCAAAAAAGCAGAAATTTCCCTTATATTGGGGCAAAATTGCAGAAATTTCACTTATTTCAGGGTAATAAGTCAGAAATTTTCCTTATTTTGGGGCAAAAATGATAGAAATTCCCTTTGTTTTGGGGGATAAAGACAGAAATTCCACTTATTTAGAGGCAAAGAAGCAGAAATTCCCCTTAATTTAGGGCAAAATTGCAGAAATTTCCCTTATTTAGGGGCAAAAAACCAGAAATTCCCCTTATTTTAAGGCAAAATTCCAGAAATTTCCTATATTATAAGGAAAAATTGCAGAAATTTCTCTTATTTAAGGGCAAAATTGCAGAAATTTCACTTATTTCAGAGAAAAAAAGCAAAAATTTTTCTTATTTTGGAGCAAAAGGCAGAAATTCCCATTATTTTGGGGCAAAAAGGCAGAAATTCACCTTATTTTGGGCTAAAATTGCAGAAATTTCACATATTTCAGGGCAAAAAGGCAGAAATTTCTCTTAATTTGGGGCAAAAACGAACAAATTTCCCTTTTTTATGGCAAAAAGGTATGCATTCCCCTTATTTTCAGGCAAAAAGGCAGAAATTCCCTGTATTTTGGAGCAAAATTTCAGAAATTCCCCTAATTGTGGGGCAAAAAGGCAGAAATTTTCCATATTTTGGGGCAAAATTGCAGAAACTTCACTTATTTCAGGGAAAAACAGCAGAATTTTTTCTTATTTTGGTGCAAAAATGCAGAAATTCTCCATATTTTGGTGCAAAATTCAGAAATTTCCCTTATTTTGAGGTAAAATGCTGAAATTCCTTTTATTTTTGGGCAAAAGGCAGAAATTTCCCTATTTTTGGGGCAAATTTGCAGAAATTTCACTTATTTCAGGGTATTAAGTCAGAAATTTTCCTTATTTTGGGGCAAAACAGACAGAAATTCTCTTTGTTTTGGGGGAAAAAAACAGAAATTCCACTTATTTAGAAGCAAAAAGGCAAAAGTTCCCCTTATTTTGGAGCAAAAATGAAGAAATTTCCCTTTTTTATGGCAAAAATATATGCATTCTTATTTTCGGTCAAAAAGGCAGAAATTCCCCATATTTTGGGGCAAAAGGCAGAAATTCCCCTTATTTGGGGCAAAATTGCAGAAATTTCCCTGATTTTGAGGCAAAAAACAGAAATTCCCCTTATTTTGAAGCAAAATTGCAGAAATTTCCCTTATTATGGGGAAAAATTGCAGAAATGTCCCTTATTTTAGGGCAAAATTGCAGAAATTTCACTAATTGTGGGGCAAAAAGGCAGAAATTCTTCTTTTTTTGGAATAAAACTCAGAAATTCCACTTATTTTGGGTCAAAATTCTAGGAATTTCCCTTATTTTGGGGCAAAATTGCAGAAATTTTACTTATTATAGGGCAAAATTGCAGAAATTTCACTTATTTCAGGGAAAAAAGGCAGAAATTTTTTTTCATTTTGGGGCAAAAAGGCAGAAATTCCTAATATTTTGTGCCGAAATTCAAAAATTCCCCTTATTTTGAGGTAAAAAGGCTGATATTCCCCTTATTTGGGGGCAAAAACGCAGAAATTTTCCTTATATTGGGGCAAAATTGCAGAAATTTCACTTATTTCAGTGTAATAAGTCAGAAATTTTCCTTATTTTGGGGCAAAAATGACAGAAATTCCCTTTGTTTTGGGGGAAAAAGACAGAAATTCCACTTATTTAGAGGCAAAAAAGCAGAAATTCCCCTTAATTTAGTGCAAAATTGCAGAAATTTCTCTTATTTGGGGGCAAAAAAACAGAAATTCTTTTTATTTTGGGGCAAACTTCCAGAAATTTCCTTTATTATGGGGAAAAATTGCATTAATTTCTTTTATTTTAGGGCAAAATTGCAGAAATTTCACTTATTTCAGAGAAAAAAAGCAAAAATTTTTCTTATGTTGGGGCAAAAAGGCAGAAATTCCCATTATTTTGGGGCAAAAAGGCAGAAATTCACCTTATTTTGGGCTAAAATTGCAGAAATTTCTCATATTTCAGGGCAAAAAGGCCGAAATTTCCCTTAATTTGGGGCAAAAATGAAGAAATTTCCCTTTTTTATGGCAAAAAGGTATGCATTCCCCTTATTTTCGGGCAAAAAGGCAGAAATTCCTCGAATTTTGGAGCAAAATTGCAGAAATTCCCCTAATTGTGGGGCAAAAAGGCAGAAATTCTCCTTATTTTGGGGCAAAACTCAGAAATTCCACTTATTTTGGGGCAAAATTCCAGAAATTTCCCTTATTTTGGGGCAAAATTGCAGAAATTTCACATATTTTGGGGCAAAATTGCAGAAATTTCACTTATTTCAGAGAAAAAAAGCAAAAATTTTTCTTATTTTGGAGCAAAAAGGCAGAAATTCCCATTATTTTGGGGCAAAAAGGCAGAAATTCACCTTATTTTGGGCTAAAATTGCAGAAATTTCACATATTTCAGGGCAAAAAGGCAGAAATTTCCCTTAATTTGGGGCAAAACTGAAGAAATTTCCCTTTTTTATGGCAAAAAGGTATGCATTTTCTTTATTTTCGGGCAAAAAGGCAGAAATTCCCCGTATTTTGGAGCAAAATTGCAGAAATTCCCCTAATTGTGGGGCAAAAAGGCAGAAATTCCCCTTATTTTGGGGCAAAACTCAGAAATTCCACTTATTTTGGGGCAAAATTCCAGAAATTTCCCTTATTTTGGGGCAAAATTGCAGAAATTTCACATATTTTGGGGCAAAATTGCAGAAATTTCACATATTTCTGGGAAAAAAAGGCAGAAATTTTCCTTATTTTGGGGCAAAAAGGCAAAAATTCCTAATATTTTGTGGCAAAAATGCAGAAATTCCTAATATTTTGTTGCAAAAATGCAAAAATTTTTTTCATTTTGAGGTAAAAAGCCTGAAATTCCCCATATTTGGAGGCAAAAAGGCAGAAATTTCCCTTATTTTGGGGCAAATTTGCAGAAATTTTACTTATTTCAGTGTAAAAAGTCAGAAATTTTCCTTATTTTGGTGCAAAAAAGACAGAAATTCCCTTTGTTTTGGGGGAAAAAGACAGAAATTCCACTTATTTAGAGGCAAAAAGCAAAAGTTCCCCTTATTTTGGAGCAAAAATAAAGAAATTTCCCTTTTTTATGGCAAAAAGGTATGCATTCTTCTTATTTTCGGACAAAAAGGCAGAAATTCCCCATATTTTAGGACAAAAGGCAGAAATTCCTTTTATTTTGAAGCAAAATTGCAGAAATTTCTTTTATTATTGGGAAAAATTGCAGCAATTTCTCTTATTTTAGGGCAAAATTGCAGAAATTTCACTAATTGTGGGCAAAAAGGCAGAAATTCTCCTTATTTTGGGGCAAAACTCAGAAATTCCACTTATTTTGGGACAAAATTACAGAAATTTTTCTTATTTTGGGGCAAAATTGCAGAAATTTTACTTATTTTGGGGCAAAATTGCAGAAATTTCACTTATTTCAGGGAAAAAATGCAGAAATTGTCCTTATTTTGGGGCAAAAAGGCAGAAATTCCTAATATTTTGTGCCAAAATTCAGAAATTCCCCTTATTTTGAGGTAAAAAGGCTGAAATTACCCTTATTTGGGGGCAAAAAGGCAAAAATTTCCCTTATATTGGGGCAAAATTGCAGAAATTTCACTCATTTCAGTGTAATAAGTCAGAAATTTTCCTTATTTTGGGGCAAAAATGACAGAAATTCCCTTTGTTTTGGGGGAAAATGACAGAAATTCCACTTATTTAGAGGCAAAAAAGCAGAAATTCCCCTTAATTTAGGGCAAAATTGCAGAAATTTCTCTTATTTGGGGGCAAAACAACAGAAATTCTTCTTATTTTGGGGCAAACTTCCAGAAATTTCCTTTATTATGGGCAAAAATTGCATTAATTTCTTTTATTTTATGGCAAAATTGCAGAAATTTCACTTATTTCAGAGAAAAAAAGCAAAAATTTTTCTTATTTTGGGGCAAAAAGGCAGAAATTCCCATTATTTTGGGGCAAAAAGGCAGAAATTCACCTTATTTTGGGCTAAAATTGCAGAAATTTCTCATATTTCAGGGCAAAAAGGCAGAAATTTCCCTTAATTTGGGGCAAAAATGAAGAAATTTCCCGTTTTTATGGCAAAAAGTTATGCATTCCCCTTATTTTCGGGCAAAAAGGCAGAAATTCCTCGTATTTTGGAGCAAAATTGCAGAAATTCCCCTAATTGTGGGGCAAAAAGGCAGAAATTCTCCTTATTTTGGGGCAAAATTCAGAAATTCCACTTATTTTGAAGCAAAATTCCAGAAATTTCCCTTATTTTGGGGCAAAATTGCAGAAATTTCACTTATTTTGGGGCAAAATTTCAGAAATTTTACTTATTTCAGGTAAAAAAAGCAGAAATTTTCCTTATTTTGGGGCAAAAAGGCAGAAATTTCTAATATTTTGTGGCAAAAATGCAGAAATTCCTAATATTTTGTTGCAAAAATGCAGAAATTTCCTTTATTTTGAGGTAAAAAGGCTGAAATTCCCCATATTTGGAAAAAAAAAGGCAGAAATTTCCCTTATTTTGGGGCAAATTTGCAGAAATTTCACTTATTTCAGGGTAAAAAGTCAGAAATTTTCCTTATTTTGGTGCAAAAAAGACAGAAATTCCCTTTGTTTTGGGGGAAAAAGACAGAAATTCCACTTATTTAGAGGCAAAAAGGCAAAAGTTCCCCTTATTTTGGAGAAAAAATGAAGAAATTTCCCTTTTTTATGGCAAAAAGGTATGCATTCTTCTTATTTTCGGACAAAAAGGCAGAAATTCCCCATATCTTAGGACAAAAGGCAGAAATTCCTTTTATTTCAGAGCAAAATTGCAGAAATTTCCCTAATTGTGGGGCAAAAAACAGAAATTCCCCTTATTTTGACGCATAATTGCAGAAATTTCCCTTATTATGGGGAAAAATTGCAGAAATTTCTCTTATTTTAGGGCAAAATTAAAGAAATTTCACTAATTGTGGGCAAAAAGGCAGAAATTCTCCTTATTTTGGGGCAAAACTCAGAAATTCCACTTATTTTGGGGCAAAATTTTAGTAATTTTCCTTATTTTGGGGCAAAATTTCAGAAATTTTACTTATTTTGGGGCAAAATTGCAGAAATTTCACTTCTTTCAGGGAAAAAAGGCAGAAATTGTCTTTATTTTGGGGCAAAAATGCAGAAATTCCTAATATTTTGTGCCAAAATTCAGAAATTCTCCTTATTTTGAGGTAAAAAGGCTGAAATTCACCTTATTTGGGGGCAAAAAAGCAGAAATTTCCCTTATATTGGGGTAAAATTGCAGAAATTTCACTTATTTCAGGGTAATAAGTCAGAAATTTTTTTTATTTTGGGGCAAAAATGATAGAAATTCCCTTTGTTTTGGGGGAAAAAGACAGAAATTCCACTTATTTAGAGGCAAAAAAGCAGAAATTCCCCTTAATTTAGGGCAAAATTGCAGAAATTTCCCTTATTTAGGGGCAAAAAACCAGAAATTCCCCTTATTTTAAGGCAAAATTCCAGAAATTTCCTATATTATAAGGAAAAATTGCAGAAATTTCTTTTATTTAAGGGCAAAATTGCAGAAATTTCACTTATTTCAGAGAAAAAAAGCAAAAATTTTTCTTATTTTGGAGCAAAAAGGCAGAAATTCCCATTATTTTGGGGCAAAAAGGCAGAAATTCACCTTATTTTGGGCTAAAATTGCAGAAATTTCACATATTTCAGGGCAAAAATGCAGAAATTTCTCTTAATTTGGGGCAAAAATGAACAAATTTCCTTTTTTTATGGCAAAAAGGTATGTATTCCCCTTATTTTCAGGCAAAAAGGCAGAAATTCCCTGTATTTTGGAGCAAAATTGCAGAAATTCCCCTAATTGTGGAGCAAAAAGGAAGAAATTTTCCATATTTTGGGGCAAAATTGCAGAAACTTCACTTATTTCATGGAAAAACAGCAGAAAATTTTCTTATTTTGGTGCAAAAAGGCAGAAATTCTCCATATTTTGGTGCAAAATTCAGAAATTTCCCTTATTTTGAGGTAAAATGCTGAAATTCCTTTTATTTTTGGGCAAAAGGCAGAAATTTCCCTATTTTTGGGGCAAATTTGCAGAAATTTCACTTATTTCAGGGTAATAAGTCAGAAATTTTCCTTATTTTGGGGCAAAACAGACAGAAATTCTCTTTGTTTTGGGGAAAAAAAACAGAAATTCCACTTATTTAGAAGCAAAAAGGCAAAAGTTCCCCTTATTTTGGAGCAAAAATGAATAAATTTCCCTTTTTTATGGCAAAAAGATATGCATTCTTATTTTCGGACAAAAAGGCAGAAATTCCCCATATTTTGGGGCAAAAGGCAGAAATTCCCCTTATTTTGGGGCAAAATTGCAGAAATTTCCCTGATTTTGGGGCAAAAAACAGAAATTCCCCTTATTTTGAAGCAAAATTGCAGAAATTTCCCTTATTATGGGGAAAAATTGAAGAAATTTCCCTTATTTTAGGGCAAAATTGCAGAAATTTCACTAATTGTGGGGCAAAAAGGCAGAAATTCTTTTTTTGGAAAAAAACTCAGAAATTCCGCTTATTTTGGGTCAAAATTCTAGAAATTTCTCTTATTTTGGGGCAAAATTGCAGAAATTTTACTTATTATAGGGCAAAATTGCAGAAATTTCACTCATTTTGGGGCAAAATTGCAGAAATTTTACTTATTTTGGGGCAAAATTGCAGAAATTTCACTTATTTCAGGGAAAAAAGGCAGAAATTGTCCTTATTTTGAAGCAAAAAGGCAGAAATTCCTAATATTTTGTGCCAAAATTCAGAAATTCCCCTTATTTTGAGGTAAAAAGGCTGAAATTACCCTTATTTGGGGGCAAAAAGGCAGAAATTTCCCTTATATTGGGGCAAAATTGCAGAAATTTCACTTATTTCAGTGTAATAAGTCAGAAATTTTCCTTATTTTGGGGCAAAAATAACAGAAATTCCCTTTGTTTTGGGGGAAAAAGACAGAAATTCCACTTATTTAGAGGCAAAAAAGCAGAAATTCCCCTTAATTTAGTGCAAAATTGCAGAAATTTCTCTTATTTGGGGGCAAAAAAACAGAAATTCTTTTTATTTTGGGGCAAACTTCCAGAAATTTCCTTTATTATGGGGAAAAATTGCATTAATTTCTTTTATTTTAGGGCAAAATTGCAGAAATTTCACTTATTTCAGAGAAAAAAAGCAAAAATTTTTCTTATGTTGGGGCAAAAAGGCAGAAATTCCCATTATTTTGGGGCAAAAAGGCAGAAATTCACCTTATTTTGGGCTAAAATTGCAGAAATTTCTCATATTTCAGGGCAAAAAGGCAGAAATTTCCCTTAATTTGGGGCAAAAATGAAGAAATTTCCCTTATTTATGGCAAAAAGGTATGCATTCCCCTTATTTTCGGGCAAAAAGGCAGAAATTCCTCGTATTTTAGAGCAAAATTGCAGAAATTCCCCTAATTGTGGGGCAAAAAGGCAGAAATTTTCCTTATTTTGGGGCAAAACTCAGAAATTCCACTTATTTTGGGGCAAAATTCCAGAAATTTCCCTTATTTTGGGGCAAAATTGCAGAAATTTCACATATTTTGGGGCAAAATTGCAGAAATTTCACTTATTTCAGGGAAAAAAGGCAGAAATTTTCCTTATTTTGGGGCAAAAAGGCAGAAATTCCTAATATTTTGTGGGAAAAATTCAGAAATTTTTAATATTTTGTTGCAAAAATGCAGAAATTTCCCTTATTTTGAGGTAAAAAGGCTGAAATTCCCCATATTTGGAGGCAAAAAGGCAGAAATTTTCCTTATTTTGGGGCAAATTTTCAGAAATTTCACTTATTTCAGGGTAATAAGTCAGAAATTTTCCTTATTTTGGTGCAAAAAAGACAGAAATTCCATTTGTTTTAAAAGAAAAAGACAAAAATTCCACTAATTTAGAGGCAAAAAAGCAGACATTCCTTTTAATTTAGGGCAAAATTGCAGAAATTTCCCTTATTTGGGGGTAAAAAAAAGAAATTCCTTTTATTTTAAGGCAAAATTCCAGAAATTTTCTTTATTATGGGAAAAAATTGAAGAAATTTCTTTTATTTTAAGGCAAAATTGCAGAAATTTCACTTATTTCAGAGAAAAAAAGCAAAAATTTTTCTTATTTTGGGGCAAAAATGCAGAAATTCCCATTATTTTGGGGCAAAAAGGCAGAAATTCACCTTATTTTGGGCTAAAATTGCAGAAATTTCACATATTTCAAGGAAAAAGGCAGAAATTTCCCTTAATTTGGGGCAAAAATGATGAAATTTCCCTTTTTTATGGCAAAAAGTTATGCATTCTCCTTATTTTCGGGCAAAAAGGCAGAAATTCCTTGTATTTTGTAGCAAAATTGCAAAAATTCCCCTAATTGTGGGGCAAAAAGGCAGAAATTCTCCTTATTTTGGGGCAACATTCCAGAAATTTCACTTATTTCAAGGAAAAAAGGCAGAAATTTTCCTTATTTTGGTGCAAAAAAGCAGAAATTCTCCATATTTTGGTGCAAAAATCAGAAATTTCCCTTATTTTGAGGTAAAATGCTGAAATTCCCCTTATTTTTGGGAAAAAGGCAGAAATTTTCTTATTTTTGAGACAAATTTGCAGAAATTTCACTTATTTCAGGGTAATAAGTCACAAATTTTCTTTATTTTGGGGCAAAAAAGACAGAAATTCTCTTTGTTTTGGAAAAAAATAACAGAAATTCCACTTATTTAGAGGCAAAAAGGCAAAGTTCCCCTTATTTTAAAGCAAAAATGAAGAAATTTCCCTTTTTTATGGCAAAAAGGTATGCATTTTTCCTATTTTTGGACAAAAAGGCAGAAATTCCCCATATTTTAGGACAAAAGGCAGAAATTCCTTTTATTTTGGAGCAAAATTGCAGAAATTTCCCTAATTGTGGGGCAAAAAACAGAAATTCCCCTTATTTTGAAGCAAAATTGCAGAAATTTCCCTTATTATGGGGAAAAATTGCAGAAATTTCTCTTATTTTAGGGCAAAATTGCAGAAATTTCAATAATTGTGGGCCAAAAGGCAGAAATTCTCCTTATTTTGGGGCAAAACTCAGAAATTCCACTTATTTTGGGGCAAAATTCCAGAAATTTTCCTTATTTTGGGGCAAAATTTCAGAAATTTTACTTATTTTGGGGCAAAATTGCAGAAATTTCACTTATTTCAGAGAAAAAAGGCAGAAATTTTCTTTATTTTGGGGCAAAAAAGCAGAAATTCCTTATATTTTGTGCCAAAATTCAGAAATTCTCCTTATTTTGAGGTAAAAAGGCTGAAATTCCCCTTATTTGGGGGCAAAAAGGCAGAAATTTCTCTTATATTGAAGCAAAATTGCAGAAATTTCAATTATTTCAGGGAAAAAAAGCAGAAATTTTCCTTATTTTGGGGCAAATAGGCAGAAATTTCTAATATTTTGTGGCAAAAATGAAGAAATTCCTAATATTTTGTGGCAAAAATGAAGAAATTTCCCTTATTTTGAGGTAAAAAGGCTGAAATTCCCCATATTTGGGGGCAAAAAGGCAGAATTTTTCCTTATTTTGGGGCAAATTTGCAGAAAATTCACGTATTTCAGGGTAATAAGTTAGAAATTTTCTTTATTTTTGGGCAAAAATGACAGAAATTCCCTTTGTTTTGGGGGAAAAAGACAGAAATTCCACTTATTTAGAGGCAAAAAAGCAGAAAGTCCCCTTATTTTAGGGCAACATTGCAGACATTTCCCTTATTTGGGGGCAAAAAAACCGAAATTCTTCTTATTTTGGGGCAAAATTTCAGAAATTTCCTTTATTATGGGGAAAAATTGCAGAAATTTCTTTTATTTTAGGGCAAAATTGCAGAAATTTCACTTATTTCAGAGAAAAAAAGCAAAAATTTTTCTTATTATGGGGCAAAAAGGCAGAAATTCACTTTATTTTGGGCTAAAATTGCAGAAATTTCACATATTTCAGGGCAAAAGGGCAGAAATTTCCCTTAATTTGGGGCAAAAATGAAGAAATTTCCCATTTTTATGGCAAAAAGGTATGCATTCCCATTATTTTCAGGCAAAAAGCAGAAATTCCCAGTATTTTGGAGCAAAATTGCAGAAATTCCCCTAATTGTGGGGCAAAAAGGCAGAAATTCTTTTTATTTTGGGGCAAAACTCAGAAATTCCACTTATTTTGAAGCAAAATTCCAGAAATTTCCCTTATTTTGGGGCAAAATTGCAGAAATTTCACTTAATTTGGGGCAAAATTGCAGAAATTTCACTTATTTTGGGGCAAAATTTCAGAAATTTTACTTATTTCAGGTAATAAAAGCAGAAATTTTCCTTATTTTGGGGCAAAAAGGCAGAAATTTCTAATATTTTGTGGCAAAAATGCAGAAATTCCTAATATTTTGTTGCAAAAATGCAGAAATTAACCTTATTTTGAGGTAAAAAGGCTGAAATTCCCCATATTTGGAACCAAAAAGCAGAATTTTCCCTTATTTTGGGGCAAATTTTCAGAAATTTCACTTATTTCAGGGTAAAAAGTCAGAAATTTTTCTTATTTTGGTGCAAAAAAGACAGAAATTCCCTTTGTTTTGGGGGAAAAAGACAGAAATTCCATTTATTTAGAGGCAAAAAGGCAAAAGTTCCCCTTATTTTGGAGAAAAAATGAAGAAATTTCCCTTTTTTATGGCAAAAAGGTATGCATTCTTCTTATTTTCGGACAAAAAGGCAGAAATTCCCCATAACTTAGGACAAAAGGCAGAAATTCCTTTTATTTCGGAGCAAAATTGCAGAAATTTCCCTAATTGTGGGGCCAAAAACAGAAATTCCCCTTATTTTGAAGCATAATTGCAGAAATTTCCGTTATTATGGGGAAAAATTGCAGAAATTTCTCTTATTTTAGGGCAAAATTGAAGAAATTTCACTAATTGTGGGCAAAAAGGCAGAAATTCTCCTTATTTTGGGGCAAAACTCAGAAATTCCACTTATTTTGGGGCAAAATTTTAGTAATTTTCCTTATTTTGGGGCCAAATTTTAGAAATTTTACTTATTTTGGGGCAAAATTGCAGAAATTTCACTTATTTCAGGGAAAAAATGCAGAAATTGTCCTTATTTTGGGGCAAAAATGCAGAAATTCCTAATATTTTGTGCCAAAATTCAGAAATTCCCCTTATTTTGAGGTAAAAAGGCTGAAATTCACCTTATTTGGGGGCAAAAAAGCAGAAATTTCCCTTATATTGGGGCAAAATTGCAGAAATTTCACTTATTTCAGGGTAATAAGTCAGAAATTTTCCTTATTTTGGGGCAAAAATGATAGAAATTCCCTTTTTTTGGGGGGAAAAAGACAGAAATTCCACTTATTTAGAGGCAAAAAAGCAGAAATTCCCCTTAATTTAGGGCAAAATTGCAGAAATTTCTTTTATTTAGGGGCAAAAAACCAGAAATTCCCCTTATTTTAAGGCAAAATTCCAGAAATTTCCTATATTATAAGGAAAAATTGCAGAAATTTCTTTTATTTAAGGGCAAAATTGCAGAAATTTCACTTATTTCAGAGAAAAAAAGCAAAAATTTTTCTTATTTTGGAGCAAAAAGGCAGAAATTCTCATTATTTTGGGGCAAAAAGGTAGAAATTCACCTTATTTTGGGCTAAAATTGCAGAAATTTCACATATTTCAGGGCAAAAAGGCAGAAATTTCTCTTAATTTGGGGCAAAAATGAAGAAATTTCCCTTTTTTATGGCAAAAAGGTATGCATTCCCCTTATTTTCAGGCAAAAAGGCAGAAATTCCCTGTATTTTGGACCAAATTGCAGAAATTCCCCTAATTGTGGGGCAAAAAGGCAGAAATTTTCCATATTATAGGGCAAAATTGCAGAAACTTCACTTATTTCAGGGAAAAACAGCAGAAATTTTTCTTATTTTGGTGCAAAAAGGCAGAAATTCTCCATATTTTGGTGCAAAATTCAGAAATTTCTCTTATTTTGAGGTAAAATGCTGAAATTCCTTTTATTTTTGGGCAAAAGGCAGAAATTTCCCTATTTTTGGGGCAAATTTGCAGAAATTTCACTTATTTCAGGGTAATAAGTCAGAAATTTTCCTTATTTTGTGGCAAAACAGACAGAAATTCTCTTTGTTTTGGGGGAAAAAAACAGAAATTCCACTTATTTAGAAGCAAAAAGGCAAAAGTTCCCCTTATTTTGGAGCAAAAATGAAGAAATTTCCCTTTTTTATGGCAAAAAGATATGCATTCTTATTTTCGGACAAAAAGGCAGAAATTCCCTATATTTTGGGGCAAAAGGCAGAAATTCCCCTTATTTTGGGGCAAAATTGCAGAAATTTCCCTGATTTTGGGGCAAAAAACAGAAATTCCCCTTATTTTGAAGCAAAATTGCAGAAATTTCCCTTATTATGGGGAAAAATTGCAGAAATTTCCCTTATTTTAGGGCAAAATTGCAGAAATTTCACTAATTGTGGGGCAAAAAGGTAGAAATTCTTCTTTTTTTGGAAAAAAACTCAGAAATTCCACTTATTTTGGGTCAAAATTCTAGAAATTTCACTTATTTTGGGGCAAAATTGCAGAAATTTTACTTATTATAGGGCAAAATTGCAGAAATTTCACTTATTTCAGTGAAAAAAGGCAGAAATTTTTTTTCATTTTGGGGCAAAAAGGCAGAAATTCCTAATATTTTGTGCCGAAATTCAGAAATTCCCCTTATTTTGAGGTAAGAAGGCTGAAATTCCCCTTATTTGGGGGCAAAAACACAGAAATTTTCCTTATATTGGGGCAAAATTGCAGAAATTTCACTTATTTCAGTGTAATAAGTCAGAAATTTTCCTTATTTTGGGGCAAAAATGACTGAAATTCCTTTTGTTTTGGGGGAAAAAGACAGAAATTCCACTTATTTAGAGGCAAAAAAGCAGAAATTCCCCTTAATTTAGGGCAAAATTGCAGAAATTTCTCTTATTTGGGGGCAAAAAAACAGAAATTCTTCTTATTTTGGGGTAAACTTCCAGAAATTTCCTTTATGATGGGGAAAAATTGCATTAATTTCTTTTATTTTAGGGCAAAATTGCAGAAATTTCACTTATTTCAGAGAAAAAAAGCAAAAATTTTTCTTATTTTGGGGCAAAAAGGCAGAAATTCCCATTATTTTGGGGCAAAAAGGCAGAAATTCACCTTATTTTGGGCTAAAATTGCAGAAATTTCACATATTTCAGGGCAAAAAGGCAGAAATTTCCCTTAATTTGGGGCAAAACTGAAGAAATTTCTTTTTTTTATGGCAAAAAGGTATGCATTTTCCTTATTTTCGGGCAAAAAGGCAGAAATTCCCCGTATTTTGGAGCAAAATTGCAGAAATTCCCCTAATTGTGGGGCAAAAAGGCAGAAATTCCCCTTATTTTGGGGCAAAACTCAGAAATTCCACTTATTTTAGGGCAAAATTCCAGAAATTTCACTTATTTTGGGGCAAAATTTCAGAAATTTTACTTATTTCAGGTAAAAAAAGCAGAAATTTTCCTTATTTTGGGGCAAAAAGGCAGAAATTCCTAATATTTTGTGGCAAAAATGCAGAAATTCCTAATATTTTGTTGCAAAAATGCAGAAATTTCCCTTATTTTGTGATAAAAAGGCTGAAATTCACCATATTTAAAAACAAAAAGGCAGAATTTTCCCTTATTTTGGGGCAAATTTTCAGAAATTTCACTTATTTCAGGGTAAAAAGTCAGAAATTTTCCTTATTTTGGTGCAAAAAAGACAGAAATTCCCTTTGTTTTGGGGGAAAAAGACAGAAATTCCACTTATTTAGAGGCAAAAAGGCAAAAGTTCCCCTTATTTTGGAGAAAAAATGAAGAAATTTCCCTCTTTTATGGCAAAAAGGTATGCATTCTTCTTATTTTCGGACAAAAAGGCAGAAATTCCCCATATCTTAGGACAAAAGGCAGAAATTCCTTTTATTTCGGAGCAAAATATCAGAAATTTCCCTAATTGTGGGGCAAAAAACAGAAATTCCCCTTTTTTGAAGCATAATTGCAGAAATTTCCCTTATTATGGGGAAAAATTGCAGAAATTTCTCTTATTTTAGGGCAAAATTGAAGAAATTTCACTAATTGTGGGCAAAAAGGCAGAAATTCTCCTTATTTTGGGGCAAACTCAGAAATTCCACTTATTTTGGGGCAAAATTTTAGTAATTTTCCTTATTTTGAAGCAAAATTTCAGAAATTTTACTTATTTTGGGGCAAAATTGCAGAAATTTCACTTATTTCAGAGATAAAAGGCAGAAATTGTCCTTATTTTGGGGCAAAAATGCAGAAATTCCTAATATTTTGTGCCAAAATTCAGAAATTCCCCTTATTTTGAGGTAAAAAGGCTGAAATTCACCTTATTTGGGGGCAAAAAAGCAGAAATTTCCCTAATATTGGGGCAAAATTGCAGAAATTTCACTTATTTCAGGGTAATAAGTCAGAAATTTTCCTTATTTTGGGGCAAAAATGATAGAAATTCCCTTTGTTTTGGGGGAAAAAGACAGAAATTCCACTTATTTAGAGGCAAAGAAGCAGAAATTCCCCTTAATTTAGGGCAAAATTGCAGAAATTTCCCTTATTTAGGGGCAAAAAACCAGAAATTCCCCTTATTTTAAGGCAAAATTCCAGAAATTTCCTATATTATAAGGAAAAATTGCAGAAATTTCTCTTATTTAAGGGCAAAATTGCAGAAATTTCACTTATTTCAGAGAAAAAAAGCAAAAATTTTTCTTATTTTGGAGCAAAAGGCAGAAATTCCCATTATTTTGGGGCAAAAAGGCAGAAATTCACCTTATTTTGGGCTAAAATTGCAGAAATTTCACATATTTCAGGGCAAAAAGGCAGAAATTTCTCTTAATTTGGGGCAAAAATGAACAAATTTCCCTTTTTTATGGCAAAAAGGTATGCATTCCCCTTATTTTCAGGCAAAAAGGCAGAAATTCCCTGTATTTTGGAGCAAAATTTCAGAAATTCCCCTAATTGTGGGGCAAAAAGGCAGAAATTTTCCATATTTTGGGGCAAAATTGCAGAAACTTCACTTATTTCAGGGAAAAACAGCAGAATTTTTTCTTATTTTGGTGCAAAAATGCAGAAATTCTCCATATTTTGGTGCAAAATTCAGAAATTTCCCTTATTTTGAGGTAAAATGCTGAAATTCCTTTTATTTTTGGGCAAAAGGCAGAAATTTCCCTATTTTTGGGGCAAATTTGCAGAAATTTCACTTATTTCATGGTAATAAGCGAGAAATTTTCCTTATTTTGGGGCAAAACAGACAGAAATTCTCTTTGTTTTGGGGGAAAAAAACAGAAATTCCACTTATTTAGAAGCAAAAAGGCAAAAGTTCCCCTTATTTTGGAGCAAAAATGAAGAAATTTCCCTTTTTTATGGCAAAAATATATGCATTCTTATTTTCGGTCAAAAAGGCAGAAATTCCCCATATTTTGGGGCAAAAGGCAGAAATTCCCCTTATTTGGGGCAAAATTGCAGAAATTTCCCTGATTTTGAGGCAAAAAACAGAAATTCCCCTTATTTTGAAGCAAAATTGCAGAAATTTCCCTTATTATGGGGAAAAATTGCAGAAATGTCCCTTATTTTAGGGCAAAATTGCAGAAATTTCACTAATTGTGGGGCAAAAAGGCAGAAATTCTTCTTTTTTTGGAATAAAACTCAGAAATTCCACTTATTTTGGGTCAAAATTCTAGGAATTTCCCTTATTTTGGGGCAAAATTGCAGAAATTTTACTTATTATAGGGCAAAATTGCAGAAATTTCACTTATTTCAGGGAAAAAAGGCAGAAATTTTTTTTCATTTTGGGGCAAAAAGGCAGAAATTCCTAATATTTTGTGCCGAAATTCAAAAATTCCCCTTATTTTGAGGTAAAAAGGCTGATATTCCCCTTATTTGGGGGCAAAAACGCAGAAATTTTCCTTATATTGGGGCAAAATTGCAGAAATTTCACTTATTTCAGTGTAATAAGTCAGAAATTTTCCTTATTTTGGGGCAAAAATGACAGAAATTCCCTTTGTTTTGGGGGAAAAAGACAGAAATTCCACTTATTTAGAGGCAAAAAAGCAGAAATTCCCCTTAATTTAGTGCAAAATTGCAGAAATTTCTCTTATTTGGGGGCAAAAAAACAGAAATTCTTTTTATTTTGGGGCAAACTTCCAGAAATTTCCTTTATTATGGGGAAAAATTGCATTAATTTCTTTTATTTTAGGGCAAAATTGCAGAAATTTCACTTATTTCAGAGAAAAAAAGCAAAAATTTTTCTTATGTTGGGGCAAAAAGGCAGAAATTCCCATTATTTTGGGGCAAAAAGGCAGAAATTCACCTTATTTTGGGCTAAAATTGCAGAAATTTCTCATATTTCAGGGCAAAAAGGCCGAAATTTCCCTTAATTTGGGGCAAAAATGAAGAAATTTCCCTTTTTTATGGCAAAAAGGTATGCATTCCCCTTATTTTCGGGCAAAAAGGCAGAAATTCCTCGAATTTTGGAGCAAAATTGCAGAAATTCCCCTAATTGTGGGGCAAAAAGGCAGAAATTCTCCTTATTTTGGGGCAAAACTCAGAAATTCCACTTATTTTGGGGCAAAATTCCAGAAATTTCCCTTATTTTGGGGCAAAATTGCAGAAATTTCACATATTTTGGGGCAAAATTGCAGAAATTTCACTTATTTCAGAGAAAAAAAGCAAAAATTTTTCTTATTTTGGAGCAAAAAGGCAGAAATTCCCATTATTTTGGGGCAAAAAGGCAGAAATTCACCTTATTTTGGGCTAAAATTGCAGAAATTTCACATATTTCAGGGCAAAAAGGCAGAAATTTCCCTTAATTTGGGGCAAAACTGAAGAAATTTCCCTTTTTTATGGCAAAAAGGTATGCATTTTCTTTATTTTCGGGCAAAAAGGCAGAAATTCCCCGTATTTTGGAGCAAAATTGCAGAAATTCCCCTAATTGTGGGGCAAAAAGGCAGAAATTCCACTTATTTAGAGGCAAAAAAGCAGAAATTCCCCTTAATTTAGTGCAAAATTGCAGAAATTTCTCTTATTTGGGGGCAAAAAAACAGAAATTCTTTTTATTTTGGGGCAAACTTCCAGAAATTTCCTTTATTATGGGGAAAAATTGCATTAATTTCTTTTATTTTAGGGCAAAATTGCAGAAATTTCACTTATTTCAGAGAAAAAAAGCAAAAATTTTTCTTATGTTGGGGCAAAAAGGCAGAAATTCCCATTATTTTGGGGCAAAAAGGCAGAAATTCACCTTATTTTGGGCTAAAATTGCAGAAATTTCTCATATTTCAGGGCAAAAAGGCCGAAATTTCCCTTAATTTGGGGCAAAAATGAAGAAATTTCCCTTTTTTATGGCAAAAAGGTATGCATTCCCCTTATTTTCGGGCAAAAAGGCAGAAATTCCTCGAATTTTGGAGCAAAATTGCAGAAATTCCCCTAATTGTGGGGCAAAAAGGCAGAAATTCTCCTTATTTTGGGGCAAAACTCAGAAATTCCACTTATTTTGGGGCAAAATTCCAGAAATTTCCCTTATTTTGGGGCAAAATTGCAGAAATTTCACATATTTTGGGGCAAAATTGCAGAAATTTCACTTATTTCAGAGAAAAAAAGCAAAAATTTTTCTTATTTTGGAGCAAAAAGGCAGAAATTCCCATTATTTTGGGGCAAAAAGGCAGAAATTCACCTTATTTTGGGCTAAAATTGCAGAAATTTCACATATTTCAGGGCAAAAAGGCAGAAATTTCCCTTAATTTGGGGCAAAACTGAAGAAATTTCCCTTTTTTATGGCAAAAAGGTATGCATTTTCTTTATTTTCGGGCAAAAAGGCAGAAATTCCCCGTATTTTGGAGCAAAATTGCAGAAATTCCCCTAATTGTGGGGCAAAAAGGCAGAAATTCCACTTATTTAGAGGCAAAAAAGCAGAAATTCCCCTTAATTTAGTGCAAAATTGCAGAAATTTCTCTTATTTGGGGGCAAAAAAACAGAAATTCTTTTTATTTTGGGGCAAACTTCCAGAAATTTCCTTTATTATGGGGAAAAATTGCATTAATTTCTTTTATTTTAGGGCAAAATTGCAGAAATTTCACTTATTTCAGAGAAAAAAAGCAAAAATTTTTCTTATGTTGGGGCAAAAAGGCAGAAATTCCCATTATTTTGGGGCAAAAAGGCAGAAATTCACCTTATTTTGGGCTAAAATTGCAGAAATTTCTCATATTTCAGGGCAAAAAGGCCGAAATTTCCCTTAATTTGGGGCAAAAATGAAGAAATTTCCCTTTTTTATGGCAAAAAGGTATGCATTCCCCTTATTTTCGGGCAAAAAGGCAGAAATTCCTCGAATTTTGGAGCAAAATTGCAGAAATTCCCCTAATTGTGGGGCAAAAAGGCAGAAATTCTCCTTATTTTGGGGCAAAACTCAGAAATTCCACTTATTTTGGGGCAAAATTCCAGAAATTTCCCTTATTTTGGGGCAAAATTGCAGAAATTTCACATATTTTGGGGCAAAATTGCAGAAATTTCACTTATTTCAGAGAAAAAAAGCAAAAATTTTTCTTATTTTGGAGCAAAAAGGCAGAAATTCCCATTATTTTGGGGCAAAAAGGCAGAAATTCACCTTATTTTGGGCTAAAATTGCAGAAATTTCACATATTTCAGGGCAAAAAGGCAGAAATTTCCCTTAATTTGGGGCAAAACTGAAGAAATTTCCCTTTTTTATGGCAAAAAGGTATGCATTTTCTTTATTTTCGGGCAAAAAGGCAGAAATTCCCCGTATTTTGGAGCAAAATTGCAGAAATTCCCCTAATTGTGGGGCAAAAAGGCAGAAATTCCCCTTATTTTGGGGCAAAACTCAGAAATTCCACTTATTTTGGGGCAAAATTCCAGAAATTTCCCTTATTTTGGGGCAAAATTGCAGAAATTTCACATATTTTGGGGCAAAATTGCAGAAATTTCACATATTTCTGGGAAAAAAAGGCAGAAATTTTCCTTATTTTGGGGCAAAAAGGCAAAAATTCCTAATATTTTGTGGCAAAAATGCAGAAATTCCTAATATTTTGTTGCAAAAATGCAAAAATTTTTTTCATTTTGAGGTAAAAAGCCTGAAATTCCCCATATTTGGAGGCAAAAAGGCAGAAATTTCCCTTATTTTGGGGCAAATTTGCAGAAATTTTACTTATTTCAGTGTAAAAAGTCAGAAATTTTCCTTATTTTGGTGCAAAAAAGACAGAAATTCCCTTTGTTTTGGGGGAAAAAGACAGAAATTCCACTTATTTAGAGGCAAAAAGCAAAAGTTCCCCTTATTTTGGAGCAAAAATAAAGAAATTTCCCTTTTTTATGGCAAAAAGGTATGCATTCTTCTTATTTTCGGACAAAAAGGCAGAAATTCCCCATATTTTAGGACAAAAGGCAGAAATTCCTTTTATTTTGAAGCAAAATTGCAGAAATTTCTTTTATTATTGGGAAAAATTGCAGCAATTTCTCTTATTTTAGGGCAAAATTGCAGAAATTTCACTAATTGTGGGCAAAAAGGCAGAAATTCTCCTTATTTTGGGGCAAAACTCAGAAATTCCACTTATTTTGGGACAAAATTACAGAAATTTTTCTTATTTTGGGGCAAAATTGCAGAAATTTTACTTATTTTGGGGCAAAATTGCAGAAATTTCACTTATTTCAGGGAAAAAATGCAGAAATTGTCCTTATTTTGGGGCGAAAAGGCAGAAATTCCTAATATTTTGTGCCAAAATTCAGAAATTCCCCTTATTTTGAGGTAAAAAGGCTGAAATTACCCTTATTTGGGGGCAAAAAGGCAAAAATTTCCCTTATATTGGGGCAAAATTGCAGAAATTTCACTCATTTCAGTGTAATAAGTCAGAAATTTTCCTTATTTTGGGGCAAAAATGACAGAAATTCCCTTTGTTTTGGGGGAAAATGACAGAAATTCCACTTATTTAGAGGCAAAAAAGCAGAAATTCCCCTTAATTTAGGGCAAAATTGCAGAAATTTCTCTTATTTGGGGGCAAAACAACAGAAATTCTTCTTATTTTGGGGCAAACTTCCAGAAATTTCCTTTATTATGGGCAAAAATTGCATTAATTTCTTTTATTTTATGGCAAAATTGCAGAAATTTCACTTATTTCAGAGAAAAAAAGCAAAAATTTTTCTTATTTTGGGGCAAAAAGGCAGAAATTCCCATTATTTTGGGGCAAAAAGGCAGAAATTCACCTTATTTTGGGCTAAAATTGCAGAAATTTCTCATATTTCAGGGCAAAAAGGCAGAAATTTCCCTTAATTTGGGGCAAAAATGAAGAAATTTCCCGTTTTTATGGCAAAAAGTTATGCATTCTTCTTATTTTCGGGCAAAAAGGCAGAAATTCCTCGTATTTTGGAGCAAAATTGCAGAAATTCCCCTAATTGTGGGGCAAAAAGGCAGAAATTCTCCTTATTTTGGGGCAAAATTCAGAAATTCCACTTATTTTGAAGCAAAATTCCAGAAATTTCCCTTATTTTGGGGCAAAATTGCAGAAATTTCACTTATTTTGGGGCAAAATTTCAGAAATTTTACTTATTTCAGGTAAAAAAGCAGAAATTTTCCTTATTTTGGGGCAAAAAGGCAGAAATTTCTAATATTTTGTGGCAAAAATGCAGAAATTCCTAATATTTTGTTGCAAAAATGCAGAAATTTCCTTTATTTTGAGGTAAAAAGGCTGAAATTCCCCATATTTGGAAAAAAAAAGGCAGAAATTTCCCTTATTTTGGGGCAAATTTGCAGAAATTTCACTTATTTCAGGGTAAAAAGTCAGAAATTTTCTTATTTTGGTGCAAAAAAGACAGAAATTCCCTTTGTTTTGGGGGAAAAAGACAGAAATTCCACTTATTTAGAGGCAAAAAGGCAAAAGTTCCCCTTATTTTGGAGAAAAAATGAAGAAATTTCCCTTTTTTATGGCAAAAAGGTATGCATTCTTCTTATTTTCGGACAAAAAGGCAGAAATTCCCCATATCTTAGGACAAAAGGCAGAAATTCCTTTTATTTCAGAGCAAAATTGCAGAAATTTCCCTAATTGTGGGGCAAAAAACAGAAATTCCCCTTATTTTGACGCATAATTGCAGAAATTTCCCTTATTATGGGGAAAAATTGCAGAAATTTCTCTTATTTTAGGGCAAAATTAAAGAAATTTCACTAATTGTGGGCAAAAAGGCAGAAATTCTCCTTATTTTGGGGCAAAACTCAGAAATTCCACTTATTTTGGGGCAAAATTTTAGTAATTTTCCTTATTTTGGGGCAAAATTTCAGAAATTTTACTTATTTTGGGGCAAAATTGCAGAAATTTCACTTCTTTCAGGGAAAAAAGGCAGAAATTGTCTTTATTTTGGGGCAAAAATGCAGAAATTCCTAATATTTTGTGCCAAAATTCAGAAATTCTCCTTATTTTGAGGTAAAAAGGCTGAAATTCACCTTATTTGGGGGCAAAAAAGCAGAAATTTCCCTTATATTGGGGTAAAATTGCAGAAATTTCACTTATTTCAGGGTAATAAGTCAGAAATTTTTTTTATTTTGGGGCAAAAATGATAGAAATTCCCTTTGTTTTGGGGGAAAAAGACAGAAATTCCACTTATTTAGAGGCAAAAAAGCAGAAATTCCCCTTAATTTAGGGCAAAATTGCAGAAATTTCCCTTATTTAGGGGCAAAAAACCAGAAATTCCCCTTATTTTAAGGCAAAATTCCAGAAATTTTCTATATTATAAGGAAAAATTGCAGAAATTTCTTTTATTTAAGGGCAAAATTGCAGAAATTTCACTTATTTCAGAGAAAAAAAGCAAAAATTTTTCTTATTTTGGAGCAAAAAGGCAGAAATTCCCATTATTTTGGGGCAAAAAGGCAGAAATTCACCTTATTTTGGGCTAAAATTGCAGAAATTTCACATATTTCAGGGCAAAAATGCAGAAATTTCTCTTAATTTGGGGCAAAAATGAACAAATTTCCTTTTTTTATGGCAAAAAGGTATGTATTCCCCTTATTTTCAGGCAAAAAGGCAGAAATTCCCTGTATTTTGGAGCAAAATTGCAGAAATTCCCCTAATTGTGGAGCAAAAAGGCAGAAATTTTCCATATTTTGGGGCAAAATTGCAGAAACTTCACTTATTTCATGGAAAAACAGCAGAAAATTTTCTTATTTTGGTGCAAAAAGGCAGAAATTCTCCATATTTTGGTGCAAAATTCAGAAATTTCCCTTATTTTGAGGTAAAATGCTGAAATTCCTTTTATTTTTGGGCAAAAGGCAGAAATTTCCCTATTTTTGGGGCAAATTTGCAGAAATTTCACTTATTTCAGGGTAATAAGTCAGAAATTTTCCTTATTTTGGGGCAAAACAGACAGAAATTCTCTTTGTTTTGGGGAAAAAAAACAGAAATTCCACTTATTTAGAAGCAAAAAGGCAAAAGTTCCCCTTATTTTGGAGCAAAAATGAAGAAATTTCCCTTTTTTATGGCAAAAAGATATGCATTCTTATTTTCGGACAAAAAGGCAGAAATTCCCCATATTTTGGGGCAAAAGGCAGAAATTCCCCTTATTTTGGGGCAAAATTGCAGAAATTTCCCTGATTTTGGGGCAAAAAACAGAAATTCCCCTTATTTTGAAGCAAAATTGCAGAAATTTCCCTTATTATGGGGAAAAATTGAAGAAATTTCCCTTATTTTAGGGCAAAATTGCAGAAATTTCACTAATTGTGGGGCAAAAAGGCAGAAATTCTTTTTTTGGAAAAAAACTCAGAAATTCCGCTTATTTTGGGTCAAAATTCTAGAAATTTCTCTTATTTTGGGGCAAAATTGCAGAAATTTTACTTATTATAGGGCAAAATTGCAGAAATTTCACTCATTTTGGGGCAAAATTGCAGAAATTTTACTTATTTTGGGGCAAAATTGCAGAAATTTCACTTATTTCAGGGAAAAAAGGCAGAAATTGTCCTTATTTTGAAGCAAAAAGGCAGAAATTCCTAATATTTTGTGCCAAAATTCAGAAATTCCCCTTATTTTGAGGTAAAAAGGCTGAAATTACCCTTATTTGGGGGCAAAAAGGCAGAAATTTCCCTTATATTGGGGCAAAATTGCAGAAATTTCACTTATTTCAGTGTAATAAGTCAGAAATTTTCCTTATTTTGGGGCAAAAATAACAGAAATTCCCTTTGTTTTGGGGGAAAAAGACAGAAATTCCACTTATTTAGAGGCAAAAAAGCAGAAATTCCCCTTAATTTAGTGCAAAATTGCAGAAATTTCTCTTATTTGGGGGCAAAACAACAGAAATTCTTCTTATTTTGGGGCAAACTTCCAGAAATTTCCTTTATTATGGGCAAAAATTGCATTAATTTCTTTTATTTTAGGGCAAAATTGCAGAAATTTCACTTATTTCAGAGAAAAAAAGCAAAAATTTTTCTTATGTTGGGGCAAAAAGGCAGAAATTCCCATTATTTTGGGGCAAAAAGGCAGAAATTCACCTTATTTTGGGCTAAAATTGCAGAAATTTCTCATATTTCAGGGCAAAAAGGCAGAAATTTCCCTTAATTTGGGGCAAAAATGAAGAAATTTCCCTTATTTATGGCAAAAAGGTATGCATTCCCCTTATTTTCGGGCAAAAAGGCAGAAATTCCTCGTATTTTGGAGCAAAATTGCAGAAATTCCCCTAATTGTGGGGCAAAAAGGCAGAAATTTTCCTTATTTTGGGGCAAAACTCAGAAATTCCACTTATTTTGGGGCAAAATTCCAGAAATTTCCCTTATTTTGGGGCAAAATTGCAGAAATTTCACATATTTTGGGGCAAAATTGCAGAAATTTCACTTATTTCAGGGAAAAAAGGCAGAAATTTTCCTTATTTTGGGGCAAAAAGGCAGAAATTCCTAATATTTTGTGGGAAAAATGCAGAAATTTTTAATATTTTGTTGCAAAAATGCAGAAATTTCCCTTATTTTGAGGTAAAAAGGCTGAAATTCCCCATATTTGGAGGCAAAAAGGCAGAAATTTTCCTTATTTTGGGGCAAATTTTCAGAAATTTCACTTATTTCAGGGTAATAAGTCAGAAATTTTCCTTATTTTGGTGCAAAAAAGACAGAAATTCCATTTGTTTTAAAAGAAAAAGACAAAAATTCCACTAATTTAGAGGCAAAAAAGCAGACATTCCTTTTAATTTAGGGCAAAATTGCAGAAATTTCCCTTATTTGGGGGTAAAAAAAAGAAATTCCTTTTATTTTAAGGCAAAATTCCAGAAATTTTCTTTATTATGGGAAAAAATTGAAGAAATTTCTTTTATTTTAAGGCAAAATTGCAGAAATTTCACTTATTTCAGAGAAAAAAAGCAAAAATTTTTCTTATTTTGGGGCAAAAATGCAGAAATTCCCATTATTTTGGGGCAAAAAGGCAGAAATTCACCTTATTTTGGGCTAAAATTGCAGAAATTTCACATATTTCAAGGAAAAAGGCAGAAATTTCCCTTAATTTGGGGCAAAAATGATGAAATTTCCCTTTTTTATGGCAAAAAGTTATGCATTCTCCTTATTTTCGGGCAAAAAGGCAGAAATTCCTTGTATTTTGTAGCAAAATTGCAAAAATTCCCCTAATTGTGGGGCAAAAAGGCAGAAATTCTCCTTATTTTGGGGCAACATTCCAGAAATTTCACTTATTTCAAGGAAAAAAGGCAGAAATTTTCCTTATTTTGGTGCAAAAAAGCAGAAATTCTCCATATTTTGGTGCAAAAATCAGAAATTTCCCTTATTTTGAGGTAAAATGCTGAAATTCCCCTTATTTTTGGGAAAAAGGCAGAAATTTTCTTATTTTTGAGACAAATTTGCAGAAATTTCACTTATTTCAGGGTAATAAGTCACAAATTTTCTTTATTTTGGGGCAAAAAAGACAGAAATTCTCTTTGTTTTGGAAAAAAATAACAGAAATTCCACTTATTTAGAGGCAAAAAGGCAAAGTTCCCCTTATTTTAAAGCAAAAATGAAGAAATTTCCCTTTTTTATGGCAAAAAGGTATGCATTTTTCCTATTTTTGGACAAAAAGGCAGAAATTCCCCATATTTTAGGACAAAAGGCAGAAATTCCTTTTATTTTGGAGCAAAATTGCAGAAATTTCCCTAATTGTGGGGCAAAAAACAGAAATTCCCCTTATTTTGAAGCAAAATTGCAGAAATTTCCCTTATTATGGGGAAAAATTGCAGAAATTTCTCTTATTTTAGGGCAAAATTGCAGAAATTTCAATAATTGTGGGCCAAAAGGCAGAAATTCTCCTTATTTTGGGGCAAAACTCAGAAATTCCACTTATTTTGGGGCAAAATTCCAGAAATTTTCCTTATTTTGGGGCAAAATTTCAGAAATTTTACTTATTTTGGGGCAAAATTGCAGAAATTTCACTTATTTCAGAGAAAAAAGGCAGAAATTTTCTTTATTTTGGGGCAAAAAAGCAGAAATTCCTTATATTTTGTGCCAAAATTCAGAAATTCTCCTTATTTTGAGGTAAAAAGGCTGAAATTCCCCTTATTTGGGGGCAAAAAGGCAGAAATTTCTCTTATATTGAAGCAAAATTGCAGAAATTTCAATTATTTCAGGGAAAAAAAGCAGAAATTTTCCTTATTTTGGGGCAAATAGGCAGAAATTTCTAATATTTTGTGGCAAAAATGAAGAAATTCCTAATATTTTGTGGCAAAAATGAAGAAATTTCCCTTATTTTGAGGTAAAAAGGCTGAAATTCCCCATATTTGGGGGCAAAAAGGCAGAATTTTTCCTTATTTTGGGGCAAATTTGCAGAAAATTCACGTATTTCAGGGTAATAAGTTAGAAATTTTCTTTATTTTTGGGCAAAAATGACAGAAATTCCCTTTGTTTTGGGGGAAAAAGACAGAAATTCCACTTATTTAGAGGCAAAAAAGCAGAAAGTCCCCTTATTTTAGGGCAACATTGCAGACATTTCCCTTATTTGGGGGCAAAAAAACCGAAATTCTTCTTATTTTGGGGCAAAATTTCAGAAATTTCCTTTATTATGGGGAAAAATTGCAGAAATTTCTTTTATTTTAGGGCAAAATTGCAGAAATTTCACTTATTTCAGAGAAAAAAAGCAAAAATTTTTCTTATTATGGGGCAAAAAGGCAGAAATTCACTTTATTTTGGGCTAAAATTGCAGAAATTTCACATATTTCAGGGCAAAAGGGCAGAAATTTCCCTTAATTTGGGGCAAAAATGAAGAAATTTCCCATTTTTATGGCAAAAAGGTATGCATTCCCATTATTTTCAGGCAAAAAGCAGAAATTCCCAGTATTTTGGAGCAAAATTGCAGAAATTCCCCTAATTGTGGGGCAAAAAGGCAGAAATTCTTTTTATTTTGGGGCAAAACTCAGAAATTCCACTTATTTTGAAGCAAAATTCCAGAAATTTCCCTTATTTTGGGGCAAAATTGCAGAAATTTCACTTATTTTGGGGCAAAATTGCAGAAATTTCACTTATTTTGGGGCAAAATTTCAGAAATTTTACTTATTTCAGGTAATAAAAGCAGAAATTTTCCTTATTTTGGGGCAAAAAGGCAGAAATTTCTAATATTTTGTGGCAAAAATGCAGAAATTCCTAATATTTTGTTGCAAAAATGCAGAAATTAACCTTATTTTGAGGTAAAAAGGCTGAAATTCCCCATATTTGGAACCAAAAAGCAGAATTTTCCCTTATTTTGGGGCAAATTTTCAGAAATTTCACTTATTTCAGGGTAAAAAGTCAGAAATTTTTCTTATTTTGGTGCAAAAAAGACAGAAATTCCCTTTGTTTTGGGGGAAAAAGACAGAAATTCCATTTATTTAGAGGCAAAAAGGCAAAAGTTCCCCTTATTTTGGAGAAAAAATGAAGAAATTTCCCTTTTTTATGGCAAAAAGGTATGCATTCTTCTTATTTTCGGACAAAAAGGCAGAAATTCCCCATAACTTAGGACAAAAGGCAGAAATTCCTTTTATTTCGGAGCAAAATTGCAGAAATTTCCCTAATTGTGGGGCCAAAAACAGAAATTCCCCTTATTTTGAAGCATAATTGCAGAAATTTCCCTTATTATGGGGAAAAATTGCAGAAATTTCTCTTATTTTAGGGCAAAATTGAAGAAATTTCACTAATTGTGGGCAAAAAGGCAGAAATTCTCCTTATTTTGGGGCAAAACTCAGAAATTCCACTTATTTTGGGGCAAAATTTTAGTAATTTTCCTTATTTTGGGGCAAAATTTCAGAAATTTTACTTATTTTGGGGCAAAATTGCAGAAATTTCACTTATTTCAGGGAAAAAAGGCAGAAATTGTCCTAATTTGGGGCAAAAATGCAGAAATTCCTAATATTTTGTGCCAAAATTCAGAAATTCCTCTTATTTTGAGGTAAAAAGGCTGAAATTCACCTTATTTGGGGGCAAAAATGCAAATATTTCCCTTATATTGGGGCAAAATTGCAGAAATTTCACTTATTTCAGGGTAATAAGTCAGAAATTTTCCTTATTTTGGGGCAAAAATGATAGAAATTCCCTTTGTTTTGGGGGAAAAAGACAGAAATTCCACTTATTTAGAGGCAAAAAAGCAGAAATTCCCCTTAATTTAGGGCAAAATTGCAGAAATTTCCCTTATTTAGGGGCAAAAAACCAGAAATTCCCCTTATTTTAAGGCAAAATTCCAGAAATTTCCTATATTATAAGGAAAAATTGCAGAAATTTCTTTCATTTAAGGGCAAAATTGCAGAAATTTCACTTATTT
Organism: Micromys minutus; assembly: GCF_963924665.1. NCBI lineage: Eukaryota > Metazoa > Chordata > Mammalia > Rodentia > Muridae > Micromys > Micromys minutus. The sequence goes on from NW_027667467.1 coordinate 10,905,291, forward strand.
CAGAGAAAAAAAGCAAAAATTTTTCTTATTTTGGAGCAAAAAGGCAGAAATTCCCATTATTTTGGGGCAAAAAGGCAGAAATTCACCTTATTTTGGGCTAAAATTGCAGAAATTTCACATATTTCAGGGCAAAAAGGCAGAAATTTCTCTTAATTTGGGGCAAAAATGAAGAAATTTCCCTTTTTTATGGCAAAAAGTTATGCATTCCCCTTATTTTCAGGCAAAAAGGCAGAAATTCCCTGTATTTTGGAGCAAAATTGCATAAATTCCCCTAATTGTGGGGCAAAAAGGCAGAAATTTTCCATATTTTGGGGCAAAATTGCAGAAACTTCACTTATTTCAGGAAAAAACAGCAGAAATTTTTTTTATTTTGGTGCAAAAAGGCAGAAATTCTCCATATTTTGGTGCAAAATTCAGAAATTTCCCTTATTTTGAGGTAAAATGCTGAAATTCCTTTTATTTTTGGGCAAAAGGCAGAAATTTCCCTATTTTTGGGGCAAATTTGCAGAAATTTCACTTATTTCAGGGTAATAAGTCAGAAATTTTCCTTATTTTGGGGCAAAACAGACAGAAATTCTCTTTGTTTTGGGGGAAAAAAACAGAAATTCCACTTTTTTAGAAGCAAAAAGGCAAAAGTTCCCCTTATTTTGGAGCAAAAATGAAGAAATTTCCCTTTTTTATGGCAAAAAGATATACATTCTTATTTTCGGACAAAAAGGCAGAAATTCCCCATATTTTGGGGCAAAAGGCAGAAATTCCCCTTATTTTGGGGCAAAATTGCAGAAATTTCCCTGATTTTGGGGCAAAAAACAGAAATTCCCCTTATTTTGAAGCAAAATTGCAGAAATTTCCCTTATTATGGGGAAAAATTGCAGAAATTTGCCTTATTTTAGGGCAAAATTGCAGAAATTTCACTTATTTCAGAAAAAAAAGGCAAAAATTTTTCTTATTTGGGGCCAAAAAGGCAGTAATTCCCATTATTTTGGGGCAAAAAGGCAGAAATTCACCTTATTTTGGACTCAAATTGAAGAAATTTCACATATTTCAGGGCAAAAAGGCAGAAATTTCCATTAATTTAAGGCAAAAATGAAGAAATTTCCATTTTTTTATGGCAAAAGTTATGCATTCCCCTTATTTTCGGTCAAAAAGGCAGAAATTTTCTGTATTTTGGAGCAAAATTGCAGAAATTTCCCTAATTGTGGGGCAAAAAGGCAGAAATTCTCCTTATTTGGGGCAAAACTCAGAAATTCCACTTATTTTGGGGCAAAATTGCAGAAATTTCCCTTATTATGGGGAAAAATTGCAGAAATTTCCCTTATTTTAGGGCAAAATTGTAGAAATTTCACTAATTGTGGGGCAAAAAGGCACAAATCCTCCATATTTTGGGGCAAAACTCAGAAATTCCACTTATTTTGGGGCAAAATTCCAGAAATTTTCTTTATTTTGAAGAGAAATTGCAGAAATTTTACTTATTTTGGGACAAAATTGCAGAAATTTCACTTATTTCAGGGAAAAAAGGCAGAAATTTTCCTTATTTTGGGGCAAAAAGGCAGAAATTCCTAATGTTTTGTGCCAAAATTCAGAAATTCCTATTATTTTGAGGTAAAAAGGCTGAAATTCTTCTTATTTGGGGTCAAAAAGGCAGAAATTTCCCTTATATTGGGGCAAAATTGCAGAAATTTCACTTATTTCAGGGTAATAAGTCAGAAATTTTCCTTATTTTGGGGCAATAATGAAAGAAATTCCCTTTGTTTTGGGGGAATAAGACAGAAATTCCACTTATTTAGAGGCAAAATGCAGAAATCCCCCCTATTTTAGGGCAAAATTGCAGAAATTTCCCTTATTTAGGGAAAAAAAAACAGAAATTCTCCTTATTTTGTGGCAAAATTCCAGAAATTATCTTAATTATGGGGGAAAATTGCAGAAATTTCTTTTATTTTAGGGCAAAATTGCAGAAATTTCATTTATTTCAGAGAAAAAAAAGCAAAAATTTTTCTTATTTTGGGGCAAAAAGGCAGAAATTCACCTTATTTTGGGCTAAAATTGCAGAAATTTCACATATTTCAGGGCAAAAAGGCAGAAATTTCTCTTAATTTGGGGCAAAAATGAAGAAATTTCCCTTTTTTATGGCAAAAAGGTATGCATTCCCCTTATTTTCAGGCAAAAAGGCAGAAATTCCCCATATTTTGGAGCAAAATTGCAGAAATTCCCCTAACTGTGGGGCAAAAATGCAGAAATTTTCCTTATTTTTGGACAAAACTAAGAAATTCCACTTATTTTGGGGCAAAATTGCAGAAATTTCCCTTATTTTGAGGCAAAATTGCAGAAATTTCACTTATTTCAGGGAAAAAAAGGCAGAAATTTTCCTTATTTTGGGGCAAAAATGCAGAAATTCTTAATAATTTGTGGCAAAAATGCAGAAATTCCTAATATTTTGTTGCAAAAATGCAGAAATTTCCCTTATTTTGAGGTAAAAAGGCTGAAATTCCCCTTATATGGAGGCAAAAATGCAGAAATTTCCTTTATTTTGGTGCAAAATTGCAGAAATTTCACTTATTTTAGGGAAAAAAAGGCAGAAATTTTCCTTATTTTGGGGCAAAAAGGCAAAAATTCTCCATATTTTGGTGCAAAAATTAGAAATTTCCCTTATTTTGAGGTAAAATGCTGAAATTCCCCTTATTTTGGGGCAAAAGGCAGAAATTTCCCTATTTTGGGGGCAAATTTGCAGAAATTTCACTTATTTCAGTGTAATAAGTCAGAAATTTTCTTTATTTTGGGGCAAAAAAGACAGAAATTCTCTTTGTTTTGGGGGAAAAAAACAGAAATTCCACTTATTTAGAAGCAAAAATGCAAAAGTTCCCCTTATTTTGGAGCAAAAATGAAGAAATTTCCTTTTTTTATGGCAAAAAGGGATGCATTCTTCTTATTTTCGGACAAAAAGGCAGAAATTCCCCATATTTTGGGGCAAAAGGCAGAAATTCCCATTATTTTGGGGCAAAATTGCAGAAATTTCTCTAATTGTGGGGCAAAAAACAGAAATTCCCCTTATTTTGTGGCAAAATTCCAGAAATTTCCCTTATTATGGGGAAAAATTGCAGAAATTTCCCTTATTTTAGGCAAAATTGCAGAAATTTCACTTATTTCAGAGAAAAAAGGTAAAAATTTTTCTTATTTTGGGGCAAAAATGCAGAAATTCCCATTATTTTGGGGCAAAAAGGAAGAAAATCACCTTATTGGGCTAAAATTGCAGAAATTTCATATATTTCAGGGAAAAAAGCCAGAAATTTCCCTTAATTGGGGGCAAAAATGAAGAAATTTCCCTTTTTTATGGCAAAAAGTTATGCATTCCCCTTATTTTGGGCAAAAAGGCAGAAATTTCTTGTATTTTGGAGCAAAATTTCAGAAATTCCCCTAATTGTGGGGCAAAATTCCAGAAATTTTCCTTATTTTGGGGCAAAATTGCAGAAATTTCACTTATTTTGGGCCAAAATTGCAGAAATTTCACTTATTTCAGGGAAAAAAGGCAGAAATTTTCCTTATTTTGGGTCAAAATGGCAGAAATTCTCCATATTTTGGTGCAAAAATCAGAAATTTCCATTATTTTGAGGTAAAATGCTGAAATTCCCCTTATTTTGGGGCAAAAGGCAGAAATTACCCTTTTTTGGGGCAAATTTGCAGGAATTACACTTATTTCCGGGAAATAAGGCAGAAATTTTCCTTATTTTGGGGCAAAAAGGCAGAAATTCCTAATAGTTTGTGGCAAAAATGCAGAAATTCCTAATATTTTGTTGCAAAAATGCAGAAATTTCCTTTATTTTGAGATAAAAAGGCTGAAACTCTCCTTATTTGGGGGCAAAAAGGCAGAAATTTTTCATATTTTTGGGCAAATTTGCAGAAATTTCACTTATTTCAGGGTTATAAGTCAGAAATTTTTCTTATTTTGGGGCAAAAAAGACAGAAATTTCCTTTGTTTTGGGGAAAAAAGACAGAAATTCCACTTATTTAGAGGCAAAAAGGCAAAAGTTCCCCTTATTTTGGAGCAAAAAATGAAGAAATTTCTTTTTTTTATGGCAAAAAGGTATGCATTCTTCTTATTTTCAGACAAAAAGGCAGAAATTCCCCATATTTTGGGGCATAAGGCAGAAATTTCCCTTATTTTGGGAAAATTTGCAGAAATTTCCCCAATTGTGGGGCAAAAAACAGAAATTCCCCTTATTTTGGGCCAAAATTGCAGAAATTTCCCTTATTATGAGGAAAAATTGCAGAAATTTCCCTTATTGTACGGCAAAATTGCAGAAATTTCACTAATTGTGGCGCAAAAAGGCAGAAATTCTTTTTATTTTGGGGCAAAACTCAGAAATTCCACTTAATTTGAAGAAAAATTCCAGAAATTTCCCTTATTTTGGGGCAAAATTGCAGAAATTTTACTTATTTCAGGGAAAAAAGGCAGAAATTTTTCTTATTTTGGGGCAAAAGCAGAAATTCCTAATATTTTGTGGCAAAAATGCAGAAATTCCCCTTATTTTGCGGTAAAATGCTGAAATTTTCCTTATTTTGGGGCAAAAGGCAGAAATTTTCCTATTTTTGGGACAAATTTGCAGAAATTTCACTTATTTCATGATAATAAGTCAGAAATTTTTCTTATTTTGGGGCAAAAAAGACAGAAATTCTCTTTGTTTTGGGGAAAAAAAACAGAAATTCCTCTTATTTAGAGGCAAAAGGCAAAAGTTCCCCTTATTTTGGAGCAAAAATGAAGAAATTTCCCTTTTTTATGGCAAAATAGTATGCATTTTTTCTATTTTCAGACAAAAAAGCAGATATTCCCCATATTTTGGGGCAAAAGGCAGAAATTCTCCTTATTTTGGGGCAAAATTGCAGAAATTTCCCTAATTGTGGGGCAAAAAACAGAAATTCCCCTTATTTTGTGGCAAAATTGCAGAAATTTCCCTTATTATGGGGAAAAATTGCAGAAATTTTCCTTATTTTAGGGCAAAATTGCAGAAATTTCACTTATTTCAGGGAAAAAAGGCAGAAATTTTCCTTATTTTGGGGCAAAAAGGCAGAAATTTTCCATATTTTGGTGCAAAAATAGGAAATTTCCCTTATTTTGAGGTAAAATGCTGAAATTCCCCTTATTTTGGGGCAAAAGGCAGAAATTTCCCTTTTTTGGGGGCAAATTTGCAGAAATTTCACTTATTTCCAGGAAAAAAGGCAGAAATTTTCCTTATTTTGGGCCAAAATAGCAGGAATTCCTAATATTTTGTGGCAAAAATGCAGAAATTCCTAATATTTTGTTGCAAAAATGCAGAAATTTCCCTTATTTTGAGATAAAAAGGCTGAAATTCCCTTTATTTAGGGTAAAAAGGCAGAAATATTTCTTATTTTGGGGCAAATTTGCAGAAATTTCACTTATTTCAGGGTTATAAGTAAGAAATTTTCCTTATTTTGGGGCAAAAAAAACAGAAATTCCCTTTTTTTTTGAGGGAAAAAGACAGAAATTCCACTTATTTAGAGGCAAAAAGGCAAAAGATCCCCTTAATTTGGAGCAAAAATGAAGAAATTTCCCTTTTTTATGGCAAAAAGGTATGCATTTTTTTTATTTTTAGACAAAAAGGCAGAAATTCCCCATATTTTAGGGCAAAAGGCAGAAATTTCCCTTTTTTTGGACAAAATTGCAGAAATTTCCCTAATTGTGGGGCAAAAAACAGAAATTCCCCTTATTTTGGGGCAAAATTGCAGAAATTTTCCTTATTATGAGGAAAAATTGCAGAAATTTCCCTTATTTTACGGCAAAATTGCAGAAATTTCACTAATTGTTTCGCAAAAAGGCAGAAATTCTCCTTATTTTGGGGCAAAACTCAGAAATTCTACTTAATTTGGGGAAAAATTCCAGAAATTGCCCTTATTTTGGGGCAAAATTGCAGAAATTTTACTTAGTTCGGGGCAAAATTGCAGAAATTTCACTTATTTCAGGGAAAAAAGCAGAAATTTTCCTTATTTTGGGTCAAAAAGGCAGAAATTCCTAATATTTTGTGCCAAAATTCAGAAATTCCCCTTATTTTGAGGTAAAAAGGCTGAAATTCCCCTTATTTGGCTGCAAAAAGGCAGAAATTTTCCTTATATTGGGGCAAAATTGCAGATATTTCACTTATTTCAGAGAATAATGGCGAAAATTTTTCTTATTTTGGGGCAAAAAGGCAGAAATTCCCATTATTTTGGGGCAAAAAGGCAGAAATTCACCTTATTTTGGGCTAAAATTGCAGAAATTTCACATATTTCAGGGCAAAAATTAATTTCATTTAATTTGGGGCAAAAATGAAGAAATTTCCTTTTTTATGGCAAAAAGGTATGCATTCCCCTTATTTCGGGCAAAAAGGCAGAAATTCCTCGTATTTTGGAGCAAAATTGCAGAAATTCCCCTAATTGTGGGGCAAAAAGGCAGAAATTCTCTTTATTTTGGGGAAAAACTAAGAAATTCCACTTATTTTGGGGCAAAATTGCAGAAATTTCACTTATTTTAAGGCAAAATTGCAGAAATTTCACTTATTTCATGGAAAAAAGGCAGAAATTTTCCTTATTTTGGGGCAAAAAGGCAAAAATTCCTAATATTTTGTGGCAAAAATGCAGAAATTCCCCTTATTTTGAGGTAAAATGCTGAAATTCCCCTTATTTTGGGGCAAAAGGCAGAAATTTCCCTATTTTTGGGGCAAATTTGCAGAAATTTCACTTATATCCAGGAAAAAAGGCAGAAATTTTTCTTATTTTGGGGCAAAAAGACAGAAATTCTTTTTGTTTTGGGGGAAAAAAACAGAAATTCCACTTATTTAGAGGCAAAAAGGCAAAAGTTCCCCTTATTTTGGAGTAAAAATGAAGAAATTTCCCTTTTTTATGGCAAAAAGGTATGCATTTTTCTTATTTTCGGACAAAAATAAGAAATTCCCCATATTTTGGGGCAAAAGGCAGAAATTCCCATTATTTTGGGGCAAAATTGCAGAAATTTCCATAATTGTGGGGCAAAAAACAGAAATTCCCCTTATTTTGTGGAAAAATTCCAGAAATTTCCCTTATTATGGGGAAAAATGCAGAAATTTTCCTTATTTTAGGGCAAAATTGCAGAAATTTTACTTATTTTGGGGCAAAATTGCAGAAATTTCAATTATTTCAGGGAAAAAAGCAGAAATTTTTATTATTTTGGGGCAAAAAGGCAGAAATTCCTAATATTTTATGCCATAATTCAGAAATTCCCCTTTTTTTGAGGTAAAAAGGCTGAAATTCCCCTTATTTGGGGGCAAAAAGGCAGAAATTTCCCTTATATTGGGGAAAAATTGCAGAAATTTCACTTATTTCAGGGTAATAGGTCAGAAATTTTCCTTATTTTGGGGCAAAAATGACAGAAATTCCCTTTGTTTTAGGGGAAAAAGACAGAAATTCCACTCTTTTAGAGGCAAAAAAGCAGAAATTCTTCTTATTTTAGGGCAAAATTGCCGAAATTTCCCTTTTTTGGGAGCAGAAAAACAGAAATTCCCTTTATTTTGTGGCAAAATTCCAGAAATTTCCCTTATTATGGGGAAAAATTGCAGAAATTTCTCTTATTTTAGGGCAAAATTGCAGAAATTTCACTTATTTCAGAGAAAAAAGGCAAAAATTTTTCTTATTTTGGGGCAAAAAGGCAGAAATTCCCATTATTTTGGGGCAAAAAGGCAGAAATTCACCTTATTTTGGGCTAAAATTGCAGAAATTTCACATATTTCAGGGCAAAAAGTCAAAAATTTCCCTTAATTTGGGGCAAAAATGAAGAAATTTCCCTTTTTTATGGCACAAAGGTATGCATTCCCCTTATTTTGGGCAAAAAGGCAGAAATTCCCTGTATTTTGGAGCAAAATTGGAGAAATTCCCCTAATTGTGGGGCAAAATTCCAGAAATTTTCCTTATTTTGGGGCAAAATTGCAGAAATTTCACTTATTTTGGGGCAAAATTGAAGAAATTTCACTTATTTCAGGGAAAAAAGGCAGAAATTTTCCTTATTTTGGGGCAAAAAGGCAGAAATTTTCCATATTTTGGTGCAAAAATAGGAAATTTCCCTGATTTTGAGGTAAAATACTGAAATTCCTCTTATTTTGGGGCAAAAGGCAGAAATTTCCCTTTTTTGGGGGCAAATTTGCAGAAATTTCACTTATTTCCGGGAAAAAAGGCAGAAATTTTTTTTATTTTGGGCCAAAAAAGCAGAAATTCCTAATATTTTGTGGCAAAAATGCAGAAATTCCTAATATTTTGTTGCAAAAATGCAGAAATTTCCCTTATTTTGAGATAAAAAGGCTGAAATTCCCCTTATTTGGGGGCAAAAAGGCAGAATTTTTTTTATTTTGGGGCAAATTTGCAGAAATTTCACTTATTTCAGGGTTATAAGTCAGAAATTTTCCTTATTTTTGGGCAAAAAAGACAGAAATTTCCTTTGTTTTGGGGGAAAAGGACAGAAATTCCACTTATTTAGAGGCGAAAAGGCAAAAGTTCCCCTTATTTTGGAGCAAAAATGAAGAAATTTTCCTTTTTTATGGCAAAAAGGTATGCATTCTTCTTATTTTTAGACAAAAAGGCAGAAATTCCCCATATTTTGGGGCAAAAGGCAGAAATTTCCCTTATTATGAGGAAAAATTGCAGAAATTTCCCTTATTTTACGGCAAAATTGCAGAAATTTCACTAATTGTGGCGCAAAAAGGCAGAAATTCTCCTTATTTTGGGGCAAAACTCAGAAATTCCTCTTAATTTGGGGAAAAATTCCAGAAATTGCCCTTATTTTGGGGCAAAATTGCAGAAATTTTACTTATTTCGGGGCAAAATTGCAGAAATTTCACTTATTTCAGTGAAAAAAGCAGAAATTTTCCTTATTTTGGAGCAAAAAGGCAGAAATTCCTAATATTTTGTGCCAAAATTCAGAAATTCCGCTTATTTTGAGGAAAAAAGACTGAAATTCCCCTTATTTGGCTGCAAAAAGGCAGAAATTTTCCTCATATTGGGGCAAAATTGCAGAAATTTCACTTATTTCAGAGTAATAAGTCAGAAATTTTTTTTATTTTGGGGCAAAAATGACAGAAATTCCCTTTGTTTTGGGGGAAAAAGACAGAAATTCCACTTATTTAGAGGCAAAAAAGCAGAAATTCCCCTTATTTTAGTGCAAAATTGCAGAAATTTCCCTTATTTGGGGGCAAAAAAACAGAAATTCCCCTTATTTTGTGGCAAAATTCCAGAAATTTCCCTTATTATGGGGAAAAATTGCAGAAATTTCCCTTATGTTAGGGCAAAATTGCAGAAATTTCACTTATTTCGGAGAAAAAAGGCAAAAATTTTTCTTATTTTGGAGCAAATTTGCAGAAATTCCCATTATTTTGGGGCAAAAAAGCAGAAATTCACCTTATTTTGGGCTAAAATTGCAGAAACTTCACATATTTCAGGGCAAAAAGTCAGAAATTTCCCTTAATTTGGGGCAAAAATGAAGAAATTTCCCTTTTTTATGGCAAAAAGGTATGCATTCCCTTTATTTCGGGATAAAAGGCAGAAATTCCCCGTATTTTGGAGCAAAATTGCAGAAATTCCCCTAATTGTGGGGCAAAATTCCAGAAATTTTCTTTATTTTGGGGCAAAATTGCAGAAATTTCACTTATTTTGGGGCAAAATTGCAGAAATTTCACTTATTTCAGGGAAAAAATGCAGAAATTTTTCTTATTTTGGGGCAAAAAGGCAGAAATTCTCTATATTTTGGTGCAAAAATCAGAAATTTCCCTTATTTTGAGGTAAAATGCTGAAATTCCCCTTATTTTGGGGCAAAAGGCAGAAATTTCCCTTTTTTTGGGGCAAATTTGCAGAAATTTCACTTATTTCCGGGAAAAAAGGCAGAAATTTTCCTTCTTTTGTGGCGAAAAGGCAGAAATTCCTAATATTTTGTGGCAAAAATGCAGAAATTCCTAATATTTTGTTGCAAAAATGCAGAAATTTCTCTTATTTTGAGATAAAAAGGCTGAAATTCCACTTATTTAGGGGCAAAAAGGCAGAAATTTTTCTTATTTTAGGGCAAATTTGCAGAAATTTCACTTATTTCAGGGTTATAAGTCAGAAATTTTCCTTATTTTGGGGCAAAAAAGACAGAAATTCCCTTTGTTTTGGGGGAAAAAGACAGAAATTCCTCTTATTTAGAGGCAAAATGGCAAAAGTTCCCCTTATTTTGGAGCAAAAATGAAGAAATTTCCCTTTTTTATGGCAAAAAGGTATGCATTCTTTTTATTTTCAGACAAAAAGGCAGAAATTCCCCATATTTTGTGGCAAACGGCAGAAATTTCCCTTATTTTTGGGCAAAATTGCAGAAATTTCCCTAATTGTGGGGCAAAAAACAGAAATTCTTCTTATTTTGGGGCAAAATTGCAGAAATTTCCCTTATTACGAGGAAAAATTGCAGAAATTTCCCTTATTTTACGGCAAAATTGCAGAAATTTCACTTATTTCAGAGAAAAAAGGCAAAAATTTTTCTTATTTTGGGGCAAAAAGGCAGAAATTCCCATTATTTTGGGGCAAAAAGGCAGAAATTCACCTTATTTTGGGCTAAAATTGCAGAAATTTCACATATTTCAGGGCAAAAAGTCAAAAATTTCCCTTAATTTGGGGCAAAAAATGAAGAAATTTCCCTTTTTTTATGGCACAAAGGTATGCATTCCCCTTATTTTGGGCAAAAAGGCAGAAATTCCCCGTATTTTGGAGCAAAATTGCAGAAATTCCCCTAATTGTGGGGCAAAATTCCAGAAATTTTCCTTATTTTGGGACAAAATTGCAGAAATTTCATTTATATTGGGGCAAAATTGCAGAAATTTCACTTATTTCCGGGAAAAAAGGCAGAAATTTTTCTTATTTTGGGGCAAAAAGGCAGGAATTCCAAATATTTTGTGGCAAAAATGCAGAAATTCCTAATATTTTGTTGCAAAAATGCAGAAATTTCCCTTATTTTGAGATAAAAAGGCTGAAATTCCCTTTATTTAGGGGCAAAAAGGCAGAAATAATTCTTATTTTGGGGCAAATTTGCAGAAATTTCACTTATTTCAGGGTTATAAGTCAGAAGTGTTCCTTATTTTAGGGCAAAAAAGACAGAAATTGCCTTTGTTTTGGGGGAAAAGAACAGAAATTCCACTTATTTAGAGGCAAAAAGGCAAAAGTTCCCCTTATTTTGGAGCAAAAATGAAGAAATTTCCATTTTATGGCAAAAAGGTATGCATTCTTCTTATTTTCAGACAAAAAGGCAGAAATTCCCCATATTTTGGGGCACACGGCAGAAATTTCCCTTATTTTTGGGCAAAATTGCAGAAATTTCCCTAATTGTGGGGCAAAAAACAGAAATTCCCCTTATTTTGGGGCAAAATTGCAGAAATTTCCCTTATTATGAAGAAAAATTGCAGAAATTTCCCTTATTTTACGGCAAAATTGCAGAAATTTCACTAATTGTGGCGCAAAAAGGCAGAAATTCTCCTTATTTTGGGGCAAAACTCAGAAATTCCACTTATTTTGGGGCAAAATTCCAGAAATTTCCCTTATTTCGGGGCAAAATTGCAGAAATTTTACTTATTTTGGGGAAAAATTGCAGAAATTTCACTTATTTCAGGGAAAAAAGCAGAAATTTTCCTTTTTTGGGGGCAAAAAGGCAGAAATTCCTAATATTTTGTGCCAAAATTCAGAAATTCCCCTTATTTTGAGGTAAAAAGGCTGAAATTCCCCTTATTTGGGGGCAAAAAGACAGAAATTTCCCTTATATTGGGGAAAAAGTGCAGAAATTTCACTTATTTCAGGGTAATAAGTCAGAAATTTTCCTTATTTTGGGGCAAAAATGACAGAAATTCTCTTTGTTTTGGGGGAAAAAGACAGAAATTCCACTTATTTAGAGGCAAAAAGCAAAAATTCCCCTTATTTTAGGGCAAAATTGCAGAAATTTCCCTTATTAGGGGGCAAAAAAACAGAAATTCCCCTTATTTTGTGGCAAAATTCCAGAAATTTCCCTTATTATGGGGAAAAATTGCAGAAATTTCCCTTATTTTAGGGCAAAATTGCAGAAATTTCACTTATTTCAGAGAAAATAGGCAAAAATTTTTCTTATTTTGGGGCAAAAAGGCAGAAATTCCCATTATTTTGGGGCAAAAAGGCAGAAATTCACCTTATTTTGGGCTAAAATTGCAGAAATTTCACATATTTCAGGGCAAAAAGTCAGAAATTTCCCTTAATTTGGGGAAAAAATGAAGAAATTTCTTTTTTTTATGGCAAAAAGGTATGCATTCCCATTTATTTTGGGCAAAAAAGCAGAAATTCCCCGTATTTTGGAGCAAAATTGCAGAAATTCCCCTAATTGTGGGGCAAAATTCCAGAAATTTTCCATATTTTCGGGCAAAATTGCAGAAATTTCACTTATTTTGGGGCAAAATTGCAGAAATTTCACTTATTTCCGGGAAAATAGGCAGAAATTTTCCTTATTTTGGGGCAAAAGGCAGAAATTCTCCATATTTTGGTGCAAAAATCAGAAATTTCCCATATTTTGAGGTAAAATGCTGAAATTCCCCTTATTATGGGGCAAAAGGCAGAAATTTCCCTTTTTTGGGGCAAATTTGCAGAAATTTCACTTATTTCCGAGAAAAAAGGCAGAAATTTTTCTAATTTTGGGGCAAAAATAAAGAAATTCCTAGTATTTTGTGGCAAAAATGCAGAAATTCCTAATATTTTGTTGCAAAAATGCAGAAATTTCCCTTATTTTGAGATATAAAGGCTGAAATTCCACTTATTTGGGGGCAAAAAGGCAGAAATTTTTCTTATTTTGGGGCTAATTTGCAGAAATTTCACTTATTTCAGGGTTATAAGTCAGAAATTTTCCTTATTTTGGAACAAAAAAGACAGAAATTCCTTTGTTTTGGGGGAAAAAGACAGAAATTCCACTTATTTAGAGGCAAAAAGGCAAAAGTTCCCCTTATTTTGGAGCAAAAATGAAGAAATTTCCCTTTTTTATGGCAAAAAGGTATGCATTCTTCTTATTTTCAGACAAAAAAGCAGAAATTCCCCATATTTTGGGGCAAAAGGCAGAAATTTCCCTTATTTTAGGGCAAAATTGCAGAAATTTCACTTATTTCAGAGAAAAAAGGCAAAAATTTTTCTTATTTTGGGGCAAAAAAGGCAGAAATTCCCATTATTTTGGGACAAAAAGGCAGAAATTCACCTTATTTTGGGCTTAAATTGCAGAAATTTCACATATTTCAGGGCAAAAATTCAGAAATTTCCCCTAATTTGGGGCAAAAATGAAGAAATTTTCCTTTTTTATGGCAAAAATGTATGCATTCCCCTTATTTTTGGCAAAAAGGCAGAAATTCCCCGTATTTTGGAGCAAAATTGCAGAAATTCCCCTAATTGTGTGGCAAAATTCCAGAAATTTTCCTTATTTTGGGGCAAAATTGCAGAAATTTCACTTATTTTGGGGCAAAATTGCAGAAATTTCACTTATTTCAGGGAAAATAGGCAGAAATTTTCCTTATTTTGGGGCAAAAAGGCAGAAATTCTCCATATTTTGTTGCAAAAATTAAAAATTTCCCTTATTTTGAGGTAAAATGCTGAAATTCCTTTTATTTTGGGGCAAAAGGCAGAAATTTCCCTTTTTTGGGGCAAATTTGCAGAAATTTCACTTATTTCCGAAAAAAAAAGGCAGAAATTTTCCTTATTTTGGGGCAAAAAGGCAGAAATTCCTAATATTTTGTGGCAAAAATGCAGAAATTCCTAATATTTTGTTGCAAAAATGCAGAAATTTCCCTTATTTTGAAATAAAAAGGCTGAAATTGCCCTTATTTGGGGGCAAAAATGCAGAAATTTTTTTATTTTGCGGCAAATTTGCAGAAATTTCACTTATTTCAGGGTTATAAGTCAGAAATTTTCCTTATTTTTGGGGCAAAAAAGACTGAAATTCCCTTTGTTTTGGGGGAAAAAGACAGAAATTCCACTTATTTAGAGGCAAAAAGACAAAAGTTCCCCTTATTTTGGAGCAAAAATGAAGAAATTTCCCTTTTTTATGGCAAAAAGGTATGCATTCTTCTTATTTTTAGACAAAAAGGCAGAAATTCCCCATATTTTGGGGCAAAAGGCAGAAATTTCCCTTATTATGAGGAAAAATTGCAGAAATTTCCCTTATTTTACGGCAAACTTGCAGAAATTTCACTAATTGTGGCGCAAAAAGGCAGAAATTCTCCTTATTTTGGGGCAAAACTCAGAAATTCCACTTAATTTAAGGAAAAATTCCAGAAATTGCCCTTATTTTGGGGCAAAATTGCAGAAATTTTACTTATTTCGGGGCAAAATTGCAGAAATTTCACTTATTTCAGGGAAAAAAGCAGAAATTTTCCTTATTTTGGGGCAAAAAGGCAGAAATTCCTAATATTTTGTGCCAAAATTCAGAAATTCCCCCTATTTTGAGGAAAAAAGGCTGAAATTCCCCTTATTTGGCTGCAAAAAGGCAGAAATTTTCCTTATATTGGGGAAAAAGTGCAGAAATTTCACTTATTTCAGAGTAATTAGTCAGAAATTTTTTTTAATTTGGGACAAAAATGACAGAAATTCCCTTTGTTTTTGGGGAAAAAGACAGAAATTCCACTTATTTAGAGGCAAAAAAGCAGAAATTCCCCTTATTTTAGGGCAAAATTGCAGAAATTTCCCTTATTTGGGGGCAAAAAAACAGAAATTCCCTTTAGTTTGTGGCAAAATTCCAGAAATTTCCCTTATTATGGGGAAAAATTGCAGAAATTTCCCTTATTTTAGGGCAAAATTGCAGAAATTTCACTTATTTCGGAGAAAAAAGGCAAAAATTTTTCTTATTTTGGGGCAAATTTGCAGAAATTCCCATTATTTTGGGGCAAAAAAGCAGAAATTCACCTTATTTTGGGCTAAAATTGCAGAAACTTCACATATTTCAGGGCAAAAAGTCAGAAATTTCCCTTAATTTGGGGCAAAAATGAAGAAATTTCCCTTTTTTATGGCAAAAAGATATGCATTCCCTTTATTTCGGGATAAAAGGCAGAAATTCCCCGTATTTTGGAGCAAAATTGCAGAAATTCCCCTAATTGAGGGGCAAAATTCCAGAAATTTTCTTTATTTTGGGGCAAAATTGCAGAAATTTCACTTATTTTGGGGCAAAATTGCAGAAATTTCACTTATTTCAGGGTAAAAATGCAGAAATTTTTCTTATTTTGGGGCAAAAAGGCAGAAATTCTCTATATTTTGGTGCAAAAATCAGAAATTTCCCTTATTTTGAGGTAAAATGCTGAAATTCCCCTTATTTTGGGGCAAAAGGCAGAAATTTCCCTTTTTTTGGGGCAAATTTGCAGAAATTTCACTTATTTCCGGGAAAAAAGGCAGAAATTTTCCTTCTTTTGTGGCGAAAAGGCAGAAATTCCTAATATTTTGTGGCAAAAATGCAGAAATTCTTAATATTTTGTTGCAAAAATGCAGAAATTTCTCTTATTTTGAGATAAAAAGGCTGAAATTCCACTTATTTAGGGGCAAAAAGGCAGAAATTTTTCTTATTTTGGGGCAAATTTGCAGAAATTTCACTTATTTCAGGGTTATAAGTCAGAAATTTTCCTTATTTTGGGGCAAAAAAGACAGAAATTCTCTTTGTTTTGGGGGAAAAAGACAGAAATTCCTCTTATTTAGAGGCAAAATGGCAAAAGTTCCCCTTATTTTGGAGCAAAAATGAAGAAATTTCCCTTTTTTATGGCAAAAAGGTATGCATTCTTTTTATTTTCAGACAAAAAGGCAGAAATTCCCCATATTTTGTGGCAAACGGCAGAAATTTTCCTTATTTTTGGGCAAAATTGCAGAAATTTCCCTAATTGTGGGGCAAGAAACAGAAATTCTTCTTATTTTGGGGCAAAATTGCAGAAATTTCCATTATTACGAGGAAAAATTGCAGAAATTTCCCTTATTTTACGGCAAAATTGCAGAAATTTCACTAATTGTGGCGCAAAAAGGCAGAAATTCTCCTTATTTTGGGGCAAAACTCAGAAATTCCACTTATTTTGGAGCAAAATTTCAGAAATTTCCCTTATTTTGGGGCAAAATTGAAGAATTTTACTTATTTTGGGGCAAAATTGCAGAAATTTCACTTATTTCAGGAAAAAAATCAGAAATTTTCCTTATTTTGGGGCAAAAAGGCAGAAATTCCTAATATTTTGTGCCAAAATTCAGAAATTCCCCTTATTTTGAGGTAAAAAGGCTGAAATTCCCCTTATTTGGGGGCAAAAAGACAGAAATTTCCCTTATATTGGGGAAAAAGTGCAGAAATTTCACTTATTTCAGGGTAATAAGTCAGAAATTTTCCTTATTTTGGGGCAAAAATGACAGAAATTCCCTTTGTTTTGGGGGAAAAAGACAGAAATTCCACTTATTTAGAGGCAAAAAGCAAAAATTCCCTTTATTTTAGAGCAAAATTGCAGAAATTTCCCTTATTTGGGGGCAGAAAAACAGAAATTCCCCTTATTTTGTGGCAAAATTCCAGAAATTTCCCTTATTATGGGGAAAAATTGCAGAAATTTCCCTTATTTTAGGGCAAAATTGCAGAAATTTCACTTATTTCAGAGAAAAAAGGCAAAAATTTTTCTTATTTTGGGGCAAAAAGGCAGAAATTCCCATTATTTTGGGGCAAAAAGGCAGAAATTCACCTTATTTTGGGCTAAAATTGCAGAAATTTCACATATTTCAGGGCAAAAAGTCAGAAATTTCCCTTAATTTGGGGCAAAAATGAAGAAATTTCCCTTTTTTATGGCAAAAAGGTATGCATTCCCCTTATTTCGGGCAAAAAGGCAGAAATTCCCCGTATTTTGGAGCAAAATTGCAGAAATTCCCCTAATTGTGGGGCAAAAAGGCAGAAATTCTCTGTATTTTGGGGAAAAACTAAGAAATTCCACTTATTTTGGGGCAAAATTGCAGAAATTTCACTTTTTTCAGGGAAAAAAGCAGAAATTTTCCTTATTTTGTGGCAAAAAGGCAGAAATTCTCCATATTTAGGTGAAAATCAGAAATTTTTCTTATTTTGAGGTAAAATGCTGAAATTCCCCTTATTTTGGGGCAAAAGGCAGAAATTTCCCTTTTTTTGGGGCAAATTTGCAGAAATTTCACTTATTTCCGGGAAAAAAGGCAGAAATTTTCTTTATTTTGTGGCAAAAAGGCAGAAATTCCTAATATTTTGTGGCAAAAATGCAGAAATTCCTAATATTTTGTTGCAAAAATGCAGAAATTTTTCTTATTTTGTGATAAAAAGGTTGAAATTCCCCTTATTTGGGGGCAAAAATGCAGAAATTTTTCTTATTTTGGGGCAAATTTGCAGAAATTTCACTTATTTCAGGATTATAAGTCAGAAATTTTCCTTATTTTGGGGCAAAAAAGACAGAAATTCCCTTTGTTTTGGGGGAAAAAGACAGAAATTCCTCTTATTTAGAGGCAAGAAGGCAAAAGTTCCCCTTATTTTAGAGCAAAAATGAAGAAATTTCTCTTTTTATGGCAAAAAGGTATGCATTTTTCTTATTTTAAGACAAAAAGGCAGAAATTCCCCATATTTTGGGGCAAAAGGCAGAAATTTCCCTTATTTTTGGGCAAAATTGCAGAAATTTCCCTAATTGTGGGGCAAAAAAACAGAAATTCTCCTTATTTTGGGGCAAAATTGCAGAAATTTCCCTTATTATGAGAAAAAATTGCAGTAATTTCCCTTATTTTACGGCAAAATTGCAGAAATTTCACTAATTGTGGCGCAAAAAGGCAGAAATTTTCCTTATTTTGGGGCAAAACTCAGAAATTCCACTTATTTTGGAACAAAATTCCAGAAATTTCTCTTATTTTGGGGCAAAATTGCAGAAATTTCACTTATTTTGGGGCAAATTGCAGAAATTTCCCTTATTTTGGGGCAAAATTGCAGAAATTTCACTTATTTTGGGGCAAAATTGCAGAAATTTAACTTATCTCAGGGAAAAAAGGCAGAATTTTTTTTTATTTTGGGGCAAAAAGGCAGAAATTCCTAATATTTTGTGGTAAAAATGCAGAAATTCCCCTTATTTTTAGGTAAAATGGTGAAATTCCCCTTATTTTGGGGCAAAAGGCAGAAATTTCCTTATTTTTGGGGCAAATTTTCATAAATTTCACTTATTTCATTGTAATAAGTGAGAAATTTTCCTTATTTTGGGGCAAAAAAGACAGAAATTCTTTTTGTATTGGGGGAAAAAAACAGAAATTCCACTTATTTAGAGGCAAAAAGGCAAAAGTTCCCCTTATTTTGGAGCAAAAATGAAGAAATTTCCCTTTTTATGGCAAAAAGGTATGCATTTTTCTTATTTTCGGACAAAAAGGCAGAAATTCCTCATATTGTGGGGCAAAAGTCAGAAAGTCCCCTTATTTTGGGGCAAAATTGCAGAAATTTCCCTAATTGTGGGGCAAAAAACAGAAATTCCCCTTATTTTGGGGCAAAATTGCAGAAATTTTCCTTATTATGAGGAAAAATTGCAGAAATTTCCCTTATTTTACGGCAAAATTGCAGAAATTTCACTAATTGTTTCGCAAAAAGGCAGAAATTCTCCTTATTTTGGGGCAAAACTCAGAAATTCTACTTAATTTGGGGAAAAATTCCAGAAATTGCCCTTATTTTGGGGCAAAATTGCAGAAATTTTACTTAGTTCGGGGCAAAATTGCAGAAATTTCACTTATTTCAGGGAAAAAAGCAGAAATTTTCCTTATTTTGGGTCAAAAAGGCAGAAATTCCTAATATTTTGTGCCAAAATTCAGAAATTCCCCTTATTTTGAGGTAAAAAGGCTGAAATTCCCCTTATTTGGCTGCAAAAAGGCAGAAATTTTCCTTATATTGGGGCAAAATTGCAGATATTTCACTTATTTCAGAGAAAAATGGCGAAAATTTTTCTTATTTTGGGGCAAAAAGGCAGAAATTCCCATTATTTTGGGGCAAAAAGGCAGAAATTCACCTTATTTTGGGCTAAAATTGCAGAAATTTCACATATTTCAGGGCAAAAATTAATTTCATTTAATTTGGGCCAAAAATGAAGAAATTTCCTTTTTTATGGCAAAAAGGTATGCATTCCCCTTATTTCGGGCAAAAAGGCAGAAATTCCTCGTATTTTGGAGCAAAATTGCAGAAATTCCCCTAATTGTGGGGCAAAAAGGCAGAAATTCTCTTTATTTTGGGGAAAAACTAAGAAATTCCACTTATTTTGGGGCAAAATTGCAGAAATTTCACTTATTTTAAGGCAAAATTGCAGAAATTTCACTTATTTCATGGAAAAAAGGCAGAAATTTTCCTTATTTTGGGGCAAAAAGGCAAAAATTCCTAATATTTTGTGGCAAAAATGCAGAAATTCCCCTTATTTTGAGGTAAAATGCTGAAATTCCCCTTATTTTGGGGCAAAAGGCAGAAATTTCCCTATTTTTGGGGCAAATTTGCAGAAATTTCACTTATATCCAGGAAAAAAGGCAGAAATTTTTCTTATTTTGGGGCAAAAAGACAGAAATTCTTTTTGTTTTGGGGGAAAAAAACAGAAATTCCACTTATTTAGAGGCAAAAAGGCAAAAGTTCCCCTTATTTTGGAGTAAAAATGAAGAAATTTCCCTTTTTTATGGCAAAAAGGTATGCATTTTTCTTATTTTCGGACAAAAATAAGAAATTCCCCATATTTTGGGGCAAAAGGCAGAAATTCCCATTATTTTGGGGCAAAATTGCAGAAATTTCCATAATTGTGGGGCAAAAAACAGAAATTCCCCTTATTTTGTGGAAAAATTCCAGAAATTTCCCTTATTATGGGGAAAAATGCAGAAATTTTCCTTATTTTAGGGCAAAATTGCAGAAATTTTACTTATTTTGGGGCAAAATTGCAGAAATTTCAATTATTTCAGGGAAAAAAGCAGAAATTTTTATTATTTTGGGGCAAAAAGGCAGAAATTCCTAATATTTTATGCCATAATTCAGAAATTCCCCTTATTTTGAGGTAAAAAGGCTGAAATTCCCCTTATTTGGGGGCAAAAAGGCAGAAATTTCCCTTATATTGGGGAAAAATTGCAGAAATTTCACTTATTTCAGGGTAATAGGTCAGAAATTTTCCTTATTTTGGGGCAAAAATGACAGAAATTCCCTTTGTTTTAGGGGAAAAAGACAGAAATTCCACTCTTTTAGAGGCAAAAAAGCAGAAATTCTTCTTATTTTAGGGCAAAATTGCCGAAATTTCCCTTTTTTGGGAGCAGAAAAACAGAAATTCCCTTTATTTTGTGGCAAAATTCCAGAAATTTCCCTTATTATTGGGAAAAATTGCAGAAATTTCTCTTATTTTAGGGCAAAATTGCAGAAATTTCACTTATTTCAGAGAAAAAAGGCAAAAATTTTTCTTATTTTGGGGCAAAAAGGCAGAAATTCCCATTATTTTGGGGCAAATAGGCAGAAATTCACCTTATTTTTGGCTAAAATTGCAGAAATTTCACATATTTCAGGGCAAAAAGTCAAAAATTTCCCTTAATTTGGGGCAAAAATGAAGAAATTTCCCTTTTTTATGGCACAAAGGTATGCATTCCCCTTATTTTGGGCAAAAAGGCAGAAATTCCCTGTATTTTGGAGCAAAATTGGAGAAATTCCCCTAATTGTGGGGCAAAATTCCAGAAATTTTCCTTATTTTGGGGCAAAATTGCAGAAATTTCACTTATTTTGGGGCAAAATTGAAGAAATTTCACTTATTTCAGGGAAAAAAGGCAGAAATTTTCCTTATTTTGGGGCAAAAAGGCAGAAATTTTCCATATTTTGGTGCAAAAATAGGAAATTTCCCTGATTTTGAGGTAAAATACTGAAATTCCTCTTATTTTGGTGCAAAAGGCAGAAATTTCCCTTTTTTGGGGGCAAATTTGCAGAAATTTCATTTATTTCCGGGAAAAAAGGCAGAAATTTTTTTTTATTTTGGGCCAAAAAAGCAGAAATTCCTAATATTTTGTGGCAAAAATGCAGAAATTCCTAATATTTTGTTGCAAAAATGCAGAAATTTCCCTTATTTTGAGATAAAAAGGCTGAAATTCCCCTTATTTGGGGGCAAAAAGGCAGAAATTTTTTTTATTTTGGGGCAAATTTGCAGAAATTTCACTTATTTCAGGGTTATAAGTCAGAAATTTTCCTTATTTTTGGGCAAAAAAGACAGAAATTTCCTTTGTTTTGGGGGAAAAGGACAGAAATTCCACTTATTTAGAGGCGAAAAGGCAAAAGTTCCCCTTATTTTGGAGCAAAAATGAAGAAATTTTCCTTTTTTATGGCAAAAAGGTATGCATTCTTCTTATTTTTAGACAAAAAGGCAGAAATTCCCCATATTTTGGGGCAAAAGGCAGAAATTTCCCTTATTATGAGGAAAAATTGCAGAAATTTCCCTTATTTTACGGCAAAATTGCAGAAATTTCACTAATTGTGGCGCAAAAAGGCAGAAATTCTCCTTATTTTGGGGCAAAACTCAGAAATTCCTCTTAATTTGGGGAAAAATTCCAGAAATTGCCCTTATTTTGGGGCAAAATTGCAGAAATTTTACTTATTTCGGGGCAAAATTGCAGAAATTTCACTTATTTCAGTGAAAAAAGCAGAAATTTTCCTTATTTTGGAGCAAAAAGGCAGAAATTCCTAATATTTTGTGCCAAAATTCAGAAATTCCGCTTATTTTGAGGAAAAAAGACTGAAATTCCCCTTATTTGGCTGCAAAAAGGCAGAAATTTTCCTCATATTGGGGCAAAATTGCAGAAATTTCACTTATTTCAGAGTAATAAGTCAGAAATTTTTTTTATTTTGGGGCAAAAATGACAGAAATTCCCTTTGTTTTGGGGGAAAAAGACAGAAATTCCACTTATTTAGAGGCAAAAAAGCAGAAATTCCCCTTATTTTAGGGCAAAATTGCAGAAATTTCCCTTATTTGGGGGCAAAAAAACAGAAATTCCCCTTAGTTTGTGGCAAAATTCCAGAAATTTCCCTTATTATGGGGAAAAATTGCAGAAATTTCCCTTATTTTATGGCAAAATTGCAGAAATTTCACTTATTTCGGAGAAAAAAGGCAAAAATTTTTCTTATTTTGGAGCAAATTTGCAGAAATTCCCATTATTTTGGGGCAAAAAAGCAGAAATTCACCTTATTTTGGGCTAAAATTGCAGAAACTTCACATATTTCAGGGCAAAAAGTCAGAAATTTCCCTTAATTTGGGGCAAAAATGAAGAAATTTCCCTTTTTTATGGCAAAAAGGTATGCATTCCCTTTATTTCGGGATAAAAGGCAGAAATTCCCCGTATTTTGGAGCAAAATTGCAGAAATTCCCCTAATTGTGGGGCAAAATTCCAGAAATTTTCTTTATTTTGGGGCAAAATTGCAGAAATTTCACTTATTTTGGGGCAAAATTGCAGAAATTTCACTTATTTCAGGGAAAAAATGCAGAAATTTTTCTTATTTTGGGGCAAAAAGGCAGAAATTCTCTATATTTTGGTGCAAAAATCAGAAATTTCCCTTATTTTGAGGTAAAATGCTGAAATTCCCCTTATTTTGGGGCAAAAGGCAGAAATTTCCCTTTTTTTGGGGCAAATTTGCAGAAATTTCACTTATTTCCGGGAAAAAAGGCAGAAATTTTCCTTCTTTTGTGGCGAAAAGGCAGAAATTCCTAATATTTTGTGGCAAAAATGCAGAAATTCCTAATATTTTGTTGCAAAAATGCAGAAATTTCTCTTATTTTGAGATAAAAAGGCTGAAATTCCACTTATTTAGGGGCAAAAAGGCAGAAATTTTTCTTATTTTAGGGCAAATTTGCAGAAATTTCACTTATTTCAGGGTTATAAGTCAGAAATTTTCCTTATTTTGGGGCAAAAAAGACAGAAATTCCCTTTGTTTTGGGGGAAAAAGACAGAAATTCCTCTTATTTAGAGGCAAAATGGCAAAAGTTCCCCTTATTTTGGAGCAAAAATGAAGAAATTTCCCTTTTTTATGGCAAAAAGGTATGCATTCTTTTTATTTTCAGACAAAAAGGCAGAAATTCCCCATATTTTGTGGCAAACGGCAGAAATTTCCCTTATTTTTGGGCAAAATTGCAGAAATTTCCCTAATTGTGGGGCAAAAAACAGAAATTCTTCTTATTTTGGGGCAAAATTGCAGAAATTTCCCTTATTACGAGGAAAAATTGCAGAAATTTCCCTTATTTTATGGCAAAATTGCAGAAATTTCACTTATTTCAGAGAAAAAAGGCAAAAATTTTTTTTATTTTGGGGCAAAAATGACAGAAATTCCCTTTTTTGGGGGAAAAAGACAGAAATTCTACTTATTTAGAGGCAAAAAAGCAGAAATTCCCCTTATTTTAGGGCAAAATTGCAGAAATTTCCCTTATTATAGGGAAAAATTGCAGAAATTTCTTTTTTTTAGGGCAAAATTGCAGAAATTTCACTTATTTCAGAGAAAAAAAGCAAAAATTTTTTTTATTTTGGGGCAAAAAGGCAGAAATTCCCCGTATTTTGGAGCAAAATTGCAGAAATTCCCCTAATTGTGGGGCAAAAAGGCAGAAATTCTCCTTATTTTGGGGCAAAACTCAAAAATTCCACTTATTTTGGGGCAAAATTCCAGAAATTTTCTTTATTTTGTGGCAAAATTGCAGAAATTTCACTTATTTTGGGGCAAAATTGCAGAAATTTCACTTATTTCAGAGAAAAAAGGCAGAAATTTTCCTTATTTTGTGGCAAAAAGGCAGAAATACTCCATATTTTGGTGCAAAAACGAGAAATTTCCCTTATTTTGAGGTAAAAAGCTGAAATTCCCCTTATTTTGGGGCAAAATGCAGAAATTTCCCTTTTTTGGGGGCAAATTTTCAGAAATTTCACTTATTTCAAGGAAAAAACAGAAATTTTCCTTATTTTGGGGCAAAAAGGCAGAAATTCCTAATATTTTGTGCCAAAATTCAGAAATTCCCCTTATTTTGAGGTAAAAAACCTGAAATTCCCTTTATTTGTAGCAAAAAGGCAGAAATTTCCCTTATATTGGGGCAAAATTGCAGAAATTTCACTTATTTCAGGGTAATAAGTCAGAAATTTTTTTTATTTTGGGGCAAAAATGACAGAAATTCCCTTTGTTTTGGGGGAAAAAACAGAAATTCCACTTATTTAGAGGCAAAAAAGCATAAATTTCTTTTATTTTAGGGCAAAATTGCAAATATTTCCCTTATTTGAGGGCAAAAAACAGAAATTCCCTTTATTTTGGGGCAAAATTCCAGAAATTTCACTTATTTCAGAGAAAAAAAGCAAAAATTTTTCTTATTTTGGGGCAAAAAGGCAGAAATTCCCATTATTTTGGAGCAAAAAGGCAAATATTCACCTTATTTTAGGGCAAAACTCAGAAATTCCACATATTTTGGGGCAAAATTGCAGAAATTTCACTTATTTTGGGTCAAAATTGTAGAAATTTCACTTATTTCAGGGAAAAAAGGCATAAATTTTCCATATTTTGGGGCAAAAAGGCAGAAATTCCTAATATTTTGTGGCAAAAATGCAGAAATTTTTAATATTTTGTTGCAAAAATGCAGAAATTTCCCTTATTTTGAGGTAAAAAGCTGAAATTCCCATTATCTGGGGGTAAAAAGGCAGAAATTTCCCTTATTTTGGGACAAATTTGCAGAAATTTCACTTATTTCAGGGTAATAAGTCAGAAATTTTCCTTATTTTGGGGCAAAAAAGACAGAAATTCCCTTTGTTTGGGGGGAAAAAGAGAGAAATTCCACTTATTTAGAGGCAAAAAGGCAAAAGTTCCCCTTATTTTGGAGCAAAAATGAAGAAATTTCCCTTTTTATGGCAAAAAGGTATGCATTTTTCTTATTTTCGGACAAAAAGGCAGAAATTCCCCATATTTTATGGCAAAAGGCAGAAATTCCCCTTATTTTGGGGCAAAATTGCTGAAATTTCCCTTATTATGAGGAAAAATTGCAGAAATTTCCCTTATTTTACGGCAAAATTGCAGAAATTTCACTAATTATGGCGCAAAAAAGCAGAAATTCTCTTTATTTTGGGGCAAAACTCAGAAATTCCACTTATTTTGGGGCAAAATTCCAGAAATTTCCATTATTTTGGGCAAAATTGCAGAAATTTTACTTATTTTGGGGCAAAATTGAGGAAATTTCATTTGTTTCAGGGAAAAAAGCAGAAATTTTCCTTATTTTGGGGCAAAAAGGCTGAAATTCCTAATATTTTGTGCCAAAATTCGGAAATTGCTCTTATTTTGAGGTAAAAAGGCTGAAATTCCTTTTATTTGGGGGCAAATACACAGAAATTTCCCTTATATTGGGAAAAAATTGCAGAAATTTCACTTATTTCAGGGTAATAAGTCAGAAATTTTCCTTATTTTGGGGCAAAACTGACAGAATTTCCCTTTTTTGGGGAAAAAGACAGAAATTCTACTTATTTAGAGGCAAAAAAGCAGAAATTCCCTTTATTTTAGGGCAAAATTGCAGAAATTTCCCTTATTATAGGGAAAAATTGCAGAAATTTCCCTTTTTTTAGGGCAAAATTGCAGAAATTTCACTTATTTCAGAGAAAAAAAGCAAAAATTTTTTTATTTTGGGGCAAAAAGGCAGTAATTCCCCATATTTTGGAGCAAAATTGCAGAAATTCCCCTAATTGTGGGGCAAAAAGGCAGAAATTCTCTTTATTTTGGGACAAAACTCAAAAATTCCACTTATTTTGGGGCAAAATTCCAGAAATTTTCCTTATTTTGTGGCAAAATTGCAGAAATTTCACTTATTTTGGGGCAAAATTGCAGAAATTTCACTTATTTCAGAAAAAAAAGGCAGAAATTTTCCTTATTTTGTGGCAAAAAGGCAGAAATACTCCATATTTTGGTGCAAAAACCAGAAATTTCCCTTATTTTGAGGTAAAAAGCTGAAATTCCCCTTATTTTGGGGCAAAATGCAGAAATTTCCCTTTTTTGGGGTAAATTTTCAGAAATTTCACTTATTTCAAGGAAAAAACAGAAATTTTCCTTATTTTGGGGCAAAAAGGCAGAAATTCCTAATATTTTCTGCCAAAATTCAGAAATTCCCCTTATTTTGAGGTAAAAAGGCTGAAATTCCCCTTATTTGGAAGCAAAAAGGCAGAAATTTCCCTTATATTGGGGCAAAATTGCAGAAATTTCACCTATTTCAGGATAATAAGTCAGAAATTTTTCTTATTTTGGTGCGAAAATGACAGAAATTCTTTTTGTTTTGGGGGAAAAAGATAGAAATTCCACTTATTTAGAGGCAAAAAAGCAGAAATTCCCCTTATTTTAGGGCAAAATTGCAAAAATTTCCCTTATTTGGGGGCAAAATAACAGAAATTCCTCTTATTTTGTGTCAAAATTCCAGAAATTTCCCTTATTATGGGGAAAAATTGCAGAAATTTCTCTTATTTTAGGGCAAAATTGCAGAAATTTCACTTATTTCAGAGAAAAAAGGCAAAAATTTTTCTTATTTTGGGGCAAAAATGCAGAAATTCCCATTATTTTGGGGCAAAAAGGCAGAAATTCACCTTATTTTGGGCTAAAATTGCAGAAATTTCCCATATTTCAGGGCAAAAAGTCAGAAATTTCCCTTAATTTGGGGAAAAAATGAAGAAATTTCCCTTTTTTATGGCAAAAAGGTATGCATTCCCCTTATTTCGGGCAAAAAGGCAGAAATTCCCCGTATTTTGGAGCAAAATTGCAGAAATTCCCCTAATTGTGGAGCAAAATTCCAGAAATTTTCGTTATTTTGGGGCAAAATTGCAGAAATTTCACTTATTTTGGGGCAAATTGCAGAAATTTCCCTTATTTTGGGGCAAAATTGCAGAAATTTCACTTATTTTGGGGCAAAAATTGCAGAAATTTCACTTATTTCAGGGAAAAAAGGCAGAAATTTTTTTTATTTTGGGGCAAAAAGGCAAAAATTCCTAATATTTTGTGGCAAAAATGCAGAAATACCCCTTATTTTTAGGTAAAATGCTGAAATTCCCCTTATTTTGGGGCAAAAGGCAGAAATTTCCTTATTTTTGGGGCAAATTTTCAGAAATTTCACTTATTTCATGGTAATAAGCGAGAAATTTTCCTTATTTTGGGGCAAAAAAGACAGAAATTCTTTTTGTATTGGGGAAAAAAAACAGAAATTCCACTTATTTAGAGGCAAAAAGGCAAAAGTTCCCCTTATTTTGGAGCAAAAATGAAGAAATTTCCCTTTTTATGGCAAAAAGGTATGCATTTTTCTTATTTTCGGACAAAAAGGCAGAAATTCCTCATATTTTGGGGCAAAAGTCAGAAAGTCCCCTTATTTTGGGGCAAAATTGCAGAAATTTCCCTAAGTGTGGGGGAAAAAACTGAAATTCCCCTTATTTTGGGGCAAAATTGCAGAAATTTCCCTTATTATGAGGAAAAATTGCAGAAATTTCCCATATTTTACGGCAAAATTGCAGAAATTTCACTAATTGTGGCGCAAAAAGGCAGAAATTCTCCTTATTTTGGCGCAAAACTCAGAAATTCCACTTATTTTGGGGCAAAATTCCAGAAATTTTCCTTATTTTGGGCAAAATTGCAGAAATTTTCCTTATTTTGGTGCAAAAAGGCAGAAATTCCTAATATTTTGTGCCAAAATTCGGAAATTCCTCTTATTTTGAGGTAAAAAGGCTGAAATTCCCCTTATTTGGGGGCAAATACGCAGAAATTTCCCTTATATTGGGAAAAAATTGCAGAAATTTCACTTATTTCAGAGTAATAAGTCAAAAATTTTCCTTATTTTGGGGCAAAAATGACAGAAATTCCCTTTTTTGGGGGAAAAAGAGAGAAATTCTACTTATTTAGAGGCAAAAAAGCAGAAATTCCCCTTATTTTAGGGCAAAATTGCAGAAATTTCCCTTATTATAGGGAACAATTGCAGAAATTTCCCTTTTTTAGGGCAAAATTGCAGAAATTTCACTTATTTCAGAGAAAAAAAGCAAATTTTTTTTTTATTTTGGGGCAAAAAGGCAGAAATTCCCCGTATTTTGGAGCAAAATTGCAGAAATTCCCCTAATTGTGGGGCAAAAAGGCAGAAATTCTCCTTATTTTGGGGCAAAACTCAAAAATTCCACTTATTTTGGGGCAAAATTCCAGAAATTTTCTTTATTTTGTGGCAAAATTGCAGAAATTTCACTTATTTTGGAGCAAAATTGCAGAAATTTCACTTATTTCCGGGAAAAAAGGCAGAAATTTTCGTTATTTTGTGGCAAAAAGGCAGAAATACTCCATATTTTGGTGCAAAAACCAGAAATTTCCCTTATTTTGAGGTAAAAAGCTGAAATTCCCCTTATTTTGGGGCAAAATGCAGAAATTTCCTTTTTTTGGGGCAAATTTTCAGAAATTTCACTTATTTCAAGGAAAAAACAGAAATTTTCCTTATTTTGGGGCAAAAAGGCAGAAATTCCTAATATTTTGTGCCAAAATTCAGAAATTCCCCTTATTTTGAGGTAAAAAGGCTGAAATTCCCCTTATTTGGAGCAAAAAAACAGAAATTTCCCTTATATTGGGGCAAAATTGCAGAAATTTCACTTATTTCAGGGTAATAAGTCAGAAATTTTTTTTATTTTGGGGCAAAAATGACAGAAATTCCCTTTGTTTTGCGGGAAAAAACAGAAATTCCACTTATTTAGAGGCAAAAAACAGAAATTCCCCTTATTTTAGGGCAAAATTGCAGATATTTCCCTTATTTGGGGGCAAAAAACAGAAATTCCCCTTATTTTGGGGCAAAATTCCAGAAATTTCTCTTATTGTGGGAAAAAATTGCAGAAATTTCCTTTATTTTAGGGCAAAATTGCAGAAATTTCACTTATTTCAGAGAAAAAAAGCAAAAATTTTTTCTTATTTTGGGGCAAAAAGGCAGAAATTCCCATTATTTTGGAGCAAAAAGGCAGAAATTCATCTTATTTTAGGGCAAAACTCAGAAATTCCACTTATTTTGGGGCAAAATTGCAGAAATTTTACTTATTTTGGGGCAAAATTGCAGAAATTTCACTTATTTCAGGGAAAAAAAGGCATAAATTTTCCATATTTTGGGGCAAAAATGCAGAAATTCCTAATATTTTGTGGCAAAAATGCAGAAATTTTTAATATTTTGTTGGAAAAATGCAGAAATTTCCCTTATTTTGAGGTAAAAAGCTGAAATTCCCATTATTTGGGGGCCAAAAGGCAGAAATTTCCCTTATTTTGGGGCAAATTTGCAGAAATTTCACTTATTTCTGGGTAATAAGTCAGAAATTTTCCTTATTTTGGGGAAAAAAGACAGAAATTCCCTTTGTTTTGGGGGAAAAAGAGAGAAATTCCACTTATTTAGAGGCAAAAGGCAAAAGGTCACCTTATTTTGGAGCAAAAATGAAGAAATTTCCCTTTTTTATGGCAAAAAGGTATGCATTCTTCTTATTTTCGGACAAAAAGGCAGAAATTCCCCATAATTTGGGGCAAAAGGCAGAAATTTCCCTTATTTTGGGGCAAAAAGGCAGAAATTCACCTTATTTTGGGCTAAAATTGCAGAAATTTCATATATTTCAGGGCAAAAAGGAAAACTTTTACCTTAATTTGGGGCACAAATGAGGAAATTTCCCTTTTTTATGGCAAAAAGGTATGCATTTTCCTTATTTTCGGGCAAAGAGGCAGAAATTCCCTGTATTTTGGAGCAAATTTGCAGAAATTCCCCTAATTGTGGGGCAAAAAGGAAGAAATTCTCCTTATTTTGGGGCAAAACTCAGAAATTCCACTTATTTTGGGGCAAAATTAAAGAAATTTCTCTTATTTTGGGGCAAAATTCCAGAAATTTCACTTATTTTCGGGCAAAATTGCAGAAATTATACTTATTTCAGGGAAAAAAGGCAGAAATTTTCCTTATTTTGGGGCAAAAAGGCAGAAATTCTCCATATTTTGGTGCAAAAATCAGAACTTTTCTTTATTTTGAGATAAAATGCTCAAATTCCCCTTATTTTGGGGCAAAAGGCAGAAATTTCCTTATTTTTGGGGCAAATTTGCAGAAATTTCACTTATTTCAGGGTAATAAGTCAGAAATTTACCTTATTTTGGGGCAAAAAAGACAGAAATTCCCTTTGTTTTGGGGGACAAAGACAAAAATTCCACTTATTTAGAGGCAAAAAGGCAAAGGTTCCCCTAATTTTGGAGCAAAAATGAAGAAATTCCCCCTTTTTATGGTAAAAAGGTATGCATTCTTCTTATTTTCAGACAAAAAGTCAGAAATTCCCCATATTTTGGGGCAAAAGGAAGAAATTCCCCTTATTTTGAGGCAAAATTGCAGAAATTACCCTAATTGTGGGGCAAAAAACAGAAATTCCCCTTATTTTGAAGCAAAATTGCAGATATTTCCCTATTTATGGAGAAAAATTGCAGAAATTTCCCTTATTTAAGGCAAAATTGCAGAAATTTCACATATTTCAGGGCAAAAAGTCAGAAATTTACCTTAATTTGGGGAAAAAATGAAGAAATTTCCCTTTTTTATGGCAAAAAGGTATGCATTCCCCTTATTTCGGGCAAAAAGGCAGAAATTCCCCGTATTTTAGAGCAAAATTGCAGAAATTCCCCTAATTGTGGGGCAAAATTCCAGAAATTCCCGTTATTTTGGGGCAAAATTGCTGAAATTTCCCTTATTATGAGGAAAAATTGCAGAAATTTCCCTTATTTTGGGGCAAAATTGCAGAAATTTCACTAATTATGGCGCAAAAAAGGCAGAAATTCTCTTTATTTTGGGGTAAAACTCAGAAATTCCACTTATTTTGGGGCAAAATTCCAGAAATTTCCCTTATTTTGGGCAAATTTCAGAAATTTTACTTATTTTGGGGCAAAATTGAGGAAATTTCATTTGTTTCAGGGAAAAAAGCAGAATTTTTTCTTATTTTGGGGCAAAAAGGCAGAAATTCCTAATATTTTGTGCCAAAATTCGGAAATTCCTCTTATTTTGAGGTAAAAAGGCTGAAATTCCTTTTATTTGGGGGCAAATACACAGAAATTTCCCTTATTTTGGGAATAAATTGCAGAAATTTCACTTATTTCAGGATAATAAGTCAAAAATTTTCCTTAATTTGGGGCAAAACTGACAGAATTTCCCTTTTTTGGGGGAAAAAGACAGAAATTCTACTTATTTAGAGGCAAAAAATCAGAAATTCCCTTTATTTTAGGGCAAAATTGCAGAAATTTCCCTTATTATAGGGAAAAATTGCAGAAATTTCCCTTTTTTAGGGCAAAATTGCAGAAATTTCACTTATTTCAGAGAAAAAAAGCAAAAATTTTTTTTATTTTGTGGCAAAAAGGCAGAAATTCCCCATATTTTGAAGCAAAATTGCAGAAATTCCCCTAATTGTGGGGCAAAAGGGCAGAAATTCTCCTTATTTTGGGGCAAAACTCAAAAATTCCACTTATTTTGGGGCAAAATTCCAGAAATTTTCCTTATTTTGTGGCAAAATTGCAGAAATTTCACTTATTTTGAGGCAAAATTGCAGAAATTTCACTTATTTCAGGAAAAAGGCAGAAATTTTTCTTATTTTGTGGCAAAAAGGCAGAAATACTCCATATTTTGGTGCAAAAACCAGAAATTTCCCTTATTTTGAGGTAAAAAGCTGAAATTCCCCTTATTTTGGGGCAAAATGCAGAAATTTCTTTTTTTTGGGGGGCAAATGTTCAGAAATTTCACTTATTTCAAGGAAAAAACAGAAATTTTCCTTATTTTGGGGCAAAAAGGCAGAAATTCCTAATATTTTGTGCCAAAATTCAGAAATTCCCCTTATTTTGAGGTAAAAAGGCTGAAATTCCCCTTATTTGGAAGCAAAAAGGCAGAAATTTCCCTTATATTGGGGCAAAATTGCAGAAATTTCACTTATTTCAGGGTAATAAGTCAGAAATTGTTTTTATTTTGGGGCAAAAATGACAGAAATTCATTTTGTTTTGGGGAAAAAACAGAAATTCCACTTATTTAGAGGCAAAAAAGCAGAAATTCCCCTTATTTTAGGGCAAAATTGCAGATATTTCCCTTATTTGGGGGCAAAAAACAGAAATTCCCCTTATTTTGGGGCAAAATTCCAGAAATTTCCCTTATTATGGGAAAAAATTGCAGAAATTTCCTTTATTTTAGGGCAAAATTGCAGAAATTTCACTTATTTCAGAGAAAAAAAGCAAAAATTTTTCTTATTTTGGGGCAAAAAGGCAGAAATTCCCATTATTTTGGAGCAAAAAGGCAGAAATTCACCTTATTTTAGGGCAAAACTCAGAAATTCCACTTATTTTGGGGCAAAATTGCAGAAATTTCACTTATTTTGGGGCAAAATTGCAGAAATTTCACTTATTTCAGGGAAAAAAAGGCATAAATTTTCCATATTTTGGGGCAAAAAGGCAGAAATTCGTAATATTTTCTGGCAAAAATGCAGAAATTTTTAAAATTTTGTTGCAAAAATGCAGAAATTTCCCTTATTTTGAGGTAAAAGGCTGAAATTCCCATTATTTGGGGGCAAAAAGGCAGAAATTTCCCATATTTTGGGGCAAAAATGCAGAAATTCCCCTTATTTTGAGGTAAAAAGGCTGAAATTCCCCTTATTTGGGGTCAAAAAGGCAGAAATTTCCCTTATTTTGGGGCAAAATTGCAGAAATTTCACTTATTTCAGGGTAATAAGTCAGAAATTTTCCTTATTTTGGGGCAAAAAAGACAGAAATTCCCTTTGTTTTAAGGGAAAAAGAGAGAAATTCCACTTATTTAGAGGCAAAAGGCAAAAGTTCCCCTTATTTTGGAGCAAAAATGAAGAAATTTCCCTTTTTATGGCAAAAAGGTATGCATTTTTCTTATTTTCGGACAAAAAGGCAGAAATTCCTCATATTTTGGGGCAAAAGTCAGAAAGTCTTCTTATTTTGGGGCAAAATTGCAGAAATTTCCCTAATTGTGGGGCAAAAAACAGAAATTCCCCTCATTTTGGGGCAAAATTGCAGAAATTTCCCTTATTATGAGGAAAAATTGCAGAAATTTCCCATATTTTATGGCAAAATTGCAGAAATTTCACTAATTGTGGCGCAAAAAGGCAGAAATTCTCCTTATTTTGGCGAAAAACTCAGAAATTCCACTTATTTTGGGGCAAAATTCCAGAAATTTTCCTTATTTTGGGCAAAATTGCAGAAATTTTTCTTATTTTGGGGCAAAAAGGCAGAAATTCCTGATATTTTGTGCCAAAATTCGGGAATTCCTCTTATTTTGAGGTAAAAAGGCTGAAATTCCCCTTATTTGGGGGCAAATACGCAGAAATTTCCCTTATATTGGGAAAAAATTGCAGAAATTTCACTTATTTCAGAGTAATAAGTCAAAAATTTTCCTTATTTTGGGGCAAAAATGACAGAAATTCCCTTTTTTGGGGGAAAAAGACAGAAATTCTACTTATTTAGAGGCAAAAAAGCAGAAATTCCCCTTATTTTAGGGCAAAATTGCAGAAATTTCCCTTATTATAGGGAAAAATTGCAGAAATTTCTTTTTTTTAGGGCAAAATTGCAGAAATTTCACTTATTTCAGAGAAAAAAAGCAAAAATTTTTTTTATTTTGGGGCAAAAAGGCAGAAATTCCCCGTATTTTGGAGCAAAATTGCAGAAATTCCCCTAATTGTGGGGCAAATAGGCAGAAATTCTCCTTATTTTGGAGCAAAACTCAAAAATTCCACTTATTTTGGGGCAAAATTCCAGAAATTTTCTTTATTTTTTGGCAAAATTGCAGAAATTTCACTTATTTTGGGGCAAAATTGCAGAAATTTCACTTATTTCAGGGAAAAAAGGCAGAAATTTTCCTTATTTTGTGGCAAAAAGGGAGAAATACTCCATATTTTGGTGCAAAAACCAGAAATTTCCCTTATTTTGAGGTAAAAAGCTGAAATTCCCCTTATTTTGGGGCAAAATGCAGAAATTTCCCTTTTTTGGGGGCAAATTTTCAGAAATTTCACTTATTTCAAGGAAAAACAGAAATTTTCCTTATTTTGGGGCAAAAGGCAGAAATTCCTAATATTTTGTGCCAAAATTCAGAAATTCCCCTTATTTTGAGGTAAAAAGGCTGAAATTCCCCTTATTTAAAGCAAAAAGGCAGAAATTTCCCTTATATTGGGGCAAAATTGCAGAAATTTCACTTATTTCAGGGTAATAAGTCAGAAATTTTTTTTTATTTTGGGGCAAAAATGACAGAAATTCCCTTTGTTTTGGGGGAAAAAACAGAAATTCCACTTATTTAGAGGCAAAAAAGCATAAATTTCTTTTATTTTAGGGCAAAATTGCAAATATTTCCCTTATTTGGGGGCAAAAAACAGAAATTCCCTTTATTTTGGGGCAAAATTCCAGAAATTTCACTTATTTCAGAGAAAAAAAGCAAAAATTTTTCTTATTTTGGGGCAAAAAGGCAGAAATTCCCATTATTTTGGAGCAAAAAGGCAGAAATTCACCTTATTTTAGGGCAAAACTCAGAAATTCCACATATTTTGGGGCAAAATTGCAGAAATTTCACTTATTTTGGGTCAAAATTGCAGAAATTTCACTTATTTCAGGGAAAAAAAGGCATAAATTTTCCATATTTTGGGGCAAAAAGGCAGAAATTCCTAATATTTTGTGGCAAAAATGCAGAAATTTTTAATATTTTGTTGCAAAAATGCAGAAATTTCCCTTATTTTGAGGTAAAAAGCTGAAATTCCCATTATCTGGGGGTAAAAAGGCAGAAATTTCCCTTATTTTGGGGCAAATTTGCAGAAATTTCACTTATTTCAGGGTAATAAGTCAGAAATTTTCCTTATTTTGGGGCAAAAAAGACAGAAATTCCCTTTGTTTTGGGGGAAAAAGAGAGAAATTCCACTTATTTAGAGGCAAAAAGGCAAAAGTTCCCCTTATTTTGGAGCAAAAATGAAGAAATTTCCCTTTCTTATGGCAAAAAGGTATGCATTCTTCTTATTTTCGGACAAAAAGGCAGAAATTCCCCATAATTTGGGGCAAAAGGCAGAAATTTCCCTTATTTTGGGGCAAAAAGGCAGAAATTCACCTTTTTTGGGCTAAAATTGCAGAAATTTCATATATTTCAGGGCAAAAAGGAAAACTTTTCCCTTAATTTGGGGCAAAAATGAGGAAATTTCCCTTTTTTATGGCAAAAATGTATGCATTTCCCTTATTTTCGGGCAAAGAGGCAGAAATTCCCTGTATTTTGGAGCAAATTTGCAGAAATTCCCCTAATTGTGGGGCAAAAAGGAAGAAATTCTCCTTATTTTGGGGCAAAACTCAGAAATTCCACTTATTTTGGGGCAAAATTAAAGAAATTTCTCTTATTTTGGGGCAAAATTCCAGAAATTTCACTTATTTTTGGGCAAAATTGCAGAAATTATACTTATTTCAGGGAAAAAAGGCAGAAATTTTCCTTATTTTGGGGCAAAAAGGCAGAAATTCTCCATATTTTGGTGCAAAAATCAGAACTTTTCTTTATTTTGAGATAAAATGCTGAAATTCTCCTTATTTTGGGGCAAAAGGCAGAAATTTCCTATTTTTGGGGCAAATTTGCAGAAATTTCACTTATTTCAGGGTAATAAGTCAGAAATTTTCCTTATTTTGAGGCAAAAAAGACAGAAATTCCCTTTGTTTTGGGGGACAAAGACAAAAATTCCACTTATTTAGAGGCAAAAAGGCAAAAGTTCCCCTAATTTTGGAGCAAAAATGAAGAAATTCCCCCTTTTTATGGTAAAAAGGTATGCATTCTTCTTATTTTCGGACAAAAAGTCAGAAATTCCCCATATTTTGGGGCAAAAGGCAGAAATTCCCCTTATTTTGAGGCAAAATTGCAGAAATTTCCCTAATTGTGGGGCAAAAAACAGAAATTCCCCTTATTTTGAAGCAAAATTGCAGAAATTTCCATATTTATGGGGAAAAATTGCAGAAATTTCCCTTATTTTACGGCAAAATTCCAGAAATTTCACATATTTCAGGGCAAAAAGTCAGAAATTTACCTTAATTTGGGGAAAAAATGAGGAAATTTCCCTTTTTTATGGCAAAAAGGTATGCATTCCCCTTATTTCGGGCAAAAAAGCAGAAATTCCCGGTATTTTAGAGCAAAATTGCAGAAATTCCCCTAATTGTGGGGCAAAATTCCAGAAATTTTCGTTATTTTGAGCAAAATTGCAGAAATTTCACTTATTTTGGGGCAACATTATAGAAATTTCTCTTATTTTGGGGCAAAATTGCAGAAATTTCACTTATTTTGGGGCAAAATTGCAGAAATTTCCCTTATTTTGGGGCAAAATTGCAGAAATTTCACTTATTTAGTGGCAAAATTGCAGAAATTTCACTTATTTCAAGGAAAAAAGGCAGAAATTTTTTTATTTTGGGGCAAAAAGGCAGAAATTCCTAATATTTTGTGGCAAAAATGCAGAAATTCCTCTTATTTTTAGGTAAAATGCTGAAATTCCCCTTATTTTGGGGCAAAAGGCAGAAATTTTCTTTTTTTTGGGGCAAATTTTCAGAAATTTCACTTATTTCATGGTAATAAGTCAGAAATTTTCCTTATTTTGGGGCAAAAAAGACAGAAATTCTTTTTGTTTTGGGCGAAAAAAACAGAAATTCCACTTATTTAGAGGCAAAAAGGCAAAAGTTCCCCTTATTTTGGAGCAAAAATGAAGAAATTTCCCTTTTTATGGCAAAAAGGTATGCATTTTTCTTATTTTCGGACAAAAAGGCAGATATTCCCCATATTTTGTGGCAAAAGGCAGAAATTCCCCTTATTTTGGGGCAAAATTGCAGAAATTTCCCTAATTGTGGGGCAAAAAACAGAAATTCCCGTTATTTTGGGGCAAAATTGCTGAACTTTCCCTTATTATGAGGAAAAATTGCAGAAATTTCCCTTATTTTACGGCAAAATTGCAGAAATTTCACTAATTATGGCGCAAAAAAGGCAGAAATTCTCCTTATTTTGGGGCAAAACTCAGAAATTCCACTTATTTTGGGGCAAAATTCCAGAAATTTCCATTATTTTGGGCAAATTTCAGAAATTTTACTTATTTTGGGGCAAAATTGAGGAAATTTCATTTGTTTCAGGGAAAAAAGCAGAAATTTTCCTTATTTTGGGGCAAAAAGGCTGAAATTCCTAATATTTTGTGCCAAAATTCGGAATTTGCTCTTATTTTGAGGTAAAAAGGCTGAAATTCCTTTTATTTGGGGGCAAATACACAGAAATTTCCCTTATAGTGGGAAAAAATTGCAGAAATTTCACTTATTTCAGGGTAATAAGTCAGAAATTTTCCTTATTTTGGGGCAAAAAGGCAGAAATTCCTAATATTTTCTGCCAAAATTCAGAAATTCCCCTTATTTTGAGGTAAAAAGGCTGAAATTCCCCTTATTTGGAAGCAAAAAGGCAGAAATTTCCCTTATATTGGGGCAAAATTGCAGAAATTTCACCTATTTCAGGGTAATAAGTCAGAAATTTTTCTTATTTTGGTGCGAAAATGACAGAAATTCTTTTTGTTTTGGGGGAAAAAGATAGAAATTCCACTTATTTAGAGGCAAAAAAGCAGAAATTCCCCATATTTTAGGGCAAAATTGCAGAAATTTCCCTTATTTGGGGGCAAAATAACAGAAATTCCCCTTATTTTGTGTCAAAATTCCAGAAATTTCCCTTATTATGGGGAAAAATTGCAGAAATTTCTCTTATTTTAGGGCAAAATTGCAGAAATTTCACTTATTTCAGAGAAAAAAGGCAAAAATTTTTCTTATTTTGGGGCAAAAATGCAGAAATTCCCACTATTTTGGGGCAAAAAGGCAGAAATTCACCCTATTTTGGGCTAAAATTGCAGAAATTTCCCATATTTCAGGGCAAAAAGTCAGAAATTTCCCTTAATTTGGGGAAAAAATGAAGAAATTTCCCTTTTTTATGGCAAAAAGGTATGCATTCCCCTTATTTCGGGCAAAAAGGCAGAAATTCCCCGTATTTTGGAGCAAAATTGCAGAAATTCCCCTAATTGTGGAGCAAAATTCCAGAAATTTTCGTTATTTTGGGGCAAAATTGCAGAAATTTCCCTTATTTTGGGGCAAAATTGCAGAAATTTCACTTATTTTGGGGCAAAAATTGCAGAAATTTCACTTATTTCAGGGAAAAAAGGCAGAAATTTTTTTTATTTTGGGGCAAAAAGGCAGAAATTCCTAATATTTTGTGGCAAAAATGCAGAAATACCCCTTATTTTTAGGTAAAATTCTGAAATTCCCCTTATTTTGGGGCAAAAGGCAGAAATTTCCTTATTTTTGGGGCAAATTTTCAGAAATTTCACTTATTTCATGGTAATAAGCGAGAAATTTTCCTTATTTTGGGGCAAAAAAGACAGAAATTCTTTTTGTATTGGGGGAAAAAAACAGAAATTCCACTTATTTAGAGGCAAAAAGGCAAAAGTTCCCCTTATTTTGGAGCAAAAATGAAGAAATTTCCCTTTTTATGGCAAAAAGGTATGCATTTTTCTTATTTTCGGACAAAAAGGCAGAAATTCCTCATATTTTGGGGCAAAAGTCAGAAAGTCCCCTTATTTTGGGGCAAAATTGCAGAAATTTCCCTAAGTGTGGGGCAAAAAACAGAAATTCCCCTTATTTTGGGGCAAAATTGCAGAAATTTCCCTTATTATGAGGAAAAATTGCAGAAATTTCCCATATTTTACGGCAAAATTGCAGAAATTTCACTAATTGTGGCGCAAAAAGGCAGAAATTCTCCTTATTTTGGCGCAAAACTCAGAAATTCCACTTATTTTGGGGCAAAATTCCAGAAATTTTCCTTATTTTGGGCAAAATTGCAGAAATTTTCCTTATTTTGGGGCAAAAAGGCAGAAATTCCTAATATTTTGTGCCAAAATTCGGAAATTCCTCTTATTTTGAGGTAAAAAGGCTGAAATTCCCCTTATTTGGAGCAAAAAGGCAGAAATTTCCCTTATATTGGGAAAAAATTGCAGAAATTTCACTTATTTCAGAGTAATAAGTCAAAAATTTTCCTTATTTTGGGGCAAAAATGACAGAAATTCCCTTTTTGGGGGGAAAAAGACAGAAATTCTACTTATTTAGAGGCAAAAAAGCAGAAATTCCCCTTATTTTAGGGCAAAATTGCAGAAATTTCCCTTATTATAGGGAAAAATTGCAGAAATTTCCCTTTTTTAGGGCAAAATTGCAGAAATTTCACTTATTTCAGAGAAAAAAAGCAAAATTTTTTTTTATTTTGGGGCAAAAAGGCAGAAATTCCCCGTATTTTGGAGCAAAATTGCAGAAATTCCCCTAATTGTGGGGCAAAAAGGCAGAAATTCTCCTTATTTTGGGGCAAAACTCAAAAATTCCACTTATTTTGGGGCAAAATTCCAGAAATTTTCTTTATTTTGTGGCAAAATTGCAGAAATTTCACTTATTTTGGAGCAAAATTGCAGAAATTTCACTTATTTCAGGGAAAAAAGGCAGAAATTTTCGTTATTTTGTGGCAAAAAGGCAGAAATACTCCATATTTTGGTGCAAAAACCAGAAATTTCCCTTATTTTGAGGTAAAAAGCTGAAATTTCCCTTATTTTGGGGCAAAATGCAGAAATTTCCCTTTTTTGGGGCAAATTTTCAGAAATTTCACTTATTTCAAGGAAAAAACAGAAATTTTCCTTATTTTGGGGCAAAAAGGCAGAAATTCCTAATATTTTGTGCCAAAATTCAGAAATTCCCCTTATTTTGAGGTAAAAAGGCTGAAATTCCCCTTATTTGGAGCAAAAAAACAGAAATTTCCCTTATATTGGGGCAAAATTGCAGAAATTTCACATATTTCAGGGTAATAAGTCAGAAATTTTTTTTATTTTGGGGCAAAAATGACAGAAATTCCCTTTGTTTTGCGGGAAAAAACAGAAATTCCACTTATTTAGAGGCAAAAAACAGAAATTCCCCTTATTTTAGGGCAAAATTGCAGATATTTCCCTTATTTGGGGGCAAAAAACAGAAATTCCCCTTATTTTGGGGCAAAATTCCAGAAATTTCTCTTATTATGGGAAAAAATTGCAGAAATTTCCTTTATTTTAGGGCAAAATTGCAGAAATTTCACTTATTTCAGAGAAAAAAAGCAAAAATTTTTCTTATTTTGGGGCAAAAAGGCAGAAATTCCCATTATTTTGGAGCAAAAAGGCAGAAATTCACCTTATTTTAGGGCAAAACTCAGAAATTCCACATATTTTGGGGCAAAATTGCAGAAATTTCACTTATTTTGGGTCAAAATTGCAGAAATTTCACTTATTTCAGGGAAAAAAAGGCATAAATTTTCCATATTTTGGGGCAAAAAGGCAGAAATTCCTAATATTTTGTGGCAAAAATGCAGAAATTTTTTATATTTTGTTGCAAAAATGCAGAAATTTCCCTTATTTTGAGGTAAAAAGCTGAAATTCCCATTATCTGGGGGTAAAAAGGCAGAAATTTCCCTTATTTTGGGGCAAATTTGCAGAAATTTCACTTATTTCAGGGTAGTAAGTCAGAAATTTTCCTTATTTTGGGGCAAAAAAGACAGAAATTCCCTTTGTTTTGGGGGAAAAAGAGAGAAATTCCACTTATTTAGAGGCAAAAAGGCAAAAGTTCCCCTTATTTTGGAGCAAAAATGAAGAAATTTCCCTTTCTTATGGCAAAAAGGTATGCATTCTTCTTATTTTCGGACAAAAAGGCAGAAATTCCCCATAATTTGGGGCAAAAGGCAGAAATTTCCCTTATTTTGGGGCAAAAAGGCAGAAATTCACCTTTTTTGGGCTAAAATTGCAGAAATTTCATATATTTCAGGGCAAAAAGGAAAACTTTTCCCTTAATTTGGGGCAAAAATGAGGAGATTTCCCTTTTTTATGGCAAAAATGTATGCATTTCCCTTATTTTCGGGCAAAGAGGCAGAAATTCCCTGTATTTTGGAGCAAATTTGCAGAAATTCCCCTAATTGTGGGGCAAAAAGGAAGAAATTCTCCTTATTTTGGGGCAAAACTCAGAAATTCCACTTATTTTGGGGCAAAATTAAAGAAATTTCTCTTATTTTGGGGCAAAATTCCAGAAATTTCACTTATTTTTGGGCAAAATTGCAGAAATTATACTTATTTCAGGGAAAAAAGGCAGAAATTTTCCTTATTTTGGGGCAAAAAGGCAGAAATTCTCCATATTTTGGTGCAAAAATCAGAACTTTTCTTTATTTTGAGATAAAATGCTGAAATTCCCCTTATTTTGGGGCAAAAGGCAGAAATTTCCTATTTTTGGGGCAAATTTGCAGAAATTTCACTTATTTCAGGGTAATAAGTCAGAAATTTTCCTTATTTTGGGGCAAAAAAGACAGAAATTCCCTTTGTTTTGGGGGACAAAGACAAAAATTCCACTTATTTAGCGGCAAAAAGGCAAAAGTTCCCCTAATTTTGGAGCAAAAATGAAGAAATTCCCCCTTTTTATGGTAAAAAGGTATGCATTCTTCTTATTTTCGGACAAAAAGTCAGAAATTCCCCATATTTTGGGGCAAAAGGCAGAAATTCCCCTTATTTTGAGGCAAAATTGCAGAAATTTCCCTAATTGTGGGGCAAAAAACAGAAATTCCCCTTATTTTGAAGCAAAATTGCAGAAATTTCCCTATTTATGGGGAAAAATTGCAGAAATTTCCCTTATTTTACGGCAAAATTCCAGAAATTTCACATATTTCAGGGCAAAAAGTCAGAAATTTACCTTAATTTGGGGAAAAAATGAGGAAATTTCCCTTTTTTATGGCAAAAAGGTATGCATTCCCCTTATTTCGGGCAAAAAAGCAGAAATTCCCGGTATTTTAGAGCAAAATTGCAGAAATTCCCCTAATTGTGGGGCAAAATTCCAGAAATTTTCGTTATTTTGAGCAAAATTGCAGAAATTTCACTTATTTTGGGGCAACATTATAGAAATTTCTCTTATTTTGGGGCAAAATTGGAGAAATTTCACTTATTTAGTGGCAAAATTGCAGAAATTTCCCTTATTTTGGGGCAAAATTGCAGAAATTTCACTTATTTTGGGGCAAAATTGCAGAAATTTCACTTATTTCAAGGAAAAAAGGCAGAAATTTTTTTATTTTGGGGCAAAAAGGCAGAAATTCCTAATATTTTGTGGCAAAAATGCAGAAATTCCTCTTATTTTTAGGTAAAATGCTGAAATTCCCCTTATTTTGGGGCAAAAGGCAGAAATTTTCTTTTTTTTGGGGCAAATTTTCAGAAATTTCACTTATTTCATGGTAATAAGTCAGAAATTTTCCTTATTTTGGGGCAAAAAAGACAGAAATTCTTTTTGTTTTGGGCGAAAAAAACAGAAATTCCACTTATTTAGAGGCAAAAAGGCAAAAGTTCCCCTTATTTTGGAGCAAAAATGAAGAAATTTCCCTTTTTATGGCAAAAAGGTATGCATTTTTCTTATTTTCGGACAAAAAGGCAGAAATTCCCCATATTTTGTGGCAAAAGGCAGAAATTCCCCTTATTTTGGGGCAAAATTGCAGAAATTTCCCTAATTGTGGGGCAAAAAACAGAAATTCCCGTTATTTTGGGGCAAAATTGCTGAAATTTCCCTTATTATGAGGAAAAATTGCAGAAATTTCCCTTATTTTACGGCAAAATTGCAGAAATTTCACTAATTATGGCGCAAAAAAGGCAGAAATTCTCCTTATTTTGGGGCAAAA
This sequence comes from Micromys minutus, assembly GCF_963924665.1. Classification (NCBI taxonomy): domain Eukaryota; kingdom Metazoa; phylum Chordata; class Mammalia; order Rodentia; family Muridae; genus Micromys; species Micromys minutus. The sequence continues at coordinate 10,948,031 of NW_027667467.1, forward strand.
CTCAGAAATTCCACTTATTTTGGGGCAAAATTCCAGAAATTTCCATTATTTTGGGCAAATTTCAGAAATTTTACTTATTTTGGGGCAAAATTGAGGAAATTTCATTTGTTTCAGGGAAAAAAGCAGAAATTTTCCTTATTTTGGGGCAAAAAGGCTGAAATTCCTAATATTTTGTGCCAAAATTCGGAAATTGCTCTTATTTTGAGGTAAAAAGGCTGAAATTCCTTTTATTTGGGGGCAAATACACAGAAATTTCCCTTATAGTGGGAAAAAATTGCAGAAATTTCACTTATTTCAGGGTAATAAGTCAGAAATTTTCCTTATTTTAGGGCAAAAAGGCAGAAATTCCTAATATTTTCTGCCAAAATTCAGAAATTCCCCTTATTTTGAGGTAAAAAGGCTGAAATTCCCCTTATTTGGAAGCAAAAAGGCAGAAATTTCCCTTATATTGGGGCAAAATTGCAGAAATTTCACCTATTTCAGGGTAATAAGTCAGAAATTTTTCTTATTTTGGTGCGAAAATGACAGAAATTCTTTTTGTTTTGGGGGAAAAAGATAGAAATTCCACTTATTTAAAGGCAAAAAAGCAGTAATTCCCCTTATTTTAGGGCAAAATTGCAGAAATTTCCCTTATTTGGGGGCAAAATAACAGAAATTCCCCTTATTTTGTGTCAAAATTCCAGAAATTTCCCTTATTATGGGGAAAAATTGCAGAAATTTCTCTTATTTTAGGGCAAAATTGCAGAAATTTCACTTATTTCAGAGTAAAAAGGCAAAAATTTTTCTTATTTTGGGGCAAAAAGGCAGAAATTCCCATTATTTTGGGGCAAAAAGGCAGAAATTCACCTTATTTTGGGCTAAAATTGCAGAAATTTCCCATATTTCAGGGCAAAAAGTCAGAAATTTCCCTTAATTTGGGGAAAAAATGAAGAAATTTCCCTTTTTTATGGCAAAAAGGTATGCATTAACCTTATTTCGGGCAAAAAGGCAGAAATTCCCCGTATTTTGGAGCAAAATTGCAGAAATTTCACATATTTCAGGGTAATAAGTCAGAAATTTTTTTTATTTTGGGGCAAAAATGACAGAAATTCCCTTTGTTTTGCGGGAAAAAACAGAAATTCCACTTATTTAGAGGCAAAAAACAGAAATTCCCCTTATTTTAGGGCAAAATTGCAGATATTTCCCTTATTTGGGGGCAAAAAACAGAAATTCCCCTTATTTTGGGGCAAAATTCCAGAAATTTCTCTTATTATGGGAAAAAATTGCAGAAATTTCCTTTATTTTAGGGCAAAATTGCAGAAATTTCACTTATTTCAGAGAAAAAAAGCAAAAATTTTTCTTATTTTGGGGCAAAAAGGCAGAAATTCCCATTATTTTGGAGCAAAAAGGCAGAAATTCACCTTATTTTAGGGCAAAACTCAGAAATTCCACATATTTTGGGGCAAAATTGCAGAAATTTCACTTATTTTGGGTCAAAATTGCAGAAATTTCACTTATTTCAGGGAAAAAAAGGCATAAATTTTCCATATTTTGGGGCAAAAAGGCAGAAATTCCTAATATTTTGTGGCAAAAATGCAGAAATTTTTAATATTTTGTTGCAAAAATGCAGAAATTTCCCTTATTTTGAGGTAAAAAGCTGAAATTCCCATTATCTGGGGGTAAAAAGGCAGAAATTTCCCTTATTTTGGGGCAAATTTGCAGAAATTTCACTTATTTCAGGGTAGTAAGTCAGAAATTTTCCTTATTTTGGGGCAAAAAAGACAGAAATTCCCTTTGTTTTGGGGGAAAAAGAGAGAAATTCCACTTATTTAGAGGCAAAAAGGCAAAAGTTCCCCTTATTTTGGAGCAAAAATGAAGAAATTTCCCTTTCTTATGGCAAAAAGGTATGCATTCTTCTTATTTTCGGACAAAAAGGCAGAAATTCCCCATAATTTGGGGCAAAAGGCAGAAATTTCCCTTATTTTGGGGCAAAAAGGCAGAAATTCACCTTTTTTGGGCTAAAATTGCAGAAATTTCATATATTTCAGGGCAAAAAGGAAAACTTTTCCCTTAATTTGGGGCAAAAATGAGGAGATTTCCCTTTTTTATGGCAAAAATGTATGCATTTCCCTTATTTTCGGGCAAAGAGGCAGAAATTCCCTGTATTTTGGAGCAAATTTGCAGAAATTCCCCTAATTGTGGGGCAAAAAGGAAGAAATTCTCCTTATTTTGGGGCAAAACTCAGAAATTCCACTTATTTTGGGGCAAAATTAAAGAAATTTCTCTTATTTTGGGGCAAAATTCCAGAAATTTCACTTATTTTTGGGCAAAATTGCAGAAATTATACTTATTTCAGGGAAAAAAGGCAGAAATTTTCCTTATTTTGGGGCAAAAAGGCAGAAATTCTCCATATTTTGGTGCAAAAATCAGACCTTTTCTTTATTTTGAGATAAAATGCTGAAATTCCCCTTATTTTGGGGCAAAAGGCAGAAATTTCCTATTTTTGGGGCAAATTTGCAGAAATTTCACTTATTTCAGGGTAATAAGTCAGAAATTTTCCTTATTTTGGGGCAAAAAAGACAGAAATTCCCTTTGTTTTGGGGGACAAAGACAAAAATTCCACTTATTTAGCGGCAAAAAGGCAAAAGTTCCCCTAATTTTGGAGCAAAAATGAAGAAATTCCCCCTTTTTATGGTAAAAAGGTATGCATTCTTCTTATTTTCGGACAAAAAGTCAGAAATTCCCCATATTTTGGGGCAAAAGGCAGAAATTCCCCTTATTTTGAGGCAAAATTGCAGAAATTTCCCTAATTGTGGGGCAAAAAACAGAAATTCCCCTTATTTTGAAGCAAAATTGCAGAAATTTCCCTATTTATGGGGAAAAATTGCAGAAATTTCCCTTATTTTACGGCAAAATTCCAGAAATTTCACATATTTCAGGGCAAAAAGTCAGAAATTTACCTTAATTTGGGGAAAAAATGAGGAAATTTCCCTTTTTTATGGCAAAAAGGTATGCATTCCCCTTATTTCGGGCAAAAAAGCAGAAATTCCCGGTATTTTAGAGCAAAATTGCAGAAATTCCCCTAATTGTGGGGCAAAATTCCAGAAATTTTCGTTATTTTGAGCAAAATTGCAGAAATTTCACTTATTTTGGGGCAACATTATAGAAATTTCTCTTATTTTGGGGCAAAATTGGAGAAATTTCACTTATTTAGTGGCAAAATTGCAGAAATTTCCCTTATTTTGGGGCAAAATTGCAGAAATTTCACTTATTTTGGGGCAAAATTGCAGAAATTTCACTTATTTCAAGGAAAAAAGGCAGAAATTTTTTTATTTTGGGGCAAAAAGGCAGAAATTCCTAATATTTTGTGGCAAAAATGCAGAAATTCCTCTTATTTTTAGGTAAAATGCTGAAATTCCCCTTATTTTGGGGCAAAAGGCAGAAATTTTCTTTTTTTTGGGGCAAATTTTCAGAAATTTCACTTATTTCATGGTAATAAGTCAGAAATTTTCCTTATTTTGGGGCAAAAAAGACAGAAATTCTTTTTGTTTTGGGCGAAAAAAACAGAAATTCCACTTATTTAGAGGCAAAAAGGCAAAAGTTCCCCTTATTTTGGAGCAAAAATGAAGAAATTTCCCTTTTTATGGCAAAAAGGTATGCATTTTTCTTATTTTCGGACAAAAAGGCAGAAATTCCCCATATTTTGTGGCAAAAGGCAGAAATTCCCCTTATTTTGGGGCAAAATTGCAGAAATTTCCCTAATTGTGGGGCAAAAAACAGAAATTCCCGTTATTTTGGGGCAAAATTGCTGAAATTTCCCTTATTATGAGGAAAAATTGCAGAAATTTCCCTTATTTTACGGCAAAATTGCAGAAATTTCACTAATTATGGCGCAAAAAAGGCAGAAATTCTCCTTATTTTGGGGCAAAACTCAGAAATTCCACTTATTTTGGGGCAAAATTCCAGAAATTTCCATTATTTTGGGCAAATTTCAGAAATTTTACTTATTTTGGGGCAAAATTGAGGAAATTTCATTTGTTTCAGGGAAAAAAGCAGAAATTTTCCTTATTTTGGGGCAAAAAGGCTGAAATTCCTAATATTTTGTGCCAAAATTCGGAAATTGCTCTTATTTTGAGGTAAAAAGGCTGAAATTCCTTTTATTTGGGGGCAAATACACAGAAATTTCCCTTATAGTGGGAAAAAATTGCAGAAATTTCACTTATTTCAGGGTAATAAGTCAGAAATTTTCCTTATTTTAGGGCAAAAAGGCAGAAATTCCTAATATTTTCTGCCAAAATTCAGAAATTCCCCTTATTTTGAGGTAAAAAGGCTGAAATTCCCCTTATTTGGAAGCAAAAAGGCAGAAATTTCCCTTATATTGGGGCAAAATTGCAGAAATTTCACCTATTTCAGGGTAATAAGTCAGAAATTTTTCTTATTTTGGTGCGAAAATGACAGAAATTCTTTTTGTTTTGGGGGAAAAAGATAGAAATTCCACTTATTTAAAGGCAAAAAAGCAGTAATTCCCCTTATTTTAGGGCAAAATTGCAGAAATTTCCCTTATTTGGGGGCAAAATAACAGAAATTCCCCTTATTTTGTGTCAAAATTCCAGAAATTTCCCTTATTATGGGGAAAAATTGCAGAAATTTCTCTTATTTTAGGGCAAAATTGCAGAAATTTCACTTATTTCAGAGTAAAAAGGCAAAAATTTTTCTTATTTTGGGGCAAAAAGGCAGAAATTCCCATTATTTTGGGGCAAAAAGGCAGAAATTCACCTTATTTTGGGCTAAAATTGCAGAAATTTCCCATATTTCAGGGCAAAAAGTCAGAAATTTCCCTTAATTTGGGGAAAAAATGAAGAAATTTCCCTTTTTTATGGCAAAAAGGTATGCATTAACCTTATTTCGGGCAAAAAGGCAGAAATTCCCCGTATTTTGGAGCAAAATTGCAGAAATTCCCCTAATTGTGGGGCAAAATTCCAGAAATTTTCGTTATTTTGGGGCAAAATTGCAGAAATTTCACTTATTTTGGGGCAAATTGCAGAAATTTCCCTTATTTTGGGGCAAAATTGCAGAAATTTCACTTATTTTGGGGCAAAAATTGCAGAAATTTCACTTATTTCAGGGAAAAAAGGCAGAAATTTTTTTTATTTTGGGGCAAAAAGGCAGAAATTCCTAATATTTTGTGGCAAAAATGCAGAAATTCCCCTTATTTTTAGGTAAAATGCTGAAATTCCCCTTATTTTGGGGCTAAAGGCAGAAATTTCCTTATTTTTGGGGCAAATTTTCAGAAATTTCACTTATTTCATGGTAATAAGTCAGAAATTTTCCTTATTTTGGGGCAAAAAAGACAGAATTTTTTTTTGTTTTGGGGGAAAAAAACAGAAATTCCACTTATTTAGAGGCAAAAAGGCAAAAGTTCCCCTTATTTTGGAGCAAAAATGAAGAAATTTCCCTTTTTATGGCAAAAAGATATGCATTTTTCTTATTTTCGGACAAAAAGGCAGAAATTCCTCATATTTTGGGGCAAAAGTCAGAAATTCCCCTTATTTTGGGGCAAAATTGCAGAAATTTCCCTAAGAGTGTGGCAAAAAACAGAAATTCCCCTTATTTTGGGGAAAAATTGCAGAAATTTCCCTTATTATGAGGAAAAATTGCAGAAATTTCCCTTATTTTACGGCAAAATTGCAGAAATTTCACTAATTGTTGCGCAAAAAGGCAGAAATTCTCCTTATTTTGGGGCAAAACTCAGAAATTCCACTTATTTTGGGGCAAAATTCCAGAAATTTCCCTTATTTTGGGCAAAATTGCAGAAATTTTCCTTATTTTGAGGCAAAAAGGCAGAAATTCCTAATATTTTGTGCCAAAATTCGGAAATTCCTCTTATTTTGAGGTAAAAAGGCTGAAATTCCCCTTATTTGGGGGCAAATACGCAGAAATTTCCCTTATATTGGGAAAAAATTGCAGAAATTTCACTTATTTCAGAGTAATAAGTCAAAAATTTTCCTTATTTTGGGGCAAAAATGACATAAATTCCCTTTTTTTTGGGAAAAAGACAGAAATTCTACTTATTTAGAGGCAAAAAAGCAGAAATTCCCCTTATTTTAGGGCAAAATTGCAGAAATTTCCCTTATTATAGGGAAAAATTGCAGAAATTTCCCTTTTTTAGGGCAAAATTGCAGAAATTTCACTTATTTCAGAGAAAAAAAGCAAAATTTTTTTTTATTTTGGGGCAAAAAGGCAGAAATTCCCCGTATTTTGGAGCAAAATTGCAGGAATTCCCCTAATTGTGGGGCAAAAAGGCAGAAATTCTCCTTATTTTGGGAAAAACTCAAAAATTCCACTTATTTTGGGGCAAAATTCCAGAAATTTTCTTTATTTTGTGGCAAAATTGCAGAAATTTCACTTATTTTGGAGCAAAATTGCAGAAATTTCACTTATTTCAGGGAAAAAAGGCAGAAATTTTCGTTATTTTGTGGCAAAAAGGCAGAAATACTCCATATTTTGGTGCAAAAACCAGAAATTTCCCTTATTTTGAGGTAAAAAGATGAAATTCCCCTTATTTTGGGGCAAAATGCAGAAATTTCCCTTTTTTGGGGGAAATTTTCAGAAATTTCACTTATTTCAAGGAAAAAACAGAAATTTTCCTTATTTTGGGGCAAAAAGGCAGAAATTCCTAATATTTTGTGCCAAAATTCAGAAATTCCCCTTATTTTGAGGTAAAAAGGCTGAAATTCCCCTTATTTGGAGCAAAAAGGCAGAAATTTCCCTTATATTGGGGCAAAATTGCAGAAATTTCACTTATTTCAGGGTAATAAGTCAGAATTTTTTTTTATTTTGGGGCAAAAATGACAGAAATTCCCCTTATTTTGGGGCCAAATTCCAGAAATTTCTCTTATTATGGGAAAAAATTGCAGAAATTTCCTTTATTTTAGGGCAAAATTGCAGAAATTTCACTTATTTCAGAGAAAAAAATCAAAAATTTTTTTCTTATTTTGGGGCAAAAAGGCAGAAATTCCCATTATTTTGGAGCAAAAAGGCAGAAATTCACCTTATTATAGGGCAAAACTCAGAAATTCCACTTATTTTGGGGCAAAATTGCAGAAATTTTACGAATTTGGGGCAAAATTGCAGAAATTTCACTTATTTCAGGGAAAAAAAGGCATAAATTTTCCATATTTTGGGGCAAAAAGGCAGAAATTTCTAATATTTTGTGGCAAAAATGCAGAAATTTTTAATATTTTGTTGCAAAAATGCAGAAATTTCCCTTATTTTGAGGTAAAAAGCTGAAATTCCCATTATTTGGGGGCCAAAAGGCAGAAATTTCCCTTATTTTGGGGCAAATTTGCAGAAATTTCACTTCTTTCTGGGTAATAAGTCAGAAATTTTCCTTATTTTGGGGCAAAAAAGACAGAAATTCCCTTTGTTTTGGGGGTAAAAGACAGAAATTCCACTTATTTAGAGGCAAAAGGCAAAAGGTCCCCTTATTTTGGAGCAAAAATGAAGAAATTTCCCTTTTTTATGGCAAAAAGGTATGCATTCTTCTTATTTTCGGACAAAAAGGCAGAAATTCCCCATAATTTGGGGCAAAAGGCAGAAATTTCCCTTATTTTGGGGCAAAAAGGCAGAAATTCACCTTATTTTGGGCTAAAATTGCAGAAATTTTATATATTTCAGGGCAAAAAGGAAAACTTTTCCCTTAATTTGGGGCACAAATGAGGAAATTTCCCTTTTTTATGGCAAAAAGGTATGCATTTCCCTTATTTTCGGACAAAAAGGCAGAAATTCCCTGTATTTTGGAGCAAATTTGCAGAAATTCCCCTAATTGTGGGGCAAAAAGGAAGAAATTCTCCTTATTTTGGGGCAAAACTCAGAAATTCCACTTATTTTGGGGCAAAATTAAAGAAATTTCTCTTATTTTGGGGCAAAATTTCAGAAATTTCACTTATTTTCGGGTAAAATTGCAGAAATTATACTTATTTCAGGGAAAAAAGGCAGAAATTTTCCTTATTTTGGGGCAAAAAGGCAGAAATTCTCCATATTTTGGTGCAAAAATCAGAACTTTTCTTTATTTTGAGATAAAATGCTCAAATTCCCCTTATTTTGGGGCAAAAGGCAGAAATTTCCTTATTTTTGGGGCAAATTTGCAGAAATTTCACTTATTTCAGGGTAATAAGTCAGAAATTTTCCTTATTTTGGGGCAAAAAAGACAGAAATTCCCTTTGTTTTGGGGGACAAAGACAAAAATTCCACTTATTTAGAGGCAAAAAGGCAAAAGTTCCCCTAATTTTGGAGCAAAAATGAAGAAATTCCCCCTTTTTATGGTAAAAAGGTATGCATTCTTCTTATTTTCGGACAAAAAGTCAGAAATTCCCCATATTTTGTGGCAAAAGGCAGAAATTCCCCTTATTTTGGGGCAAAATTGCAGAAATTTCCCTAATTGTGGGGCAAAAAACAGAAATTCCCCTTATTTTGGGGCAAAATTGCTGAAATTTCCCTTATTATGAGGAAAAATTGCAGAAATTTCCCTTATTTTACAGCAAAATTGCAGAAATTTCACTAATTGTGGCGCTAAAAGGCAGAAATTCTCTTTATTTTGGGGCAAAACTCAGAAATTCCACTTATTTTGGGGCAAAATTCCAGAAATTTCCCTTATTTTGTGCAAAATTGCAGAAATTTTACTTATTTTGGGGCAAAATTGAGGAAGTTTCATTTGTTTCAGGGAAAAAAGCAGAAATTTTTCTTATTTTGGGGCAAAAAGGCAGAAATTCCTAATATTTTGTGCCAAAATTCGGAAATTCCTCTTATTTTGAGGTAAAAAGGCTGAAATTCCTTTTATTTGGGGGCAAATACACAGAAATTTCCCTTATTTTGGGAAAAAATTGCAGAAATTTCACTTATTTCAGGATAATAAGTCAAAAATTTTCCTTATTTTGGGGCAAAACTGACAGAATTTCCCTTTTTTGGGGGAAAAAGACAGAAATTCTACTTATTTAGAGGCAAAAAAGCAGAAATTCCCTTTATTTTAGGGCAAAATTGCAGAAATTTCCCTTATTATAGGGAAAAATTGCAGAAATTTCCCTTTTTTAGGGCAAAATTGCAGAAATTTCACTTATTTCAGAGAAAAAAAGCAAAAAATTTTTTTATTTTGGGGCAAAAAGGCAGAAATTCCCCATATTTTGGAGCAAAATTGCAGAAATTCCCCTAATTGTGGGGCAAAAAGGCAGAAATTCTCCTTATTTTGGGGCAAAACTCAAAAATTCCACTTATTTTGGGGCAAAATTCCAGAAATTTTCCTTATTTTGTGGCAAAATTGCAGAAATTTCACTTATTTTGAGGCAAAATTGCAGAAATTTCACTTATTTCAGGAAAAAGGCAGAAATTTTCCTTATTTTGTGGCAAAAAGGCAGAAATACTCCATATTTTGGTGCAAAAACCAGAAATTTCCCTTATTTTGAGGTAAAAAGCTGAAATTCCCCTTATTTTGGGGCAAAATGCAGAAATTTCTTTTTTTTGGGGCAAATTTTCAGAAATTTCACTTATTTCAAGGAAAAAACAGAAATTTTCCTTATTTTGGGGCAAAAAGGCAGAAATTCCTAATATTTTGTGCCAAAATTCAGAAATTCCCCTTATTTTGAGGTAAAAAGGCTGAAATTCCCCTTATTTGGAAGCAAAAAGGCAGAAATTTCCCTTATATTGGGGCAAAATTGCAGAAATTTCACTTATTTCAGGGTAATAAGTCAGAAATTTTTTTTTATTTTGGGGCAAAAATGACAGAAATTCCCTTTGTTTTGGGGAAAAAACAGAAATTCCACTTATTTAGAGGCAAAAAAGCAGAAATTCCCCTTATTTTAGGGCAAAATTGCAGATATTTCCCTTATTTGGGGGCAAAAAACAGAAATTCCCCTTATTTTGGGGCAAAATCCAGAAATTTCCCTTATTATGGGAAAAAATTGCAGAAATTTCCTTTAATTTAGGGCAAAATTGCAGAAATTTCACTTATTTCAGAGAAAAAAAGCAAAAATTTTTCTTATTTTGGGGCAAAAAGGCAGAAATTCCCATTATTTTGGAGCAAAAAGGCAGAAATTCACCTTATTTTAGGGCAAAACTCAGAAATTCCACTTATTTTGGGGCAAAATTGCAGAAATTTCACTTATTTTGGGGTAAAATTGCAGAAATTTCACTTATTTCAGGGAAAAAAAGGCATAAATTTTCCATATTTTGGGGCAAAAATGCAGAAATTCGTAATATTTTCTGGCAAAAATGCAGAAATTTCCCTTATTTTGAGGTAAAAGGCTGAAATTCCCATTATTTGGGGGCAAAAAGGCAGAAATTTCCCATATTTTGGGGCAAAAATGCAGAAATTCCCCTTATTTTGAGGTAAAAAGGCTGAAATTCCCCTGATTTGGGGTCAAAAAGGCAGAAATTTCCCTTATTTTGGGGCAAAATTGCAGAAATTTCACTTATTTCAGGGTAATAAGTCAGAAATTTTCTTTATTTTGGGGCAAAAAAGACAGAAATTCCCTTTGTTTTAAGGGAAAAAGAGAGAAATTCCACTTATTTAGAGGCAAAAGGCGAAAGGTCTCCTTATTTTGGAGCAAAAATGAAGAAATTTCCCTTTTTTATGGCAAAAAGGTATGCATTCTTCATATTTTCGGACAAAAAGGCAGAAATTCCCCATAATTTGGGGCAAAAGGCAGAAATTTCCCTTATTTTAGGGCAAAAAGGCAGAAATTCACCTTATTTTCGGCTAAAATTGCAGAAATTTTATATATTTCAGGGCAAAAAGGAAAACTTTTCCCTTAATTTGGGGCACAATGAGGAAATTTCCCTTTTTTATGGCAAAAAGGTATGCATTTCCCTTATTTTCGGACAAAAAGGCAGAAATTTTCTGTATTTTGGAGCAAATTTGCAGAAATTCCCCTAATTGTGGGGCAAAAAGGAAGAAATTCTCCTTATTTTGGGGCAAAACTCAGAAATTCCACTTATTTTGGGGCAAAATTAAAGAAATTTCTCTTATTTTGGGGCAAAATTCCAGAAATTTCACTAATTTTCGGGCAAAATTGCAGAAATTATACTTATTTCAGGGAAAAAAGGCAGAAATTTACCTTATTTTGGGGCAAAAAGGCAGAAATTCTCCATATTTTGGTGCAAAAATCAGAACTTTTCTTTATTTTGAGATAAAATGCTGAAATTCCCCTTATTTTGGGGCAAAAGGCAGAAATTTCCCTATTTTTGGGGCAAATTTGCAGAAATTTCACTTATTTCAGGGTAATAAGTCAGAAATTTTCCTTATTTTGGGGCAAAAAAGACAGAAATTCCCTTTGTTTTGGGGGACAAAGATAGAAATTCCACTTATTTAGAGGCAAAAAGGCAAAAGTTCCCCTAATTTTGGAGCAAAAATTAAGAAATTCCCCCTTTTTATGGTAAAAAGGTATGCATTCTTCTTATTTTCGGACAAAAAATCAGAAATTCCCCATATTTTGGGGCAAAAGGCAGAAATTCCCCTTATTTTGAGGCATAATTGCAGAAATTTCCCTAATTGTGGGGCAAAAAAAAGAAATTCCCCTAATTTTGAAGCAAAATTGCAGAAATTTCCCTTATTATGGGGAAAAATTGCAGAAATTTTCCTTATCTTACGGCAAAATTGCAGAAATTTCACATATTTCAGGGCAAAAAGTCAGAAATTTCCCTTAATTTGGGGAAAAAATAAAGAAATTTCCCTTTTTTATGGCAAAAAGGTATGCATTCTCCTTATTTCGGGCAAAAAGGCAAAAATTCCCTGTATTTTGGAGCAAAATTGCAGAAATTCCCCTAACTGTGGGGCAAAATTCCAGAAATTTTCGTTATTTTGGGGCAAAATTTCAGAAAATTCACTTATTTTGGGGCAACATTGCAGAAATTTCTCTTATTTTGGGGCAAAATTGCAGAAATTTCACTTATTTTGGGGCAAAATTGCAGAAATTTCCCCTATTTTGGGGCAAAATTGCAGAAATTTCACTTATTTTGGGGCAAAATTGCAGAAATTTCACTTATTTCAGGGAAAAAAGGCAGAAATTTTTTTTATTTTGGGGCAAAAAGGCAGAAATTCCTAATATTTTGTGGGAAAAATGCAGAAATTCCTTTCATTTTTAGGTAAAATGCTGAAATTCCCCTTATTTTGGGGCAAAGGAAGAAATTTCCTTTTTTTTGGGGCAAATTTTCAGAAATTTCACTTATTTCATGGTAATAAGTCAGAAATTTTCCTTATTTTGGGGCAAAAAAGACAGAAATTCTTTTTGTTTTGGGGGAAAAGTACAGAAATTCCACTTATTTAGAGGCAAAAAGGCAAAAGTTCCCTTTATTTTGGAGCAAAATTGAAGAAATCTCCCTTTTTATGGCAAAAAGGTATGCATTTTTCTTATTTTCAGACAAAAGGGCAGAAATTCCCCATATTTTGGGGCAAAAGTCAGAAATTCCCCTTATTTTGGGGCAAAATTGCAGAAATTTCCCTAATTGTGGGGCAAAAAACAGAAATTCTCCTTATTTTGGGGCAAAATTGCAGAAATTTCCCTTATTATGAGGAAAAATTGCAGAAATTTCCCTTATTTTACGGCATAATTGCAGAAATTTCACTAATTGTGGCGCAAAAAGGCAGAAATTCTCTTTATTTTGGGGCAAAACTCAGAAATTCCACTTATTTTGGGGCAAAATTCCAGAAATTTCCCTTATTTTGGACAAAATTGCAGAAATTTTACTTATTTTGGGGCAAAATTGCAGAAATTTCATTTGTTTCAGGGAAAAAAGCAGAAATTTTCCTTATTTTGGGGCAAAAAGGCAGAAATTCCTAATATTTTGTGCCAAAATTCGGAAATTCCTCTTATTTTGAGGTAAAAAGGCTGAAATTCCCCTTATTTGGGGGCAAATACGCAGAAATTTTCCTTATATTGGCAAAAAATTGCAGAAATTTCACTTATTTCAGGGTAATAAGTCAAAAATTTTCCTTATTTTGGGGCAGTAATGACAGAAATTCCCTTTTTTTTAGGGAAAAATACAGAAATTCTACTTATTTAGAGGCAAAAAAGCAGAAATTCCCCTTATTTTAGGGCAAAATTGCAGAAATTTCCCTTATTATAGGGAAAAATTGCAGAAATTTTTCTTTTTTAGGGCAAAATTGCAGAAATTTCACTTATTTCAGAGAAAAAAAGCAAAAATTTTTCTTATTTTGGGGCAAAAAGGCAGAAATTCCCCGTATTTTGGAGCAAAATTGCAGAAATTCCCCTAATTGTGGGGCAAAAAGGCAAAAATTCTCCTTATTTTGGGGCAAAACTAAAAAATTCCACTTATTTTGGGGCAAAATTCCAGAAATTTTCCTTATTTTGTGGCAAAATTGCAGAAATTTCACTTATTTTGAGGCAAAATTTCAGAAATTTCACTTATTTCAGGGAAAAAAGGCAGAAATTATCCTTATTTTGTGGCAAAAAGGCAGAAATACTCCATATTTTGGTGCAAAAACCAGAACTTTCCCTTATTTTGAAGTAAAAAGCTGAAATTCCCCTTATTTTGGGGCAAAATGCAGAAATTTCCCTTTTTTGGGGCAAATTTTCAGAAATTTCACTTATTTCAAGGAAAAAACAGAAATTTTCCTTATTTTGGGGCAAAAAGGCAGAAATTCCTAATATTTTGTGCCAAAATTCAGAAATTCCCCTTATTTTGAGGTAAAAAGGCTGAAATTCCCCTTATTTGGAAGCAAAAAGGCAGAAATTTCTCTTATATTGGGGCAAAATTGCAGAAATTTCACTTATTTCAGGGTAATAAGTCAGAAATTTTTTTTATTTTGGGGCAAAAATGACAGAAATTCCCTTTGTTTTGGGGAAAAAAACAGAAATTCCACTTATTTAGAGGCAAAAAAGCAGAAATTCCCCTTATTTTAGGGCAAAATTGCAGATATTTCCCTTATTTGGGGGCAAAAAACAGAAATTCCCCTTATTTTGGGGCAAAATTCCAGAAATTTCCCTTATTATGGGAAAAAATTGCAGAAATTTCCTTTATTTTAGGGCAAAATTGCAGAAATTTCACTTATTTCAGAGAAAAAAAGCAAAAATTTTTCTTATTTTGGGGCAAAAAGGCAGAAATTCCCATTATTTTGGAGCAAAAAGGCAGAAATTCACCTTATTTTAGGGCAAAACTCAGAAATACCACTTATTTTGTGGCAAAATTGCAGAAATTTCACTTATTTTGGGGCAAAATTGCAGAAATTTAACTTATTTCAGGGAAAAAAAGGCATAAATTTTCCATATATTGGGGCAAAAAGGCAGAAATTCCTAATATTTTGTGGCACAAATGCAGAAATTTTTAATATTTTGTTGCAAAAATGCAGAAATTTCCCTTATTTTGAGGTAAAAGGCTGAAATTCCCATTATTTGGGGGCAAAAAGGCAGAAATTTCCCTTATTTTGGGGCAAATTTTCAGAAATTTCACTTATTTCAGGGTAATAAGTCAGAAATTTTCCTTATTTTGGGGCAAAAAAACAGAAATTCCCTTTGTTTTGGGGGAAAAATAGAGAAATTCCACTTATTTAGAGGCAAAAGGCAAAAGGTCCCCTTATTTTGGAGCAAAAATGAAGAAATTTCCCTTTTTTATGGCAAAAAGGTATGCATTCTTCTTATTTTCGGACAAAAAGGCAGAAATTCCCCATAATTTGGGGCAAAAGGCAGAAATTTCCCTTATTTTGTGGCAAAAAGGCAGAAATTCACCTTATTTTGGGCTAAAATTGCAGAAATTTTATATATTTCAGGGCAAAAAGGAAAACTTTTCCCTTAATTTGGGGCAAAAATGAGGAAATTTCCCTTTTTTATGGCAAAAAGGTATGCATTCTTCTTATTTTTGGACCAAAAGGCAGAAATTCCCTATAATTTGGGGCAAAAGGCAGAAATTTCCCTTATTTTGGAGCAAATTTGCAGAAATTCCCCTAATTGTGGGGCAAAAAGTAAGAAATTCTCCTTATTTTGGGGCAAAACTCAGAAATTCCACTTATTTTGGGGCAAAATTAAAGAAATTTCTCTTATTTTGGGGCAAAATTATAGAAATTTCACTTATTTTCGGGCAAAATTGCAGAAATTATACTTATTTCAGGGAAAAAAGGCAGAAATTTTCCTTATTTTGGGGCAAAAAGGCAGAAATTCTCCATATTTTGGTGCAAAAATCAGAACTTTTCTTTATTTTGAGATAAAATGCTGAAATTCCCCTTATTTTGGGGCAAAAGGCAGAAATTTCCCTATTTTTGGGGCAAATTTGCAGAAATTTCACTTATTTCAAATTAATAAGTCAGAAATTTTCCTTATTTTGGGGCAAAAAAGACAGATATTCCCTTTGTTTTGGGGGACAAAGACAGAAATTCCACTTATTTAGAGGCAAAAAGGCAAAAGTTCCCCTAATTTTGGAGCAAAAATTAAGAAATTCCCCCTTTTTATGGTAAAAAGGTATGCATTCTTCTTATTTTCGGACAAAAAATCAGAAATTCCCCATATTTTGAGGCAAAAGGCAAAAATTCCCCTTATTTTGAGGCAAAATTGCAGAAATTTCCCTAATTGTGGGGCAAAAAACAGAAATTCCCCTTATTTTGAAGCAAAATTGCAGAAATTTCCCATATTATGGGGAAAAATTGCAGAAATTTCCCATATTTTAGGGCAAAATTGCAGAAATTTCACTAATTGTGGGGCAAAAAGGCAGAAATTCTCCTTATTTTGGGGCAAAACTCAGAAATTCCACTAATTTTGGGGCAAAATTCCAGAAATTTTCCTTATTTTGGGGCAAAAAGGCAAAAATTCCTAATATTTTGTGCCAAAATTCAGAAATTCCCCTTATTTTGAGGTAAAAAAGCTGTAATTCCCCTTTTTGGGGGCAAAAAGGCAGAAATTTCCCTTATATTAGGGCAAAATTGCAGAAATTTCACTTATTTCAGGGTAATAAGTAAGAAATTTTCCTTATTTTGGGGCAAAAATGACAGAAATTCCCTTTGTCTTGGGGAAAAAGACAGAAATTCCACTTATTTAGGGGCAAAAAAGCAGAAATTCCCCTTATTTTAGGGCAAAATTGCAGAAATTTCCCTTATTATGAGGAAAAATTGCAGAAATTTCCCTTATATTAGGGCAAAATTGCAGAAATTTCACTTATTTCAGAGAAAAAAGGCAAAAATTTTTTTTATTTTGGGGCAAAAAGGCATAAATTCCCATTATTTTGGGGCAAAAATGACAGAAATTCCCTTTGTTTTGGGAGAAAAAGACAGAAATTCCTCTTGTTTAGAGGAAAAAACGCAGAAATTCCCCTTATTTTAGGGCAAAATTGCAGAAATTTCCCTTATTTGGGGGCAAAAAAACAGAAATTCCCCTTATTTTGGCGCAAAACTTCCGAAATTTCCCTTATTATAGGGAAAAATTGCAGAAATTTCCCTTATTTTAGTGCAAAATTGCAGAAATTTCACATATTTCAGGGCAAAAACGCAGAAATTTCTCTTAATTTGGGGCATAAATGAAGAAATTTCCCTTTTTTATGGCAAAAAGGTATGCATTCCCCTTATTTTCGGGCAAAAAAGCAGAAATTCTTCGTATTTTGGAGCAAAATTGCAGAAATTCCCCTAATTGTTGGGCAAAAAGGCAGAAATTCTCCTTATTTTGAGGCAAAACTCAGAAATTCCACCTATTTTGGGGCAAAATATCCGAAATTTCCCTTATTTTGTGGCAAAAGGCAGAAATTTAACTTATTTTGGGGCAAAATTGCAGAAATTTCACTAATTGTGGCGCAAAAAGGCAGAAATTCTCCTATTTTGGGGCAAAACTCAGAAATTCCACTTAATTTGAGGCAAAATTCCAGAAATTTTCTTTATTTTGGGGAAAAATTGCAGAAATTTCACTTATTTCAGGGAAAAAAGCAGAAATGTTCATTATTTTGGGGCAAAAAGGCAGAAATTCCTAATATTTTGTGCCAAAATTCAGAAATTCCCCTTATTTTAAAGTCAAAAGGCTGAAATTCCTCTTATTTGGGGGCAAAAAGGCAGAAATTCCCCTTATTTTGGGGCAAAATTACAGAAATTTCCCTTATTATGGGAAAAAATTGCAGAAATTTCCTTTATTTTAGGGCAAAATTGCAGAAAATTCACTTATTTCAGAGGAAAAAAAGCAAAAATTTTTCTTATTTTGGGGCAAAAAGGCAGAAATTCCCATTATTTTGGAACAAAAAGGCAGAAATTCACCTTATTTTAGGGCAAAACTCAGAAATTCCACTTATTTTGGGGCAAAATTGCAGAAATTTCACTTATTTTGGGGCAAAATTGCAGAAATTTCACTTATTTCAGGGAAAAAAAGGCATAAATTTTCCATATTTTGGGGCAAAAAGGCAGAAATTCCTAATATTTTGTGCCAAAATTCAGAAATTCCCCTTATTTTAAAGTCAAAAGGCTGAAATTCCTCTTATTTGGGGGCAAAAAGGCAGAAATTCCCCTTATTTTGGGGCAAAATTACAAAAATTTCCCTTATTATGGGAAAAAATTGCAGAAATTTCCTTTATTTTAGGGCAAAATTGCAGAAATTTCACTTATTTCAGAGGAAAAAAAGCAAAAATTTTTCTTATTTTGGGGCAAAAAGGCAGAAATTCCCATTATTTTGGAACAAAAAGGCAGAAATTCACCTTATTTTAGGGCAAAACTCAGAAATTCCACTTATTTTGGGGCAAAATTGCAGAAATTTCACTTATTTTGGGGCAAAATTGCAGAAATTTCACTTATTTCAGGGAAAAAAAGGCATAAATTTTCCATATTTTGGGGCAAAAAGGCAGAAATTCGTAATATTTTCTGGCAAAAATTCAGAAATTTTTAATATTTTGTTGCAAAAATGCAGAAATTTCCCTTATTTTGAGGTAAAAAGCTGAAATTCCCATTATTTGGGGGCAAAAAAGCAGAAATTTCCCTTATTTTGGGGCAAAATTGCAGAAATTTCACTTATTTCAGGGTAATAAGTCAGAAATTTTCCTTATTTTGGGGCAAAAAAACAGAAATTCCCTTTGTTTTGGGGGAAAAATAGAGAAATTCCACTTATTTAGAGGCAAAAGGCAAAAGGTCCCCTTATTTTGGAGCAAAAATGAAGAAATTTCCCTTTTTTATGGCAAAAAGGTATGCATTCTTCTTATTTTCGGACAAAAAGGCAGAAATTCCCCATAATTTGGGGCAAAAGGCAGAAATTTCCCTTATTTTGGGGCAAAAAGGCAGAAATTCACCTTATTTTGGGCTAAAATTGCAGAAATTTTATATATTTCAGGGCAAAAAGGAAAACTTTTCTCTTAATTTGGGGCAAAAATGAGGAAATTTCCCTTTTTTATGGCAAAAAGGTATGCATTTCCCTTATTTTCGGGCAAAAAGGCAGAAATTCCCTGTATTTTGGAGCAAATTTGCAGAAATTCCCCTAATTGTGGGGCAAAAAGGAAGAAATTCTCCTTATTTTGGGGCAAAACTCAGAAATTCCACTTATTTTGGGGCAAAATTAAAGAAATTTTTCTTATTTTGGGGCAAAATTCCAGAAATTTCACTTATTTTCGGGCAAAATTGCAGAAATTATACTTATTTCAGGGAAAAAAGGCAGAAATTTTCCTTATTTTGGGGCAAAAAGCAGAATTTTTCCATATTTTGGTGCAAAAATCAGAACTTTTCTTTATTTTGAGATAAAATGCTGAAATTCTCCTTATTTTGGGGCAAAAGCAGAAATTTCCCTATTTTTGGGGCAAATTTGCAGAAATTTCACTTATTTCAGGGTAATAAGTCAGAAATTTTCCTTATTTTGGGGCAAAAAAGACAGAAATTCCCTTTGTTTTGGGGGACAAAGACAGAAATTCCACTTATTTAGAGGCAAAAAGGCAAAAGTTCCCCTAATTTTGGAGCAAAAATGAAGAAATTCCCCCTTTTTATGGTAAAAAGGTATGCATTCTTCTTATTTTCGGACAAAAAATCAGAAATTCCCCATATTTTGGGGCAAAAGGCAGAAATTCCCCTTATTTGGAGGCAAAATTGCAGAAATTTCCCTAATTGTGGGGCAAAAAACAGAAATTCCCCTTATTTTGAAGCAAAATTGCAGAAATTTCCCTTAATATGGGGAAAAATTGCAGAAATTTCCCTTATCTTACGGCAAAATTGCAGAAATTTCACATATTTCAGGGCAAAAAGTCAGAAATTTCCCTTAATTTGGGGAAAAAAATAAAGAAATTTCCCTTTTTTATGGCAAAAATGTATGCATTCCCCTTATTTCGGGCAAAAAGGCAAAAATTCCCCGTATTTTGGAGCAAAATGGCAGAAACTCCCCTAATTGTGGGGCAAAATTCCATAAATTTTCATTATTTTGGGGCAAAATTTCAGAAATTTCACTTATTTTGGGGCAAAATTGCAGAAATTTCCCTTATTTTGGGGCAAAATTGCAGAAATTTCACTTATTTTGGGGCAAAATTGCAGAAATTTCACTTATTTCAGGGAAAAAAGGCAGAAATTTTTTTTATTTTGGGGCAAAAAGGCAGAAATTCCTAATATTTTGTGGGAAAAATGCAGAAATTCCTCTTATTTTTAGGTAAAATGCTGAAATTCCCCTTATTTTGGGGCAAAAGGAAGAAATTTTTTTATTTTTGGGGCAAATTTTCAGAAATTTCACTTATTTCATGGTAATAAGTCAGAAATTTTCCTTATTTTGGGGCAATAAGGCAAAAATTCTCTTTGTTTTGGGGGAAAAAAACAGAAATTCCACTTATTTAGAGGCAAAAAGGCAAAAGTTCCCCTTATTTTGGAGCAAAAATGAAGAAATTTCTCTTTTTATGGCAAAAAGGTATGCATTTTTCTTATTTTCAGACAAAAAGGCAGAAATTCTCCATATTTTGGGGCAAAAGTCAGAAATTCCCCTTATTTTGGGGCAAATTTGCAGAAATTTCCCTAATTGTGGGGCAAAAAACAGAAATTCCCCTTATTTTGGGGCAAAATTGCTGAAATTTCCCTTATTATGAGGAAAAATTGCAGAAATTTCCCTTATTTTACAGCAAAATTGCAGAAATTTCACTAATTGTGGCGCTAAAAGGCAGAAATTCTCTTTATTTTGGGGCAAAACTCAGAAATTCCACTTATTTTGGGGCAAAATTCCAGAAATTTCCCTTATTTTGGGCAAAATTGCAGAAATTTTACTTATTTTGGGGCAAAATTGAGGAAGTTTCATTTGTTTCAGGGAAAAAAGCAGAAATTTTTCTTATTTTGGGGCAAAAAGGCAGAAATTCCTAATATTTTGTGCCAAAATTCGGAAATTCCTCTTATTTTGAGGTAAAAAGGCTGAAATTCCTTTTATTTGGGGGCAAATACACAGAAATTTCCCTTATTTTGGGAAAAAATTGCAGAAATTTCACTTATTTCAGGATAATAAGTCAAAAATTTTCCTTATTTTGGGGCAAAACTGACAGAATTTCCCTTTTTTGGGGGAAAAAGACAGAAATTCTACTTATTTAGAGGCAAAAAAGCAGAAATTCCCTTTATTTTAGGGCAAAATTGCAGAAATTTCCCTTATTATAGGGAAAAATTGCAGAAATTTCCCTTTTTTAGGGCAAAATTGCAGAAATTTCACTTATTTCAGAGAAAAAAAGCAAAAAATTTTTTTATTTTGGGGCAAAAAGGCAGAAATTCCCCATATTTTGGAGCAAAATTGCAGAAATTCCCCTAATTGTGGGGCAAAAAGGCAGAAATTCTCCTTATTTTGGGGCAAAACTCAAAAATTCCACTTATTTTGGGGCAAAATTCCAGAAATTTTCCTTATTTTGTGGCAAAATTGCAGAAATTTCACTTATTTTGAGGCAAAATTGCAGAAATTTCACTTATTTCAGGAAAAAGGCAGAAATTTTCCTTATTTTGTGGCAAAAAGGCAGAAATACTCCATATTTTGGTGCAAAAACCAGAAATTTCCCTTATTTTGAGGTAAAAAGCTGAAATTCCCCTTATTTTGGGGCAAAATGCAGAAATTTCTTTTTTTTGGGGCAAATTTTCAGAAATTTCACTTATTTCAAGGAAAAAACAGAAATTTTCCTTATTTTGGGGCAAAAAGGCAGAAATTCCTAATATTTTGTGCCAAAATTCAGAAATTCCCCTTATTTTGAGGTAAAAAGGCTGAAATTCCCCTTATTTGGAAGCAAAAAGGCAGAAATTTCCCTTATATTGGGGCAAAATTGCAGAAATTTCACTTATTTCAGGGTAATAAGTCAGAAATTTTTTTTATTTTGGGGCAAAAATGACAGAAATTCCCTTTGTTTTGGGGAAAAAACAGAAATTCCACTTATTTAGAGGCAAAAAAGCAGAAATTCCCCTTATTTTAGGGCAAAATTGCAGATATTTCCCTTATTTGGGGGCAAAAAACAGAAATTCCCCTTATTTTGGGGCAAAATCCAGAAATTTCCCTTATTATGGGAAAAAATTGCAGAAATTTCCTTTAATTTAGGGCAAAATTGCAGAAATTTCACTTATTTCAGAGAAAAAAAGCAAAAATTTTTCTTATTTTGGGGCAAAAAGGCAGAAATTCCCATTATTTTGGAGCAAAAAGGCAGAAATTCACCTTATTTTAGGGCAAAACTCAGAAATTCCACTTATTTTGGGGCAAAATTGCAGAAATTTCACTTATTTTGGGGTAAAATTGCAGAAATTTCACTTATTTCAGGGAAAAAAAGGCATAAATTTTCCATATTTTGGGGCAAAAAGGCAGAAATTCGTAATATTTTCTGGCAAAAATGCAGAAATTTCCCTTATTTTGAGGTAAAAGGCTGAAATTCCCATTATTTGGGGGCAAAAAGGCAGAAATTTCCCATATTTTGGGGCAAAAATGCAGAAATTCCCCTTATTTTGAGGTAAAAAGGCTGAAATTCCCCTGATTTGGGGTCAAAAAGGCAGAAATTTCCCTTATTTTGGGGCAAAATTGCAGAAATTTCACTTATTTCAGGGTAATAAGTCAGAAATTTTCTTTATTTTGGGGCAAAAAAGACAGAAATTCCCTTTGTTTTAAGGGAAAAAGAGAGAAATTCCACTTATTTAGAGGCAAAAGGCGAAAGGTCTCCTTATTTTGGAGCAAAAATGAAGAAATTTCCCTTTTTTATGGCAAAAAGGTATGCATTCTTCATATTTTCGGACAAAAAGGCAGAAATTCCCCATAATTTGGGGCAAAAGGCAGAAATTTCCCTTATTTTGGGGCAAAAAGGCAGAAATTCACCTTATTTTCGGCTAAAATTGCAGAAATTTTATATATTTCAGGGCAAAAAGTAAAACTTTTCCCTTAATTTGGGGCACAATGAGGAAATTTCCATTTTTTATGGCAAAAAGGTATGCATTTCCCTTATTTTCGGACAAAAAGGCAGAAATTCCCTGTATTTTGGAGCAAATTTGCAGAAATTCCCCTAATTGTGGGGCAAAAAGGAAGAAATTCTCCTTATTTTGGGGCAAAACTCAGAAATTCCACTTATTTTGGGGCAAAATTAAAGAAATTTCTCTTATTTTGGGGCAAAATTCCAGAAATTTCACTAATTTTCGGGCAAAATTGCAGAAATTATACTTATTTCAGGGAAAAAAGGCAGAAATTTACCTTATTTTGGGGCAAAAAGGCAGAAATTCTCCATATTTTGGTGCAAAAATCAGAACTTTTCTTTATTTTGAGATAAAATGCTGAAATTCCCCTTATTTTGGGGCAAAAGGCAGAAATTTCCCTATTTTTGGGGCAAATTTGCAGAAATTTCACTTATTTCAGGGTAATAAGTCAGAAATTTTCCTTATTTTGGGGCAAAAAAGACAGAAATTCCCTTTGTTTTGGGGGACAAAGATAGAAATTCCACTTATTTAGAGGCAAAAAGGCAAAAGTTCCCCTAATTTTGGAGCAAAAATTAAGAAATTCCCCCTTTTTATGGTAAAAAGGTATGCATTCTTCTTATTTTCGGACAAAAAATCAGAAATTCCCCATATTTTGGGGCAAAAGGCAGAAATTCCCCTTATTTTGAGGCATAATTGCAGAAATTTCCCTAATTGTGGGGCAAAAAACAGAAATTCCCCTTATTTTGAAGCAAAATTGCAGAAATTTCCCTTATTATGGGGAAAAATTGCAGAAATTTCCCTTATCTTACGGCAAAATTGCAGAAATTTCACATATTTCAGGGCAAAAAGTCAGAAATTTCCCTTAATTTGGGGAAAAAATAAAGAAATTTCCCTTTTTTATGGCAAAAAGGTATGCATTCTCCTTATTTCGGGCAAAAAGGCAAAAATTCCCTGTATTTTGGAGCAAAATTGCAGAAATTCCCCTAACTGTGGGGCAAAATTCCAAAAATTTTCGTTATTTTGGGGCAAAATTTCAGAAATTTCACTTATTTTGGGGCAACATTGCAGAAATTTCTCTTATTTTGGGGCAAAATTGCAGAAATTTCACTTATTTTGGGGCAAAATTGCAGAAATTTCCCCTATTTTGGGGCAAAATTGCAGAAATTTCACTTATTTTGGGGCAAAATTGCAGAAATTTCACTTATTTCAGGGAAAAAAGGCAGAAATTTTTTTTATTTTGGGGCAAAAAGGCAGAAATTCCTAATATTTTGTGGGAAAAATGCAGAAATTCTTTTCATTTTTAGGTAAAATGCTGAAATTCCCCTTATTTTGGGGCAAAGGAAGAAATTTCCTTTTTTTTGGGGCAAATTTTCAGAAATTTCACTTATTTCATGGTAATAAGTCAGAAATTTTCCTTATTTTGGGGCAAAAAAGACAGAAATTCTTTTTGTTTTGGGGGAAAAGTACAGAAATTCCACTTATTTAGAGGCAAAAAGGCAAAAGTTCCCTTTATTTTGGAGCAAAATTGAAGAAATTTCCCTTTTTATGGCAAAAAGGTATGCATTTTTCTTATTTTCGGACAAAAGGGCAGAAATTCCCCATATTTTGGGGCAAAAGTCAGAAATTCCCCTTATTTTGGGGCAAAATTGCAGAAATTTCCCTAATTGTTGGGCAAAAAACAGAAATTCTCCTTATTTTGGGGCAAAATTGCAGAAATTTCCCTTATTATGAGGAAAAATTGCAGAAATTTCCCTTATTTTACGGCATAATTGCAGAAATTTCACTAATTGTGGCGCAAAAAGGCAGAAATTCTCCTTATTTTGGGGCAAAACTCAGAAATTCCACTTATTTTGGGGCAAAATTCCAGAAATTTCCCTTATTTTGGACAAAATTGCAGAAATTTTACTTATTTTGGGGCAAAATTGCAGAAATTTCATTTGTTTCAGGGAAAAAAGCAGAAATTTTCCTTATTTTGGGGCAAAAAGGCAGAAATTCCTAATATTTTGTGCCAAAATTCGGAAATTCCTCTTATTTTGAGGTAAAAAGGCTGAAATTCCCCTTATTTGGGGGCAAATACGCAGAAATTTTCCTTATATTGGCAAAAAATTGCAGAAATTTCACTTATTTCAGGGTAATAAGTCAAAAATTTTCCTTATTTTGGGGCAGTAATGACAAAAATTCCCTTTTTTTTAGGGAAAAAGACAGAAATTCTACTTATTTAGAGGCAAAAAAGCAGAAATTCCCCTTATTTTAGGGCAAAATTGCAGAAATTTCCCTTATTATAGGGAAAAATTGCAGAAATTTTTCTTTTTTAGGGCAAAATTGCAGAAATTTCACTTATTTCAGAGAAAAAAAGCAAAAATTTTTCTTATTTTGGGGCAAAAAGGCAGAAATTCCCCGTATTTTGGAGCAAAATTGCAGAAATTCCCCTAATTGTGGGGCAAAAAGGCAAAAATTCTCCTTATTTTGGGGCAAAACTAAAAAATTCCACTTATTTTGGGGCAAAATTCCAGAAATTTTCCTTATTTTGTGGCAAAATTGCAGAAATTTCACTTATTTTGAGGCAAAATTTCAGAAATTTCACTTATTTCAGGGAAAAAAGGCAGAAATTATCCTTATTTTGTGGCAAAAAGGCAGAAATACTCCATATTTTGGTGTAAAAACCAGAACTTTCCCTTATTTTGAAGTAAAAAGCTGAAATTCCCCTTATTTTGGGGCAAAATGCAGAAATTTCCCTTTTTTGGGGCAAATTTTCAGAAATTTCACTTATTTCAAGGAAAAAACAGAAATTTTCCTTATTTTGGGGCAAAAAGGCAGAAATTCCTAATATTTTGTGCCAAAATTCAGAAATTCCCCTTATTTTGAGGTAAAAAGGCTGAAATTCCCCTTATTTGGAAGCAAAAAGGCAGAAATTTCTCTTATATTGGGGCAAAATTGCAGAAATTTCACTTATTTCAGGGTAATAAGTCAGAAATTTTTTTTATTTTGGGGCAAAAATGACAGAAATTCCCTTTGTTTTGGGGAAAAAAACAGAAATTCCACTTATTTAGAGGCAAAAAAGCAGAAATTCCCCTTATTTTAGGGCAAAATTGCAGATATTTCCCTTATTTGGGGGCAAAAAACAGAAATT
The DNA here is from genome assembly GCF_963924665.1 of Micromys minutus. Taxonomy (NCBI): domain Eukaryota; kingdom Metazoa; phylum Chordata; class Mammalia; order Rodentia; family Muridae; genus Micromys; species Micromys minutus. Next base: position 10,973,473 of record NW_027667467.1, read on the forward strand.
CCCCTTATTTTGGGGCAAAATTACAGAAATTTCCCTTATTATGGGAAAAAATTGCAGAAATTTCCTTTATTTTAGGGCAAAATTGCAGAAATTTCACTTATTTCAGAGGAAAAAAAGCAAAAATTTTTCTTATTTTGGGGCAAAAAGGCAGAAATTCCCATTATTTTGGAACAAAAAGGCAGAAATTCACCTTATTTTAGGGCAAAACTCAGAAATTCCACTTATTTTGGGGCAAAATTGCAGAAATTTCACTTATTTTGGGGCAAAATTGCAGAAATTTCACTTATTTCAGGGAAAAAAAGGCATAAATTTTCCATATTTTGGGGCAAAAAGGCAGAAATTCGTAATATTTTCTGGCAAAAATTCAGAAATTTTTAATATTTTGTTGCAAAAATGCAGAAATTTCCCTTATTTTGAGGTAAAAAGCTGAAATTCCCATTATTTGGGGGCAAAAAGGCAGAAATTTCCCTTATTTTGGGGCAAAATTGCAGAAATTTCACTTATTTCAGGGTAATAAGTCAGAAATTTTCCTTATTTGGGGGCAAAAAAGACAGAAATTCCCTTTGTTTTGGGGGAAAAAGAGAGAAATTCCACTTATTTAGAGGCAAAAGGCAAAAGGTCCCCTTATTTTGGAGCAAAAATGAAGAAATTTCCCTTTTTTATGGCAAAAAGGTATGCATTCTTCTTATTTTCGGACAAAAAGGCAGAAATTCCCCATAATTTGGGGCAAAAGGCAGAAATTTCCCTTATTTTGGGGCAAAAAGGCAGAAATTCACCTTATTTTGGGCTAAAATTGCAGAAATTTTATATATTTCAGGGCAAAAAGGAAAACTTTTCTCTTAATTTGGGGCAAAAATGAGGAAATTTCCCTTTTTTATGGCAAAAAGGTATGCATTTCCCTTATTTTCGGGCAAAAAGGCAGAAATTCCCTGTATTTTGGAGCAAATTTGCAGAAATTCCCCTAATTGTGGGGCAAAAAGGAAGAAATTCTCCTTATTTTGGGGCAAAACTCAGAAATTCCACTTATTTTGGGGCAAAATTAAAGAAATTTTTCTTATTTTGGGGCAAAATTCCAGAAATTTCACTTATTTTCGGGCAAAATTGCAGAAATTATACTTATTTCAGGGAAAAAAGGCAGAAATTTTCCTTATTTTGGGGCAAAAAGCAGAATTTTTCCATATTTTGGTGCAAAAATCAGAACTTTTCTTTATTTTGAGATAAAATGCTGAAATTCTCCTTATTTTGGGGCAAAAGCAGAAATTTCCCTATTTTTGGGGCAAATTTGCAGAAATTTCACTTATTTCAGGGTAATAAGTCAGAAATTTTCCTTATTTTGGGGCAAAAAAGACAGAAATTCCCTTTGTTTTGGGGGACAAAGACAGAAATTCCACTTATTTAGAGGCAAAGAGGCAAAAGTTCCCCTAATTTTGGAGCAAAAATGAAGAAATTCCCCCTTTTTATGGTAAAAAGGTATGCATTCTTCTTATTTTCGGACAAAAAATCAGAAATTCCCCATATTTTGGGGCAAAAGGCAGAAATTCCCCTTATTTGGAGGCAAAATTGCAGAAATTTCCCTAATTGTGGGGCAAAAAACAGAAATTCCCCTTATTTTGAAGCAAAATTGCAGAAATTTCCCTTAATATGGGGAAAAATTGCAGAAATTTCCCTTATCTTACGGCAAAATTGCAGAAATTTCACATATTTCAGGGCAAAAAGTCAGAAATTTCCCTTAATTTGGGGAAAAAAATAAAGAAATTTCCCTTTTTTATGGCAAAAATGTATGCATTCCCCTTATTTCGGGCAAAAAGGCAAAAATTCCCCGTATTTTGGAGCACAATGGCAGAAACTCCCCTAATTGTGGGGCAAAATTCCATAAATTTTCATTATTTTGGGGCAAAATTTCAGAAATTTCACTTATTTTGGGGCAAAATTGCAGAAATTTCCCTTATTTTGGGGCAAAATTGCAGAAATTTCACTTATTTTGGGGCAAAATTGCAGAAATTTCACTTATTTCAGGGAAAAAAGGCAGAAATTTTTTTTATTTTGGGGCAAAAAGGCAGAAATTCCTAATATTTTGTGGGAAAAATGCAGAAATTCCTCTTATTTTTAGGTAAAATGCTGAAATTCCCCTTATTTTGGGGCAAAAGGAAGAAATTTTTTTATTTTTGGGGCAAATTTTCAGAAATTTCACTTATTTCATGGTAATAAGTCAGAAATTTTCCTTATTTTGGGGCAAAAAGGCAAAAATTCTTTTTGTTTTGGGAGAAAAAAACAGAAATTCCACTTATTTAGAGGCAAAAAGGCAAAAGTTCCCCTTATTTTGGAGCAAAAATGAAGAAATTTCTCTTTTTATGGCAAAAAGGTATGCATTTTTCTTATTTTCAGACAAAAAGGCAGAAATTCCCCATATTTTGGGGGCAAAAGTCAGAAATTCCCCTTATTTTGGGGCAAAATTGCAGAAATTTCCCTAATTGTGGGGCAAAAAACAGAAATTCCCCTTATTTTGGGGCAAAATTGCTGAAATTTCCTATATTATGAGGAAAAATTGCAGAAATTTCCCTTATTTTACGGCAAAATTGCAGAAATTTCACTAATTGTGGCGCAAAAAGGCAGAAATTCTCTTTATTTTGGGGCAAAACTCAGAAATTCCACTCATTTCGGGGCAAAATTCCAGAAAATTCCCTTATTTTGGACAAAATTGCAGAAATTTTACTTATTTTGGGGCAAAATTGCAGAAATTTCATTTGTTTCAGGGAAAAAAGCAGAAATTTTTCTTATTTTGGGGCAAAAAGGCAGAAATTCCTAATATTTTGTGCCAAAATTCGGAAATTCCTCTTATTTTGAGGTAAAAAGGCTGAAATTCCCCTTATTTGGTGGCAAATACGCAGAAATTTCCCTTATATTGGGAAAAAATTGCAGAAATTTCACTTATTTCAGGGTAATAAGTCAAAAATTTTCCTTATTTTGGGGCAATAATGACAGAAATTCCCTTTTTTTTGGAGAAAAAGACAGAAATTCTACTTATTTATAGGCAAAAAAGCAGAAATTCCCCTTATTTTAGGGCAAAATTGCAGAAATTTCCCTAATTATAGGGAAAAATTGCAGAATTTTCCCTTTTTTTAGGGCAAAATTGCAGAAATTTCACTTATTTCAGAGAAAAAAAGCAAAAATTTTTCTTATTTTGGGGCAAAAATGCAGAAATTCCCCGTATTTTGGAGCAAAATTGCAGAAATTCCCCTAATTGTGGGGCAAAAAGGCAAAAATTCTCCTTATTTTGGGGCAAAACTCAAAAATTCCACTTATTTTGGGGCAAAATTCCAGAAATTTTCCTTATTTTGTGGCAAAATTGCAGAAATTTCACTTATTTTGGGGCAAAATTTCAGAAATTTCACTTATTTAACGGAAAAAAGGCAGAAATTATCCTTATTTTGTGGCAAAAGGCAGAAATACTCCATATTTTGGTGCAAAAACCAGAACTTTCCCTTATTTTGAAGTAAAAAGCTGAAATTCCCCTTATTTTGGGGCAAAATGCAGAAATTTCCCTTTTTTTGGGGCAAATTTTCAGAAATTTCACTTATTTCAAGGAAAAAACAGAAATTTTCCTTATTTTGGGGCAAAAAGGCAGAAATTCCTAATATTTTGTGCCAAAATTCAGAAATTCCCCTTATTTTGAGGTAAAAAGGCTGAAATTCCCCTTATTTGGAAGCAAAAAGGCAGAAATTTCTCTTATATTGGGGCAAAATTGCAGAAATTTCACTTATTTCAGGGTAATAAGTCAGAAATTTTTTTTATTTTGGGGCAAAAATGACAGAAATTCCCTTTGTTTTGGGGAAAAAAACAGAAATTCTACTTATTTAGAGGCAAAAAAGCAGAAATTCCCCTTATTTTAGGGCAAAATTGCAGATATTTCCCTTATTTGGGGGCAAAAAACAGAAATTCCCCTTGTTTTGGAACAAAATTCCAGAAATTTCCCTTATTATGGGAAAAAATTGCAGAAATTTCCTTTATTTTAGGGCAAAATTGCAGAAATTTCACTTATTTCAGAGAAAAAAAGCAAAAATTTTTCTTATTTTGGGGCAAAAAGGCAGAAATTCCCATTATTTTGGAGCAAAAAGGCAGAAATTCACCTTATTTTAGGGCAAAACTCAGAAATTCCACTTATTTTGGGGCAAAATTGCAGAAATTTCACTTATTTTGGGGCAAAATTGCAGAAATTTCACTTATTTCAGGGAAAAAAGTCATAAATTTTCCATATTTTGGGGCAAAAAGGCAGAAATTCCTAATATTTTGTGGCAAAAATGCAGAAATTTTTAATATTTTGTTGCAAAAATGCAGAAATTTCTCTTATTTTGAGGTAAAAGGCTGAAATTCCCATTATTTGGGGGCAAAAAGGCAGAAATTTCCCTTATTTTGGGGCAAATTTGCAGAAATTTCACTTATTTCAGGGTAATAAGTCAGAAATTCCCCTTATTTTGGGGAAAAAGACAGAAATTCCCTTTGTTTTGGGGGAAAAAGAGAGAAATTCCACTTATTTAGAGGCAAAAGGCAAAAGGTCCCCTTATTTTGGAGCAAAAATGAAGAAATTTCCCTTTTTTATGGCAAAAAGGTATGCATTCTTCTTATTTTCGGACAAAAAGCCAGAAATTCCCCATAATTTTGGGCAAAAAGGCAGAAATTTCCCTTATTTTGGGGCAAAAAGGCAGAAATTCACCTTATTTTGGGCTAAAATTGCAGAAATTTTATATATTTCAGGGCAAAAAAAAAACTTTTCCCTTAATTTGGGGCACAAATGAGGAAATTTCCCTTTTTTATGGCAAAAAGGTATGCATTTCCCTTATTTTCGGGCAAAAAGGCAGAAATTCCCTGTATTTTGGAGCAAATTTGCAGAAATTCCCCTAATTGTGGGGCAAAAAGGAAGAAATTCTCCTTATTTTGGGGCAAAACTCAGAAATTCCACTTATTTTGGGGCAAAATTAAAGAAATTTCTCTTATTTTGGGGCAAAATTCCAGAAATTTCACTTATTTTCGGGCAAAATTGCAGAAATTATACTTATTTCAGGAAAAAAAGGCAGAAATTTTCCTTATTTTGGGGCAAAAAGGCAGAAATTCTCCATATTTTGGTGCAAAAATCAGAACTTTTCTTTATTTTGAGATAAAATGCTGAAATTCCCCTTATTTTGGGGCAAAAGGCAGAAATTTCCCTATTTTTGGGGCAAATTTGCAGAAATTTCACTTATTTCAGGGTAATAAGTCAGAAATTTTCCTTATTTTGGGGCAAAAAAGACAGAAATTCCCTTTGTTTTGGGGGACAAAGACAGAAATTCCACTTATTTAGAGGCAAAAAGGCAAAAGTTCCCCTAATTTTGGAGCAAAAATTTAGAAATTCCCCCTTTTTATGGTAAAAAGGTATGCATTCTTCTTATTTTCGGACAAAAAATCAGAAATTCCCCATATTTTAGGGCAAAAGGCAAAAATTCCCCTTATTTTGAGGCAAAATTGCAGAAATTTCCCTAATTGTGGGGCAAAAAACAGAAATTCCCCTTATTTTGAAGCAAAATTGCAGAAATTTCCCTTATTATCAGGAAAAATTGCAGAATTTTCCCTTATTTTAGGGCAAAATTGCAGAAATTTCACTAATTGTGGAATAAAAAGGCAGAAATTCTCCTTATTTTGGGGCAAAACTCAGAAATTCCACTAATTTTGGGGCAAAATTCCAGAAATTTTCCTTATTTTGGGGCAAAAAGGCAAAAATTCCTAATATTTTGTGCCAAAATTCAGAAATTCCCCTTATTTTGAGGTAAAAAAGCTGAAATTCCCCTTATTTGGGGGATAAAAAGGCAAAAATTTCCCTTATATTGGGGCAAAATTGCAGAAATTTCACTTATTTCAAGGTAATAAGTCAGAAATTTTCCTTATTTTGGGGCAAAAATGACAGAAATTCCCTTTGTCTTGGGGAAAAAGACAGAAATTCCACTTATTTAGAGGCAAAAAAGCAGAAATTCCCCTTATTTTAGGGCAAAATTGCAGAAATTTCCCTTATTATGGGGAAAAATTGCAGAAATTTCCCTCATTTTAGGGCAAAATTGCAGAAATTTCACTTATTTCAGAGAAAAAAGGCAAAAATATTTTTTATTTTGGGGCAAAAAGGCATAAATTCCCATTATTTTGGGGCAAAAGTGACAGAAATTCCCTTTGTTTTGAGGGAAAAAGACAGAAATTCCTCTTATTTAGACGAAAAAACGCAGAAATTCCCCTTATTTTAGGGCAAAATTGCAGAAATTTCCCTTATTTGGGGGCAAAAAACAGAAATTCCCCTTATTTTGGCGCAAAATTCCCGAAATTTCCCTTATTATAGGGAAAAATTGCAGAAATTTCCCTTATTTTAGCGCAAAATTGCAGAAATTTCACATATTTCAGGGCAAAAACGCCGAAATTTCCCTTAATTTGGGGCATAAATGAAGAAATTTCCCTTTTTTATGACAAAAAGGTATGCATTCCCCTTATTTTCGGGCAAAAAAGCAGAAATTCTTCGTATTTTGGAGCAAAATTGCAGAAATTCCCCTAATTGTTGGGCAAAAAGGCAGAAATTCTCCTTATTTTGAGGCAAAACTCAGAAATTCCACCTATTTTGGGGCAAAATACCCGAAATTTCCCTTATTTTGTGGCAAAAGGCAGAAATTTAACTTATTTTGGGGCAAAATTACAGAAATTTCACTAATTGTGGCGCAAAAAGGCAGAAATTCTCCTATTTTGGGGCAAAACTCAGAAATTCCACTTAATTTGAGGCAAAATTCCAGAAATTTTCCTTATTTTGGGGCAAAATTGCAGAAATTTCACTTATTTCAGGGAAAAAAGCAGAAATTTTCATTATTTTGGGGCAAAAAGGCAGAAATTCCTAATATTTTGTGCCAAAATTCAGAAATTCCCCTTATTTTGAGGTCAAAAGGCTGGAATTCCTCTTATTTGGGGGCAAAAAGGCAGAAATTTCCCTTATATTGGGGCAAAATTGCAGAAATTTCACTTATTTCAGGGTAATAAGTCAGAAATTTTCTTTATTTTGGGGCAAAAATGACAGAAATTTCCTTTGTTTTGGGGGAAAAAGACAGAAATTCCACTTATTTAGATGCAAAAATGCAGAAATTCCCCTTATTTTAGGGCAAAATTGCAGAGATTTCCCTTATTTGGGGGCAAAAAAACAGAAATTCCCCTTATTTTGGGGTAAAGTTCCAGAAATTTCCCTTATTATGGGGAAAAATTGCAGAAATTTCCTTTATTTTAGGGCAAAATTGGAGAAATTTCACTAATTTCAGAGAAAAAAGTCAAAAATTTTTCTTATTTTGGGGCAAAAAGGCAGAAATTCTCATTATTGTGGTGCAAAAAGGCAGAAATTCCTAATATTTTGTGCCAAAACTCAGAAATTCCACTTATTTTGGGGCAAAATTGCCGAAATTTCACTTATTTTGGGGCAAAATTGCAGAAATTTCACTTATTTCAGGGAAAAAAATGCAGAAATTTTCCTTATTTTGGGGCAAAAAAGCAGAAATTTTTAATATTTTGTGGCAAAAATGCAGAAATTCCTAATATTTTTTTGCAAAAATTAAGAAATTTCCCTTTATTTTGAGGTAAAAAGGCTGAAATTCCCCTTATTTGGGGGCAAAAAGGCAGAAATTTTCCTTATTTTGTGGCAAATTTGCAGAAATTTCACTTATTTCAGGGTAATAAGTCAGAAATTTTCCTTATTTTGGGTCAAAAAAGACAGAAATTCCCTTTGTTTTGGGGGAAAAAGACAGAAATTCCACTTATTTAGAGGCAAAATCAAAAGGTCCTCTTATTTTGGAGCAAAAATGAAGAAATTTCCCTTTTTTATGGCAAAAAGGTTTGCATTCTTCTTACTTTTGGACAAAAAGGCAGAAATTCCCCATATTTTGGGGCAAAAGGCAGAAATTCCCCTAATTTTGGGCTAAAAAGGCAGAAATTCAACTCATTTTGGGCTAAAATTGCAGTAATTTCACATATTTCAGGGCAAAAAGGCAGAATTTCCCTTAATTTGGGGCAAAAATGAGGAAATTTCCCTTTTTTATGGCAAAAAGGTATGCATTCCCCTTATTTTCGGGCAAAAAGGCAGAAATTCCCTGTATCTTGGAGCAAAATTGCAGAAATTCCCCTAATTGTGGGGCAAAAAGGCAGAAATTCTCATTATTTTGGGAGAAAACTCAGAAATTCCACTTATTTTGGGGCAAAATTGCAGAAATTTCCCTTATTTTGGGGAAAACTCCAGAAATTTCACTTATTTTCGGGCAAAATTGCAGAAATTTCACTTATTTCAGGGAAAAAAGGCAGAAATTTTCCTTATTTTGGGGCAAAAAGGCAGAAATTCTCCATATTTTGGTGCAAAAATCAGAACTTTTCTTTATTTTGAGGTAAAATGCTGAAATTCCCCTTATTTTGGGGCAAAAGGCAGAAATTTCTCTATTTTTGGGGCAAATTTGCAGAAATTTCACTTATTTCAGGGTAATAAGTCAAAAATTTTCCTTATTTTGTGGCAAAAAAGACAGAAATTCTTTTTGTTTTGGGGGACAAAGACAGAAATTCCACTTATTTAGAGGCAAAAAGGCAAAAGTTCCCCTTATTTTGGAGCAAAAATGAAGAAATTCTGCTTTATTATGGCAAAAAGGTATGCATTCTTCTTCTTTTCGGACAAAAAAGCAGAAATTCCCCATATTTTGGGGCAAAAGGCAGAAATTCCCCTTATTTTGAGGCAAAATTGCAGAAATTTCCCTAATTGTGGGGCAAAAAACAGAAATTCCCCTTATTTTGAAGCAAAATTGCAGAAATTTCCTTCATTATGGGAAAAAATTGCAGAAATTTCCCTTATTTTAGGGCAAAATTGCAGAAATTTCACTAATTGTGGGGCAAAAATGCAGATATTCCTAATATTTTGTGCCAAAATTAAGAAATTCCCCTTATTTTGAGGTCAAAAGGCTGAAATTCCATTTATTTGGGGGCAAAAAGGCAGAAATTTCCCTTATATTGGGGCAAAATTGCAGAAATTTCACTTATTTCTTGGTAATAAGTCAGAAATTTTCTTTATTTTGGGGCAAAAATGACAGAAATTCCCTTTGTTTTGGGGGAAAAAGACAGAAATTCCACTTATTTAGAGGCAAAAAAGCAGAAATTCCCCTTATTTTGGAGCAAAAATGAAGAAATTTCCTTTTCTTATGGCAAAAAGGTATGCATTCTTTTTATTTTCGGGCAAAAAGGCAGAAATTCCCCATATTTTGGTGCAAAAGGCAGAAATTCCCCTTATTTTGGAGCAAAAATGAAGAAATTTCCCTTTTTTATGGCAAAAGGTATGCATTCTTCTTATTTATTGCAGAAAGGCTGTAATTCCCCTTATTTTGAGGTAAAATGCTGAAATTCCTCATATTTTGGGGCAAAAGGCAGAAATTCCCCTTATTTTGGAGCAAAAATGAAGATATTTCCCTTTTTTATGGCAAAAGGTATGCATTCTTCTTATTTATTGCAGAAAGGCTGTAATTCCCCTTATTTTGAGGTAAAATGCTGAAATTCCTCATATTTTGGGGCAAAAGGCAGAAATTCCCCTTATTTTGGGGCAAAAAAACACAAATTTCCCTTATTATCGGGCAAAATTGCAGAAATTTCGTTTATTTCAGGGCAAAAAGTAAGAAATTCCTTTTATTTTGGGGCAAAAAGCAGAAATTTCTTTTATTATGGTACAAAATTGAAAAATTTTCCTTATTTTTGAATAAAAAGGCAGAATTTCCCCATATTTTGGGGCAAAAGTCAGAAATTCTTCTTATTTTTAGGTAAAATGCAGAAATTCCCCTTATTTAGAGGTAAAATGCAGAAATTCCCCAAATATTGGGGAAAAATGCAGAAATTCCTTTTATTTTCTAGCTAAAAGGCAGAAATTAACCGTATTTTGAAGCAAAATTGCAGAAATTCTCATAATTTTCGGGCAAAAAGGAATAAATTCTTCTTATTTTGGGGCAAAAAGACAGAAAATCTCCTTTTTTCGGGAGCATAATGTCAGTAATTCCCCTTATTTTGGGGCAAAAGACAGAAATTTCGTTTATTTTTGGGGAAAAGGCAGAAATTGCACTTATTTTGAGTCAAAAAGGCGGAAAAATCCCCTTATTTTGGGGCAAAAGGCAGAAATTTCTTTTATTATGGTACAAAATTGAAGAAATTTTTCTTATTTTGGAACAAAAATGCAGAAATTCCCCATATTTTGGGGCAAAAGTCAGAAATTCTTATTTGCAGTAAAATGCAGAAATTCCCCTTATTTAGAGGTAAAATGCAGAAATTCCCCAAGTATTGGGGGAAAATGCAGAAATTCCCTTTATTTTGGGGCTAAAAGGCAGAAATTAACCGTATTTTGAAGCAAAATTGCAAAATTCTCATAATTTTGGGGCAAAATACAGAAAATCTCCTTTTTTCGGGAGCAAAATGTCAGAAATTCCCCTTATTTTGGGGCAAAATTGCAGAAATTTCCTTTACATTGGGGCAAAATTGCAGAAATTTCCCTTATTTTGGGGCAAAATTGCAGAAATTTCACTTATTTCAGAAAAAAGGCAGAAATTTTCATATTTTGGGGCAAAAAGGCAGAAATTTCTTTTATTTTGGTACAAAATTGCAGAAATTTTTCTTATTTTGGGGCAAAAAGGCAGAAATTCCCCATATTTTGGGGCAAAAAGTCAGAAATTCCCCTTATTTTGAGGTAAAAAAGCTGAAATTCCCCTTATTTTCGGGCAAAAAGTCAGAAATTCCCCTTATTTTGGGACAAAAATGCAGAAATTCCCCTTATTTTGGGGTAAAACTGCAAAAATTTCACTTATTGCGTGGCAAAATTGCAGAAATTCCTCTTATTTTCGGCGAAAAAGGCAGAAAATACCCTTATTTTGGAGCAAAATTGCAAAAATTCACCTAATTTTGGGGTAAAAATACAGTAATTTACTTTATTTTGGGGCAAAAAGGCAAAAATTCTCCTTATTTAGGGGCAAAAGGCAGAAATTCTCTTTATTATAGGGCAAAATTGCAGAAATTTCCCTTATTTGGGGGCAAAAAACAGAAATTCCCCTTATTTTGGGGCAAAATTGCAGAAATTTCCCTTATTATAGAAAAAAATTGCAGAAATTTCCCTTATTTTAGGGCAAAATTGCAGAAATTTCACTTATTTAAAAGAAAAAAAGCAAAAAATTTTTTTATTTTGGGGCAAAAATGCAGAAATTCCCATTAATTTGGGGCAAAAATGCAGAAATTCAAATTATTTTGGGGTAAAATTGCAGAAATTTCACAAATTTCAGGGCAAAAATGCAGAAATTTCCTTTATTTTGGGGAAAATTGCAGAAATTTCACTTATTTAAGAGAAAAAAGGCATAAATTTTCCATATTTTGGGGCAAAAATGCAGAAATTCTTATTATTTGTGGGCAAAAATGCAGAAATTCAAATTATTTTGGAATAACACTGCAGAAATTTCACTTATTTCGCAGCAAAATAGCAGAAATTCACCTTATTTTCGGCGAAAAAGGCAGAAAATCCCTGTATTTTGGAGCAAAATTGCAGAAATTCACCTAATTTAGGGGTAAAAAATACAGTAATATTTTTTATTTTGGGGCAAAAAGGCAGAAATTCCCCTTATTTTAGGACAAAATTGCAGAAATTTCACTTATTTCAGAGAAAAAAAAGCAAAAATTTTTCTTATTTTGGGGCAAAAAGGCAGAAATTCTTTTTATTTTGGGGCAAAAGGCAGAAATTCCCCTTATTTTAGGGCAAAATTGCAGAAATTTCCCTTATTTGAAGGCAAAAAAACAGAAATTCCCCTTATTTTGGGGCAAAATTGCAGAAATTTCCATTATTATGGGGAAAAATTGCATAAATTTCCTTTATATTAGGGCAAAATTGCAGAAATTTCACTTATTTCAGAGAAAAAAATCAAAAAATTTTCTTATTTTGGGGCAAAAAGGCAGAAATTCCCATTATTTTGGGGCAAAAAGGCAGAAATTCACCTTATTTTGGGCTAAAATTGCAGAAATTTCACATATTTCAGGGCAAAAAGGCAGAAATTTCTTTTAATTTGGTGAAAAAATGAAGAAATTTCCCTTTTTTATGGCAAAAAGTTATGCATTCCCCTTATTTTCGGGCAAAAAGGCAGAAATTCCTTGTATTTTGGAGCAAAATTGCAGAAATTTCCCTAATTGTAGGGCAAAAAGGCAGAAATTCTCCTTATTTTGGGGCAAAACTCAAAAATTCCACCTATTTTGGGGCAAAATTCCAGAAATTTTTCTTATTTTGGGGCAAAATATCAGAAATTTCACTTATTTTCGGGCAAAATTGAAGAAATTTCACTTATTTCATGGTAATAAGTCAGAAATTTTCCTTATTTTGGAGCACAAAAGACAGAAATTCCCTTTGTTTTGGGGGTAAAGACAGAAATTCCACTTATTTAGAGGTAAAAAGGCAGAAATTCCTCTTATTTCGGAGCAAAAATGAAGAAATTATTCTTTTTTTATGGAAAAAGGTATGCATTCCCCTTATTTTTGGGCAAAAATGCAGAAATTCCCCGTATTTTGGAGCAAAATTGCAGAAATTCCTCTAATTGTGGGGCAAAAATTCACAAATTCCCTATATGTTGGGGCAAAAATACAGAAATTCTTCTTATTTTGGGGCAAAACTCAAAAATTCCACTTTTTTTGGAGCAAAATTCCAGAAATTTCCCTTATTTTGGGGCAAAATTGCAGAAATTTCATTTATTTTGGGGCAAAATTGCAGAAATTCCCCTTATTTTGGGGCAAAAAGATGAAATCCCTAATTTTTGGCTAAAATTTAAGAAATTTCACTTATTTCGGGACAAAAAGGCAGAAATTCCACTTAATTTCAGGTAAAAAGGCAGAAATTCCCCTTATTTTGGGGCAAAAAGGCAGAAATTCCCCTTATTTTGGGATAAAATTGCAGAAATTTCCCTTATTTGGGAGCAAAAAGGCATAAAATCCCCCTAATTTCGGGTAAAAAGGCAGAAATTCCCCATATTTTAGAGCAAAATTGCAGAAATTCCCCTAATATAGGGGCAAAAATGCAGAAATTCCCTTTATTTGGGGCAAAAAGGCAGAAGTTCCCATTATTTTCGGGAAAAGAAGAAGAAATTCCCTGTATTGTTAAGCAAAATTGCAGAAACTCCCCTAATTTTGGGGCAAAAAGGCAGAAATTCCTTTTATTTTGGAGCAAAAATACAGATATTCTCCTTATTTTGGGGCAAAAATCAGAAATTTCCCTTATTTGGGGCAAAATTGCAGAAATTTCACTTATTTTCAGGTAAAAAGGCTGAAATTTCCTTTATTTTGGGGCAAAAAGGTAGAAAGTCCCCTTATTTTGGGGCAAAATTGCAGAAATTTTCCTTATTTTGGGGCAAAAAGGCAGAAATTCCTTATATATTGTGGCAAAAAGGCAGAAATTTCCCTTATTTTGAGGTAATAAGGCTGAAATTCCCCTTATTTTGGGGCAAAAAGGCAAAAATTCCCCTTATTTTGGGGTAAAATTGCAGAAATTTCAAATATTTCAGGGCAAAATTGCAGAAATTCCCCTTATTTTGGGGCAAAAAGATGAAATCCCTAATTTTTGGCTAAAATTGAAGAAATTTCACTTATTTTGGGACAAAAAAAAAAAGAAATTCCACTTAATTTCGGGCAAAAAGGCAGAAATGACCCGTATTTTGGAGCAAAATTGCAGAAAATCCCCTAATATTGGTGCAAAAATGCAGAAATTCCCTTTATTTTGTGGGCAAAAAGGCAGAAATTCTTTTTATTTTTAGGTAAAAAGGCTGAAATTCCCCTTATTTTGGGGCAAAAAGTCAGAAATTCCCCTTATTTTTGGGCAAAAAGAGAGAAATTTCATTTATTTTTGGGGAAAAGGCAGAAATTGCACTTATTTTGAGTCAAAAAGGTGAAAAATCCCCTTATTTTGGGGTAAAAATGAAGAAATTTCCTTTTTTTATGGCAAAAAGGTATACATTTTCTTTATTTTCGGGCCAAAAGGCAGAGATTCCCTGTATTTTGGAACAAAATTGAAAAATTCCCCTAATTTTTGGGCAAAAAGGCAGAAATTCCCCTTATTTTGGGGTAAAACTGCAGAAATTTCACTTATTTCGCGGCAAAATGGCAGAAATTCCCTTTATTTTGGGGCAAAAAGGCAGAAATTCCCTTTATTTTGGGATAAAATTGCAAAAATTTCCCTTATTTGGGAGCAAAAAGGCAGAAAATCCTTTTAATTTAGAGTAAAAAGGCAGAATTTCTCCGTATTTTGGAGCAAAATTGCAGAAATTCCCCTAATTTTTGGGCAAAAAGGCAGAAATTCCCCTTATTTTGGGGTAAAACTGCAGAAATTTCACTTATTTTGCGGCAAAATGTCAGAAATTCCCCTTATTTTCGGCAAAAAAGGCAGAAAATCCCCTTATTTTATGGCAATATTGCAGAAATTTCCCTTATTTGGGGGCAAAAACAGAAATTCCCCTTATTTTGGGGCAAAATTGCAGAAATTTCCCTTATTATGGGGAAAATTGCAGAAATTTCCCTTATTTTAGGGCAAAATTACAGAAATTTCACTTATTTCAGAGAAAAAAAGCAAAAATTTTTCTTATTTTGGGGCAAAAAGGCAGAAATTCCCATTATTTTGAAGCAAAAAGGCAGAAATTCTCCTTATTTTGGGGTAAAATTGCAGAAATTTCACATATTTAAGGGCAAAACGGCAGAAATTCCCCTTATTTTGGGGCAAAAAGGCAGAAATTCCCCTTATTTTGGCATAAAATTGCAGAAATTTCCCTTATTTGGGGGCAAAAAGGTAGAAAATCCACTTAATTTCGGGTAGAAAGGCAGAAATTCCTCGTATTTTGGAGCAAAATTGCAGAAACTCCCCTAATTTTGGGGCAAAAAGGCAGAAATTCCCTTTATTTTGGGGCAAAAATAGAGAAATTCTCCTTATTTTGGGGCAAAAATCAGAAATTTCCCTTATTTTGGGGCAAAATTTTAGAAATTTCTTTTATATTGTTACAGACTTGCAGAAATTTTTCTTATTTTGTGGCAAAAAGGCAGAAATTCCCCATTTTTTGGTGCAAAAAGGCTGAAATTCCCCTTATTTTGAGGTAAAATCCTGAAATTCCCCATATTTTGGGGCAAAAAGGCAGAAATTCCCCTCATTTGGGGGCAAAAAGGCACAAATTTCCCTTATTTTCGAGCATAATTGCAGGACTTTCATTTATTTCAGGGCAAAAACTCAGAAATTCCTTTTATTTTGGGGCAAAAAGCAGAAATTTCTTTTATTTTGATACAAAATTGTAGAAATTTTCCTTATTTTGAAACAAAAAAACAAAAATTACCCATATTTTGGGGGAAATGTCAGAAATTCCCCTTATTTTGAGGTAAAAAGCCTGAAATTCCCATTATTTTGGGGCAAAAAGGCAGAAATTCCCTTTACTTTGTGGCAAAAAGGCAAAAATTCCCGTTAATTGGAGCAGAAAAGCAGAAATTTTCCTTATTTAAGGGCAATAGGGCAGAAATTCGCCATATTTTGTGGCAAAAAGGCAGAAATTCCCCTTATTTGGAGGTAAAATGCTGAAATTCCCCTTATTTTCGGCAAAAAGGCAGAAATTCCTATTATTTTGGGGCAAAATTGCAGAAATTTCAATTATTTCAGGGCAAAAAGTCAGAAATTTGCCTTATTTGGGGCAAAAAGCAGAAATTCCCCTAATTTTGGGGCCAAAAACAGAAATTCCATTTATTTTGGGGTAAAATTGCAGAAATTTCAAATATTTCAGGGCAAAAAGGCAGAAATTCCACTTTATTTCGGACAATAATGCAGAAATTCCCCCATATTTTAAAGCTAAATTTCAAAAATTCCCCTTATATTGGTGGAAAAATGCAGAAATTCCCTTTATTTTTGTGCAATAAGGCAGATTTCCCCGTATTTTGAAGCAAAATTGCACATATTCCCCTAATTTTGAGGGAAAATGCAGAAATTCACATTATTTTGGAACAAAAAGACAGAAATTCTCCTTATTTCAGGGCAAAATTCCAGAAATTCCCCTTATTTTGGGGCAAAATTGCAGAAATTTCCTTTATTTTGGGGCAAAATTGCAGAAATTTTCTTTATTTTGGGGCAAAATTTCAGAAATTTCACTTATTTCAAGAAAAAAGTGCAGAAATTACTCTTATTTTGGGGCAAAAAGGCAGAAATTTCTTTTATTTTGGTAAAAAATTGCAGAAATTTTCTTTATTTTGGGGCAAATATGAAGAAATTCCCCATATTTTGGGGCAAAAAGGCAGAGATTCCCCTTATTATGAGGTAAAATGCTGAAATTCCCCTTATTTTGAGGTAAAAAGGCTGAAATTCCCCTTATTTGGGGGAAAAAGGCAGAAATTTCCCTTATTTTAGGGCAAAATTGCAGAAATTTCCCTTATTTGAAAGCAAAAACGCAGAAAATCCCCTTAATTTCGGTTAAAAAGGCAGAAATTCCCCATATTTTGGAGCAAAATTGCAGAAATTCCCCTAATATTGGGGCAAAAATGCAGATATTCTCTTTATTTGGGGCAAAAGGCAGAAGTTCCCCTTATTTTCGGGAAAAGAGGAAGCAATTCCCTGTATTTTGAAGCAAAATTGCAGAAAGTCCCCTAATTTTGGGGCAAAAAGGCAGAAATTTCCTTTATTTTGGGGCAAAAATACAGATATTCTCCTTATTTTGGGGCAAAAATCAGAAATTTCTATTATTTGGGGCAAAATTGCAGAAATTTCACTTATTTTCAGGTAAAAAGGCTGAAATTTCCTTTTTTTTGGGGCAAAAAGGGAGAAATTCTCCTTTTCAAGGCAATATTTCAGAATTTTCCTTTTTTGGGGCAAAAAGGCAGAAATTCCTTATATTTTGGGGCAAAAAGGCAGAAATTCCCCTTATTTTGAGGTAATAAGGCTGAAATTCCCCTTATTTGGGGCAAAAAGGCAGAAATTCCCCTTATTTTGGGGTAAAATTGTAGAAATTTCAAATATTTCAGGGCAAAATGGCAGAAATTTTTCTTATTTTAGGGCAAAAAGATGAAATCCCTAATTTTTGGCTAAAATTGCAGAAATTTCACTTATTTCGGACAAAAAGGCAGAAATTCCACTTAATTTTGGGCAAAATGGCAGAAATGACCCATATTTTGAAGGAAAATTGCAGAAATTCCCCTAATATTGGTGCAAAAATGTAGAAATTCCCTTTATTTTGGGGGCAAAAAGGCAGAAATTCCTATTATTTTTAGGTAAAAAGGCTGAAATTCCCCTTATTTTGTGGCAAAAAGTCAGAAATTCCCTTTATTTTTGGGGTAAAAGACAAAAATTTCGTTTTTTTTTTTAAGAAAAAACCAGAAATTTCACTTATTTTGAGTCAAAAAGGTGAAAAAATCCCCTTATTTTGGGGTAAAAATGAAGAAATTTCCTTTTTTTATGGCAAAAAGGTATACATTCCCTTTATTTTCAGGCCAAAAGGGAGAAATTCCCTGTATTTTGGAGCAAACTTGCAAAAATTCCCCTAATTTTTGGGCAAAAAGGCAGAAAGTCCCCTTATTTTGGGGTAAAACTGCAGAAATTTCACTTATTTCGCGGCAAAATGGCAGAAATTCCCTTTATTTTCGGCGAAAAAAGAAGAAAATCCTCGTATTTTGGAGCAAAATTGCAGAAATTAACCTAATTTTGGGATAAAAAATACAGTAATTTTCTTATTTTGGGGCAAAGAGGCAGAAATTCTCCTTATTTTGGGGCAAAAGGCAGAAATTCCCCTTATTTTAGGGCAAAATTGAAGAAATTTCCCTTATTTGGGGCCAAAAAACAGAAATCCCCCTTATTTTGGGGCAAAATTGCAGAAATTTTTCTTATTATGGAAAAAAATTGCAGAAATTTCCCTTATTTTGGGGCAAAATTGCAGAAATTTCACTTATTTCAGAGAAAAAAACTCAGAAATTTCTCTTATTTTGGGGCAAAAATGCAGAATTTTCTCTTATTTTGGTACAAAATTGTAGAAATTTTCTTTATTTTGGAGCAAAAATGCAGAAATACCCCATATTTTGGGGCAAGAATGCAGAGATTCCTCTTATTATGAGGTAAAATACTGAAATTCCCCTTGTTTTGGGGCAAAAAGACAGAAATTCCCTTTATTTTGTGGCAAAAAATCAGAAATTTCCCTTATTTTGGGGCAAAATTGCAGAAATTTCACATATTTCAGGGCAAAATTCAAAAATTCTTTTATTTTGGGGCAAAAAGACAAAAATTCCGTTTATTTTTGGGTAAAATGGCAGAAATTTCACCTATTTTGAGGTAAGAAAGAAGAAATTCCTCTTATTTTAGAACAAAAAAGACAGAAATTTCCTTTGTTTTGTGGAAAAAGACAGAAATTCCACTTATTTAGAGGCAAAAGGAAGAAATTCTCCTTATTTTTGGGCAAAACTCAGAAATTCCACTTATTTGGGGGCAAAATTTCAGAAATTTTCTTTATTTTGGGGCAAAATTGCAGAAATTTCACTTATTTCAGGAAAAAAAGGCAGAAATTTTTCTTATTTTGGGGAAAAAAGGCAGAAATTCCTAATATTTTGGGCCAAAATTCAGAAATTCCTTTTATTTTGAGGTAAAAAGGCTGAAATTCCCTTTATTTGGGGGCAAAAAGGCAGAAATTTCCCTTATATTGGGGCAAAATTGCAGAAAATTCACTTATTTCAGGGTAATAATTCAGAAATTTTCCTAATTTTGGCGCAAAAATGACAGAAATTCTCTTTGTTTTGGGGGAAAAAGACAGAAATTCCACTTATTTAGAGGCAAAAAAGCAGAAATTCCCCTTATTTTAGGGCAAAATTGCAGAAATTTCCCTTATTTGGGGGCAAAAAAACAGAAATTCCCCTTATTTTGGGGCAAAATTCCAGAAATTTCCTTTACTATGGAGAAAAATTGCAGAAATTTCTTTTATTTTAGGGCAAAATTCCAGAAATTTCACTTATTTCAGAGAAAAAGCAAAAGTTTTTCTCATTTTGGGGCAAAAAGGCAGAAATTCCCATTATTTTTGGCAAAAGGCAGAAATTCACCTTATTTTGGGCTAAAATTGCAGAAATTTCACATATTTCAGGGTAAAAAGGCAGAAATTTCCATTAATTTGGGGCAAAAATGAAGAAATTTCCTTTTTTATGGCAAAAACGTATGCATTCTTCTTATTTTCAGGCAAAAAGGCAAAAATTCCCCGTATTTTGGAGCAAAATTGCAGAAATTCCCCTAATTGTGGGGCAAAAAGGCAGAAATTCTCCTTATTTTGGGGCAAAACTCAGAAATTCCACTTATTTTGGGGCAAAATTCCAGAAATTTACCTTTTTTGGGGGCAAAATTGCAGAAATTTCACTTATTTTTGGGCAAAATTGCAGAAATTTCACTTATTTCAGTGAAAAAAGGCAGAAATTTTCCTTATTTTGGGGCAAAAGGTAGAAATTCTCCATATTTTGGTGCAATAATCAGAAATTTACCTTATTTTGAGGTAAAATGCTGAAATTTCCCTTATTTTGGGGCAAAAGGCAGAAATTTCCCTATTTTTGGGGCAAATTTGCAGAAATTTTACTTTTTTCAAAGTAATAAGTCAGAAATTTTCCTTATTTTGGGGCAAAAAAGACAGAAATTCCCTTTGTTTTGGGGGAAAAAGACAGAAATTCCACTTATTTAGAGGCAAAAAGGCTAAAGTTCCCCTTCTTTTGGAGCAAAAATGAAAAAATTTCCCTTTTTTATGGCAAAAAGGAGTGCATTCTTCTTATTTTCGGACAAAAAGGCAGAAATTCCCTATATTTTGGGGCAAAAGGCAGAAATTCCCCTTATTTTGGGGCAAATGGCAGAAATTCCCCTTATTTTAGGGCAAAATTGCAGAAATTTCCCTTATTTGGGGGCAAAAAACAGAAATTCCCTTTATTTTGGGGCAAAATTGCAGAAATTTGCTTTATTTGGGGGCAAAAAACAGAAATTCCTCTTATTTTGCGGCAAAATTGCAGAAATTTTTTTATTATGGGGAAAAATTGCAGAAATTTCCCTTATTTTAGGGCAAAATTGCAGAAATTTCACTTATTTCCGAAAAAAAAAGCAAAAATTTTTCTTATTTTGAGGCAAAAAGGCAGAAATTCCCATTATTTTGGGGCAAAAAGTCAGAAATTCACCTTATTTTGGGGTAAAATTGCAGAAACTTCATATATTTCAGGGCCAAAAGGCAGAAATTCCCCTTATTTTGAGGTAAAATGCTGAAATTTCCCATTTTTGGGGGCTAAAGGCAGAAATTCCCATTATTTTGGGGCAAAAAGGCACAAATTTCCCTTATTTTCGGGCAAAATTGCACAAATTTCATTTATTTCAGGGTAAAAAGTCAGAAATTCCTTTTTTTTCGGGGCAAAAAGTAGAAATTTCTTTTATTATGGTACAAAATTGAAGAAATTTTCTTTATTTTGGAACAAAACGGCATAAATTCCCCATAATTTGAGGTAAAAAGCAGAAATTCTACTTATTTTGAGGTAAAATGCAGAAATTCCCATTACTTACAGGTCAAATGCAGAAATTCCCCTAACATGTGGAGAAAATGCAGAAATTCCCTTTATTTTGGAGCTAAAAGGCAGAAATTTTCCGTATTTTGAAAAAAAATTGCAGAAATTCTCATAATTTTCGGGCAAAAATGCTGAAATTCTCCTTATTTTGGGGCAAAAAGACAGAAAATCTTTCTTCGGGTGCAAAAAGTCAGAAATTCCCCTTATTTGGGGGCAAAAAGGCAGAAATTTCCCTTATTTTGGGGCAA
Source organism: Micromys minutus (assembly GCF_963924665.1). Classification (NCBI taxonomy): domain Eukaryota; kingdom Metazoa; phylum Chordata; class Mammalia; order Rodentia; family Muridae; genus Micromys; species Micromys minutus. Next base: position 10,994,313 of record NW_027667467.1, read on the forward strand.
AATTGCAGAAATTTCACTTATTTTAGGGTAATAAGTCAAAAATTTTCCTTATTTTGGGGCAAAAATGACAGAAATTCCCTTTGTTTTGGGGGAAAAAGACAGAAATTCCACTTATTTAGAGGCAAAAAGGCTAAAGTTCCCCTTCTTTTGGAGCAAAAATGAAAAAATTTCCCTTTTTTATGGCAAAAAGGAGTGCATTCTTCTTATTTTCGGACAAAAAGGCAGAAATTCCCTATATTTTGGGGCAAAAGGCAGAAATTCCCCTTATTTTGGGGCAAATGGCAGAAATTCCCCTTATTTTAGGACAAAATTGCAGAAATTTCCCTTATTTTAGGGCAAAATTGCAGAAATTTCCCTTATTTGGGAGCAAAAAACAGAAAATCCCTTTATTTTGGGGCCAAATTGCAGAAATTTGCTTTATTTGGGGGCAAAAAACATAAATTCCTCTTATTTTGGGGCAAAATTGCAGAAATTTTTTTTATTATGGGGAAAAATTGCATAAATTTCCCTTATTTTAGGGCAAAATTGCAGAAATTTCACTTATTTCCGAAAAAAAAAGCAAAAATTTTTCTTATTTTGAGGCAAAAAGGCAGAAATTCCCATTATTTTGGGGCAAAAAGTCAGAAATTCACCTTATTTTGGGGTAAAATTGCAGAAACTTCATATATTTCAGGGCAAAAAGGCAGAAATTCCCCTTATTTTGAGGTAAAATGCTGAAATTTTCTATTTTTTGGGGCTAAAGGCAGAAATTCCCATTATTTTGGGGCAAAAAGGCACAAATTTCCCTTATTTTCGGGCAAAATTGCACAAATTTCATTTATTTCAGGGTAAAAAGTCAGAAATTCCCCTTATTTCGGGGCAAAAAGTAGAAATTTCTTTTATTATGGTACAAAATTGAAGAAATTTTCTTTATTTTGGAACAAAAAGGCAGAAATTCCCCATAATTTGAGGTAAAAAGCAGAAATTCTACTTATTTTGAGGTAAAATGCAGAAATTCCCATTATTTACAGGTAAAATGCAGAAATTCCCCTAATATGTGGAGAAAATGCAGAAATTCCCTTTATTTTGGAGCTAAAAGGCAGAAATTTTCCGTATTTTGAAAAAAAATTGCAGAAATTCTCATAATTTTCGGGCAAAAATGCTGAAATTCTCCTTATTTTGGGGCAAAAAGACAGAAAATCTTTTTTCGGGTGCAAAAAGTCAGAAATTCCCCTTATTTGGGGGCAAAAAGGCAGAAATTTCCCTTATTTTGGGGCAAAATTGCAGAAATTTCACTTATTTTAGGGAAATAAGTCAAAAATTTTCCTTATTTTGGGGCAAAAATGACAGAAATTCCCTTTGTTTTGGGGGAAAAAGACAGAAATTCCACTTATTTAGAGGCAAAAAGGCAGAAATTCCCCTTATTTTGGAGCAAAAATGAAGAAATTTCCCCTTTTTATGGCAAAAAGTTATGCATTCTTCTTATTTTCGGGCAAAGAGGCAGAAATTCCCCACATTTTGGGGCAAAAGGCAGAAACTCCGCTTATTTTGGAGCAAAAATGAAGAATTTTCCCTTTTTTAATGGCAAAAAGGTATGCATTCTTCTTATTTTGGTGCAAAAAGGCTGAAATTCCCCTTATTTTGAGGTAAAATGCTGAAATTCCCCATATTTTGGGGCAAAAGGCAGAAATTCTCCTTATTTTGGGGCAAAAAGGCACAAATTTCCCTTATTTTCGGGCAAAATTGCAGAAATTTCATTTATTTCAGGGCAAAAAGTAAGAAATTCCCCTTATTTTGGGGCAAAAAGCAGAAATTTCATTTATTTTTGGGGAAAAGGCAGAAATTGCACTTATTTTGAGTCAAAAAGGTGGAAAATCCCCTTATTTTGGGGCAAAAATTAAGAAATTTCCCTTTTTTATGGCAAAAAGGTAAACATTCCCTTAATTTTCGGGCAAAAAGGCAGAAATTCCCCATATTTTGGAGCAAAATTGCAGAAATTCCCCTAATTTTGGGGCAAAAAGGCAGAAATTCCCCTTATATTGGGGTAAAACTCCAGAAATTTCACTTATTTCACAGCAAAATGGCAGAAATTCCCCTTATTTTCGACGAAAAAGGCAGAAAATCCCCGTATTTTGGAGCAAAATTGCAGAAATTCACCTAATTTGGGGGTAAAAAATACAGTAATATTCTTTATTTTGGGGCAAAAAGGCAGAAATTCTCCTTATTTTGGGGCAAAAGGCAGAAATTCCACTTATTTTAGGGCAAAATTGCAGAAATTTCCCGTATTTGGGGGCAAAAAACCAGAAATTCTCCTTATTTTGGGGCAAAATTGCAGAAATTTTCCTTATTATGGGGAAAATTGCAGAAATTTCCCTTATTTTAGGGCAAAATTGCAGAAATTTCACTTATTTCAGAGAAAAAAAGCAAAAACTTTTCTTATTTTGGGGCAATAAAACAGAAATTCCCATTATTTTGGGGCAAAAAAAAAATTCACCTTATTTTGGGCTAAAATTGCAGAAATTTCACATATTTCAGGGCAAAAAGGCAGAAATTTCCCTTAATTTGGGGCAAAAATGAAGAAATTTCCCTTTTTATGGCAATAAAGGTATGCATTCCCCTTATTTTCTGGCAAAAATGCAGAAATTCCCCGTATTTTGGAGCAAAATTGCAGAAATTCCCCTAATTGTGGGGCAAAAAGGCAGAAATTCCCTATATGTTGGGGCAAAAAGACAGAAATTCTCCTTATTTTGGGGCACAACCCAGAAATTCCACTTATTTTGGAGCAAAATTCCAGAAATTTCCCTTATTTTGGGGCAAAATTGCAGAAATTTCATTTATTTTGGGGCAAAATTGCAGAAATTCCCCTTTTTTGGGGGCAAAAAGATGAAATCCCTAATTTTTGGCTAAAATTAAAGAAATTTCACTTATTTCGGGACAAAAAGGCAAAAATTCCACTTAATTTCGGGCAAAAATGCAGAAATTCCCCTTATTTTGGGGCAAAAAGGCAGAAATTCCCCTTATTTTGGGATAGAATTGCAAAAATTTCCCTAATATTGGGGCAAAAATGCAGAAATTCCCTTTATTTGGGGCAAAAAGGCAGAATTTCCCCTTATTTTGGGGCAAAAAGGCAGAAATTTCTATTATTTATGGGCAAAAAGGCAGAAATTTACCTTATTTTGGGGTAAAATTGCAGAAATTTCACATATTTCAGGGCAAAAAGGCAGAAATTCCCCTTATTTTGGGGCAAAAAGGCAGAAATTCCCTTTATTTTGGGATAAAATTGCAGAAATTTCCCTAATTTGGGAGCAAAAAGGCAGAAAATCCTCTTAATTTTGGGTAAAAAGGCAGAATTTCCCCGTATTTGGAGCAAAATTGCAGAAATTCCCCTAATATTGGGGCAAAAATGCAGAAATTCCCTTTATTTGGGGCAAAAAGGCAGAAGTTCCCCTTATTTTCGGGAAAAGAGGAAGAAATTCCCTGTATTTTGAAGCAAAATTGCAGAAACTCCCCTAATTTTGGGGCAAAAAGGCAGAAATTCTCCTCATTTTGGGGCAAAATTGCAGAAATTTCCCTTACTATGGAAAAAAATTGCAGAAATTTCCCTTATTCTGGGGCAAAATTGCAGAAATTTCACTTATTTCAGAGAAAAAAAACTCAGAAATTTCCGCCTTTTTTCCCTGAAATAAGTGAAATTTCTGCAATTTTGCCCTAAAATAAGGCAAATTTATGCAATTTTGCCCCAATGTAAAGGAAATTTCTGCAATTTAGCCCCAAAATAAGGGGAATTTTTGACTGTTTGCTCCCGAAAAAGGAGATTTTCTCTGTTTTTGCTCCAAAATAATGAGAATTCCTGCCTTTTTGCCCAAAAATTATGAGAATTTCTGCAATTTTGCTTCAAAATATGGGGAATTTCTGCCTTTTAGACCCAAAATAAAGGGAATTACTGCATTTTACCTCAAAATAAGAATAATTTCTGCCTTTTGCCTCAAAATAAGGGGAATTTTCTGCCTTTATGTTTCAAAATAAGAAAAATTTCTTCAATTTTGTACCATAATAAAAGAAATTTCTGCTCTTTGCCCCAAATTAAAAGGAATTTCTGACTTTTTGCCCTGAAATAAATGAAATTTCGGCAATTTTGCCCGAAAATAAGGGAAATTTGTGACTTTTTGCCACAAAATAAGAAGAATTTTTGCCTTTTGCCCCAAAATATGGGGAATTTCAGCATTTTACCTTAAAATAAGAAGAATTTCAGCCTTTTTGCACCAAAATATGGAAAATTTCTGCCTTTTTTGCCCCAAAATAAAGGGAATTTCTGCATTTTTGCACCAATATTAGGAGAATTTCTGCAATTTTGCTCCAAAATATGGGTCATTTCTGCCTTTTTGCCCGAAAATAAGTGGAATTTCTGCCTTTTCATCCAGAAATAAGTGACGTTTCTGCAATTTTAGCCAAAAATTAGGGATTTCATCTTTTTGCCCCAAAATAAGGGAAATTTCTGCCATTTTGCCCTGAAATATTTAAAATTTCTGCCATTTTACCCCAAAATAAGGGGAATTTCTGCCTTTTTGTCCCAAAATAAGGGGAATTTCAGCCTTATTACCACAAAATAAAAGGAATTTCTGCCTTTTTGCCCCAAAATATAAAGAATTTCTGCCTTTTTGCCCCAAAATAAGGAAAATTTCTGCAATTTTGCCCCAAAATAAGGGGAATTTCTTCCTTTTTGCCCCAAAATAAAAAATATTTCAGCCTTTTTACCTGAAAATAAGTGAAATTTCTGCAATTTTGCCCCAAATAAAGAAAATTTCTGCAATTTTGCCCCAAAATAAGGTAAATTCCTGCAATTTGGCCCCAAAATAAGTGGAATTTCTGAGTTTTGCCCCAAAATAAGGAGAATTTCTGTCTTTTTGCTCCAACATATAGGGAATTTCTGCCTTTTTGCCCCACAATTAGGGGAATTTCTGCAATTTTGCTCCAAAATACGGGGAATTTCTGCCTTTTTGCCTGAAAATAAGGGGAATGCATATCTTTTTGCCATAAAAAAGGGAAATTTCTTCATTTTTGCTTCAAAATAAGGGGAATTTCTGCCATTTTGCCTCTAAATAATTGGAATTTCTGTCTTTTCCCCCCAAAACAAAGGGAATTTCTGTCTTTTTTGCCCCAAAATAAGGAAAATTTCTGACTTATTACCCTGAAATAAGTGAAATTTCTGCAATTTTGCCCCAAAATAAGGGAAATTTCTGCCCTTTTGCCCCCAAATAAGGAGAATTTCAGCCTTTTTACCTCAAAATAAGGGGAATTTCTTCACTTTTTCCACAAAATATTAGGAATTTCTGCCTTTTTGCCCCAAAATAAGAAAAATTTCTGCCTTTTTTACCTGAAATAAGTGAAATTTCTGCAATTTTGCCCCAAAATAAGTGAAATTTCTGCAATTTTGCCCCAAAATACGGAAAATTTCTGGAATTTTGCCCCAAAATAAGTGGAATTTCTGAGTTTTGCCCCAAAATAAGGAGAATTTCAGTCTTTTTGCCCCAACATATAGGGAATTTCTGCCTTTTTGCCCCACAATTAGGGGATTTTCTGCAATTGTGCTCCAAAAAACAAGGAATTTCCGCTTTTTTGCCCGAAAATAAGGGGAATATATACCTTTTGCACAAAAAAGGGAAATTTTTTCATTTTTGCCCCAAAATAAGAGGAATTTCTGCCTTCTTACCTCACAATAAGTGAAATTTCTGCCTATTTACCCAAAAATAAACAAAATTTCTGTCTTTTTGCCCAAAAATAAAAGGAATTTTTGAATTTTGCTCTGAAATAAGTGAAATTTCTGCAATTTTGCCCCAAAATAAGGGAAAATTCTGCCTTTTTGCCACAAAATAAAGGGAATTTCTATCTTTTTGCCCCAAAATAAGGGGAATTTCAGCATTTTACCTCATAATAAGGGGAATCTCTGCCTTTTTGCCCCAAAATATGGGGAATTTCTTCATATTTGCCCCAAAATAAAGAAAATTTCTGCAATTTTTTACCAAAATAAAAGAAATTTCTGCCTTTTTGCCCCAAAATAAGAGAAATTTCTGCACTTTTTTCTTGAAATAAGTGAAATTTCTGAAATTTTGCCCCAAAATAAAGAAAATTTCTGCAATTTTGCCCCAAAATAAAGGAAATTTCTGCAATTTTGCCCCAAAATAAGGGGAATTTCTGGAATTTTGCCCTGAAATAAGGAGAATTTCTGTCTTTTTGTTCCAAAATAATGTGAATTTCTGCATTTTCCCTCAAAATTAGGGGAATATGTGCAATTTTGCTTCAAAATACGGGGAAATCTGCCTTATTGCACAAAAATAAAGGGAATTTCTGCATTTTTCCACCAATATAAGGGGAATTTTTGAAATTTAGCTTTAAAATATGGGGGAATTTCTGCATTATTGTCCGAAATAAAGTGGAATTTCTGCCTTTTTGCCCTGAAATATTTGAAATTTCTGCAATTTTACCCCAAAATAAATGGAATTTCTGTTTTTGGCCCCAAAATTAGGGGAATTTCTGCTTTTTGCCCCAAATAAGGCAAATTTCTGACTTTTTGCCCTGAAATAATTGAAATTTCTGCAATTTTGCCCCAAAATAATAGGAATTTCTGCCTTTTTGCCGAAAATAAGGGGAATTTCAGCATTTTACCTCCAAATAAGGGGAATTTCTGCCTTTTTGCCACAAAATATGGCGAATTTCTGCCCTATTGCCCTTAAATAAGGAAAATTTCTGCTTTTCTGCTCCAATTAACGGGAATTTTTGCCTTTTTGCCACAAAGTAAAGGGAATTTCTGCCTTTTTGCCCCAAAATAATGGGAATTTCAGGCTTTTTACCTCAAAATAAGGGGAATTTCTGACATTTCCCCCAAAATATGGGTAATTTTTGTTTTTTTGTTTCAAAATAAGGAAAATTTCTACAATTTTGTATCAAAATAAAAGAAATTTCTGCTTTTTGCCCCAAAATAAAAGGAATTTCTGAGTTTTTGCCCTGAAATAAATGAAAGTCCTGCAATTATGCTCGAAAATAAGGGAAATTTGTGCCTTTTTGCCCCCAAATGAGGGGAATTTCTGCCTTTTTGCCCCAAAATATGGGGAATTTCAGGATTTTACCTCAAAATAAGGGGAATTTCAGCCTTTTTGCACCAAAAAATGGGGAATTTCTGCCTTTTTGCCACAAAATAAGAAAAATTTCTGCAAGTCTGTAACAATATAAAAGAAATTTCTAAAATTTTGCCCCAAAATAAGGGAAATTTCTGATTTTTGCCCCAAAATAAGGAGAATTTCTCTATTTTTGCCCCAAAATAAAGGGAATTTCTGCCTTTTTGCCCCAAAATTAGGGGAGTTTCTGCAATTTTGCTCCAAAATACGAGGAATTTCTGCCTTTCTACCCGAAATTAAGTGGATTTTCTACCTTTTTGCCCCCAAATAAGGGAAATTTCTGCAATTTTATGCCAAAATAAGGGGAATTTCTGCCTTTTTGCCCCAAAATAAGGGGAATTTCTGCCGTTTTGCCCTTAAATATGTGAAATTTCTGCAATTTTACCCCAAAATAAGGAGAATTTCTGCCTTTTTGCTTCAAAATAATGGGAATTTCTGCCTTTTTGCCCCAAAATAAGAAAAATTTTTGCTTTTTTTCTCTGAAATAAGTGAAATTTCTGTAATTTTGCCCTAAAATAAGGGAAATTTCTGCAATTTTCCCCATAATAAGGGAAATTTCTGCAATTTTGCCCCAAAATAAGGGGAATTTCTGTTTTTGCCCCCAAATAAGGGAAATTTCTGCAATATTGCCATAAAATAAGGGGATTTTCTGCCTTTTTTGCCGAAAATAAGGGGAATTTCTGACATTTTGCCGCAAAATAAGTGAAATTTCTGCAGTTTTACCCCAAAATAAGGGGAATTTCTGCCTTTTTGCCCAAAAATTAGGGGAATTTCTGCAATTTTGCTCCAAAATATGGGGAATTTCTGCCTTTTGCCCGAAAATAAAGGGAATATATACCTTTTTGCCATAAAAAAAGCAAATTTCTTCATTTTTGCCCCAGAATAAGGGGATTTTCCATCTTTTTGAATCAAAATAAGTGCAATTTCTGCCTTTTCCCCAAAATAAACGAAATTTCTCTCTTTTTGCCCCAAAATAAGGGGAATTTCAGCCTTTTTACCTCAAAATAAGAGGAATTTCTGCCCTTTTCCCCCAAAATATGGGGAATTTCTGACTTTTTGCGCCAAAATAAAAATTTCTGCAATTTTGTACCAAAATAAAAAAATTTCTGCCATTTTGCACCCCAAAAAAAATTTCTGCCTTTTTTCCCTGAAATAAGTGAAATTTCTGCAATTTTGTCCCAAAATTAGGGAAATTTCTGTTTTTTTGCCCGTAAATAAGGGAAATTTCTGCAATTTTGCCCTAAAATAAGGAGAATTTCTGCATTTTGCCTCTAAATAAGTGGAATTACTGTCTTTTTCCCCCAAAACAAAGGGAATTTCTGTCATTTTTGCCCCAAAATAAGGAAAATTTCTGACTTATTACCCTGAAATAAGTGAAATTTCTGCAATTTTGCCCCAATATAAGGGAAATTTCTTCCTTTTTGCCCCCAAATAAGGGAAATTTCAGCCTTTTTACCTCAAAATAAAGGGAATTTCTGAATTTTGGCACAAAATATTAGGAATTTCTGCGTTTTTGCCCCAAAATAAAAAAATTTCTGCCTTTTTTCCCTAAAATAAGTGAAATTTCTGCAATTTTGCCCCAAAATAAGTAAAATTTCTACAATTTTGCCCCAAAATAAGGGAAATTTCTGGAATTTTGCTCCAAAATAAGTGGAATTTCTGAGCTAGGCCCCAAAATAAGGAGAATTTCTGCCTTTTTGCGCCACAATTAGTGAAATTTCTGCAATTTTGCCCTAAAATAAGGGAAATTTCTGCAATTTTTCCTCATAATAGGGAAATTTCTGCAATTTTGCCCCAAAATAAGGGGAATTTCTGTTTTTTGCCCCACAATTAGGGAAATTTCTGCAATTTTGCAAAAAAATAAGGGAAATTTCTGCCTTTTGCCCCAAAATATGGGGAATTTCTGCCTTTTTGTCTGAAAATAAGAAGAATGCATAACTTTTTGCCATAAAAAAGGGAAATTTCTTCATTTTTGCTTCAAAATAATGGGAATTTCTGCCATTTTGCCTCTAAATAATTGGAATTTCTGTCTTTTCCCCCCAAAACAAAGGGAATTTCTGTCTTTTTTGCCCCAAAATAAGGAAAATTTCTGACTTATTACCCTGAAATAAGTGAAATTTCTGCAATTTTGCCCCAAAATAAGGGAAATTTCTGCCCTTTTGCCCCCAAATAAGGAGAATTTCAGCCTTTTTACCTCAAAATAAGGGGAATTTCTTCACTTTTTCCACAAAATATTAGGAATTTCTGCCTTTTTGCCCCAAAATAAGAAAAATTTCTGCCTTTTTTACCTGAAATAAGTGAAATTTCTGCAATTTTGCCCCAAAATAAGTGAAATTTCTGCAATTTTGCCCCAAAATACGGAAAATTTCTGGAATTTTGCCCCAAAATAAGTGGAATTTCTGAGTTTTGCCCCAAAATAAGGAGAATTTCAGTCTTTTTGCCCCAACATATAGGGAATTTCTGCCTTTTTGCCCCACAATTAGGGGATTTTCTGCAATTGTGCTCCAAAAAACAAGGAATTTCCGCTTTTTTGCCCGAAAATAAGGGGAATATATACCTTTTGCACAAAAAAGGGAAATTTTTTCATTTTTGCCCCAAAATAAGAGGAATTTCTGCCTTCTTACCTCACAATAAGTGAAATTTCTGCCTATTTACCCAAAAATAAACAAAATTTCTGTCTTTTTGCCCAAAAATAAAAGGAATTTTTGAATTTTGCTCTGAAATAAGTGAAATTTCTGCAATTTTGCCCCAAAATAAGGGAAAATTCTGCCTTTTTGCCACAAAATAAAGGGAATTTCTATCTTTTTGCCCCAAAATAAGGGGAATTTCAGCATTTTACCTCATAATAAGGGGAATCTCTGCCTTTTTGCCCCAAAATATGGGGAATTTCTTCATATTTGCCCCAAAATAAAGAAAATTTCTGCAATTTTTTACCAAAATAAAAGAAATTTCTGCCTTTTTGCCCCAAAATAAGAGAAATTTCTGCACTTTTTTCTTGAAATAAGTGAAATTTCTGAAATTTTGCCCCAAAATAAAGAAAATTTCTGCAATTTTGCCCCAAAATAAAGGAAATTTCTGCAATTTTGCCCCAAAATAAGGGGAATTTCTGGAATTTTGCCCTGAAATAAGGAGAATTTCTGTCTTTTTGTTCCAAAATAATGTGAATTTCTGCATTTTCCCTCAAAATTAGGGGAATATGTGCAATTTTGCTTCAAAATACGGGGAAATCTGCCTTATTGCACAAAAATAAAGGGAATTTCTGCATTTTTCCACCAATATAAGGGGAATTTTTGAAATTTAGCTTTAAAATATGGGGGAATTTCTGCATTATTGTCCGAAATAAAGTGGAATTTCTGCCTTTTTGCCCTGAAATATTTGAAATTTCTGCAATTTTACCCCAAAATAAATGGAATTTCTGTTTTTGGCCCCAAAATTAGGGGAATTTCTGCTTTTTGCCCCAAATAAGGCAAATTTCTGACTTTTTGCCCTGAAATAATTGAAATTTCTGCAATTTTGCCCCAAAATAATAGGAATTTCTGCCTTTTTGCCGAAAATAAGGGGAATTTCAGCATTTTACCTCCAAATAAGGGGAATTTCTGCCTTTTTGCCACAAAATATGGCGAATTTCTGCCCTATTGCCCTTAAATAAGGAAAATTTCTGCTTTTCTGCTCCAATTAACGGGAATTTTTGCCTTTTTGCCACAAAGTAAAGGGAATTTCTGCCTTTTTGCCCCAAAATAATGGGAATTTCAGGCTTTTTACCTCAAAATAAGGGGAATTTCTGACATTTCCCCCAAAATATGGGTAATTTTTGTTTTTTTGTTTCAAAATAAGGAAAATTTCTACAATTTTGTATCAAAATAAAAGAAATTTCTGCTTTTTGCCCCAAAATAAAAGGAATTTCTGAGTTTTTGCCCTGAAATAAATGAAAGTCCTGCAATTATGCTCGAAAATAAGGGAAATTTGTGCCTTTTTGCCCCCAAATGAGGGGAATTTCTGCCTTTTTGCCCCAAAATATGGGGAATTTCAGGATTTTACCTCAAAATAAGGGGAATTTCAGCCTTTTTGCACCAAAAAATGGGGAATTTCTGCCTTTTTGCCACAAAATAAGAAAAATTTCTGCAAGTCTGTAACAATATAAAAGAAATTTCTAAAATTTTGCCCCAAAATAAGGGAAATTTCTGATTTTTGCCCCAAAATAAGGAGAATTTCTCTATTTTTGCCCCAAAATAAAGGGAATTTCTGCCTTTTTGCCCCAAAATTAGGGGAGTTTCTGCAATTTTGCTCCAAAATACGAGGAATTTCTGCCTTTCTACCCGAAATTAAGTGGATTTTCTACCTTTTTGCCCCCAAATAAGGGAAATTTCTGCAATTTTATGCCAAAATAAGGGGAATTTCTGCCTTTTTGCCCCAAAATAAGGGGAATTTCTGCCGTTTTGCCCTTAAATATGTGAAATTTCTGCAATTTTACCCCAAAATAAGGAGAATTTCTGCCTTTTTGCTTCAAAATAATGGGAATTTCTGCCTTTTTGCCCCAAAATAAGAAAAATTTTTGCTTTTTTTCTCTGAAATAAGTGAAATTTCTGTAATTTTGCCCTAAAATAAGGGAAATTTCTGCAATTTTCCCCATAATAAGGGAAATTTCTGCAATTTTGCCCCAAAATAAGGGGAATTTCTGTTTTTGCCCCCAAATAAGGGAAATTTCTGCAATATTGCCATAAAATAAGGGGATTTTCTGCCTTTTTTGCCGAAAATAAGGGGAATTTCTGACATTTTGCCGCAAAATAAGTGAAATTTCTGCAGTTTTACCCCAAAATAAGGGGAATTTCTGCCTTTTTGCCCAAAAATTAGGGGAATTTCTGCAATTTTGCTCCAAAATATGGGGAATTTCTGCCTTTTGCCCGAAAATAAAGGGAATATATACCTTTTTGCCATAAAAAAAGCAAATTTCTTCATTTTTGCCCCAGAATAAGGGGATTTTCCATCTTTTTGAATCAAAATAAGTGCAATTTCTGCCTTTTCCCCAAAATAAACGAAATTTCTCTCTTTTTGCCCCAAAATAAGGGGAATTTCAGCCTTTTTACCTCAAAATAAGAGGAATTTCTGCCCTTTTCCCCCAAAATATGGGGAATTTCTGACTTTTTGCGCCAAAATAAAAATTTCTGCAATTTTGTACCAAAATAAAAAAATTTCTGCCATTTTGCACCCCAAAAAAAATTTCTGCCTTTTTTCCCTGAAATAAGTGAAATTTCTGCAATTTTGTCCCAAAATTAGGGAAATTTCTGTTTTTTTGCCCGTAAATAAGGGAAATTTCTGCAATTTTGCCCTAAAATAAGGAGAATTTCTGCATTTTGCCTCTAAATAAGTGGAATTACTGTCTTTTTCCCCCAAAACAAAGGGAATTTCTGTCATTTTTGCCCCAAAATAAGGAAAATTTCTGACTTATTACCCTGAAATAAGTGAAATTTCTGCAATTTTGCCCCAATATAAGGGAAATTTCTTCCTTTTTGCCCCCAAATAAGGGAAATTTCAGCCTTTTTACCTCAAAATAAAGGGAATTTCTGAATTTTGGCACAAAATATTAGGAATTTCTGCGTTTTTGCCCCAAAATAAAAAAATTTCTGCCTTTTTTCCCTAAAATAAGTGAAATTTCTGCAATTTTGCCCCAAAATAAGTAAAATTTCTACAATTTTGCCCCAAAATAAGGGAAATTTCTGGAATTTTGCTCCAAAATAAGTGGAATTTCTGAGCTAGGCCCCAAAATAAGGAGAATTTCTGCCTTTTTGCGCCACAATTAGTGAAATTTCTGCAATTTTGCCCTAAAATAAGGGAAATTTCTGCAATTTTTCCTCATAATAGGGAAATTTCTGCAATTTTGCCCCAAAATAAGGGGAATTTCTGTTTTTTGCCCCACAATTAGGGAAATTTCTGCAATTTTGCAAAAAAATAAGGGAAATTTCTGCCTTTTGCCCCAAAATATGGGGAATTTCTGCCTTTTTGTCTGAAAATAAGAAGAATGCATAACTTTTTGCCATAAAAAAGGGAAATTTCTTCATTTTTGCTTCAAAATAAGGGGAATTTCTGCCATTTTGCCTCTAAATAATTGGAATTTCTGTCTTTTCCCCCCAAAACAAAGGGAATTTCTGTCTTTTTTGCCCCAAAATAAGGAAAATTTCTGACTTATTACCCTGAAATAAGTGAAATTTCTGCAATTTTGCCCCAAAATAAGGGAAATTTCTGCCCTTTTGCCCCCAAATAAGGAGAATTTCAGCCTTTTTACCTCAAAATAAGGGGAATTTCTTCACTTTTTCCACAAAATATTAGGAATTTCTGCCTTTTTGCCCCAAAATAAGAAAAATTTCTGCCTTTTTTACCTGAAATAAGTGAAATTTCTGCAATTTTGCCCCAAAATAAGTGAAATTTCTGCAATTTTGCCCCAAAATACGGAAAATTTCTGGAATTTTGCCCCAAAATAAGTGGAATTTCTGAGTTTTGCCCCAAAATAAGGAGAATTTCAGTCTTTTTGCCCCAACATATAGGGAATTTCTGCCTTTTTGCCCCACAATTAGGGGATTTTCTGCAATTGTGCTCCAAAAAACAAGGAATTTCCGCTTTTTTGCCCGAAAATAAGGGGAATATATACCTTTTGCACAAAAAAGGGAAATTTTTTCATTTTTGCCCCAAAATAAGAGGAATTTCTGCCTTCTTACCTCACAATAAGTGAAATTTCTGCCTATTTACCCAAAAATAAACAAAATTTCTGTCTTTTTGCCCAAAAATAAAAGGAATTTTTGAATTTTGCTCTGAAATAAGTGAAATTTCTGCAATTTTGCCCCAAAATAAGGGAAAATTCTGCCTTTTTGCCACAAAATAAAGGGAATTTCTATCTTTTTGCCCCAAAATAAGGGGAATTTCAGCATTTTACCTCATAATAAGGGGAATCTCTGCCTTTTTGCCCCAAAATATGGGGAATTTCTTCATATTTGCCCCAAAATAAAGAAAATTTCTGCAATTTTTTACCAAAATAAAAGAAATTTCTGCCTTTTTGCCCCAAAATAAGAGAAATTTCTGCACTTTTTTCTTGAAATAAGTGAAATTTCTGAAATTTTGCCCCAAAATAAAGAAAATTTCTGCAATTTTGCCCCAAAATAAAGGAAATTTCTGCAATTTTGCCCCAAAATAAGGGGAATTTCTGGAATTTTGCCCTGAAATAAGGAGAATTTCTGTCTTTTTGTTCCAAAATAATGTGAATTTCTGCATTTTCCCTCAAAATTAGGGGAATATGTGCAATTTTGCTTCAAAATACGGGGAAATCTGCCTTATTGCACAAAAATAAAGGGAATTTCTGCATTTTTCCACCAATATAAGGGGAATTTTTGAAATTTAGCTTTAAAATATGGGGGAATTTCTGCATTATTGTCCGAAATAAAGTGGAATTTCTGCCTTTTTGCCCTGAAATATTTGAAATTTCTGCAATTTTACCCCAAAATAAATGGAATTTCTGTTTTTGGCCCCAAAATTAGGGGAATTTCTGCTTTTTGCCCCAAATAAGGCAAATTTCTGACTTTTTGCCCTGAAATAATTGAAATTTCTGCAATTTTGCCCCAAAATAATAGGAATTTCTGCCTTTTTGCCGAAAATAAGGGGAATTTCAGCATTTTACCTCCAAATAAGGGGAATTTCTGCCTTTTTGCCACAAAATATGGCGAATTTCTGCCCTATTGCCCTTAAATAAGGAAAATTTCTGCTTTTCTGCTCCAATTAACGGGAATTTTTGCCTTTTTGCCACAAAGTAAAGGGAATTTCTGCCTTTTTGCCCCAAAATAATGGGAATTTCAGGCTTTTTACCTCAAAATAAGGGGAATTTCTGACATTTCCCCCAAAATATGGGTAATTTTTGTTTTTTTGTTTCAAAATAAGGAAAATTTCTACAATTTTGTATCAAAATAAAAGAAATTTCTGCTTTTTGCCCCAAAATAAAAGGAATTTCTGAGTTTTTGCCCTGAAATAAATGAAAGTCCTGCAATTATGCTCGAAAATAAGGGAAATTTGTGCCTTTTTGCCCCCAAATGAGGGGAATTTCTGCCTTTTTGCCCCAAAATATGGGGAATTTCAGGATTTTACCTCAAAATAAGGGGAATTTCAGCCTTTTTGCACCAAAAAATGGGGAATTTCTGCCTTTTTGCCACAAAATAAGAAAAATTTCTGCAAGTCTGTAACAATATAAAAGAAATTTCTAAAATTTTGCCCCAAAATAAGGGAAATTTCTGATTTTTGCCCCAAAATAAGGAGAATTTCTCTATTTTTGCCCCAAAATAAAGGGAATTTCTGCCTTTTTGCCCCCAAATTAGGGGAGTTTCTGCAATTTTGCTCCAAAATACGAGGAATTTCTGCCTTTCTACCCGAAATTAAGTGGATTTTTTACCTTTTTGCCCCCAAATAAGGGAAATTTCTGCAATTTTATGCCAAAATAAGGGGAATTTCTGCATTTTTGCCCCAAAATAAGGGGAATTTCTGCCGTTTTGCCCTTAAATATGTGAAATTTCTGCAATTTTACCCCAAAATAAGGAGAATTTCTGCCTTTTTGCTTCAAAATAATGGGAATTTCTGCCTTTTTGCCCCAAAATAAGAAAAATTTTTGCTTTTTTTCTCTGAAATAAGTGAAATTTCTGTAATTTTGCCCTAAAATAAGGGAAATTTCTGCAATTTTCCCCATAATAAGGGAAATTTCTGCAATTTTGCCCCAAAATAAGGGGAATTTCTGTTTTTGCCCCCAAATAAGGGAAATTTCTGCAATATTGCCATAAAATAAGGGGATTTTCTGCCTTTTTTGCCGAAAATAAGGGGAATTTCTGACATTTTGCCGCAAAATAAGTGAAATTTCTGCAGTTTTACCCCAAAATAAGGGGAATTTCTGCCTTTTTGCCCAAAAATTAGGGGAATTTCTGCAATTTTGCTCCAAAATATGGGGAATTTCTGCCTTTTGCCCGAAAATAAAGGGAATATATACCTTTTTGCCATAAAAAAAGCAAATTTCTTCATTTTTGCCCCAGAATAAGGGGATTTTCCATCTTTTTGAATCAAAATAAGTGCAATTTCTGCCTTTTCCCCAAAATAAACGAAATTTCTCTCTTTTTGCCCCAAAATAAGGGGAATTTCAGCCTTTTTACCTCAAAATAAGAGGAATTTCTGCCCTTTTCCCCCAAAATATGGGGAATTTCTGACTTTTTGCGCCAAAATAAAAATTTCTGCAATTTTGTACCAAAATAAAAAAATTTCTGCCATTTTGCACCCCAAAAAAAATTTCTGCCTTTTTTCCCTGAAATAAGTGAAATTTCTGCAATTTTGTCCCAAAATTAGGGAAATTTCTGTTTTTTTGCCCGTAAATAAGGGAAATTTCTGCAATTTTGCCCTAAAATAAGGAGAATTTCTGCATTTTGCCTCTAAATAAGTGGAATTACTGTCTTTTTCCCCCAAAACAAAGGGAATTTCTGTCATTTTTGCCCCAAAATAAGGAAAATTTCTGACTTATTACCCTGAAATAAGTGAAATTTCTGCAATTTTGCCCCAATATAAGGGAAATTTCTTCCTTTTTGCCCCCAAATAAGGGAAATTTCAGCCTTTTTACCTCAAAATAAAGGGAATTTCTGAATTTTGGCACAAAATATTAGGAATTTCTGCGTTTTTGCCCCAAAATAAAAAAATTTCTGCCTTTTTTCCCTAAAATAAGTGAAATTTCTGCAATTTTGCCCCAAAATAAGTAAAATTTCTACAATTTTGCCCCAAAATAAGGGAAATTTCTGGAATTTTGCTCCAAAATAAGTGGAATTTCTGAGCTAGGCCCCGAAATAAGGAGAATTTCTGCCTTTTTGCGCCACAATTAGTGAAATTTCTGCAATTTTGCCGTAAAATAAGGGAAATTTCTGCAATTTTTCCTCATAATAAGGGAAATTTCTGCAATTTTGCCCCAAAATAAGGGGAATTTCTGTTTTTTGCCCCACAATTAGGGAAATTTCTGCAATTTTGCCAAAAAATAAGGGAAATTTCTGCCTTTTGCCCCAAAATATGGGGAATTTCTGCCTTTTTGTCTGAAAATAAGAAGAATGCATAACTTTTTGCCATAAAAAAGAGAAATTTCTTCATTTTTGCTTTAAAATAACGGGAACTTTTGCCTTTTTGCCTCTAAATAAGTGAAATTTCTGTCTTTTTCCCCCAAAACAAAGGGAATTTCTGTCTTTTTTGCCCCAAAATAAGGAAAATTTCTGACTTATAACCCTGAAATAAGTGAAATTTCTGCAAATTTGCCACAAAATAAGAAAAATTTCTGCCTTTTTGCCCCCAATAAGGGGAATTTCAGCATTTTTATTTCAAAATAAGGGAAATTTCTGCAATTTTGCAACAAAATATTAGGAATTTCTGCATTTTTGCCCCAAAATAAGAAAAATTTCTGCCTTTTTTCCGGAAATAAGTGAAATTTCTGCAAATTTGCCCCAAAAAAGGGAAATTTCTGCCTTTTGCCCCAAAAAAGGGGAATTTCAGCATTTTACATCAAAATAAGGGAAATTTCTGATTTTTGCAACAAAATATGGAGAATTTCTGCATTTTTGCCCCAAAATAAGGAAAATTTCTTCCTATTTTCCCTGAAATAAGTGAAATTTCTGCAATTTTGCCCCAAAATAAGTGAAATTTCTGCAATTTTGCCCCAAAATAAGGAAAATTTCTGGAATTTTGCCCCACAATTAGGGGAAATTCTGCAATTGTGCTCCAAAATACGGGGAATTTCTGCCTTTTTGCCCGAAATAAGGGGAATGCATACCTTTTTGCCATAAAAAAGGGAAATTTCTTCATTTTTGCCCCAAAATAAGGGAAATTTCTGACTTCTTGCCTTGAAATATGTGAAATTTCTGCAATTTTAGCCCAAAGTAAGGTGAATTTCTGCCTTTTTGCCCCAAAGTAATGGGAATTTCTGCCTTTTTGCCCCAAAATAAGAAAAATTTTTGCCTCTTTTCTCAGCAATAAGTGAATTTTCTGCAATTTTGCCCTAAAATAAGGGAAATTTCTGCAATTTTTCCCCATAATAAGGGAAATTTCTGGAATTTTGCCACAAAATAAGGGGAATTTCTGTTTTTTTGCCCCCAAATAAGGGAAATTTCTGCAATTTTGCTCTAAAATAAGGGGAATTTCTGCATTTTGCCTTTATATAAGTGGAATTACTGTCTTTTTCCCCCAAAACAAAGGGAATTTCTGTCATTTTTGCCCCAAAATAAGGAAAATTTCTGACTTATTACCCTGAAATAAGTGAAATTTCTGCAATTTTGCCCCAATATAAGGAAAATTTCTTCCTTTTTGCCCCCAAATAAGGGGAATTTCAGCCTTTTTACCTCAAAATAAAGGATATTTCTGAATTTTGGAACAAACTATTAGGATTTTCTGCCTTTTTGCCCCAAAATAAAAAAATTTCTGCCTTTTTTCCCTGAAATAAGTGAAATTTCTGCAATTTTGCCCCAAAATCAGTAAAATTTCTACAATTTTGCCCCAAAATAAGGGAAATTTCTGGAATTTTGCCCCAAAATAAGTGGAATTTCTGAGTTTGGCCCCAAAATAAGGAGAATTTCTGCCTTTTTGCCCCACAATTAGAGGAATTTCTGCAATTTTGCTCCAAAATACGGGGAATTTCTGCCTTTTTGCCCGAAATAAGGGGAATGCATAACTTTATGCAATAAAAAAGGGAAATTGCTTCATTTTTGCCCCAAATTAAGGGAAATTTCTGACTTTTTGCTCTGAAATATGTGAAATTTCTGCAATTTTAGCCCAAAATATGGTGAATTTCTGCATTTTTGCCCCAAAATAATGGGAATTTCTGCCTTTTTGCCCTAAAATAAGAAAAATTTTTGCCTTTTTTCTCTGAAATAAGTGAAATTTCTGCAATTTTGCCCTAAAATAAGGGAAATTTCTGCAATTCTTTTCCATAATAAGGGAAATTTCTGGAATTTTGCCACAAAATAAGGGGAATTTCTGTTTTTTTGCCCGTAAATAAGGGAAATTTCTGCAATTTTGCCCTAAAATAAGGGGAATTTCTGCTTTTTTGCCTCTAAATAAGTGGAATTTCTGTCTTTTTCCCCCAAAACATAGGGAATTTCTGTCATTTTTGCCCAAAAATAAGGAAAATTTCTGACTTATTACCCTGAAATAAGTGAAATTTCTGCAAATTTGCCCAAATATAAGGGAAATTTCTGCCTTTTTGTCCCCAAATAAGGGAAATTTCAGCCTTTTTACCTCAAAATAAGGGGAATTTCTGAATTTTGGCACAAAATATTAGGAATTTCTGCCTTTTTGCCCCAAAATAAGGAAAATTTCTGTATTTTTCCCTGAAATAAGTTAAATTTCTGCAATTGTGCCCCAACATAAATGAAATTTCTGCAATTTTGCCCCAAAATAAGGAAAATTTCTGGAATTTTGCCCCACAATTAGGGGAATTTCTGCAATTTTGCTCCAAAATACGGGGAATTTCTGCCTTTTTGCCCGAAATAAGGGGAATGCATAACTTTTTGCCATAAAAAAAAGAAATTTCTTCATTTTTGCCCCAAATTAAGGGAAATTTCTGACTTTTTGCCCTGAAATATGTGAAATTTCTGCAATTTTAGCCCAAAATAAGGTGAATTTCTGCCTTTTTGCCCCAAAATAATGGTAATTTCTGCCTTTTTGCCCCAAAATAAGAAAAATTTTTGCCTCTTTTCTCAGCAATAAGTGAAATTTCTGCTATTTTGCCCTAAAATAAGGGAAATTTCTGCAATTCTTCCCCATAATAAGGGAAATTTCTGGAATTTTGCCACAAAATAAGGGGAATTTCTGTTTTTTGCCCCCAAATAAGGGAAATTTCTGCAATTTTGCCCTAAAATATGGGGAATTTCTGCTTTTTTGCCTCTAAATATGTGGAATTTTTGTCTTTTTCCCCCAAAACAAAGGGAATTTCTGTCATTTTTGCCCAAAAATAAGAAAAATTTCTGACTTATTACCCTGAAATAAGTGAAATTTCTGCAATTTTGCCCCAATATAAAAGAAATTTCTGCCTTTTTGCCCCCAAATAAGGGGAATTTCAGCCTTTTTACCTCAAAATAAGGGGAATTTCTGAATTTTGGCACAAAATATTAGGAATTTCTGCCTTTTTGCCCCAAAATAAGGAAAATTTCTGTATTTTTCCCTGAAATAAGTGAAATTTCTGCAATTTTGCCCCAAAATAAGTGAAATTTCTGCAATTTTGCCCCAAAATAAGAGAAATTTCTGGAATTTTGCCCCAAAATAAGTGGAATTTCTGAGTTTTGCCCTAAAATAAGGAAAATTTCTGCCTTTTTGCGCCACAATTAGTGAAATTTCTGCAATTTTGCCGTAAAATAAGGGAAATTTCTGCAATTTTTTCTCATAATAAGGGAAATTTCTGCAATTTTGCCCCAAAATAACGGGAATTTCTGTTTTTTTGCCCCACAATTAGGGAAATTTCTGCAATTTTGTTCAAAAATAAGGGAAATTTCTGCCTTTTGCCCCAAAATATGGGGAATTTCTGCCTTTTTGTCTTAAAATAAGAAAAATGCATACCTTTTTGCCATAAAAAAGAGAAATTTCTTCATTTTTGCTCCAAAATAAGGGGAACTTTTGCCTTTTTGCCTCTAAATAAGTGGAATTTCTGTCTTTTTCCCCCAAAACAAAGGGAATTTCTGTCTTTTTTGCCCCAAAATAAGGAAAATTTCTGACTTATAACCCTGAAATAAGTGAAATTTCTGCAAATTTGCCCCAAAATAAGAAAAATTTCTGCCTTTTTGCCCCCAAATAAGGGGAATTTCAGCCTTTTTAATCTCAAAATAAGAAAATTTCTGCATTTTTGCAACAAAATATTAGGAATTTCTGCATTTTTGCCACAAAATATTAGGAATTTCTGCCTTTTTGCCCCAAAATAAGGAAAATTTCTGCTTTTTTCCCGGAAATAAG
This sequence comes from Micromys minutus, assembly GCF_963924665.1. Lineage (NCBI taxonomy): Eukaryota > Metazoa > Chordata > Mammalia > Rodentia > Muridae > Micromys > Micromys minutus. The sequence continues at coordinate 11,015,447 of NW_027667467.1, forward strand.
TGAAATTTCTGCAAATTTGCCCCAAAAAAAGGGAAATTTCTGCCTTTTGCCCCAAAATAAGGGGAATTTCAGCATTTTACCTCAAAATAAGAAAAATTTCTGATTTTTGCACCAAAATATGGAGAATTTCTGCCTTTTTCCCCAAAATAAGGAAAATTTCTGCCTTTTTTCCCTGAAATAAGTGAAATTTCTGCAATTTTGCTTAAAAATAAGGGAAATTTCTGCAATTTTGCCCCAAAATAAGTGAAATTTCTGCAATTTTGCCCCAAAATAAGGAAAATTTCTGGAATTTTGCCCCACAATTAGAGGAATTTCTGCAATTTTGCTTCAAGATACGGGGAATATCTGTCTTTTTGCCCAAAATAAGGGGAATGCATACCTTTTTGCCATAAAAAAGGGAAATTTCTTCATTTTTGCCCCAAATTAAGGGAAATTTCTGACTTTTTGCCCTGAAATATGTGAAATTTCAGCAATTTTAGCCCAAAATAAGGTGAATTTCTGCCTTTTTGCCCCAAAATAATGGGAATTTCTGCCTTTTTGCCCCAAAATAAGAAAAATTTTTGCCTTTTTTCTCTGAAATAAGTGAAATTTCTGCAATTTTGCCCTAAAATAAGGGAAATTTCTGCAATTCTTCCCCATAATAAGGGAAATTTCTGGAATTTGCCACAAAATAAGGGGAATTTCTGTTTTTTTGCCCCCAAATAAGGGAAATTTCTGCAATTTTGCCCTAATATAAGGGGAATTTCTGCTTTTTTGCCTCTAAATAAGTGGAATTTTTGTATTTTTCCCCCAAAACAAAGGGAATTTCTGTCATTTTTGCCCAAAAATAAGAAAAATTTCTGACTTATTACCCTGAAATAAGTGAAATTTCTGCAATTTTGCCCCAATATAAAGGAAATTTCTGCCTTTTTGCCCCCAAATAAGGGGAATTTCAGCCTTTTTACCTCAAAATAAGGGGAATTTCTGAATTTTGGCACAAAGTATTAGGAATTTCTGCCTCTTTGCCCCAAAATAAAAAAAATTCTGCCTTTTTTCCCTGAAATAAGTGAAATTTCTGCAATTTTGCCCCAAAATCAGTAAAATTTCTACAATTTTGCCCCAAAATAAGGGAAATTCCTAGAATTTTGACCCAAAATAAGTGGAATTTCTGAGTTTTATTCCAAAAAAAGAAGAATTTCTGCCTTTTTGCCCCACAATTAGTGAAATTTCTGCAATTTTGCCCTAAAATAAGGGACATTTCTGCAATTTTTCCCCATAATAAGGGAAATTTCTGCAATTTTGCTTCAAAATAAGGGGAATTTCTGTTTTTTGCCTCAAAATCAGGGAAATTTCTGCAATTTTCCCCCAAATAAGGGGAATTTCTGCCTTTTGTCCCAAAATATGGGGAATTTCTGCCTTTTTGACCGAAAATAAGAATGCATATATTTTTGCCATAAAAAAGGGAAATTTCTTCATTTTTGCTCCAAAATAAGGGGAACTTTTGCCTTTTTGCTTCTAAATAAGTGGAATTTCTGTTTTTTTCCCCCAAAACAAAGAGAATTTCTGTCTGTTTTGCCCCAAAATAAGGAAAATTTCTGACTTATTACCCTGAAATAAGTGAAATTTCTGCAAATTTGCCCCAAAAATAGGGAAATTTCTGCCTTTTGCCCAAAAATAAAAGGAATTTCAGCATTTTACCTCAAAATAAGGGAAATTTCTGAATTTTGCACCAAAATATGGAGAATTTCTGCATTTTTGCACCAAAATAAGAAAAAATTCTGCTGTTTTTCCCTGAAATAAGTGAAGTTTCTGCAATTTTGCCCCAAAATATGGAAAATTTCTGCCTTTTTGCCCCACAATTAGGGGAATTTCTGAAATTTTGCTCCAAAATACAGGGAATTTCTGCCTTTTTGCCTGAACATAAGGGGAATGCATACCTTTTTGCCATAAAAAAGGGAAATTTGTTCATTTTTGCCCCAAATTAAGAGAAATTTCTGCCTTTTTGCCCTGAAATATGTGAAATTTCTGCAATTTTAGCCCAAAATAAGGTGAATTTCTGCCTTTTTGCCCCAAAATAATGGGAATTTCTGCCTTTTGCTCCAAAATAAGAAAAATTTTTGCTTTTTTTCTCTGAAATAAGTGAAATTTCTGCAATTTTGCCCTTAAATAAGAGAAATTTCTGCAATTTTTCCTTATAATATAGGAAATTTCTGGAATTTTGCCTTAAAATAAGGGGAATTTCTGGTTTTTTGCCCCTAAATAAGGGAAATTTCTGCAATTTTGCCCTAAATTAAGGGGAATTTCTGCTTCTTTGCCTCTAAATAAGTGGAATTTCTGTCTTTTTCCCCCAAAACAAAGGGAATTTCTATCATTTTTGCCCCAAAAAAAGGAAAATTTCTGACTTATTACCCTGAAATAAGTGAAATTTCTGCAATTTTGCCCCAATATAAGGGAAATTTCTGCTTTTTTGCCCCCAAATAAGGTGAATTTCAGCCTTTTTACCTCAAAATAAGGGGAATTTCTGAATTTTGGCACAAAATATTAGGAATTTCTGCATTTTTGCCCCAAAATAAGGACAATTTCTGGCTTTTATCCCTGAAATAAGTGAAATTTCTGCAATTTTGCCCCAAAATAAGTAAAATTTCTGAAATTTTGCCCCAAAATAAGGAAAATTACTAAAATTTTGCCCCAAAATAAGTGGAATTTCTGAGTTTGCCCCAAAATAAGGAGAATTTCTGCCTTTTTGCCCACAATTAGTGAAATTTCTTCAATTTTGCCCTAAAATAAGAGAAATTTCTGCAATTTTTCCCCATAATAAAAGAAATTTCTGCAATTTTGCTTCAAAATAAGGGGAATTTCTTTTTTTTGCCTCAAAATCAGGGAAATTTCTGCAATTTTGCCCCAAATAAGGGGAATTTCTGCCTTTTTGCCCCAAAATAATGGGAATTTCTGCCTTTTTGCCCCAAAATAAGAAAAATTTTTGCCTTTTTTCTCTGAAATAAGTGAAATTTCTGCAATTTTGCCCTAAAATAAGGGAAATTTCTGCAATTCTTCCCCATAATAAGGGAAATTTCTGGAATTTGCCACAAAATAAGGGGAATTTCTGTTTTTTTGCCCCCAAATAAGGGAAATTTCTGCAATTTTGCCCTAATATAAGGGGAATTTCTGCTTTTTTGCCTCTAAATAAGTGGAATTTTTGTCTTTTTCCCCCAAAACAAAGGGAATTTCTGTCATTTTTGCCCAAAAATAAGAAAAATTTCTGACTTATTACCCTGAAATAAGTGAAATTTCTGCAATTTTGCCCCAATATAAAGGAAATTTCTGCCTTTTTGCCCCCAAATAAGGGGAATTTCAGCCTTTTTACCTCAAAATAAGGGGAATTTCTGAATTTTGGCACAAAATATTAGGAATTTCTGCCTTTTTGCCCCAAAATAAAAAAATTTCTGCCTTTTTTCCCTGAAATAAGTGAAATTTCTGCAATTTTGCCCCAAAATAAGTAAAATTTCTACAATTTTGCCCTAAAATTAGGGAAATTTCTGGAATTTTGCCCCAAAATATGTGGAATTTCTGAGTTTGGCCCCAAAATAAGGAGAATTTCTGCCTTTTTGCCCCACAATTAGTGAAATTTCTGCCATTTTGCCCTAAAATAAGGGAAATTTCTCCAATTTTTCCCCATAATAAGGGAAATTTCTGCAATTTTGCTTCAAAATAAGGGGAATTTCTGTTTTTTGCCCCACAATTAGGGAAATTTCTGCAATTTTGCCCCAAAATATTCAGAATTTCTGCCTTTTGCCCCAAAATATGGGGAATTTCTGCCTTTTTGTCCGAAAATAAGAAAAATGCATACCTTTTTGCCCTAAAAAAGGGAAATTTCTTAATTTTGCTCCAAAATAAGGGGAACTTTTGCTTTTTTGCCTCTTAATAAGTGGAATTTCTGTTTTTTCCCCCAAAACAAAGAAAATTTCTGTCTTGCCTCAAAATAAGGAAAATTTCTGACTTATTACCATGAAATAAGTGAAATTTCTGCAAATTTGCTCCAAAAATAGGGAAATTTCTGCCTTTTGCCCCAAAATAAGGGGAATTTCAGCATTTTACCTCAAAATAAGGGGAATTTCTGCCTTTTTGCCCCAAAATAAAGAAAATTTCTGCCTTTTTTCCCTGAAATAAGTAAAATTTTTGCAATTTTGCCCCAAAATAAGTGAAAATTTTGCAATTTTGGCCCAAAATAAGTGAAATTTATGCAATTTTGCCCCAAAATAAGAAAAATTTCTGGAATTTTGCCCCACACTTAGGGAAATTTCTGCAATTTTGCTCCAAAATACGGGGAATTTCTGCCTTTTTGCCCGAAATAAGGGGAATGCATACCTTTGTGCCATAAAAAAGGGAAATTTCTTCATTTCTGCCCCAAATTAAGGGAAATTTCTGACTTCTTGCCCTGAAATATGTGAAATTTCTGCAATTTTAGCCCAAAATAAAGTGAATTTCTGCCTTTTTGCCCCAAAGTAATGGGAATTTCTGCGTTTTTGCCCCAAAATAAAAAAATTTTAGCCTTTTTTTCTCTGAAATAAGTGAAATTTCTGCAATTTTGCCCAAAATAAGGGAAATTTCTGCAATTTTTCCCCATAATAAGGGAAATTTCTGGAATTTTGCCACAAAATAAAAAAATTTTCTGTTTTTTGCCCCCAAATAAGGGAAATTTCTGAAATTTTGCCCTAAAATAAGGGGAATTTCTGCTTTTTTGCCTCTAAATAAGTGGAATTTTTGTCTTTTTCCCCCAAAACAAAAAGAATTTCTGTCATTTTTGCCCAAAAATAAGAAAAATTTCTGACTTATTACCCTGAAATAAGTAAAATTTCTGCAATTTTGCCCCAATATAAAGGAAATTTCTGCCTTTTTGCCCCCAAATAAGGGGAATTTCAGCCTTTTTACATCAAAATAAGGGGAATTTCTGAATTTTGGCACAAAATATTAGGAATTTCTGCCTTTTTGCCCCAAAATAAGGAAAATTTCTGTATTTTTTCCTGAAATAAGTGAAATTTCTGCAATTTTGCCCCAAAATAAGTGAAATTTCTGCACATGCCCCAAAATAAGAGAAATTTCTGGAATTTTGCCCCAAAATAAGTGGAATTTCTGAGTTTTGCCCTAAAATAAGGAAAATTTCTGCCTTTTTGCGCCACAATTAGTGAAATTTCTGCAATTTTGCCGTAAAATAAGGGAAATTTCTGCAATTTTTTCTCATAATAAGGGAAATTTCTGCAATTTTGCCCCAAAATAAGGGGAATTTCTGTTTTTTTGCCCCACAATTAGGGAAATTTCTGCAATTTTGTTCAAAAATAAGGGAAATTTCTGCCTTTTGCCCCAAAATATGGGGAATTTCTGCCTTTTTGTCTTAAAATAAGAAAAATGCATACCTTTTTGCCATAAAAAAGAGAAATTTCTTCATTTTTGCTCCAAAATAAGGGGAACTTTTGCCTTTTTGCCTCTAAATAAGTGGAATTTCTGACTTTTTCCCCAAAATAAGGAAAATTTCTGCTTTTTTTCCCTGAAATAAGTGAAATTTCTGCAATTTTGCTTCAAAATAAGGGAAATTTCTGCCATTTTGCCCCAAAATAAGTGAAATTTCTGCAATTTTGCCCCAAAATAAGGAAAATTTCTGGAATTTTGCCCCACAATTAGGGGAATTTCTGCAATTTTGCTTCAAAATACGGGGAATATCTGCCTTTTTGCCCAAAATAAGGGGAATGCATACCTTTTTGCCATAAAAAAGGGAAATTTCTTCATTTTTGCCCCAAATTAAGGGAAATTTCTGACTTTTTGCCCTGAAATATGTGAAATTTCAGCAATTTTAGCCCAAAATAAGGTGAATTTCTGCCTTTTTGCCCCAAAATAATGGGAATTTCTGCCTTTTTGCCCCAAAATAAGAAAGATTTTTGCCTTTTTTCTCTGAAATAAGTGAAATTTCTGCAATTTTGCCCTATTTAAAGGAAATTTCTGCAATTTTTCCCCATAATAAGGGAAATTTCTGGAATTTTGCCCCAAAATAAGGGGAATTTCTGTTTTTTTGCCCGTAAATAAGGGAAAATTCTGCGATTTTGCCCTAAAATAAGGGGAATTTCTGCTCTTTTGCCTCTAAATAAGTGGAATTTCTGTCATTTTCCCCTCAAAAAAGGGAATTTCTGTCATTTTTGCCCCAAAATAAGGAAAATTTCTGACTTATTACCCTGAAATAAGTGAAATTTCTGCAATTTTGCCCCAATATAAGGGAAATTTCTTCCTTTTTGCCCCCAAATAAGGGGAATTTCAGCCTTTTTACCTCAAAATAAAGGGATTTTCTGAATTTTGGCACAAAATATTAGGATTTTCTGCCTTTTTGCCCCAAAATAAAAAGAATTTCTGCCTTTTTTCCCTGAAATAAGTGAAATTTCTGCAATTTTGCCCCAAAATCAGTAAAATTTCTACAATTTTGCCCCAAAATAAGGGAAATTTCTGGAATATTGCCCCAAAATAAGTGGAATTTCTGAGTTTGGCCCCAAAATAAGGAGAATTTCTGCCTTTTTGCCCCACAATTAGGGGAATTTCTGCAATTTTGCTCCAAAATACGGGGAATTTCTGCCTTTTTGCCCGAAATAAGGGGAATGCATAACTTTATGCAATAAAAAAGGGAAATTGCTTCATTTTTGCCCCAAATTAAGGGAAATTTCTGACTTTTTGCTCTGAAATATGTGAAATTTCTGCAATTTTAGCCCAAAATAAGGTGAATTTCTGCATTTTTGCCCCAAAATAATGGGAATTTCTGCTTTTTTGCCCTAAAATAAGAAAAATTTTTGCCTTTTTTCTTTGAAATAAGTGAAATTTCTGCAATTTTGCCCTAAAATAAGGGAAATTTCTGCAATTCTTCCCCATAATAAGGGAAATTTCTGGAATTTTGCCCTAAAATAAGGGGAATTTCTGCTTTTTTGCCTCTAAATAAGTGGAATTTCTGTCTTTTTCCCCCAAAACATAGGGAATTTCTGTCATTTTTGCCCAAAAATAAGGAAAATTTCTGACTTATTACCCTGAAATAAGTGAAATTTCTGCAAATTTGCCCAAATATAAGGGAAATTTCTGCCTTTTTGCCCCCAAATAAGGGGAATTTCAGCCTTTTTACGTCAAAATAAGGGGAATTTCTGAATTTTGGCACAAAATATTAGGAATTTCTGCCTTTTTGCCCCAAAATAAGGAAAATTTCTGTATTTTTCCCTGAAATAAGTGAAATTTCTGCAATTGTGCCCCAACATAAATGAAATTTCTGCAATTTTGCCCCAAAATAAGGAAAATTTCTGGAATTTTGCCCCACAATTAGGGGAATTTCTGCAATTTTGCTCCAAAATACGGGGAATTTCTGCCTTTTTGCCCGAAATAAGGGGAATGCATAACTTTTTGCCATAAAAAAGAGAAATTTCTTCATTTTTGCCCCAAATTAAGGGAAATTTCTGACTTTTTGCCCTGAAATATGTGAAATTTTTGCAATTTTAGCCCAAAATAAGGTGAATTTCTGCCTTTTTGCCCCAAATTAATGGGAATTTCTGCCTTTTTGCCCCAAAATAAGAAAAATTTTTGCCTCTTTTCTCAGCAATAAGTGAAATTACTGCAATTTTGCCCTAAAATAAGGGAAATTTTTTGGAATTCTTCCCCATAATAAGGGAAATTTCTGGAATTTTGCCACAAAATAAGGAGAATTTCTGTTTTTTGCCCCCAAATAAGGGAAATTTCTGCAATTTTGCCCTAAAATAAGGGGAATTTTTGCTTTTTTGCCTCTAAATAAGTGGAATTTTTGTCTTTTTCCCCCAAAACAAAGGGAATTTCTGTCGTTTTTGCCCAAAAATAAGAAAAATTTCTGACTTATTACCCTGAAATATGTGAAATTTCTGCAATTTTGCCCCAATATAAAGGAAATTTCTGCCTTTTTGCCCCCAAATAAGGGGAATTTCAGCCTTTTTACCTCAAAATAAAGGGAATTTCTGAATTTTGGCACAAAATATTAGGAAGTTCTGCCTTTTTGCCCCAAAATAAGGAAAATTTCTGTATTTTTCCCTGAAATAAGTGAAATTTCTGCAATTTTGCCCCAAAATAAGTGAAATTTCTGCAATTTTGCCCCAAAATAAGAGAAATTTCTGGAATTTTGCCCCAAAATAAGTGGAATTTCTGAGTTTTGCCCTAAAATAAGGAAAATTTCTGCCTTTTTGCGCCACAATTAGTGAAATTTCTGCAATTTTGCCGTAAAATAAGGGAAATTTCTGCAATTTTTTCTCATAATAAGGGAAATTTCTGCAATTTTGCCCCAAAATAAGGGAAATTTCTGTTTTTTTGCCCCACAATTAGGGAAATTTCTGCAATTTTGTTCAAAAATAAGGGAAATTTCTGCCTTTTGCCCCAAAATATGGGGAATTTCTGCCTTTTTGTCTTAAAATAAGAAAAATGCATACCTTTTTGCCATAAAAAAGAGAAATTTCTTCATTTTTGCTCCAAAATAAGGGGAACTTTTGCCTTTTTGCCTCTAAATAAGTGGAATTTCTGTTTTTTCCCCCAAAACAAAGGGAATTTCTGTCTTTTTTGCCCCAAAATAAGGAAAATTTCTGACTTATAACCCTGAAATAAGTGAAGTTTCTGCAAATTTGCCCCAAAATAAGAAAAATTTCTGCCTTTTTGCCCCCAAATAAGGGGAATTTCAGCCTTTTTATCTCAAAATAAGGGAAATTTCTGCATTTTTGCAACAAAATATTAGGAATTTCTGCATTTTTGCCACAAAATATTAGGAATTTCTGCCTTTTTGCCCCAAAATAAGGAAAATTTCTGGAATTTTGCCCCACAATTAGTGAAATTTCTGCAATTTTGCCGTAAAATAAGGGAAATTTCTGCAATTTTTTCTCATAATAAGGGAAATTTCTGCAATTTTGCCCCAAAATAACGGGAATTTCTGTTTTTTTGCCCCACAATTAGGGAAATTTCTGCAATTTTGTTCAAAAATAAGGGAAATTTCTGCCTTTTGCCCCAAAATATGGGGAATTTCTGCCTTTTTGTCTTAAAATAAGAAAAATGCATACCTTTTTGCCATAAAAAAGAGAAATTTTTTCATTTTTGCTCCAAAATAAGGGGAACTTTTGCCTTTTTGCCTCTAAATAAGTGGAATTTCTGTCTTTTTCCCCCAAAACAAAGGGAATTTCTGTCTTTTTTGCCTCAAAATAAGGAAAATTTCTGACTTATAACCCTGAAATAAGTAAAATTTCTGCAAATTTGCCCCAAAATAAGAAAAATTTCAGCCTTTTTGCCCCCAAATAAGGGGAATTTCAGCCTTTTTATCTCAAAATAGAGGAAATTTCTGCATTTTTGCAACAAAATATTAGGAATTTCTGCATTTTTCCCACAAAATATTAGGAATTTCTGCCTTTTTGCCCCAAAATAAGGAAAATTTCTGCTTTTTTCCCGGAAATAAGTGAAATTTCTGCAAATTTGCCCCAAAAAAGGGAAATTTCTGCCTTTTGCCCCAAAATAAGGGGATTTTCAGCATTTTACCTCAAAATAAGAAAAATTTCTGATTTTTGCACCAAAATATGGAGAATTTCTGCCTTTTTCCCCAAAATAAGGAAAATTTCTGCCTTTTTTCCCTGAAATAAGTGAAATTTCTGCAATTTTGCTTCAAAATAAAGGAAATTTCTGCAATTTTGCCCCAAAATAAGTGAAATTTCTGCAATTTTGCCCCAAAATAAGGAAAATTTCTGGAATTTTGCCCCACAATTAGGGGAATTTCTGCAATTTTGCTTCAAAATACGGGGAATATCTGCCTTTTTGCCCAAAATAAGGGGAATGCATACCTTTTTGCCATAAAAAAGGGAAATTTCTTCATTTTTGCCCCAAATTAAGGGAAATTTCTGACTTTTTGCCCTGAAATATGTGAAATTTCAGCAATTTTAGCCCAAAATAAGGTGAATTTCTGCCTTTTTGCCCCAAAATAATGGGAATTTCTGCCTTTTTGCCCCAAAATAAGAAAGATTTTTGCCTTTTTTCTCTGAAATAAGTGAAATTTCTGCAATTTTGCCCTATTTAAAGGAAATTTCTGCAATTTTTCCCCATAATAAGGGAAATTTCTGGAATTTTGCCCCAAAATAAGGGGAATTTCTGTTTTTTTGCCCGTAAATAAGGGAAATTTCTGCAATTTTGCCCTAAAATAAGGGGAATTTCTGCTCTTTTGCCTCTAAATAAGTGGAATTTCTGTCATTTTCCCCTCAAAAAAGGGAATTTCTGTCATTTTTGCCCCAAATTAAGGAAAATTTCTGACTTATTACCCTGAAATAAGTGAAATTTCTGCAATTTTGCCCCAATATAAGGGAAATTTCTTCTTTTGCCCCCAAATAAGGGGAATTTCAGCCTTTTTAACTCAAAATAAAGGGAATTTCTGAATTTTGGCACAAAATATTAGGAATTTCTGCCTTTTTGCCCCAAAATAAGGAAAATTTCTGTATTTTTCCCTGAAATAAGTGAAATTTCTGCAATTTTGCACCAAAATCAGTAAAATTTCTACAATTTTGCCCCAAAATAAGGGAAATTTCTGGAATTTTGCCCCAAAATAAATGGAATTTCTGAGTTTGGCCCCAAAATAAGAATTTCTGCCTTTTTGCCCCACAATTAGGGGAATTTCTGCAATTTTGCTCCAAAATACGGGGAATTTCTGCCTTTTTGCCCGAAATAAGGGGAATGCATAACTTTATGCAATAAAAAAGGGAAATTGCTTCATTTTTGCCCCAAATTAAGGGAAATTTCTGACTTTTTGCTCTGAAATATGTGAAATTTCTGCAATTTTAGCCCAAAATAAGGTGAATTTCTGCATTTTTGCCCCAAAATAATGGGAATTTCTGCCTTTTTGCCCTAAAATAAGAAAAATTTTTGCCTTTTTTCTCTGAAATAAGTGAAATTTCTGCAATTTTGCCCTAAAATAAGGGAAATTTCTGCAATTCTTCCCCATAATAAGGGAAATTTCTGGAATTTTGCCACAAAATAAGGGGAATTTCTGTTTTTTTGCCCGTAAATAAGGGAAATTTCTGCAATTTTGCCCTAAAATAAGGGGAATTTCTGCTTTTTTGCCTCTAAATAAGTGGAATTTCTGTCTTCTTCCCCCAAAACATAGGGAATTTCTGTCATTTTTGCCCAAAAATAAGGAAAATTTCTGACTTATTACCCTGAAATAAGTGAAATTTCTGCAAATTTGCCCAAATATAAGGGAAATTTCTGCCTTTTTGCCCCCAAATAAGGGAAATTTCAGCCTTTTTACCTCAAAATAAGGGGAATTTCTGAATTTTGGCACAAAATATTAGGAATTTCTGCCTTTTTGCCCCAAAATAAGGAAAATTTCTGTATTTATCCCTGAAATAAGTGAAATTTCTGCAATTGTGCCCCAACATAAATGAAATTTCTGCAATTTTGCCCCAAAATAAGGAAAATTTCTGGAATTTTGCCCCACAATTAGGGGAATTTCTGCAATTTTGCTCCAAAATACGGGGAATTTCTGCCTTTTTGCCCGAAATAAGGGGAATGCATAACTTTTTGCCATAAAAAAGGGAAATTTCTTCATTTTTGCCCCAAATTAAGGGAAATTTCTGACTTTTTGCCCTGAAATATGTGAAATTCTGCAATTTTAGCCCAAAATAAGGTGAATTTCTGCCTTTTTGCCCCAAAATAATGGGAATTTCTGCCTTTAGGCCCCAAAATAAGAAAAATTTTTGCCTCTTTTCTCAGCAATAAGTGAAATTTCTGCAATTTTGCCCTAAAATAAGGGAAATTTCTGCAATTCTTCCCCATAATAAGGGAAATTTCTGGAATTTTGCCACAAAATAAGGGGAATTTCTGTTTTTTGCCCCCAAATAAGGGAAATTTCTGCAATTTTGCCCTAAAATAAGGGGAATTTTTGCTTTTTTGCCTCTAAATAAGTGGAATTTTTGTCTTTTTCCCCCAAAACAAAGGGAAATTTTGTCATTTTTGCCCAAAAATAAGAAAAATTTCTGACTTATTACCCTGAAATAAGTGAAATTTCTGCAATTTTGCCCCAATATAAAGGAAATTTCTGCCTTTTTGCCCCCAAATAAGGGGAATTTCAGCCTTTTTACCTCAAAATAAGGGGAATTTCTAAATTTTGGCACAAAATATTAGGAATTTCTGCTTTTTTTCCCAAAATAAGGAAAATTTCTGTATTTTTCCCTGAAATAAGTGAAATTTCTGCAATTTTGCCCCAAAATAAGTGAAATTTCTGCAATTTTGCCCCAAAATAAGAGAAATTTCTAGAATTTTGCCCCAAAATAAGTGGAATTTCTGAGTTTTGCCCTAAAATAAGGAAAATTTCTGCCTTTTTGCGCCACAATTAGTGAAATTTATGCAATTTTGCCGTAAAATAAGGGAAATTTCTGCAATTTTTTCTCATAATAAGGGAAATTTCTGCAATTTTGCCCCAAAATAAGGGGAATTTCTGTTTTTTTGCCCCACAATTAGGGAAATTTCTGCAATTTTGTTCAAAAATAAGGGAAATTTCTGCCTTTTGCCCCAAAATATGGGGAATTTCTGCCTTTTTGTCTTAAAATAAGAAAAATGCATACCTTTTTGCCATAAAAAAGAGAAATTTCTTCATTTTTGCTCCAAAATAAGGGGAACTTTTGCCTTCTTGCCTCTAAATAAGTGGAATTTCTGTCCTTTTCCCCCAAAACAAAGGGAATTTCTGTCTTTTTTGCCCCAAAATAAGGAAAATTTCTGACTTATAACCCTGAAATAAGTGAAATTTCTGCAAATTTGCCCCAAAATAAGAAAAATTTCTGCCTTTTTGCCCCCAAATAAGGGGAATTTCAGCCTTTTTATCTCAAAATAAGGGAAATTTCTGCATTTTTGCAACAAAATATTAGGAATTTCTGCATTTTTGCCACAAAATATTAGGAATTTCTGCCTTTTTGCCCCAAAATAAGGAAAATTTCTGCTTTTTTCCCGGAAATAAGTGAAATTTCTGCAAATTTGCCCCAAAAAAAGGAAATTTCTACCTTTTGCCCCAAAATAAGGGGAATTTCAGCATTTTACCTCAAAATAAGAAAAATTTCTGATTTTTGCACCAAAATATGGAGAATTTCTGCCTTTTTCCCCAAAATAAGGAAAATTTCTGCCTTTTTTCCCTGAAATAAGTGAAATTTCTGCAATTTTGCTTCAAAATAAGGGAAATTTCTGCAATTTTGCCCCAAAATAAGTGAAATTTCTGCAATTTTGCCCCAAAATAAGGAAAATTTCTGGAATTTTGCCCCACAATTAGAGGAATTTCTGCAATTTTGCTTCAAGATACGGGGAATATCTGTCTTTTTGCCCAAAATAAGGGGAATGCATACCTTTTTGCCATAAAAAAGGGAAATTTCTTCATTTTTGCCCCAAATTAAGGGAAATTTCTGAATTTTTGCCCTGAAATATGTGAAATTTCAGCAATTTTAGCCCAAAATAAGGTGAATTTCTGCCTTTTTGCCCCAAAATAATGGGAATTTCTGCCTTTTTGCCCCAAAATAAGAAAAATTTTTGCCTTTTTTCTCTGAAATAAGTGAAATTTCTGCAATTTTGCCATAAAATAAGGGAAATTTCTGCAATTCTTCCCCATAATAAGGGAAATTTCTGGAATTTTGCCACAAAATAAGGGGAATTCCTGTTTTTTTTGCCCCCAAATAAGGGAAATTTCTGCAATTTTGCCCTAAAATAAGGGGAATTTCTGCTTTTTTGCCTCTAAATAAGTGGAATTTTTGTCTTTTTCCCCCAAAACAAAGGGAATTTCTGTCATTTTTGCCCCAAAATAAGGAAAATTTCTGACTATTACCGTGAAATAAGTGAAATTTCTGCAATTTTGCCACAATATAAGGGAAATTTCTGCCTTTTTGCCCCCAAATAAGGGGAATTTCAGTCTTTTTACTTCAAAATAAGGGGAATTTCTTAATTTTGGCACAAAATATTAGGAATTTCTGTTTTTTTGCCCCAAAATAAAAAAAATTTCTGCTTTTTTCCCTGAAATACGTGAATTTTCTGCAATTTTGCCCCAAAATAAGTAAAATTTCTGCAATTTTGCCCCAAAATAAGAGAAATTTCTGGAATTTTGCCCCAAAATAAGTGGAATTTCTGAGTTTTGCCCCGAAATAAGGAGAATTTCTGCCTTTTTGCGCCACAATTAGTGAAATTTCTGCAATTTTGCCGTAAAATAAGGGAAATTTCTGCAATTTTTCCTCATAATAAGAGAAATTTCTGCAATTTTGCCCTAAAAAGGGGAATTTCTGTTTTTTGCCCCACAATTAGGGAAATTTCTGCAATTTTGCCAAAAAATAAGGGAAATTTCTGCCTTTTGCCCCAAAATATGGGGAATTTCTGCCTTTTTGTCTTAAAATAAGAACAATGCATAACTTTTTGCCATAAAAAAGAGAAATTTCTTCATTTTTGCTTTAAAATAAGGGGATCTTTTGCCTTTTTGCCTCTAAATAAGTGAAATTTCTGTCTTTTTCCCCCAAAACAAAGGAAATTTCTGTCTTTTTTGCCCCAAAATAAGGAAAATTTCTGACTTATAACCCTGAAATAAGTAAATTTCTGCAAATTTGCCACAAAATAAGAAAAATTTCTGCATTTTTGCCCCCAAATAAGGGGAATTTCAGCCTTTTTATTTCAAAATAAGGGAAATTTCTGCATTTTTGCAACAAAATATTAGGAATTTCTGCCTTTTTGCCACAAAATAAGGAAAATTTCTGCCTTTTTTCCCGGAAATAAGTGAAATTTCTGCAAATTTTCCCCAAAAAAGGGAAATTTCTGCCTTTTGCCCCAAAATAAGGGGAATTTCAGCATTTTACCTCAAAATAAGAAAAATTTCTGATTTTTGCACCTAAATATGGAGAATTTCTGTTTTTTGGCCCCAAAATAAGGAAAATTTTTGCCTTTTTTCCCTGAAAAAAGTGAAATTTCTGCAATTTTGCCCCAAAATAAGTGGAATTTCTTAGTTTTTCCCCAAAATAAAGAGAATTTCTGCCTTTTTGCCCCACAATTAGGGGAATTTCTGCAATTTTGCTCCAAAATACAGGGAATTTCTGCCTTTTTGCCCGAAACAAGGAAAATGCATAACTTTTTGCCATAAAAAAGGGAAATTTCTTCATTTTTGCCCCAAATAAAGGGAAATTTCTGACTATTTGCCCTGAAATATGTGAAATTTCTGCAATTTTAGCCCAAAATAAGGTGAATTTCTGCCTTTTTGCCCCAAAATAATGGGAATTTCTGCCTTTTTGCCCCAAAATAAGAAAAATTTTTGCCTTTTTTCTCTGAAATAAGTGAAATTTCTGCAATTTTGCCCTAAAATAAGGGAAATTTCTGCAATTTTTCCCCATAATAAGGGAAATTTCTGGAATTTTGCCACAAAATAAGGGGAATTTCTGTTTTTTGCCCCACAATTCGGGAAATTTCTGCAATTTTGCCCCAACATAAGGGGAATTTCTGCAATTTTTCCCCATAATAAGGGAAATTTCTGGAATTTTGCCACAAAATAAGGGGAATTTCTGTTTTTTTGCCCCCAAATAAAAGAAATTTCTGCAATTTTGCCCTAAAATAAGGGGAATTTCTGCTTTTTTGCCTCTAAATAAGTGGAATTTCTGTCTTTTTCCACAAAACAAAGGGAATTTCTGTCATTTTTACCCCAAAATAAGGAAAATTTCTGACTTATTACCCTGAAATAAGTGAAATTTCTGCAATTTTGTCCCAATATAAGGGAAATTTCTGCGTTTTTGCCCCCAAATAAGGGGAATTTCAGCCTTTTTACCTAAAATAAGGGGAATTTCTTACTTTTGGCACAAAATATTAGGAATTTCTGCCTTTTTGCCCCAAAATAAAACAAATTTCTGTCTTTTTTCCCTGAAATACGTGAAATTTCTGCAATTTTGCCCCAAAATAAGTAAAATTTCTACAATTTTGCCCCAAAATAAGGGAAATTTCTGGAATTTTGCCCCAAAATAAGTGGAATTTCTGAGTTTTGTTCCAAAATAAGGAGAATTTCTGCCTTTTTTGCCCCACAATTAGTGAAATTTCTGCAATTTTGCCCTAAAATAAGAGAAATTTCTACAATTTTTCCCCATAATAAGGGAAATTTCTGCAATTTTGCTTCAAGATAAAAAGAATTTCTGTTTTTTCCCCCACAATTAGGGAAATTTCTGCAATTTTGCCCCAAAATAAGGGGAATTTCTGCCTTTTGCTCCAAAATATGGGGAATTTCTGCCTTTTCATCCGAAAATAAGAAAAATGCATATCTATTTGCTATAAAAAAAAGAAACTTCTTCTTTTTTGCTCCAAAATAAGGGGAACTTTTGTCTTTTTGCCTCTAAATAACTGGAATTTCTGTTTTTTCCCCCAAAACAAAGAGAATTTCTGTTTTTTGGCCCCAAAATAAGGAAAATTTCTGACTTATTACCATGAAATAAGTGAAATTTCTGCAAATTTGCCCCCAAAATAGGGAAATTTCTGCCTTTGCCCCAAAATAAGAAAAATTTTTGCCTTTTTTCTCTGAAATAAGTGAAATTTCTGCCATTTTGCCCTAAAATAAGGGAAATTTCTGCAATTTTTCCCCATAATAAGGGAAATTTCTGGAATTTTGCCACAAAATAAGGGGAATTTCTGTTTTTTTGCCCCCAAATAAGGAAAATTTCTGCAATTTTGCTCTAAAATAAAGGGAATTTCTGCATTTTGCCTCTAAATAAGTGGAATTTCTGTCTTTTTCCCCCAAAACAAAGGGAATTTCTGTCATTTTTGCCCCAAAATAAGGAAAATTTCTGACTATTACCCTGAAATAAGTGAAATTTCTGCAATTTTGCCCCAATATAAGGGAAATTTCTGCCTTTTTGCCCCCAAATAAGGGGTATTTCAGTCTTTTTACCTCAAAATAAGGGGAATTTCTGAATTTTGGCACAAAATATTAGGAATTTTTTTTTTGCCCCAAAATTAAAAAAATTTCTGCTTTTTTCCCTGAAATAAGTGAATTTTCTGCAATTTTGCCCCAAAATAAGTAAAATTTCTGCAATTTTGCCCCAAAATAAGGGAAATTTCTGTAATTTTGCCCCAAAATAAGTGGAATTTCTGAGTTTTGCCCCGAAATAAGGAGAATTTCTGCCTTTTTGCGCCACAATTAGTGAAATTTCTGCAATTTTGCCGTAAAATAAGGGAAATTTCTGCAATTTTTCCTCATAATAAGGGAAATTTCTGCAATTTTGCCCCAAATAAGGGGAATTTCTGTTTTTTGCCCCACAATTAGGGAAATTTCTGCAATTTTGCCAAAAAATAAGGGAAATTTCTGCCTTTTGACCCAAAATATGGGGAATTTCTGCCTTTTTGTCTGAAAATAAGAAGAATGCATAACTTTTTGCCATAAAAAAGAGAAATTTCTTCATTTTTGCTTTAAAATAAGGGAACTTTTGCCTTTTTGCCTCTAAATAAGTGAAATTTCTGTCTTTTTCCTCCAAAACAAAGGGAATTTCTGTCTTTTTTGCCCCAAAATAAGGAAAATTTCTGACTTATAACCCTGAAATAAGTGAAATTTCTGCAAATTTGCCACAAAATAAGAAAAATTTCTGCATTTTTGCCCCCGTATAAGGGGAATTTCAGCCTTTTTATTTCAAAATAAGGGAAATTTCTGCATTTTTGCAACAAAATATTAGGAATTTCTGCCTTTTTGCAGCAAAATAAGAAAAATTTCTGCCTTTTTTTTTGGAAATAAGTGAAATTTCTGCAAATTTGCCCCAAAAAAGGGAAATTTCTGCCTTTTGCCCCAAAAAAAGGGGAATTTCAGCATTTTACCTCAAAATAAGGAAAATTTCTGATTTTTGCAACAAAATATGGAGAATTTCTGCCTTTTTGCCCCAAAATAAAAAAAAATTTCTGCCTATTTTCCCTGAAATAAGTGAAATTTCTGCAATTTTGCCCCAAAATAAGTGAAATTTCAGCAATTTTGCCCCAAAATAAGGAAAATTTCTGGAATTTTGCCCCACAATTAGGGGAAATTCTGCAATTTTGCTCCAAAATACGGGGAATTTCTGCCTTTTTGCCAAAATAAGGGGAATGCATAACTTTTTGCCATAAAAAAGGGAAATTTCTTCATTTTTGCCCCAAATTAGGGGAAATTTCTTACTTTTGCCCTGAAATATGTGAAATTTCTGCAATTTTAGCCCAAAATAAGGTGAGTTTCTGCCTTTTTTCCCAAAATAATGGGAATTTCTGCCTTTTTGCCCCAAAATAAGAAAAATTTTTGCCTTTTTTCTCTGAAATAAGTGAAATTTCTGCAATTTTGCCCTAAAATAAGGGAAATTTCTGCCTTTTGCCCCAAAATATGGGGAATTTCTGCCTTTTTGTCTGAAAATAAGAAGAATGCATACATTTTTGCCATAAAAAAGGGAAATTTCTTCATTTTTGCTCTAAAATAAGGGGAACTTTTGCCTTCTTGCCTCTAAATAAGTGGAATTTCTGTCCTTTTCCCCCAAAACCAAGGCAATTTCTGTCTATTTTGCTCCAAAATAAGGAAAATTTCTGACGTATAACCCTGAAATAAGTGAAATTTCTGCAAATTTGCCCCAAAATAAGAAAAATTTCTGCCTTTTTGCCCCCAAATAAGGGGAATTTCAGCCTTTTTATCTCAAAATAAGGGAAATTTCTGCATTTTTGATACAAAATATTAGGAATTTCTGCATTTTTGCCACAAAATATTAGGAATTTCTGCCTTTTTGCCACAAAATAAGGAAAATTTCTGCCTTTTTTCCCAGAAATAAGTGAAATTTCTGCAAATTTGCCCCAAAAAAGGGAAATTTCTGCCTTTTGCCCCAAAATAAGGGGAATTTCAGCATTTTACCTCAAAATAAGAAAAATTTCTGATTTTTGCACCTAAATATGGAGAATTTCTGCCTTTTTGCCCCAAAATAAGGAAAATTTCTGCCTTTTTTCCCTAAAAAAAGTGAAATTTCTGCAATTTTGCCCCAAAATAAGTGGAATTTCTGCAATTTTGCCCCAAAATAAGGAAAATTTCTGGAATTTTGCCCCACAATTAGGGGAATTTCTGCAATTTTGCTCCAAAATATGGGGAATTTCTGCCTTTTATCCCGAAATAAAGGGAATGCATACCTTTTTGCCATAAAAAAGGGAAATTTCTTCATTTTTGCCCCAAATTAAGGGAAATTTCTGGCTTTTTGCCATGAAATATGTGAAGTTTCTGCAATTTTAGCCCAAAATAAGGTGAATTTCTGCCTTTTTGCCCCAAAATAATGGGAATTTCTGCCTTTTTGCCCCAAAATAAGAAAAAATTTTGCCTTTTTTCTCCAAAATAAGTGAAGTTTCTGCAATTTTGCCCTAAAATAAGGGAAATTTCTGCAATTTTTCCCCATAATAAGGGAAATTTCTAGAATTTTGCCACAAAATAAGGGGAATTTCTGTTTTTTTGCCCCCAAATAAGGGAAATTTCTGCAATTGTGCCCTAAAATAAGGGGAATTTCTGCTTTTTTGGCTCTAAATAAGTGGAATTTCTGTCTTTTTCCCCCAAAACAAAGGCAATTTCTGTGATTTTTGCCCCAATATAAAAAAAATTTCTGACTTATTACCCTGAAATAAGTGAAATTTCTGCAATTTTGCCCCAATATAAGGAAAATTTCTGCCTTTTTGCAGCCAAATAAGGGGAATTTCAGCCTTTTTACCTCAAAATAAGGGAAATTTCTGAATTTTGGAACAAAATATTAGGAATTTCTGCCTTTTTTCCCCAAAATAAAGAAAATTTCTGATTTTTTCCCTGAAATAAGTGAAATTTCTGCAATTTTGCCCCGAAATAAGTAAAATTTCTGCAATTTTGCCCCAAAATAAGGGCAATTTCTGGAATTTTTCCCCAAATTAAGTGGAATTTCTGAGTTTTGCCCCAAAATAAGGAGAATTTCTGCCTTTTTGCGCCACAATTAGTGAAATTTCTACAATTTTGCCATAAAATAAGGGAAATTTCTGCAATTTTTCCTCATAATAAGGGAAATTTCTGCAATTTTGCCCCAAAATAAGGGGAATTTCCGTTTTTTGCCCCACAATTAGGGAAATTTCTGCAATTTTGTCCAAAAAAAGGGAAATTTCTTCCTTTTGCCCCAAAATATGGGGAATTTCTGCCTTTTTGTCTAAAAATAAGAAGAATGCATAGCTTTTTGCCATAAAAAAGGGAAATTTCTTCATTTTTGCTCCAAAATAAGGGGAACTATTGCCTTTTTGCCTCTAAATAAGTGGAATTTCTGTCTTTTTCCCCCAAAACAAAGGTAATTTAAGTCTTTTTTGCCCCAAAATAAGGAAAATTTCTGACCTATAACCTTGAAATAAGTGAAATTTCTGCAAATTTGCCGCAAAATAAGAAAAATTTCTGCATTTTTGCCCCCAAATAAGGGGAATTTCAGCCTTTTTATTTCAAAATAAGGGAAATTTCTGCATTTTTGCAACAAAATATTAGGAATTTCTGCATTTTTGCCACAAAATATTAGGAATTTCTGCCTTTTTGCCCCAAAATAAGGAAAATTTCTGCCTTTTTTTTCGGAAATAAGTGAAATTTCTGCAAATTTGCCCCAAAAAAGGAAAATTTCTGCCTTTTGCCCCAAAATAAAGGGAATTTCAGCATTTTACCTCAAATTAAGGGAAATTTTTAATTTTTGCAACAAAATATGGAGAATTTCTGCCTTTTTGCCCCAAAATAAGGAAAATTTCTGCCTATTTTCCCTGAAATAAGTGAAATTTCTGCAATTTTGCCCCAAAATAAGTGAAATTTCGGCAATTTTGCCCCAAAATAAGGAAAATTTCTGGAATTTTGCCCCACAATTAGGGGAAATTCTGCAATTTTGCTCCAAAATACGGGGAATTTCTGCCTTTTTGCCCAAAAAAAGGGGAATGCATACCTTTTTACATAAAAAGGGAAAATTTCTTCATTTTTGCCCCAAATTAGGGGAAATTTCTGACTTTTTGCCCTGAAATATGTGAAATTTCTGTAATTTTAGCCCAAAATAAGGTGAATTTCTGCCTTTTTGTCCCAAAATAATGGGAATTTCTGCCTTTTAGCCCCAAATAAGAAAAATTTTTGCCTTTTTTCTCTGAAATAAGTGAAATTTCTGCAATTTTGCCCTAAAATAAGGGAAATTTCTGCCTTTTGCCCCAAAATATGGGGAATTTCTGCTTTTTTGTCTGAAAATAAGAAGAATGCATAACTTTTTTGCCATAAAAAAGGGAAATTTCTTCATTTTTGCTCCAAAATAAGGGGAACTTTTGCCTTTTTGCCTCTAAATAAGTGGAATTTCTGTCTTTTCCCCCCAAAACAAAGGGAATTTCTTTCTTTTTTGCCCCAAAATAAGTAAAATTTCTACAATTTTGCCCCAAAATAAGGGAAATTTCTGGAATTTTGCCCCAGAATAAGTGGAATTTCTGAGTTTGGCCCCAAAATAAGGAGAATTTCTGCCTTTTTGCCCCACAATTAGGGGAATTTCTGCAATTTTGCTCCAAAATACGGGGAATTTCTGCCTTTTTGCCCGAAATAAGGGGAATGCATAACTTTTTGCAATAAAAAAGGGAAATTTCTTCATTTTTGCCCCAAATTAAGGGAAATTTCTGACTTTTTGCCCTGAAATATGTGAAATTTCTGCAATTTTAGCCCAAAATAAGGTGAATTTCTGCCTTTTTGCCCCAAAATAATGGGAATTTCTGCCTTTTTGCCCAAAAATATGAAAAATTTTTGCCTTTTTTCTCTGAAATAAGTGAAATTTCTGCAATTTTGCCCTAAAATAAGGGAAATTTCTGCAATTTTTCCCCATAATAAGGGAAATTTCTGGAATTTTGCCACAAAATAAGGGGAATTTCTGTTTTTTGCCCCACAATTCGGGAAATTTCTGCAATTTTGCCCCAAAATAAAGGGAATTTCTGCAATTTTTCCCCATAATAATGGAAATTTCTGGAATTTTGCCACAAAATAAGGGGAATTTCTGTTTTTTTGCCCCCAAATAAAAGAAATTTCTGCAATTTTGCCCTAAAATAAGGGGAATTTCTGCTTTTTTGCCTCTAAATAAGTGGAATTTTTGTCTTTCTCCACAAAACAAAGGGAATTTCTGTAATTTTTACCGCAAAATAAGGAAAATTTCTGACTTATTACCCTGAAATAAGTGAAATTTCTGCAATTTTGTCCCAATATAAGGGAAATTTCTGCATTTTTGCCCCCAAATAAGGGGAATTTCAGCCTTTTTACCTAAAATAAGGGGAATTTCTTAATTTTGGCACAAAATATTACGAATTTCTGCCTTTTTGCCCCAAAATAAAACAAATTTCTGTCTTTTTTCCCTGAAATAAGTGAAATTTCTGCAATTTTGCCACAAAATAAGTAAAATTTTTACAATTTTGCCCCAAAATAAGGGAAATTTCTGGAATTTTGCCCCAAAATAAGTGGAATTTCTGAGTTTTGTTCCAAAATAAGGAGAATTTCTGCCTTTTTTGCCCCACAATTAGTGAAATTTCTGCAATTTTGCCCTAAAATTAGGGAAATTTCTACAATTTTTCCCCATAATAAGGGAAATTTCTCCAATTTTGATTCAAAATAAAAAGAATTTCTGTTTTTTGCCCCATAATTAGGGAAATTTCTGCAATTTTGCCCAAAAATAAGGGGAATTTCTGCCTTTTGCTCCAAAATATGGGGAATTTCTGCCTTTTCGTCCGAAAATAAGAAAAATGCATACCTTTTTGCCATAAAAAAGGGAAATTTCTTCTTTTTTGCTCCAAAATAAGGGGAACTTTTGCCTTTTTGCCTCTAAATAACTGAAATTTCTGTTTTTTTCCCCCAAAACAAAGAGAATTTCTGTTTTTTGGCCCCAAAATAAGGAAAATTTCTGACTTATTACCATGAAATAAGTGAAATTTCTGCAAATTTGCCCCCAAAATAGGGAAATTTCTGCCTTTGCCCCAAAATAAGAAAAATTTTTGCCTTTTTTCTCTGAAATAAGTGAAATTTCTGCCATTTTGCCCTAAAATAAGGGAAATTTCTGCAATTTTTCCCCATAATAAGGGAAATTTCTGGAATTTTGCCACAAAATAAAGGGAATTTCTGTTTTTTTGCCCCCAAATAAGGGAAATTTCTGCAATTTTGCCCTAAAATAAGGAGAATTTTTGCTTTTTTGCCTCTAAATAAGTGGAATTTCTGTCTTTTTCCCCCAAAACAAAGGGAATTTCTGTCATTTTTGCCCCAAAATAAGGAAAATTTCTGACTATTACCCTGAAATAAGTGAAATTTCTGCAATTTTGCCCGAATATAAGGGAAATTTCTGCCTTTTTGCCCCCAAATAAGGGGAATTTCAGTCTTTTTACCTCAAAATAATGGGAATTTCTGAATTTTGGCACAAAATATTAGGAATTTCTGTTTTTTTGCCCCAAAATAAAAAAAATTTCTGCTTTTTTTTCTGCAATAAGTGAATTTTCTGCAATTTTGCCCCAAAATAAGTAAAATTTCTGCAATTTTGCCCCAAAATAAGGGAAATTTCTGTAATTTTGCCCCAAAATAAGTGGAATTTCTGAGTTTTGCCCCGAAATAAGGAGAATTTCTGCCTTTTTGCGCCACAATTAGTGAAATTTCTGCAATTTTGCTGTAAAATAAGGGAAATTTCTGCAATTTTTCCTCATAATAAAGGAAATTTCTGCAATTTTGCCCCAAAATAAGGGGAATTTCTGTTTTTTGCCCCACAATTAGGGAAATTTCTGCAATTTTGCCAAAAAATAAGGGAAATTTCTGCCTTTTGCCCCAAATTTGGGGAATTTCTGCCTTTTTGTCTGAAAATAAGAAGAATGCATAACTTTTTGGCATAAAAAAGAGAAATTTCTTCATTTTTGCTTTAAAATAAGCGGAACTTTTGCCTTTTTGCCTCTAAATAAGTGAAATTTCTGTCTTTTTCCCCCAAAACAAAGGGAATTTCTGTCTTTTTTGCCCCAAAATAAGGAAAATTTCTGACTTATAACCCTGAAATAAGTGAAATTTCTGCAAATTTGCCACAAAATAAAAAAATTTCTGCATTTTTGCCCCCAAATAAGGGGAATTTCAGCCTTTTTATTTCAAAATAAAGGAAATTTCTGCATTTTTGCAACAAAATATTAGGAATTTCTGCCTTTTTGCAGCAAAATAAGAAAAATTTCTGCCTTTTTTTTCGGAAATAAGTGAAATTTCTGCAAATTTGCCCCAAAAAAGGGAAATTTCTGCCTTTTGCCCCAAAAAAAGGGGAATTTCAGCATTTTACCTCAAAATAAGGGAAATTTCTGATTTTTGCAACAAAATATGGAGAATTTCTGCCTTTTTGCCCCAAAATAATGAAAATTTCTGCCTATTTTCCCTGAAATAAGTGAAATTTCTGCAATTTTGCCCAAAAATAAGTGAAATTTCGGCAATTTTGCCCCAAAATAAGGAAAATTTCTGGACTTTTGCCCCACAATTAGGGGAAATTCTGCAATTTTGCTCCAAAATACGGGGAATTTCTGCCTTTTTGCCAAAATAAGGGGAATGCATACCTTTTTGCCATAAAAAAGGGAAATTTCTTCATTTTTGCCCCAAATTAGGGGAAATTTCTGACTTTTGCCCTGAAATATGTGAAATTTCTGCAATTTTAGCCCAAAATAAGGTGAATTTCTGCCTTTTTTCCCAAAATAATGGGAATTTCTGCCTTTTTGCCCCAAAATAAGAAAAATTTTTGCCTTTTTTCTCTGAAATAAGTGAAATTTCTGCAATTTTGCCCTAAAATAAGGGAAATTTCTGCCTTTTGCCCCAAAATATGGGGAATTTCTGCCTTTTTGTCTGAAAATAAGAAGAAAGCATACCTTTTTGCCATAAAAAAAGGGAAATTTCTTCATTTTTGCTCTAAAATAAGGGGAACTTTTGCCTTCTTGCCTCTAAATAAGTGGAATTTCTGTCCTTTTCCCCCAAAACAAAGGGAATTTCTGTCTTTTTTGCTCCAAAATAAGGAAAATTTCTGACGTATAACCCTGAAATAAGTGAAATTTCTGCAAATTTGCCCCAAAATAAGGAAAATTTCTGCCTTTTTGCCCCCAAATAAGGGGAATTTCAGCCTTTTTATCTCAAAATAAGGGAAATTTCTGCATTTTTGCAACAAAATATTAGGAATTTCTGCATTTTTGCCACAAAATATTAGGAATTTCTGCCTTTTTGTCACAAAATAAGGAAAATTTCTGCCTTTTTTCCCGGAAACAAGTGAAATTTCTGCAAATTTGCCCCAAAAAAGGGAAATTTCTGCCTTTTGCCCCAAAATAAGGGGAATTTCAGCATTTTACCTCAAAATAAGAAAAATTTCTGATTTTTGCACCTAAATATGGAGAATTTCTGCCTTTTTGCCCCAAAATAAGGAAAATTTCTGCCTTTTTTCCTGAAAAAAGTGAAATTTCTGCAATTTGGCCCCAAAATAAGTGGAATTTCTTAGTTTTTCCCCAAAATAAAGAGAATTTCTGCCTTTTTGCCCCAAAATTAGTAGAATTTCTGCAATTTTGCTCCAAAATACGGGGAATTTCTGCCTTTTTGCCCGAAATAATGGGAATGCATACCTTTTTGCCATAAAAAAGGGAAATTTCTTCATTTTTGCCCCAAATTAAGGGAAATTTCTGCATTTTTGTCCTGAAATATGTGAAATTTCTGCAATTTTAGCCCAAAATAAGGTGAATTTCTGCATTTTTGCCCCAAAATAATGGGAATTTCTGACTTTTTGCCCCAAAATAAGAAAAATTTTTGCCTTTTTTCTCTGAAATAAGTGAAATTTCTGCAATTTTGCCCTAAAATAAGGGAAATTTCTGCAATTTTTCCCCATAATAAGGGAAATTTCTGGAATTTTGCCACAAAATAAGGGGAATTTCTGTTTTTTGCCCCACAATTCGGGAAATTTCTGCAATTTTGCCCCAAATTAAAGGGAATTTCTGCAATTTTTCCCCATAATAATGGAAATTTCTGGAATTTTGCCACAAAATAAGGGGAATTTCTGTTTTTTTGCCCCCAAATAAAAGAAATTTCTGCAATTTTGCCCTAAAATAAGGGGAATTTCTGCTTTTTTGCCTCTAAATAAGTGGAATTTTTGTCTTTCTCCACAAAACAAAGGGAATTTCTGTCATTTTTACCGCAAAATAAGGAAAATTTCTGACTTATTACCCTGAAATAAGTGAAATTTCTGCAATTTTGTCCCAATATAAGGGAAATTTCTGCGTTTTTGCCCCCAAATAAGGGGAATTTCAGCCTTTTTACCTAAAATAAGGGGAATTTCTTAATTTTGGCACAAAATATTACGAATTTCTGCCTTTTTGCCCCAAAATAAAACAAATTTCTGTCTTTTTTCCCTGAAATAAGTGAAATTTCTGCAATTTTGCCACAAAATAAGTAAAATTTTTACAATTTTGCCCCAAAATAAGGGAAATTTCTGGAATTTTGCCCCAAAATAAGTGGAATTTCTGAGTTTTGTTCCAAAATAAGGAGAATTTCTGCCTTTTTTGCCCCAAAATTAGTGAAATTTCTGCAATTTTGCCCTAAAATAAGGGAAATTTCTACAATTTTTCCCCATAATAAGGGAAATTTCTCCAATTTTGATTCAAAATAAAAAGAATTTCTGTTTTTTGCCCCATAATTAGGGAAATTTCTGCAATTTTGCCCAAAAATAAGGGGAATTTCTGCCTTTTGCTCCAAAATATGGGGAATTTCTGCCTTTTCGTCCGAAAATAAGAAAAATGCATACCTTTTTGCCATAAAAAAGGGAAATTTCTTCTTTTTTGCTCCAAAATAAGGGGAACTTTTGCCTTTTTGCCTCTAAATAACTGGAATTTCTGTTTTTTTCCCCCAAAACAAAGAGAATTTCTGTTTTTTGGCCCCAAAATAAGGAAAATTTCTGACTTATTACCATGAAATAAGTGAAATTTCTGCAAATTTGCCCCCAAAATAGGGAAATTTCTGCCTTTGCCCCAAAATAAGAAAAATTTTTGCCTTTTTTCTCTGAAATAAGTGAAATTTCTGCCATTTTGCCCTAAAAGAAGGGAAATTTCTGCAATTTTTCCCCATAATAAGGGAAATTTCTGGAATTTTGCCACAAAATAAAGGGAATTTCTGTTTTTTTGCCCCCAAATAAGGGAAATTTCTGCAATTTTGCCCTAAAATAAGGGGAATTTTTGCTTTTTTACCTCTAAATAAGTGGAATTTCTGTCTTTTTCCCCCAAAACAAAGGGAATTTCTGTCAGTTTTGCCCCAAAATAAGGAAAATTTCTGACTATTACCCTGAAATAAGTGAAATTTCTGCAATTTTGCCCGAATATAAGGGAAATTTCTGCCTTTTTGCCCCCAAATAAGGGGAATTTCAGTCTTTTTACCTCAAAATAATGGGAATTTCTGAATTTTGGCACAAAATATTAGGAATTTCTGTTTTTTTGCCCCAAAATAAAAAAAAATTCTGCTTTTTTTTCTGCAATAAGTGAATTTTCTGCAATTTTGCCCCAAAATAAGTAAAATTTCTGCAATTTTGCCCCAAAATAAGGGAAATTTCTGTAATTTTGCCCCAAAATAAGTGGAATTTCTGAGTTTTGCCCCGAAATAAGGAGAATTTCTGCCTTTTTGTGCCACAATTAGTGAAATTTCTGCAATTTTGCCGTAAAATAAGGGAAATTTCTGCAATTTTTCCTCATAATAAAGGAAATTTCTGCAATTTTGCCCCAAAATAAGGGGAATTTCTGTTTTTTGCCCCACAATTAGGGAAATTTCTGCAATTTTGCCAAAAAATAAGGGAAATTTCTGCCTTTTGCCCCAAATTTGGGGAATTTCTGCCTTTTTGTCTGAAAATAAGAAGAATGCATAACTTTTTGGCATAAAAAAGAGAAATTTCTTCATTTTTGCTTTAAAATAAGGGGAACTTTTGCCTTTTTGCCTCTAAATAAGTGAAATTTCTGTCTTTTTCCCCCAAAACAAAGGGAATTTCTGTCTTTTTTGCCCCAAAATAAGGAAAATTTCTGACTTATAACCCTGAAATAAGTGAAATTTCTGCAAATTTGCCACAAAATAAAAAAATTTCTGCATTTTTGCCCCCAAATAAGGGGAATTTCAGCCTTTTTATTTCAAAATAAAAGAAATTTCTGCATTTTTGCAACAAAATATTAGGAATTTCTGCCTTTTTGCAGCAAAATAAAAAAAATTTCTGCCTTTTTTTCGGAAATAAGTGAAATTTCTGCAAATTTGCCCCAAAAAAGGGAAATTTCTGTTTTTTGCCCCAAAAAAAGGGGAATTTCAGCATTTTACCTCAAAATAAGGGAAATTTCTGATTTTTGCAACAAAATATGGAGAATTTCTGCCTTTTTGCCCCAAAATAATGAAAATTTCTGCCTATTTTCCCTGAAATAAGTGAAATTTCTGCAATTTTGCCCCAAAATAAGTGAAATTTCGGCAATTTTGCCCCAAAATAAGGAAAATTTCTGGAATTTTGCCCCACAATTAGGGGAAATTCTGCAATTTTGCTCCAAAATACGGGGAATTTCTGCCTTTTTGCCAAAATAAGGGGAATGCATACCTTTTTGCCATAAAAAAGGGAAATTTCTTCATTTTTGCCCCAAATTAGGGGAAATTTCTGACTTTTGCCCTGAAATATGTGAAATTTCTGCAATTTTAGCCCAAAATAAGGTGAATTTCTGCCTTTTTTCCCAAAATAATGGGAATTTCTGCCTTTTTGCCCCAAAATAAGAAAAATTTTTGCCTTTTTTCTCTGAAATAAGTGAAATTTCTGCAATTTTGCCCTAAAATAAGGGAAATTTCTGCCTTTTACCCCAAAATATGGGGAATTTCTGCCTTTTTGTCTGAAAATAAGAAGAATGCATACCTTTTTGCCATAAAAAAAGGGAAATTTCTTCATTTTTGCTCTAAAATAAGGGGAACTTTTGCCTTCTTGCCTCTAAATAAGTGGAATTTCTGTCCTTTTCCCCCAAAACAAAGGGAATTTCTGTCTTTTTTGCTCCAAAATAAGGAAAATTTCTGACGTATAACCCTGAAATAAGTGAAATTTCTGCAAATTTGCCCCAAAATAAGAAAAATTTCTGCCTTTTTGCCCCCAAATAAGGGGAATTTCAGCCTTTTTATCTCAAAATAAGGGAAATTTCTGCATTTTTGCAACAAAATATTAGGAATTTCTGCATTTTTGCCACAAAATATTAGGAATTTCTGCCTTTTTGTCACAAAATAAGGAAAATTTCTGCCTTTTTTCCCGGAAATAAGTGAAATTTCTGCAAATTTGCCCCAAAAAAGGGAAATTTCTGCCTTTTGCCCCAAAATAAGGGGAATTTCAGCATTTTACCTCAAAATAAGAAAAATTTCTGATTTTTGCACCTAAATATGGAGAATTTCTGCCTTTTTGCCCCAAAATAAGGAAAATTTCTGCCTTTTTTCCTGAAAAAAGTGAAATTTCTGCAATTTGGCCCCAAAATAAGTGGAATTTCTTAGTTTTTCCCCAAAATAAAGAGAATTTCTGCCTTTTTTCCCCAAAATTAGGGGAATTTCTGCAATTTTGCTCCAAAATACGGGGAATTTCTGCCTTTTTGCCCGAAATAAGGGGAATGCATACCTTTTTGCCATAAAAAAGGGAAATTTCTTCATTTTTGCCCCAAATTAAGGGAAATTTCTGCATTTTTGTCCTGAAATATGTGAAATTTCTGCAATTTTAGCCCAAAATAAGGTGAATTTCTGCATTTTTGCCCCAAAATAATGGGAATTTCTGACTTTTTGCCCCAAAATAAGAAAAATTTTTGCCTTTTTTCTCTGAAATAAGTGAAATTTCTGCAATTTTGCCCTAAAATAAGGGAAATTTCTGCAATTTTTCCCCATAATAAGAAAAATTTCTGGAATTTTGCCACAAAATAAGGGGAATTTCTGTATTTCTGCCCCCAAATAAGGGAAATTTCTGCAATTTTGCTCTAAAATAAGGGGAATTTTTGCTTTTTGCCTCTAAATAAGTGGAATTTCTGTCTTTTTCCCCCAAAACAAAGGGAATTTCTGTCATTTTTGCCCCAAAATAAGGAAAATTTCTGTCTTATTACCCTGAAATAAGTGAAATTTCTGCACTTTTTTTCCAATATAAGGGAAATTTCTGTCTTTTTGCCCCCAAATAAGGGGAATTTCAGCCTTTTTACCTCAAAATAAGGGGAATTTCTGAATTTTGGCACAAAATATTAGGCATTTCTGACTTTTTGCCCCAAAATAAGGAAAATTTCTGCTTTTTTTCCTGAAATAAGTGAAATTTCTGCAATTTTGCCCCAAAATAAGTAAAATTTCTGCAATTTTGCCCCCAAATAAGGGAAATATCTGAAATTTTGCCCCAAAGTAAGTGGAATTTCTGAGTTTTGCCCCAAAATAAGGAGAATTTCTGCCTTTTTGCTCCACAATTAGTGAAATTTCTGCAATTTTGCCGTAAAATAAGGGAAATTTCTGCAATTTTTCCTCATAATAAGGGAAATTTCTGCAATTTTGCCCCAAAATAAGGGGAATTTCTGTTTTTTGATCCACAATTAGGGAAATTTCTGCAATTTTGCCCAAAAATAAGGGAAATTTCTGCCGTTTGCCCCAAAATATGGGTAATTTCTGCCTTTTTGTCTGAAAATAAAAAGAATGCATATCTTTTTGCCATAAAAAAGGGAAATTTCTTCATTTTTGCTCCAAAATAAGGGGAACTTTTGCCATTTTGCCTCTAAATAAGTGGAATTTCTGTCTTTTTCCCCCAAAACAAAGGGAATTTCTGTCTTTTTTGCCCCAAAATAAGGAAAATTTCTGACTTATAACCCTGAAATAAGTGAAATTTCTGCAAATTTGCCCTAAAATAAGAAAAATTTCTGCCTTTTTGCCCCTAAATAAGTGGAATTTCAGCCTTTTTATCTCAAAATAAGGGAAATTTCTGCATTTTTGCAACAAAATATTAGGAATTTCTGAATTTTTGCAACAAAATATTAGGAATTTCTGCCTTTTTGCCCCAAAATAAGG
This sequence comes from Micromys minutus, assembly GCF_963924665.1. Lineage (NCBI taxonomy): Eukaryota > Metazoa > Chordata > Mammalia > Rodentia > Muridae > Micromys > Micromys minutus. The sequence continues at coordinate 11,046,492 of NW_027667467.1, forward strand.
AAAATTTCTGCCTTTTTTTTCGGAAATAAGTGAAATTTCTGCAAATTTGCCCCAAAAAAGGGAAATTTCTGCCTTTTGCCCCAAAATAAAGGGAATTTCAGCATTTTACCTCAAAATAAGGGAAATTTTTAATTTTTGCAACAAAATATGGAGAATTTCTGCCTTTTTGCCCCAAAATAAGGAAAATTTCTGCCTATTTTCCCTGAAATAAGTGAAATTTCTGCAATTTTGCCCCAAAATAAGTGAAATTTCTGCAATTTTGCCCCAAAATAAGGAAAATTTCTGGAATTTTGCCCCACAATTAGGGGAAATTCTGCAATTTTGCTCCAAAATACGGGGAATTTCTGCCTTTTTGCCCAAAATAAGGGGAATGCATACCTTTTTGCCATAAAAAAGGAAAATTTCTTCATTTTTGCCCCAAATTAGGGGAAATTTCTGACTTTTTGCCCTGAAATATGTGAAATTTCTGCAATTTTAGCCCAAAATAAGGTGAATTTCTGCCTTTTTGTCCCAAAATAATGGGAATTTCTGCCTTTTAGCCCCAAATAAGAAAAATTTTTGCCTTTTTTCTCTGAAATAAGTGAAATTTCTGCAATTTTGCCCTAAAATAAGGGAAATTTCTGCCTTTTGCCCCAAAATATGGGGAATTTCTGCTTTTTTGTCTGAAAATAAGAAGAATGCATAACTTTTTTGCCATAAAAAAGGGAAATTTCTTCATTTTTGCTCCAAAATAAGGGGAACTTTTGCCTTTTTGCCTCTAAATAAGTGGAATTTCTGTCTTTTCCCCCCAAAACAAAGGGAATTTCTTTCTTTTTTGCTCCAAAATAAGGAAAATTTCTGACGTATAACCCTGAAATAAGTGAAATTTCTGCAAATTTGCCCCAAAATAAGAAAAATTTCTGCCTTTTTGCCCCCAAATAAGGGGAATTTCAGCCTTTTTATCTCAAAATAAGGGAAATTTCTGCATTTTTGCAACAAAATATTAGGAATTTCTGCATTTTTGCCACAAAATACTAGGAATTTCTTCATATTTGCCCCAAAATTAGAAAAATTTCTGCCTTTTTTCCCGGAAATAAGTGAAATTTCTGCAAATTTGCCCCAAAAAAAGGGAAATTTCTGCCTTTTGCCCCATAATAAGGGGAATTTCAGCATTTTACCTCAAAATAAGGGAAATTTCTGATTTTTGCACCAAAATATGGAGAATTTCTGCCTTTTTGCCCCAAAATAAGGAAAATTTCTGCCTATTTTCCCTGAAATAAGTCAAATTTCTGCAATTTTGCCCAAAAATAAGTGAAATTTCTGCAATTTTGCCCCAAAATAAGGAAAATTTCTGGAATTTTGCCCCACAATTAGGAGAATTTCTGCAATTTTGCTCCAAAATACGGGGAATTTCTGCCTTTTATCCCGAAATAAAGGGAATGCATACCTTTTTGCCATAGAAAAGGGAAATTTCTTCATTTTTGCCCCAAATTAAGGGAAATTTCTGACTTTTTGCCCTGAAATATGTGAAATTTCTGCAATTTTAGCCCAAAATAAGGTGAATTTCTGCCTTTTTGCCCCAAAATAATGGGAATTTCTGCCTTTTTGCCCCAAAATAAGAAAATTTTTTGCCTTTTTTCTCTGAAATAAGTGAAATTTCTGCAATTTTGCCCTAAAATAAGGGAAATTTCTGGAATTTTTCCCCATAATAAGGGAAATTTCTGGAATTTTGCCACAAAATAAGAGTAATTTCTGTTTTTTTGCCCCCTAATAAGGGAAATTTCTGCAATTTTGCCCCAAAATAAGGGGAATTTTTGCTTTTTGCCTCTAAATAAGTGGAATTTCTGTCTTTTTCCCCCAAAACAAAGGGAATTTCTCTCATTTTTGCCCCAAAATAAGGAAAATTTCTGACTTATTACCCTGAAATAAGTGAAATTTCTGCACTTTTTTTCCAATATAAGGGAAATTTCTGTCTTTTTGCCCCCAAATAAGAGGAATTTCAGCCTTTTTACCTCAAAATAAGGGGAATTTCTGAATTTTGGCACAAAATATTAGGAATTTCTGCCTTTTTGCCCCAAAATAAGGAAAATTTCTGCTTTTTTTCCTGAAATAAGTGAAATTTCTGCAATTTTGCCCCAAAATAAGTAAAATTTCTGCAATTTTTCTTCAAAATAAAGAAAATTTCTGGAATTTTGCCCCAAAATAAGTGGAATTTCTGAGTTTTGCCCCAAAATATGGAGGATTTCTGCCTTTTTGCCCCACAATTAGTGAAATTTCTACAATTTTGCCCTAAAATAAGGGAAATTTCTGCAATTTTGCCCCAAAATAAGGGAAATTTCTGGAATTTTGCCACACAATTAGGGGAATTTCTGCAATTTTGCTCCAAAACACGGGGAATTTCTGCCTTTTGCCCGAAATAAGGGGAATGCATACCTTTTTGCCATAAAAAAGGGAAATTTCTTCATTTTTGCCCCAAATTAATGGAAATTTCTGCCTTTTTGCCCTGAAATATGTGAAATTTCTGCAATTTTAGCCCAAAATAAGGTGAATTTCTGCCTTTTTGCCCCAAAATAATGGGAATTTCTCCCTTTTTGCCCCAAAATAAGAAAAATTTGTGCCTTTTTTCTCTGAAATAAGTAAAATTTCTGCAATTTTGCCCGAAAATAAGGGAAATTTCTGCAATTTTTCCCCATAATAAGGGAAATTTCTGGTATTTTGCCACAGAATAAGGGGAATTTCTGTATTTTTTGCCCCCAAATAAGGGAAATTTCTGCAATTTTGCACTAAAATAAAGGGAATTTCTGCTTTTTTGCCTCTAAATAAGTGGAATTTCTGTCTTTTTCCCCAAAAACAAAGGGAATTTCTGTCATTTTTGCCCCAAAATAAGGAAAATTTCTGACTTATTACCCTGAAATAAGTGAAATTTCTGCAAATTTGCCCCAAAAATAGGGAAATTTCTGCCTTTTGCCCCAAATAAGGGGAATTTCAGCATTTTACCTCAAAATAAGGGAAATTTCTGATTTTTGCACCAAAATATGGAGAATTTCTGCCTTTTTGCCCCAATATAAGGAAAATTTCTCCCTTTTTTTCCCTAAAATAAGTGAAATTTCTGCAATTTTGCACCAAAATAAGGGAAATTTCTGCATTTTTGCCTCCATATAAGGGGAATTTCAGCCTTTTTACCTCAAAATAAGGGAAATTTCTGCATTTTTGCAACAAAATATTAGGAATTTCTGCATTTTTGCCACAAAATATTAGGAATTTCTACATTTTTGCCCCAAAATAAGGAAAATTTCTGCCTTTTTTTCCTGAAATAAGTGAAATTTCTGCAATTTTGCCTCAAAATAAGGGAAATTTCTGCAATTTTGCCGCAAAATAAGTGGAATTTCTGAGTTTTGTCCAAAAATAAGGAGAATTTCTGCATTTTTGCCCCACAATTAGGGGAATTTCTGCAATTTTGCTCCAAAATATGGGGAATTTCTGCCTTTTTGCCTGAAAATAAGGGGAATGCATACCTTTTTGCCATAAAAAAGGGAAATTTCTTTACTTTTGCCCCAAATTAAGGGAAATTTCTGCCTTTTTGCCCTGAAATATGTGAAATTTCTGCAATTTTAGCCCAAAATAAGGTGAATTTCTGCCTTTTTACCCCAAAATAATGAGAATTTCTGCCCTTTTGACCCAAAATAAGAAAAATTTTTGCTTTTTTTTCTCTGAAATAAATGAAATTTCTGCAATTTTGTCCTAAAATAAAAGAAATTTCTGCAATTTTCCCCCATAATAAAGATAATTTCTGGAATTTTGCCCCAAAATAAGGAGAATTTCTGTTTTTTTGCCCCCAAATAAGGGAAATTTCTGCAATTTTGCCCTAAAATAGGGGGAATTTCTGCTTTTTTGCCTCTAAATAAGTGGAATTTCTGTCTTATTCCCACAAAACAAAGGGAATTTCTTTCATTATTGCCCCAAAATAAGGAAAATTTCTGACTTATTACCCTGAAATAATTGAAATTTCTGCAATTTTGCCCCAATATAAGGGAAATTTCTGCCTTTTTGACCCCAAATAAGGGGAATTTCAGCCTTTTTACCTCAAAATAATAGGAATTTCTGAATTTTGGCACAAAACATTAGGTATTTCTGCCTTTTGGCCCCAAAATAAGGAAAATTTCTGCCTTTTTTCCCTGAAATAAGTGAAATTTCTGCAATTTTGTCCCAAAATAAGTAAAATTTCTGCAATTTTTCTTCAAAATAAAGAAAATTTCTGGAATTTTGCCCCAAAGTAAGTGGAATTTCTGAGTTTTGCCCCAAAATATGGAGGATTTCTGCCTTTTTGCCCCACAATTAGTGAAATTTCTACAATTTTGCCCTAAAATAAGGGAAATTTCTGCAATTTTGCCCCAAAATAAGGGAAATTTCTGGAATTTTGCCACACAATTAGGGGAATTTCTGCAATTTTGCTCCAAAACACGGGGAATTTCTGCCTTTTGCCCGAAATAAGGGGAATGCATACCTTTTTGCCATAAAAAAGGGAAATTTCTTCATTTTTGCCCCAAATTAATGGAAATTTCTGCCTTTTTGCCCTGAAATATGTGAAATTTCTGCAATTTTAGCCCAAAATAAGGTGAATTTCTGCCTTTTTGCCCCAAAATAATGGGAATTTCTCCCTTTTTGCCCCAAAATAAGAAAAATTTGTGCCTTTTTTCTCTGAAATAAGTGAAATTTCTGCAATTTTGCCCGAAAATAAGGGAAATTTCTGCAATTTTTCCCCATAATAAGGGAAATTTCTGGTATTTTGCCACAGAATAAGGGGAATTTCTGTATTTTTTGCCCCCAAATAAGGGAAATTTCTGCAATTTTGCACTAAAATAAAGGGAATTTCTGCTTTTTTGCCTCCAAATAAGTGGAATTTCTGTCTTTTTCCCCCAAAACAAAGGGAATTTCTGTCATTTTTGCCCCAAAATAAGGAAAATTTCTGACTTATTACCCTGAAATAAGTGAAATTTCTGCAAATTTGCCCCAAAAATAGGGAAATTTCTGCCTTTTGCCCCAAATAAGGGGAATTTCAGCATTTTACCTCAAAATAAGGGAAATTTCTGATTTTTGCACCAAAATATGGAGAATTTCTGCCTTTTTGCCCCAATATAAGGAAAATTTCTCCCGTTTTTTCCCTAAAATAAGTGAAATTTCTGCAATTTTGCACCAAAATAAGGGAAATTTCTGCATTTTTGCCTCCATATAAGGGGAATTTCAGCCTTTTTACCTCAAAATAAGGGAAATTTCTGCATTTTTGCAACAAAATATTAGGAATTTCTGCATTTTTGCCACAAAATATTAGGAATTTCTGCATTTTTGCCCCAAAATAAGGAAAATTTCTTCCTTTATTTCCTGAAATAAGTGAAATTTCTGCAATTTTGCCTCAAAATAAGGGAAATTTCTGCAATTTTGCCCCAAAATAAGTGGAATTTCTGAGTTTTGTCCAAAAATAAGGAGAATTTCTGCATTTTTGCCCCACAATTAGGGGAATTTCTGCAATTTTGCTCCAAAATATGGGGAATTTCTGCTTTTTTGCCTGAAAATAAGGGGAATGCATACCTTTTTGCCATAAAAAAGGGAAATTTCTTCACTTTTGCCCCAAATTAAGGGAAATTTCTGCCTTTTTGCCCGGAAATATGTGAAATTTCTGCAATTTTAGCCCAAAATAAGGTGAATTTCTGCCTTTTTGCCCCAAAATAATGAGAATTTCTGCCCTTTTGCCCCAAAATAAGAAAAATTTTTGCTTTTTTTTCTCTGAAATAAATGAAATTTCTGCAATTTTGCCCTAAAATAAAAGAAATTTCTGCAATTTTCCCCCATAATAAAGATAATTTCTGGAATTTTGCCTCAAAATAAGGAGAATTTCTGTTTTTTTGCCCCCAAATACGGGAAATTTCTGCAATTTTGCCCTAAAATAGGGGGAATTTCTGCTTTTTTGCCTCTAAATAAGTGGAATTTCTGTCTTATTCCCCCAAAACAAAGGGAATTTCTTTCATTATTGCCCCAAAATAAGGAAAATTTCTGACTTATTACCCTGAAATAATTGAAATTTCTGCAATTTTGCCCCAATATAAGGGAAATTTCTGCCTTTTTGACCCCAAATAAGGGGAATTTCAGCCTTTTTACCTCAAAATAATAGGAATTTCTGAATTTTGGCAGAAAACATTAGGAATTTCTGCCTTTTTGCCCCAAAATAAGGAAAATTTCTGCCTTTTTTCCCTGAAATAAGTGAAATTTCTGCAATTTTGTCCCAAAATAAGTAAAATTTCTGCAATTTTTCTTCAAAATAAAGAAAATTTCTGGAATTTTGCCCCAAAATAAGTGGAATTTCTGAGTTTTGCCCCAAAATATGGAGGATTTCTGCCTTTTTGCCCCACAATTAGTGTAATTTCTACAATTTTGCCCTAAAATAAGGGAAATTTCTGCAATTTTTCCCATAATAAGGGAAATTTCTGAAATTTTGCTTCAAAATAAAGGGGAAATTCTGTTTTTTGCCCCACAATTAGTGAAATTTCTGCAATTTTGCCCCAAAATAAGGAAAATCTCTGGAATTTTGCCCCAAAATAAGTGGAATTTCTGAGTTTTGCCCCAAATAAGGAGAATTTCTGCCTTTTTGCCCCACAATTAGGGAAATTTCTGCAATTTTGCTCCAAAGTACGGGGAATTTCTGCCTTTTTGCCGGAAAACAAGGGGAATGCGTAACTTTTTGCCATAAAAAAATGGAAATTTCTTTATTTTTGCCCCAAATTAATGGAAATTTCTGCCTTTTTGCCCTGAAATATGTGAAATTTCTTCAATTTTAGTCCAAAATAAGGTGAATTTCTGCGTTTTTGCCCCAAAATAATGGGAATTTCTGCCTTTTTGCCCCAAAATAAGAAACATTTTTGCCTTTTTTCTCTGAAATAAGTGAAATTTCTGCAATTTTGCCCTAAAATAAGGCAAATTTCTGAAATTTTTTTCCATAATAAGGGAAATTTCTGGAATTTTGCCACAAAATAAAGGGAATTTCTGTTTTTTTGCCCCCAAATAAGGGAAATTTCTGCAATTTTGCCCTATAATAGGGGGAATTTCTGCTTTTTTGCCTCTAAATAAGTGGAATATCTGTCTTTTTCCCCCAAAACAAAGGGAATTTCTGTCATTTTTGCCCCAAAATAAGGAAAATTTCTGACTTATTACCCTGAAATAAGTGAAATTTCTGCAATTTTGTCCCAATATAAGGGAAATTTCTGCCTTTTTGCCCCCAAATAAGGGGAATTTCAGCCTTTTTACCTCAAAATAAGTGGAATTTCTGAATTTAGGCACCAAATATTAGGAATTTCTGACTTTTTGCCCCAAAATAAAAAAAAATTCTGCCTTTTTTCCCTGAAATAAGTGAAATTTCTGAAATTTTGCCCCAAAATAAGAAAAATTTCTGGAATTTTGCCCCAAAATAAGTGGAATTTCTGAGTTTTGCCCCAAAATATGGAGGATTTCTGCCTTTTTGCCCCACAATTAGTGAAATTTCTACAATTTTGCCCTAAAATAAGGGAAATTTCTGCAATTTTTCCCCATAATAAGGGAAATTTCTGCAATTTTGCTTCAAAATAAGGGGAATTTCTGTTTTTTGTCCCACAATTTGGGAAATTTCTGCAATTTTGTACTAAAATAAGGGAAATTTCTGCAATTTTTTCCATAATAATGGAAATTTCTGCAATTTTGTTTCAAAATAAGGGGAATTTCTACCTTTTCCCCAAAATATGGGGAATTTCTGCCTTTTTGTCTGAAAATAAGAAGAATGCATACCTTTTTGCCATAAAAAAGGGAAATTTCTTCATTTTTGCTCCAAAATAAGGGGACCTTTTGCCTTTTTGCCTCTAAATAAGTGGAATTTCTGTCTTTTTTCCCAAAAACAAAGGGAATTTTTGTCTTTTTTTGCCCCAAAATAAGAAAAATTTCTGACTTATAATCCTGAAATAAGTGAAATTTCTGCAAATTTGGCCCAAAATAAGAAAAATTTCTGCCTTTTTGCCCCCAAATAAGGGGAATTTCAGCCTTTTTGCCTCAAAATAGGGGAAATTTCTGCATTTTTGCAACAAAATATTAGGAATTTCTGCATTTTTGCCCCAAAATAAGGAAAATTTCTGCCTTTTTTTCCGTGAAATAAGTGAAATTTCTGCAATTTTGCCCCAAAATTAGTGAAATTTCTCCAATATTGCCCCAAAATAAAAGAAATTTCTGCAATTTTGCCCCAAAATAAGTGGAATTTCTGAGTTTTGCCCCAAAATAAGGAGAACTTCTGCCTTTTGCCCCACAATTAGGAGAATTTATGCAATTTTGCTCCAAAATTCAAGGAATTTCTGCCTTTTTGCCTGAAAATAAGGGGAATGCATACCTTTTTGCCATAAAAAAGGGAAATTTCTTCATTTTTGCCCCAAATTAAGGGAAATTTCTGCCTTTTTGCCCTGAAATATGTAAAATTTCTGAATATTTAGCCCAAAATAAGGTGAATTTCTGCCTTTTTGCCCCAAAATAATGGGAAATTCTGCCATTTTGCTCCAAAATAAGAAAAATTTTTGCATTTTTCTCTGAAATAAGTGAAATTTCTGAAATTTTGCCCTAAAATAAGGGAAATTTCTGCAATTTTTCCCCATAAAAAAGATAATTTCTGGAATTTTGTCCCAAAATAAGGGGAATTTCTGTTTTTTGCCCCCAAATAAGGAAAATTTCTGCAATTTTGCCCTAAAATAAGGGGAATTTCTGCTTTTTGCCTCTAAATAAGTGGAATTTCTGTCTTTTTCCCCCAAAACAAAGGGAATTTCTGTCATTTTTGCCCCAAAATAAGGAAAATTTCTGACTTATTACCCTGAAATAAGTGAAATTTCTGCAATTTTGCCCCAATATAAGGAAAATTTCTGCGTTTTTTCCCCCAAATAAGGAGAATTTCAGCCTTTTTACCTCAAAATAAGGGGAATTTCTGAATTTCGGCACAAAATATTAGGAATTTCTGCCTTTTTGCCCCAAAATAAAAAAAAATTTCTGCCTTTTTTCCCTGAAATAAGTGAAATTTCTGCAATTTTGCCCTATAATAAGTAAAATTTCTGCAATTTTGCCCCAAAATAAGGGAAATTTCTAGAATTTTTACCCAAAATAAGTGGAATTTCTGAGTTTTTTTCCAAAAAAAGAAGAATTTCTGCCTTTTTGCCCCACAATTAGGGAAATTTCTGCAATTTTGCTCCAAAGTACGGGGAATTTCTGCCTTTTTGCCGGAAAACAAGGGGAATGCGTAACTTTTTGCCATAAAAAAATGGAAATTTCTTTATTTTTGCCCCAAATTAATGGAAATTTCTGCCTTTTTGCCCTGAAATATGTGAAATTTCTTCAATTTTAGTCCAAAATAAGGTGAATTTCTGCGTTTTTGCCCCAAAATAATGGGAATTTCTGCCTTTTTGCCCCAAAATAAGAAACATTTTTGCCTTTTTTCTCTGAAATAAGTGAAATTTCTGCAATTTTGCCCTAAAATAAGGCAAATTTCTGAAATTTTTTTCCATAATAAGGGAAATTTCTGGAATTTTGCCACAAAATAAAGGGAATTTCTGTTTTTTTGCCCCCAAATAAGGGAAATTTCTGCAATTTTGCCCTATAATAGGGGGAATTTCTGCTTTTTTGCCTCTAAATAAGTGGAATATCTGTCTTTTTCCCCCAAAACAAAGGGAATTTCTGTCATTTTTGCCCCAAAATAAGGAAAATTTCTGACTTATTACCCTGAAATAAGTGAAATTTCTGCAATTTTGTCCCAATATAAGGGAAATTTCTGCCTTTTTGCCCCCAAATAAGGGGAATTTCAGCCTTTTTACCTCAAAATAAGTGGAATTTCTGAATTTAGGCACCAAATATTAGGAATTTCTGACTTTTTGCCCCAAAATAAAAAAAAATTCTGCCTTTTTTCCCTGAAATAAGTGAAATTTCTGAAATTTTGCCCCAAAATAAGAAAAATTTCTGGAATTTTGCCCCAAAATAAGTGGAATTTCTGAGTTTTGCCCCAAAATATGGAGGATTTCTGCCTTTTTGCCCCACAATTAGTGAAATTTCTACAATTTTGCCCTAAAATAAGGGAAATTTCTGCAATTTTTCCCCATAATAAGGGAAATTTCTGCAATTTTGCTTCAAAATAAGGGGAATTTCTGTTTTTTGTCCCACAATTTGGGAAATTTCTGCAATTTTGTACTAAAATAAGGGAAATTTCTGCATTTTTTTCCATAATAATGGAAATTTCTGCAATTTTGTTTCAAAATAAGGGGAATTTCTACCTTTTCCCCAAAATATGGGGAATTTCTGCCTTTTTGTCTGAAAATAAGAAGAATGCATACCTTTTTGCCATAAAAAAGGGAAATTTCTTCATTTTTGCTCCAAAATAAGGGGACCTTTTGCCTTTTTGCCTCTAAATAAGTGGAATTTCTGTCTTTTTTCCCAAAAACAAAGGGAATTTTTGTCTTTTTTTGCCCCAAAATAAGAAAAATTTCTGACTTATAATCCTGAAATAAGTGAAATTTCTGCAAATTTGGCCCAAAATAAGAAAAATTTCTGCCTTTTTGCCCCCAAATAAGGGGAATTTCAGCCTTTTTGCCTCAAAATAGGGGAAATTTCTGCATTTTTGCAACAAAATATTAGGAATTTCTGCATTTTTGCCCCAAAATAAGGAAAATTTCTGCCTTTTTTTCCGTGAAATAAGTGAAATTTCTGCAATTTTGCCCCAAAATTAGTGAAATTTCTCCAATATTGCCCCAAAATAAAAGAAATTTCTGCAATTTTGCCCCAAAATAAGTGGAATTTCTGAGTTTTGCCCCAAAATAAGGAGAACTTCTGCCTTTTGCCCCACAATTAGGAGAATTTATGCAATTTTGCTCCAAAATTCAAGGAATTTCTGCCTTTTTGCCTGAAAATAAGGGGAATGCATACCTTTTTGCCATAAAAAAGGGAAATTTCTTCATTTTTGCCCCAAATTAAGGGAAATTTCTGCCTTTTTGCCCTGAAATATGTAAAATTTCTGAATATTTAGCCCAAAATAAGGTGAATTTCTGCCTTTTTGCCCCAAAATAATGGGAAATTCTGCCATTTTGCTCCAAAATAAGAAAAATTTTTGCATTTTTCTCTGAAATAAGTGAAATTTCTGAAATTTTGCCCTAAAATAAGGGAAATTTCTGCAATTTTTCCCCATAAAAAAGATAATTTCTGGAATTTTGTCCCAAAATAAGGGGAATTTCTGTTTTTTGCCCCCAAATAAGGAAAATTTCTGCAATTTTGCCCTAAAATAAGGGGAATTTCTGCTTTTTGCCTCTAAATAAGTGGAATTTCTGTCTTTTTCCCCCAAAACAAAGGGAATTTCTGTCATTTTTGCCCCAAAATAAGGAAAATTTCTGACTTATTACCCTGAAATAAGTGAAATTTCTGCAATTTTGCCCCAATATAAGGAAAATTTCTGCGTTTTTTCCCCCAAATAAGGAGAATTTCAGCCTTTTTACCTCAAAATAAGGGGAATTTCTGAATTTCGGCACAAAATATTAGGAATTTCTGCCTTTTTGCCCCAAAATAAAAAAAAATTTCTGCCTTTTTTCCCTGAAATAAGTGAAATTTCTGCAATTTTGCCCTATAATAAGTAAAATTTCTGCAATTTTGCCCCAAAATAAGGGAAATTTCTAGAATTTTTACCCAAAATAAGTGGAATTTCTGAGTTTTTTTCCAAAAAAAGAAGAATTTCTGCCTTTTTGCCCCACAATTAGTGAAATTTCTGCAATTTTGCCCTAAAATAAGGGAAATTTCTGCAATTTTTCCCCATAATAAGGGAAATTTCTGCAATTTTGCTTCAAAATAAGGGGAATTTCTATTTTTTGCCCCAAAATCAGGGAAATATCTGCAATTTTGCCCCAAAATAAGGGAAATTTCTGCCTTTTGCCCCAAAATATGGGGAATTTCTGCCTTTTTGTCCAAAAATAACAATGCATATCTTTTTGCCATAAAAAGGGGAAATTTCTTCATTTTTGCTCCAAAATAAGGGGAACTTTTGCCTTTTTGCTTCTAAATAAGTGGAATTTCTCCTTTTTTCCAACAAAACAAAGAAAATTTCTGTCTGTTTTGCCCCAAAATAAGGAAAATTTCTGACTTATTACCCTGAAATAAGTGAAATTTCTGCAAATTTGCCCCAAAAATAGGGAAATTTCTGCCTTTTGCACAAAAATAAAAGGAATTTCAGCATTTTACCTCAAAATAAGGGAAATTTCTGAATTTTGCACCAAAATATGGAGAATTTCTACCTTTTTGCAGCAAAATAAGAAAAATTTCTGCTGTTTTTCCCTGAAATAAGTGAAGTTCCTGCAATTTTGCCCCAAAATATGGAAAATTTCTGCATTTTTGCCCCACAATTAGGGGAATTTCTGCAATTTTGCTCCAAAATACAGGGAATTTCTGCCTTTTTGCCTGAAAATAAAAGGAATGCATACCTTTTTGCCATAAAAAAGGGAAATTTTTTCATTTTTGCCCCAAATTAAGAGAAATTTCTGCTTTTTTGCCCTGAAATATGTGAAATTTCTGCAATTTTAGCCCAAAATAAGGTGAATTTCTGCCTTTTTGCCCCAAAATAATGGGAATTTCTGCATTTTTGCTCCAAAATAAGAAAAATTTTTGCTTTTTTTCTCTGAAATAAGTGAAATTTCTGCATTTTTGCCCTTAAATAAAAGAAATTTCTGCAATTTTTCCTTATAATATAGGAAATTTCTGGAATTTTGCCTTAAAATAAGGGGAATTTCTGGTTTTTTGCACCTAAATAAGGGAAATTTCTGCAATTTTACCCTAAATTAAAAGGAATTTCTGCTTTTTTGCCTCTAAATAAGTGGAATTTCTGTCTTTTTCTCCCAAAACAAAGGGAATTTCTATCATTATTGCCCCAAAATAAGGAAAATTTCTGACTTATTACCCTGAAATAAGTGAAATTTCTGCAATTTTGCCCCAATATAAGGGAAATTTCTGCTTTTTTGCCCCCAAATAAGGTGAATTTCAGCCTTTTTACCTCAAAATAAGGGGAATTTCTGAATTTTTGCACAAAATATTAAAAATTTCTGCATTTTTGCCCCAAAATAAGGACAATTTCTGCCTTTTTTCCCTGAAATAAGTGAAATTTCTGCAATTTTGCCCCAAAATAAGTAAAATTTCTGCAATTTTGCCCCAAAATAAGGGAAATTTCTGGAATTTTGCCCCAAAATAAGTGGAATTTCTGAGTTTTGCCCCAAAATAAGGAGAATTTCTGCCTTTTTGCCCACAATTAGTGAAATTTCTTCAATTTTGCCCTAAAATAAGAGAAATTTCTGCAATTTTTCCCCATAATGGAAATTTCTGCAATTATGCTTCAAAATAAGAAGAATTTCTGTTTTTTGCCCCACAATTAGGGAAATTTCTGCAATTTTGCTCCGAAATAAAAGGAATTTCTGCCTTTTGTCCTAAGATATGGGGAATATCAGTCTTTTTGTCCGAAAATAAGAAGAAAGCATACCTTTTTGCCATAAAAAAGGGAAATTTCTTCATTTTTTCTCCAAAATAAGGGGACCTTTTGCCTTTTTGCCTCTAAATAAGTGGAATTTCTGTCTTTTTCCCCCAAAACAAAGGGAATTTCTGTCTTTTTTGCACCAAAATAAGAAAAATTTCTGACTTTTTACCCTGAAATAAGTGAAATTTCTGCAAATTTGCCCCAAAATAAGGGAAAATTCTGCCTTTTTGTTTCCAAATATGGGGAATTTCAGCCTTTTTACCTCAAAATAAGGGAAATTTCTGCATTTTTGCAACAAAATATTAGGAATTTCTGCATTTTTGCCACAAAATATTAGGAATTTCTGCTTTTGCCCCAAAATAAGGAAAATTTCTGCTTTTTTTATCTGAAATAAGTAAAATTTCTGAAATTTTGCCCCAAAATAAGTGAAATTTCTGCAATTTTGCCCCAAAATAAGTGAAATTTCTGCAATTTTGCCCCAAAATAAGGGAAATTTCTGGAATTTTGCTTCAAAATAAGTGGAATTTCTGAGTTTTGCCACAAAATAAGGAGAATTTCTGCCTTTTTGCCCCACAATTAGGGGAATTTCTGCAATTTTGCTCCAAAATACTGGGAATTTCTGCCTTTTTGCCTGAAAATAAGGGGAATGCATACCTTTTTGCCATAAAAAAGGGAAATTTTTTCATTTTTGCCCCAAATTAAGGGAAATTTCTGCCTTTTTGCCCTGAAATATGTGAAATTTCTGCAATTTTAGCCCAAAATAAGGTGAATTTCTACCTTTTTGCCCCAAAATAATGGGAATTTCTGCCTTTTTGCTCCAAAATAAGAAAAATTTTTGCTTTTTTTCTTTGAAATAAGTGAAATTTTTGCATTTTTGCCCTTAAATAAAAGAAATTTCTGCAATTTTTCCTTATAATATAGGAAATAACTGGAATTGTGCCTTAAAATAAGGGGAATTTCTTTTTTTTGCCCCACAATTAGGGGAATTTCTGCAATTTTGCTCCAAAATACAGGGAATTTCTGTCTTTTTGCCTGAAAATAAGGGGAATGCATACCTTTGTGCCATAAAAAAGGGAAATTTCTTCATTTTTGCCCCAAATTAAGGGAAATTTCTGCTTTTTGCCCTGAAATATGTGAAATTTCTGCAATTTTAGCCCAAAATAAAGTGAATTTCTGCCTTTTTGCCCCATAATAAGAAAAATTTTTGCTTTTTTTCTCTGAAATAAGTGAAATTTCTGCAATTTTGCCCTGAAATAAAAGAAATTTCTGCAATTTTTCCCCATAATAAAGGAAATTTCTGAAATTTTGCCCCAAAATAAGAAGAATTTCTGTTTTTTTGCCCCCAAATAAGGGAAATGTCTGCAATTTTGCCCTAAAATAAGGGGAATTTCTGCTTTTTTGCCTCTAAATAAGTGAAATTTCTGTCTTTTTCCCCCAAAACAAAGGGAATTTCTGTCATTTTTGCCCAAAAATAAAGAAAATTTCTGACTTATTACCCTGAAATACGTGAAATTTCTGCTAATTTGCACCAAAATAAGGGAAAATTCTGCCTTTTTGCCCCTAATATGGGGAATTTCAGCCTTTTTACCTCAAAATAAGGGAAATTTCTTCATTTTTGCCACAAAATATTAGACATTTCTTCATTTTTGCCACAAAATATTAGGAATTTCTGCCTATTTGCCCCAAAATAAGGAAAATTTCTGCTTTTTTTCCCTGAAATATAAAATTTCTGCAATTTTGCCCCAAAATAAGTGAAATTTCTGCAATTTTGCCTTAAAATAAGTAAAATTTCTGCAATTTTCCCCCAAAATAAGGGAAATTTCTGGAATTTTGCTTCAAAATAAGTGGAATTTCTGAGTTTTGCCCCAAAATAAGGAGAATTTCTGCCTTTTTGCCCCACAATTAAGGGAATTTCTGCAATTTTGCTCCAAAATACGAGGAATTTCTGCCTTTTTGCCTGAAAATAAGGGGAATGCATACCTTTTTGCCATAAAAAAGGGAAATTTCTTCATTTTTGCCCCAAATTAAGGGAAATTTCTGCCTTTTTGCCCTGAAATATGTGAAATTTCTGCAATTTTAGCCCAAAATAAAGTGAATTTCTGCCTTTTTGCCCCAAAATAAGAAAAATTTTTGCTTTTTTTCTCTGAAATAAGTGAAATTTCTGCAATTTTGTTCTAAATTAAAAGAAATTTCTGCAATTTTTCCCCATAATAAAGGAAATTTCTGGAATTTTGCTCCAAAATAAGAAGAATTTCTGTTTTTTGCCCCCAAATAAAGGAAATTTCTGCAATTTTGCCCTAAAATAAGGGGAATTTCTGCTTTTTTGCCTCTAAATAAGTGGAATTTCTGTCTTTTTCCCCCAAAACAAAGGGAATTTCTGTCATTTTTGCCCAAAAATAAAGAAAATTTCTGACTTATTACCCTGAAATAAGTGAAATTTCTGCAATTTTGCCCCAATATAAGAGAAATTTCTGCCTTTTTGCCCCCAAATAAGGGGAAATTCAGCCTTTTTACCTCAAAATAAGGGGAATTTCTGAATTTTGGCACAAAATATAAGGAATTTCTGCTTTTTTGCCCCAAAATAAAGAAAATTTCTGCCTTTTTTCCCTGAAATAAGTGAAATTTCTGCAATTTTCCCCCAAAATAAGTAAAATTTCTGAAATTTTGCCCCAAAATAAGGAAAATTTCTGGAATTTTGCCCCAAAATAAGTGGAATTTCTGAGTTTTGCCCCAAAATAAGGAGAATTTCTGCCTTTTTGCCCACAATTAGTGAAATTTCTGCAATTTTGCCCTAAAATAAGAGAAATTTCTGCAATTTTTCCCCATAATAAGGGAAATTTCTGCAATTTTGCTTCAAAATAAGGGGAATTTCTGTTTTTTGCCCCACAATTAGGGAAATTTCTGCAATTTTGCTCCAAAATAAAAGGAATTTCTGCCTTTTGTCCAAAAATAGGAAAAATGCATACCTTTTTGCCATAAAAAAGGGAAATTTCTTCATTTTTGCTTTAAAATAAGGGGAACTTTTGCCTTTTTGCCTCTAAATAAGTGGAATTTCTGTTATTTTTTTTCCAAAACAAAGAGAATTTCTGTCTTTTTTGCCCCAAAATAAGGAAAATTTGTGACTTATTACACTGAAATAAGTGAAATTTCTGCAAATTTGTCTCAAAAATAAGAAAATTTCTGCCTTTTTCCCAAAAATAAGGGGAATTTCAGCATTTTACCTCAAAATAAGGGAAATTTCTGATTTTTGCACCAAAATATGGAGAATTTCTGCTTTTTTACACCAAAATAAGGAAAATTTCTGCCTTTTTTCCTTGAAATAAGAGAAATTTCTGCAATTTTGCCCCAAAATAAGAAGAATTTCTGCCTTTTTGCCCCACAATTAGGGGAATTTTTGCAATTTTGCTACAAAATACAAGGAATTTCTGCCTTTTTGCCCGAAAATAAGGAGAATGCATAACTTTTTGCCATAAAAAAGGGAAATTTCATCATTTTTGCCCCAAATTAAGGGAAATTTCTGCCTTTTTCCTTGAAATATGTGAAATTTCTGCAATTTTAGCCCAAAATAAGGTGAATTTCTGCCTTTTTGCCTCAAAATAATGGGAATTTCTGCATTTTTGCCCCAAAATAAGAAAAATTTTTGCTTTTTTTCTCTGAAATAAGTGAAATTTCTGCAATTTTGCCTTAAAATAAAAGAAATTTCTGCAATTTTTTCCCATAATAAAGGAAATTTCTGGAATTTTGCCTTAAAATAAAAGGAATTTCTTTTTTTTGCCCCCAAATAAGGGAAATTTCTGCAATTTTGCCCTAAATTAAAAGGAATGTCTGCTTTTTTGCCTCTAAATTAGAGGAATTTCTTTCTTTTTGTTTCAAAACAAAGGGAATTTCTGTCTTTTTTGCACCAAAATAAGGAAAATTTCTGACTTATTACCCTGAAATAAGTGAAATTTCTGCAAATTTGCCACAAAATAAGGAAAATTTCTACCTTTTTGCCTCCAAATATGGGGAATTTCAACCTTTTTACATCAAAATAAGGGAAATTTCTGCATTTTTGCAACAAAATATTAGGAATTTCTGCATTTTTCCCACAAAATATTAGAAATTTCTGCCTTTTTGCCCCAAAATAAGGAAAATTTCTGCCTTTTTTTTCTCTGAAATAAGTGGAATTTCTGCAATTTTGCCCCAAAATATGTGAAATTTCTGCAATTTTGCCCCAAAATAAGGGAAATTTTTGGAATTTTGCCCCAAAATAAGTGGAATTTCTGAGTTTTGCCCCAAAATAAGGAGAATTTCTGCCTTTTTGCCCCACAATTAGGAAAATTTCTGCAATTTTGCTCCAAAATACGGGAAATTTCTGCCTTTTTGCCCGAAAATAAGGGGAATGCATACCTTTTTGCCATAAAAAAGGGAAATTTCTTCATTTTTGCCCCAAATTAAGGGAAATTTCTGCCTTTTTGCCCAGAAATATAAGAAATTTCTGCAATTTTAGCCCAAAATAAGGTGAATTTCTGCCTTTTTGCCCCAAAATAATGGGAATTTCTGCATTTTTGCCCCAAAATAAGAAAAATTTTTGCTTTTTTTCCTGAAATAAGTGAAATTTCTGCAATTTTGCCCTAAAATAAAAGAAATTAATATAATTTTTCCCCAAAATAAAGGAAATTTCTGCAAGTTTGCCCCAAAATAAGAAGAATTTCTGTTTTTTTGCCCCCAAATAAGAGAAATTTCTGCAATTTTGCCCTAAATTAAGGGGAATTTCTGCTTTTTTGCCTCTAAATAAGTGGAATTTCTGTCTTTTTACTCCAAAACAAAGGGAATTTCTGTCATTTTTGCCCCAAAATAAAAAAAATTTCTGACTTATTACACTGAAATAAGTGAAATTTCTGCAATTTTGCCCCAATATAAGGGAAATTTCTGCTTTTTTGCCCCCAAATAAGGGTAATTTCAGCCTTTTTACCTCAAAATAAGGGGAATTTCGGAATTTTGGCACAAAATATTAGGAATTTCTGCCTTTTTGCCCCAAAATAAGGAAAATTTCTGCCTTTTTTCCCTGAAATAAGTGAAATTTCTGCAATTTTGCCCCAAAATAAGTAAAATTTCTGCAATTTCGCCCCAAAATAAGAAAAATTTCTGGAATTTAGTCCCAAAATAAGTGGAATTTCTGAGTTTTGCCCCAAAATAAAGAGAATTTCTGCCTTTTTGCCCACAATTAGTGAAATTTCTGCAATTTTGCCCTAAAATAAGAGAAATTGCTGCAATTTTTCCCAATAATAAAAGAAATTTCTGCAATTTTGCTTCAAAATAAAAGGAATTTCTGCCTTTTGTCCTAAAATATGGGGAATTTCTGCCTTTTTGTCCGAAAATAAGAAGAATGCATACCTTTTTGCCATAAAAAAGGGAAATTTCTTTATTTTTGCTCCAAAATAAGGGGAACTTTTGCTTTTTGCCTCTAAATAAGTGGAATTTCTGTCTTTTTCCCCAAAAATAAAGGGAATTTCTGTCTTTTTTGCACCAAAATAAGGAAAATTTCTGACTTTTTACCCTGAAATAAGTGAAATTTCTGCAAATTTGCCCCAAAATAAGGGAAATTTCTGCCTTTTTGCCTCCAAATATGGGGAATTTCAGCCTTTTTACCTCAAAATGAAAAAAATTTCTGCATTTTTGCAACAAAATATTAGGAATTTCTGCATTTTTGCTACAAAATATTAGGAATTTTTGCCTTTTAGCCCCAAAATAAGGAAAATTTCTGCCTTTTTTTCCCTGAAATAAGTGAAATTTCTGCAATTTTGCCCCAAAATATGTGAAATTTGTGCAATTTTGCCCCAAAATAAGGGAAATTTCTGGAATTTTGCCCCAAAATAAGTGGAATTTCTGAGTTTTGCCCCAAAATAAGGGGAATTTCTGCCTTTTTGCCCCACAATTAGGGGAATTTCTGCAATTTTGCTCCAAAATACGGGGAATTTCTGCCTTTTTGCCCGAAAATAAGGAAAATGCATACCTTTTTGCCATAAAAAAGGAAAATTTCTTCAGTTTTGCCCCAAATTAAGGGAAATTTCTGCCTTTTTGCCCTGAAATATGTGAAATTTCTGCAATTTTAGCCCAAAATAAGGTGAATTTCTGCCTTTTTGCCCCAAAATAATGGGAATTTCTGCCTTTTTGCTCCAAAATAAGAAAAATTTTAGCTTTTTTTCTCTGAAATAAGTGAAATTTCTGCAATTTTGTCCTAAAATAAAAGAAATTTCTGCAATTTTTCCCCATAATAAAGGAAATTTCTGGAATTTTGCTCCAAAATAAGAAGAATTTCTGTTTTTTTGCCCCCAAATAAGGGAAATTTCTGCAATTTTGCCCTAAATTAAGGGGAATTTCTGCTTTTTTGCCTCTAAATAAGTGGAATTTGTATCTTTTTCCCCCAAAACAAAGGGAATTTCTGTCATTTTTGCCCCAAAATAAGGAAAATTTCTGACTTATTACCCTGAAATAAGTGAAATTTCTGCAATTTTGCCCCAATATAAAGGAAATTTCTGCCTTTTTGCCCCCAAATAAGGTGAATTTCAGACTTTTTACCTCAAAATAAGGCGAATTTCTGAATTTTGGCACAAAATATTAGGAATTTCTGCATTTTTGCCTTAAAATAAGGACAATTTCTGCCTTTTTTCCCTGAAATAAGTGAAATTTCTGCAATTTTGCCCCAAAATAAGTAAAATTTCTGAAATTTTGCCCCAACATAAGGAAAATTTCTGGAATTTTGGCCCAATATAAGTGGAATTTCTGAGTTTTGCCCCAAAATAAGGAGAATTTCTGCCTTTTTGCCCACAATTAGTGAAATTTCGGCAATTTTGCCCTAAAATAAGAGAAATTTCTGCAATTTTTCCCCATAATAAGGGAAATTTCTGAAATTTTGCTTCAAAATAAGGGGAATTTCTGTTTTTTGCCCCAAAATTAGGGAAATTTCTGCAATTTTGCTCCAAAATAAAAGGAATTTCTGCATTTTGTCCTAAAATATGGGGAATTTTTGCCTTTTTGTCCGAAAATAAGAAGAATGCATACCTTTTTGCCATAAAAAGAAGAAATTTCTTCATTTTTGCTCCAAAATTAGGGGAACTTTTGCTTTTTGCCTCTAAATAAGTGGAATTTCTGTCTTTTTCCCCCAAAACAAAGGGAATTTCTGTCTTTTTTGCACCAAAATAAGGAAAATTTCTGACTTTTTACCCTGAAATAAGTGAAATTTCTGCAAATTTGCCCCAAAATAAGGGAAATTTCTGCCTTTTTGCCCCCAAATATGGAAAATTTCAGCCTTTTTACCTCAAAATAAGGGAAATTTCTGCATTTTTGCAACAAAATATTAGGAATTTCTGCATTTTTGCCACAAAATATTAGGAATTTCTGCCTTTTTGCCCCATAATAAGGAAAATTTCTGCTTTTTTTCCCTGAAATAAGTGAAATTTCTGCAATTTTGCCCCAAAATAAGTGAAATTTCTGCAATTTTGCCCCAAAATAAGTGAAATTTCTGCAATTTTGCCCCAAAATAAGGGAAATTTCTGGAATTTTGCCCCAAAATAAGTGGAATTTCTGAGTTTAGCCCCAAAATAAGGAGAATTTCTGCCTTTTTGCCCCACAATTAGGGGAATTTCTGTAATTTTGCTCCAAAATACGGGGAATTTCTGCCTTTTTGCCTGAAAATAAGGGGAATGCATATATTTTTGCCATAAAAAAGGGAAATTTCTTCATTTTTGCCCCAAATTAAGGGAAATTTCTGCCTTTTTGCCCTGAAATATGTGAAATTTCTGCAATTTTAGCCCAAAATAAAGTGAATTTCTGCCTTTTTGCCCCAAAATAAGAAAAATTTTTGCTTTTTTTCTCTGAAATAAGTGAAATTTCTGCAATTTTGACCCAAAATAAGGGGAATTTCTTACTTTTTGCTCACGAAAAAGGGAGATTTTCTGTCTTTTTTCCCAAAATAAGGAGAATTTCTGCCTTTTTTGCTCGAAAATTATGAGAATTTCTGCAATTTTGCTTCAAAATATGGGGAATTTCTGCCTTTTAGCCCCAAAATAAAGGGAGTTTCTGCATTTTCCCCCAATATTTGGGGAATTTCTGCCTTTTACCTCTAAATAAATGGAATTTCTGCATTTTACCTCAAAATAAGAAGAATTTCTGCCTTTTGCCCCAAAATATGGGGAATTTCTGCCTTTTTGTTCTAAAATAAGGAAAATTTCTTCAATTTTGTACCATAATAAAAGAAATTTCTGCTTTTTGCTCCAAAATGAGGGGAATTTCTGCCTTTTGCCCCCAAAAATGGGGAATTTCAGCATTTTACCTCAAAATAAGGGAATTTTAGCCTTTTTGCACCAAAATATGAAGAATTTCTGCCTTTTTGCCCCAAAATAAAGGGAATTTCTGCATTTTTGCACCAATATTAGGGGAATTTCTGCAATTTTGCTCCAAAATACGGGTCATTTCTGCCTTTTTGCCCGAAATTAAGTGGAATTTCTGCCTTTTTGTCCCGAAATAAGTGAAATTTCTTCAATTTTAGCTAAAAATTAGGGATTTCATCTTTTTGCCCCAAAATAAGAAAAATTTCTGCCATTTTGCCTTGAAATATTTGAAATTTCTGCAATTTTACCCCAAAATAAGGGGAATTTTGCCTTTTTGCCCCAAAATAAGGAGAATTTCAGCCTTATTACCTCAAAATGAGGGAAATTTCTGAATTTTTGCCACAAAATATAAGGAATTTCTGCATTTTTACACAAAAATAAGGAAAATTTCTGCAATTTTGCCCCAAAATAAGGGGAATTTCTCTCTTTGCCCCAAAATAAAAAAAATTTCAGCCTTTTTACCTGAAAATAAGTGAAATTTCTGCAATTTTGCCCCAAATAAAAAAAATTTCTGCAATTTTGCCCCAAAATAAGGTAAATTCCTGCAATTTTGCCCCAAAATAAAAAAAATTTCTGCCTTTTTGACCCCAAATAAGGGAACTTTCAGCCTTTTTACCTCAAAATAAGGGAAATTTCTGCATTTTTGCCACAAAATATTAGGAATGTCTGACTTTTTGCCCCAAAATAAGGAAAATTTCTGCCTTTTTTCCCTGAAATAAGTGAAATTTCTGCAATTTTGCCCCAAAATAAGTGAAATTTCTGCAAATTTTGCCCAAAAATAAAAGAAATTTCTGGAATTTTGCCCCAAAATAAGTGAAATTTCTGAGTTTTGCCCTAAAATAAAAAGAATTTCTGTCTTTTTGCCCCAACATATAGCGAATTTCTGCCTTTTTGGCCCACAATTAGGGGAATTTCTGCAATTTTGCTCCAAAATACGGGGATTTTCTGCATTTTTGCCCAAAAATAAGGGGAATGCATACATTTTTGCCATAAAAAAGAGAAATTTCTTTATTTTTGCTCCCAAATAAGGGGAATTTCTGCCTTATTGCCTCTAAATAAGTGGAATTTCTGTCTTTTTCCCCCAAAACAAAGGGAATTTCTGTCTTTTTTGCCCCAAAATAAAGAAAATTTCTGACTTATTACCCTGAAATAAGTGAAATTTCTGCAATTTTGCCCCAAAATAGGGGAAATTTCTGCCTTTTTGCCCTGAAATATGTGAAATTTCTGCAATTTTAGCCCAAAATAAGGTGAATTTCTGCCTTTTTGCCCCTAAATAATGGGAATTTCTGCCTTTTTGCCCCCAAATAAGAAAAATTTTTGCTTTTTTTCTCTGAAATAAGTGAAATTTCTGCAATTTTGCCCTAAAATAAGGGAAATTTCTGCAATTTTTCTTCATAATAAGGGAAATTTCTGCAATTTTACCCCAAAATAAGGGGAATTTCTGTTTTTTGCCCCCAAATAAAAGAAATTTCTGCAATTTTACGCTATAATAAGGGGAATTTCTGCCTTTTGCCCCAAAATAAGGAGAATTTCTTCCTTTTTGCCCCAAAATAAAGAAAATTACTGTATTTTTTACCCCAAATTAGGTGAATTTCTGCAATTTTGCTCCAAAATACGGGGATTTTCTGCCTTTTTCGCCGAAAATAACGCGAATTTCTGCCATTTTGCCACAAAATAAGTGAAATTTCTGCAGTTTTACCCCAAAATACAAGGAATTTCTGCCTTTTTGCCCCAAAATTAGGGGAATTTCTGCAATTTTGCTCCAAAATACAAGGAATTTCTCCCTTTAAGCCCGAAAATAAAGGGAATGTATACCTTTTTGCCATAAAAAAGGAAAATTTCTTTATTTTTGCCCCAAAATAAAAGGATTTTCCGCCTTTTTGACTCAAAATAAGTGCAATTTCTGCCTTTTCCTTAAAAATAAACGAAATTTCTGTCTTTTTACCCCAAAATAGGGGGAATTTCTGACATTTTGCCCAAAAATAAGAGAAATTTCAGCCTTTTTACCTCAAAATAAGGGGAATTTCTGCCTTTTTGCCTCAAAATAAGGGGAATTTCTGCCTTTCTGCCCCAAAATATGGGGAATTTCTGCCTTTTTGCCCCAAAATAAGAATAATTTCTGCAATTTTGTACCAAAATAAAAGAAATTTCTGCCTTTTTGCCCCAGAATAAGAAAATTTCTGCCTTTTTTCTGAAATAAGTGAAATTTCTGCAATTTTTCCTCAAAATAAGGGAAATTTCTGAAATTTTGCCCAAATGTAAAGGAAATTTCTGCAATTTTGCCCCAAAATAAAAGGAATTTTTTACTTTTTGCCCGAAAATTATGAGAATTTCTGCAATTTTGCTTCAAAATACAGGAAATTTCTGCCTTTTAGCCCCAAAATAAAGGGAATATCTGCATTTTCCCCCAATATTTGGGGAATTTCGGCATTTTACCTCTAAATAAGGAAAATTTCTGCATTTTACTAAAAATAAGAAGAATTTCTGCCTTTTGCCCCAAAATATGAGGAATTTCTGCCTTTTTGTTCCAAAATAAGGAAAATTTCTTCAATTTTGTACCATAATAAAAGAAATTTCTGCTTTTTGCCCCAAAACAAGGGGAATTTCTGACTTTTTACCCTGAAATAAATGAAATTTCTGCAATTTTGCCCGAAAATAAGGGAAATTTGAGCCTTTTTTCCCCAAAATATAGGCAATTTCTGCGTTTTGCCCCAAAATATGGGGAATTTCAGGATTTTACCTCAAAATAAGGGGAATTTCAGCCTTTTTGCACCAAAATATGGAGAATTTCTGCCTTTTTGCCCCAAAATAAAGGGAATTTCTGCATTTTTGCACCAATATTAGGGGAATTTCTCCCATTTTGCTCCAAAATATGGGTTATTTCTGCCTTTTTGCCCGAAATTAAGTGGAATTTCTGCCTTTTTGTCCCGAAATAAGTGAAATTTCTTCAATTTTAGCCAAAAATTATGGATTTCATATTTTTGCCCCAAAATAAAAAAAATTTCCACCATTTTGCCCAGAAATATTTGAAATTTCTGCAATTTTACCCCAAAATAAGGGGAATTTCTGCCTTTTTGCCCCAAAATAAGGGGAATTTCAGCCTTATTACCTCAAAATGAGGGAAATTTCTGCCTTTTTGCCCCAAAATATAAGGAATTTCTGTCTTTTTGCCCCAAAATAAGGAAAATTTCTGCAATTTTGCCCCAAAATAAGAGGAATTTCTCTCTTTTTGCCCCAAAATAAAAGAAATTTCAGCCTTTTTACCTGAAAATAAGTGAAATTTCTGCAATTTTTCCCCAAATAAAGGAAATTTCTGCAATTTTGCCCAAAAATAAGGTAAATTCCTGAAATTTTGCCTGAAAATAAAAAAAATTTCTGCCTTTTTGCCCCCAAATAAGAGAAATTTCAGCCTTTTTACCTCAAAATAAAAGGAATTTCTGCATTTTTACCAAAAATATTAGGAATTTCTGACTTTTTTCCCCAAAATAAGGAAAATTTCTGCCTTTTTTTCTGAAATAAGTGAAATTTCTGCAATTTTGCCCCAAAATAAGTGAAATTTCTGCAATTTTGCCCCAAAATAAAATAACTTTCTGGAATTTTGCCCCAAACTAAGTGTAATTTCTGACTTTTGCCCTAAAATAAGGAGAATTTCTGTCTTTTTGCCCCAACATATAGAGAATTTCTGCCTTTTTGCCCCACAATTAGGGGAATTTCTACAATTTTGCTCCAAAATACGAGGAATTTCTGCCTTTTTGCCCAAAAATAAGGGGAATGCATACCTTTTTGCCCTAAAAATGGGAAATTACTTCATTTTTGCTCCAAAATAAGGGGAATTTCTGCCTTTTTGCCTCTAAATAAGTGGAATTTCTGTCTTTTTCCCCCAAAACAAAGGGAATTTTTGTCTTTTTTGCCCCAAAATAAGGAAAATTTCTGACTTATTACCCTGAAATAAGTGAAATTTTTGCAATTTTGCCCCAAAATAAGGGAAATTTCTGCCTTTTTGCCCTGAAATATGTGAAATTTCTGCAATTTTAGCCTAAAATAAGGTGAAGTTCTGCCTTTTTGCCCCAAAATAATGGGAATTTCTGTCTTTTGCCCCAATATAAGAAAAATTTTTGCTTTTTTTCTCTGAAATAAGTAAAATTTCTGCAATTTTGCCCTAAAATAAGGGAAATTTCTGCAATTTTTCCCCATAATAAGGAAAATTTCTGCAATTTTGCCCCAAAATAAGGGAAATTTCTGTTTTTTGCCCCAAATAAAAGAAATTTCTGCAATATTGCCCTAAAATAAGGGGAATTTCTGCCTTTTACCCTAAAATAAGAAGAATTTCTGCCTTTTTAACCCAAAATTAAGAAAATTACTGTATTTTTTACCCCAAAATTAGGTGAATTTCTTCAATTTTGCTCCAAAATATGGGGATTTTCTGCTTTTTCACCGAAAATAAGGGGAATTTTTGCCATTTTGCTGCAAAATAAGTGAAATTTCTGCAGTTTTACCCCAAAATACGGGGAATTTCTGCATTTTTGACCCAAAATTAGAAGAATTTCTGCAATTTTGCTCCAAAATATGGGGAATTTCTGCCTTTTTGCCTGAAAATAAAGGGAATGTATACCTTTTTGCCATAATAAAGGGAAATTTCTTTATTTTTGCTTTAAAATAAGGGGATTTTCCGCCTTTTTGACTCAAAATAAGTGCAATTTCTGCCTTTTCTCCAAAAATAAACAAAATTTCTGTCTTTTTGCCTCAAAATAAGGGGAATTTCTGACTTTTTGCCCAAAAATAAGGGAAATTTCAGCCTTTTTACTTCAAAATAAAGGGAATTTCTGACTTTTTGCCACAAAATATGGGGAATTTCTGCCTTTTTGCCCCAAAATAAGAAAAATTTCTGCAATTTTGTACCAAAATAAAAGAAATTTCTGCCTTTTTGCCCCAAAATATAAAAATTTCTATCTTTTTTCTGAAATAAGTGAAATTTCTGCAATTTTGCCCCAAACTAAGGGAAATTTCTGCAATTTTGCCCAAATGTAAAGGAAATTTCTGCAATTTTGCCCCAAAATAAGGGAAATTTCTGACTTTTTGCTCCTGAAGAAAGATTTTCTGTCTTTTTGCCCCAAAATAAGGAGAATTTCTGCCTTTTTGCCCGAAAATTATGAGAATTTCTGCAATTTTGCTTCAAAATATGGGGATTTTCTGCCTTTTAGCCCCAAAATAAAGGGAATTTCTGCATTTTTCCCCAATATTTGGGGAATATATGCATTTTACCTCAAAATAAGAAGAATTTCTTCCTTTTGCCCCAAAATATGGGGAATTTCTGCCTTTTTTCCAAATAAGGAATATTTCTTCAATTTTGTACCATAATAAAAGAAATTTCTGCTTTTTGCCCCAAAATATGGGGAATTGCTGACTTTTTGCCCTGAAATAAATGAAATTTCTGCAATTTTGCCCGAAAATAAAGGAAATTTGTGCCTTTTTGCCCCCAAATGAGGGGAATTTCTGCCTTTTGCCCCAAAATATGGGGAATTTCAGGATTTTACCTCAAAATAAGGGGAATTTCAGCCTTTTTGCACCAAAATATGAAGAATTTCTGCCTTTTTGCCCCAAAATAAAGGGAATTTCTGCATTTTTGCACCAATATTAGGGGAATTTCTGCCATTTTGCACCAAAATACGGGTCATTTCTGCCTTTTTGCCCGAAATTAAGTGGAATTTCTGCCTTTTTGTCCCGAAATAAGTGAAATTTCTTCAATTTTAGCCAAAAATTAGAAATTTCATTTTTCACCCCAAAATAAGGGAAATTTCTGCCATTTTGCCCTGAAATATTTGAAATTTCTTCAATTTTACCCCAAAATAAGGGGAATTTCTGCCTTTTAGCCCCAAAATAAGGGGAATTTCAGCCTTATTACCTCAAAATAAGGGAAATTTCTGCCTTTTGCCCGAAAATATAAAAAATTTCTGCCTTTTTGCCACAAAATAAGGAAAATTTCTGCAATTTTGCCAAAAATAATGGAATTTCTCTCTTTTTGCCCCAAAATAAAAGAAATTTCAGGCTTTTTACCTGAAAATAAGTGAAATTTCTGCAATTTTGCCCCAAATAAAGGAAATTTCTGCAATTTTGCCCAAAAATAAGGTAAATTCCTGCAATTTTGCCCCAAAATAAAAAAAATTTCTGCCTTTTTGCCCCCAAATAAAGGAAATTTCAGCCTTTTTACCTCAAAATAAAGGGAATTTCTGCATTTTTGCCACAAAATATTAGGAATTTCTGAGTTTTTGCCAAAAATAAGAAAAATTTCTGCCTTTTTTCCCTGAAATAAGTGAAATTTCTGCAATTTTGCCACAAAATAAGTGAAATTTCTGCAATTTTGCCCCAAAATAAAATGAATTTCTGGAATTTTGTCCCAAAATAAGTGGAATTTCTGACTTTTGCCCTAAAATAAGGAGAATTTCTGTCTTTTTGCCCCAACATATAGAGAATTTCTGCATTTTTGCCCCACAATTAGGGGAATTTCTGCAATTTTGCTCCAAAATACGGGGAATTTCTGCCTTTTTGCCCAAAAATAAAAGGAATGCATACCTTTTTGCAATAAAAATGGGAAATTTCTTCATTTTTGCTCCAAAATAAGGGGAATTTCTCTATTTTTGCCTCTAAATAAGTGGAATTTCTGTCTTTTTCCCCAAAAACAAAGGGAATTTCTGTCTATTTTGCCCCAAAATATAGAAAATTTCTGATTTATTACCCTGAAATAAGTGAAATTTTTGCAATTTTGCCCCAAAATAAGGGAAATTTCTGCCTTTTTGCCCTGAAATATGTGAAATTTCTGCAATTTTAGCCCAAAATAAGGTGAATTTCTGCCTTTTTGCCCCAAAATAATGGGAATTTCTGCCTTTTTGCCCCAATATAAAAAAATTTTTGCTTTTTTTCTCTGAAATAGGTAAATTTTCTGCCATTTTGCCCTAAAATAAGGAAAATTTCTGCAATTTTTCCCCATAATAAGGGAAATTTCTGCAATTTTGCCCCAAAATAAGGGAAATTTCTGTATTTTGCCCCCAAATAAAAGAAATTTCTGCAATTTTCCCCTAAAATAAGGGGAATTTCTGCATTTTACCCCGAAATAAGAAGAATTTCTGCCTTTTTAACCCAAAATAAAGAAAATTACTGTAATTTTTACCCCAAAATTAGGTGAATTTCTGCAATTTTGCTCCAAAATACGGGGATTTTCTGCTTTTTCGCCGAAAATAAGGGGAATTTCTGCCATTTTGCCACAAAATAAGTGAAATTTCTGCAGTTTTACCCCAAAATACGGGGAATTTCTGCATTTTTGCCCCAAAATTAGGGGAATTTCTGCAATTTTGCTCCAAAATACGGGGAATTTCTGCCTTTTTGCCTGATAATAAAGGGAATGTATACCTTTTTGCCATAAAAAAGGAAAATTTCTTTATTTTTGCTCCAAAATAAGGGGATTTTCCGCCATTTTGACTCAAAATAAGTGCAATTTCTGCCTTTTCCCCAAAAATGAACGAAATTTCTGTTTTTTGCCTCAAAATAAGGGAAATTTCTGACTTTTTGCCCAAAAATAAGGGAAATTTCAGCCTTTTTACCTCAAAATAAGGGGAATTTCTGCCTTTTTGCCCCAAAATATGGGGAATTTCTGCCTTTTTGCCCCAAAATAAGAAAAATTTCTGCAATTTTGTACCAAAATAAAAGAAATTTCTGAATTTTTGCCCCAAAATAAGAAAATTTCTGCCTTTTTTCTGAAATAAGTGAAATTTCTGCAATTTTGCCCCAAAATAAGGGAAATATCTGCAATTTTGCCCCAATGTAAAGGAAATTTCTGCAATTTTGCCCCAAAATAAAAGGAATTTCTGACTTTTTGCTCCCGAAAAAAGGAGATTTTCTGTCTTTTTGCCCCAAAATAAAGAGAATTTCTGCCTTTTTGCCCGAAAATTATGAGAATTTCTGCAATTTTGCTTCAAAATACGGGGAATTTCTGCCTTTTAGCCCCAAAATAAGGGGATTTTCTGCCTTTTGCCCCAAAATATGGGTAATTTCAGCATTTTACCTCAAAATAAGGGGAATTTCAGCCTTTTTGCACCAAAATATAGAGAATTTCTGCCTTTTTGCCCAAAAATAAAGGGAATTTCTGCATTTTTGCACCAATATTAGGGGAATTTCTGCAATTTTGCTCCAAAATACGGGTCATTTCTGCCTTTTTGCCCGAAATTAAGTGGAATTTCTGCCTTTTTGTCCCGAAATAAGTGAAATTTCTTCAATTTTAGCCAAAAATTAGGGATTTCATCTTTTTGCCCCAAAATAAGGAAAATTTCTGCTATTTTCCCCTGAAATATTTGAAATTTCTGCAATTTTACCCCAAAATAAGGGGAATTTCTGCCTTTTTGCCCCAAAATAAGGGGAATTTCAGCCTTATTACCTCAAAATAAGGGAAATTTCTGCTTTTTGCCACAAAATATAAGGAATTTCTGACTTTTTACCCTGAAATAAATGAAATTTCTGCAATTTTGCCCGAAAATAAGGGAAATTTGTGCCTTTTTGCCTCAAAATGAGGGGAATTTCTGCCTTTTGCCCCAAAATATAGGGAATTTCAGCATTTTACCCCAAAATAAGGTGAATTTCTTCCTTTTTGCCCCAAAATAATGGGAATTTCTGCCTTTTTGCCCCAAAATAAGAAAAATTTTTGCTTTTTTTCTCTGAAATAAGTGAAATTTCTGCAATTTTGCCCTAAAATAAGGGAAATTTCTGCAATTTTTCCCCATAATAAGGGAAATTTCTGCAATTTTTCTTCAAAATAAAAGGAATTTCTGTTTTTGCCCCCAAATAAGGGAAATTTCTGCAATTTTGCCCTAAAATAAGGGGAATTTCTGCCTTTTGCCCCAAAATAAGGAGAATTTCTGCCTTTTTGTCACAAAATAAAGAAAATTACTGTATTTTTTACCCCAAAATTAGGTGAATTTCTGCAATTTTGCTCCAAAATACGGAGACTTAGTGCCATATTCGCCGAGAATAAGGGAAATTTCTGCCATTTTGCCGCGAAATTACTGAAATTTCTGCAGTTTTAACCCAAAATAAGGGGAATTTCTGCCTTTTTGCCCCAAAATAAGAAAATTTCTGCCTTTTTTCTGAAATAAGTGAAATTTCTGCAATTTTGCCCCAAAATAAGGGAAATATCTGCAATTTTGCCCCAATGTAAAGGAAATTTCTGCAATTTTGCCCCAAAATAAAAGGAATTTCTGACTTTTTGCTCCCGAAAAAAGGAGATTTTCTGTCTTTTTGCCCCAAAATAAAGAGAATTTCTGCCTTTTTGCCCGAAAATTATGAGAATTTCTGCAATTTTGCTTCAAAATACGGGGAATTTCTGCCTTTTAGCCCCAAAATAAGGGGATTTTCTGCCTTTTGCCCCAAAATATGGGTAATTTCAGCATTTTACCTCAAAATAAGGGGAATTTCAGCCTTTTTGCACCAAAATATAGAGAATTTCTGCCTTTTTGCCCAAAAATAAAGGGAATTTCTGCATTTTTGCACCAATATTAGGGGAATTTCTGCAATTTTGCTCCAAAATACGGGTCATTTCTGCCTTTTTGCCCGAAATTAAGTGGAATTTCTGCCTTTTTGTCCTGAAATAAGTGAAATTTCTTCAATTTTAGCCAAAAATTAGGGATTTCATCTTTTTGCCCCAAAATAAGGAAAATTTCTGCTATTTTCCCCTGAAATATTTGAAATTTCTGCAATTTTACCCCAAAATAAGGGGAATTTCTGCCTTTTTGCCCCAAAATAAGGGGAATTTCAGCCTTATTACCTCAAAATAAGGGAAATTTCTGCTTTTTGCCACAAAATATAAGGAATTTCTGACTTTTTACCCTGAAATAAATGAAATTTCTGCAATTTTGCCCGAAAATAAGGGAAATTTGTGCCTTTTTGCCTCAAAATGAGGGGAATTTCTGCCTTTTGCCCCAAAATATAGGGAATTTCAGCATTTTACCCCAAAATAAGGTGAATTTCTTCCTTTTTGCCCCAAAATAATGGGAATTTCTGCCTTTTTGCCCCAAAATAAGAAAAATTTTTGCTTTTTTTCTCTGAAATAAGTGAAATTTCTGCAATTTTGCCCTAAAATAAGGGAAATTTCTGCAATTTTTCCCCATGATAAGGGAAATTTCTGCAATTTTTCTTCAAAATAAAAGGAATTTCTGTTTTTGCCCCCAAATAAGGGAAATTTCTGCAATTTTGCCCTAAAATAAGGGGAATTTCTGCCTTTTGCCCCAAAATAAGGAGAATTTCTGCCTTTTTGTCACAAAATAAAGAAAATTACTGTATTTTTTACCCCAAAATTAGGTGAATTTCTGCAATTTTGCTCCAAAATACGGAGACTTAGTGCCATATTCGCCGAGAATAAGGGAAATTTCTGCCATTTTGCCGCGAAATTACTGAAATTTCTGCAGTTTTAACCCAAAATAAGGGGAATTTCTGCCTTTTGCCCCAAAATAAGGAGAATTTCTGCCTTTTTGTCACAAAATAAAGAAAATTACTGTAGTTTTACCCCAAAATTAGGTGAATTTCTGCAGTTTTGCTCCAAAATACGGAGACTTAGTGGCATATTAGCCGAGAATAAGGGAAATTTCTGCCATTTTGCCGCGAAATTACTGAAATTTCTGCAGTTTTAACCCAAAATAAGGGGAATTTCTGCCTTTTTGCCCCAAAATTAGGGGAATTTCTGCAATTTTGCTCCAAAATACGGGGAATTTCTGCCTTTTTGCCTGATAATAAAGGGAATGTATACCTTTTTGCCATAAAAAAGGGAAATTTCTTTATTTTTGCTCCAAAATAAGGGGATTTTCCGCCATTTTGACTCAAAATAAGTGCAATTTCTGCCTTTTCCCCAAAAATGAACGAAATTTCTGTTTTTTGCCTCAAAATAAGGGAAATTTCTGACTTTTTGCCCGAAAATAAGGGAAATTTCAGCCTTTTTACCTCAAAATAAGGGGAATTTCTGCCTTTTTGCCCCAAAATAAGAAAAATTTCTGCAATTTTGTACCAAAATAAAAGAAATTTCTGCCTTTTTGCCCCAAAATAAGAAAATTTCTGCCTTTTTTCTGAAATAAGTGAAATTTCTGCAATTTTGCCCCAAAATATGGGAAATTTCTGCAATTTTGCCCAAATGTAAAGGAAATTTCTGCAATTTTGCCCCAAAATAAAAGGAATTTCTGACTTTTTGCTCCCGAAAAAAGGAGATTTTCTGTCTTTTTGCCCCAAAATAAAGAGAATTTCTGCCTTTTTGCCCGAAAATTATGAGAATTTCTGCAATTTTGCTTCAAAATACGGGGAATTTCTGCCTTTTAGCCCCAAAATAAGGGGATTTTCTGCCTTTTGCCCCAAAATATGGGTAATTTCAGCATTTTACCTCAAAATAAGGGGAATTTCAGCCTTTTTGCACCAAAATATAGAGAATTTCTGCCTTTTTGCCCAAAAATAAAGGGAATTTCTGCATTTTTGCACCAATATTAGGGGAATTTCTGCAATTTTGCTCCAAAATACGGGTCATTTCTGCCTTTTTGCCCGAAATTAAGTGGAATTTCTGCCTTTTTGTCCCGAAATAAGTGAAATTTCTTCAATTTTAGCCAAAAATTAGGGATTTCATCTTTTTGCCCCAAAATAAGGAAAATTTCTGCTATTTTCCCCTGAAATATTTGAAATTTCTGCAATTTTACCCCAAAATAAGGGGAATTTCTGCCTTTTTGCCCCAAAATAAGGGGAATTTCAGCCTTATTACCTCAAAATAGGGGAAATTTCTGCTTTTTGCCACAAAATATAAGGAATTTCTGACTTTTTACCCTGAAATAAATGAAATTTCTGCAATTTTGCCCGAAAATAAGGGAAATTTGTGCCTTTTTGCCTCAAAATGAGGGGAATTTCTGCCTTTTGCCCCAAAATATAGGGAATTTCAGCATTTTACCCCAAAATAAGGTGAATTTCTTCCTTTTTGCCCCAAAATAATGGGAATTTCTGCCTTTTTGCCCCAAAATAAGAAAAATTTTTGCTTTTTTTCTCTGAAATAAGTGAAATTTCTGCAATTTTGCCCTAAAATAAGGGAAATTTCTGCAATTTTTCCCCATAATAAGGGAAATTTCTGCAATTTTTCTTCAAAATAAAAGGAATTTCTGTTTTTGCCCCCAAATAAGGGAAATTTCTGCAATTTTGCCCTAAAATAAGGGGAATTTCTGCCTTTTGCCCCAAAATAAGGAGAATTTCTGCCTTTTTGTCACAAAATAAAGAAAATTACTGTATTTTTTACCCCAAAATTAGGTGAATTTCTGCAATTTTGCTCCAAAATACGGAGACTTAGTGCCATATTCGCCGAGAATAAGGGAAATTTCTGCCATTTTGCCGCGAAATTACTGAAATTTCTGCAGTTTTAACCCAAAATAAGGGGAATTTCTGCCTTTTGCCCCAAAATAAGGAGAATTTCTGCCTTTTTGTCACAAAATAAAGAAAATTACTGTAGTTTTTACCCCAAAATTAGGTGAATTTCTGCAGTTTTGCTCCAAAATACGGAGACTTAGTGGCATATTAGCCGAGAATAAGGGAAATTTCTGCCATTTTGCCGCGAAATTACTGAAATTTCTGCAGTTTTAACCCAAAATAAGGGGAATTTCTGCCTTTTTGCCCCAAAATTAGGGGAATTTCTGCAATTTTGCTCCAAAATACGGGGAATTTCTGCCTTTTTGCCTGATAATAAAGGGAATGTATACCTTTTTGCCATAAAAAAGGGAAATTTCTTTATTTTTGCTCCAAAATAAGGGGATTTTCCGCCATTTTGACTCAAAATAAGTGCAATTTCTGCCTTTTCCCCAAAAATGAACGAAATTTCTGTTTTTTGCCTCAAAATAAGGGAAATTTCTGACTTTTTGCCCGAAAATAAGGGAAATTTCAGCCTTTTTACCTCAAAATAAGGGGAATTTCTGCCTTTTTGCCCCAAAATATGGGGAATTCCTGCCTTTTTGCCCCAAAATAAGAAAAATTTCTGCAATTTTGTACCAAAATAAAAGAAATTTCTGCCTTTTTGCCCCAAAATAAGAAAATTTCTGCCTTTTTTCTGAAATAAGTGAAATTTCTGCAATTTTGCCCCAAAATATGGGAAATTTCTGCAATTTTGCCCAAATGTAAAGGAAATTTCTGCAATTTTGCCCCAAAATAAAAGGAATTTCTGACTTTTTGCTCCCGAAAAAAGGAGATTTTCTGTCTTTTTGCCCCAAAATAAAGAGAATTTCTGCCTTTTTGCCCGAAAATTATGAGAATTTCTGCAATTTTGCTTCAAAATACGGGGAATTTCTGCCTTTTAGCCCCAAAATAAGGGGATTTTCTGCCTTTTGCCCCAAAATATGGGTAATTTCAGCATTTTACCTCAAAATAAGGGGAATTTCAGCCTTTTTGCACCAAAATATAGAGAATTTCTGCCTTTTTGCCCAAAAATAAAGGGAATTTCTGCATTTTTGCACCAATATTAGGGGAATTTCTGCAATTTTGCTCCAAAATACGGGTCATTTCTGCCTTTTTGCCCGAAATTAAGTGGAATTTCTGCCTTTTTGTCCCGAAATAAGTGAAATTTCTTCAATTTTAGCCAAAAATTAGGGATTTCATCTTTTTGCCCCAAAATAAGGAAAATTTCTGCTATTTTCCCCTGAAATATTTGAAATTTCTGCAATTTTACCCCAAAATAAGGGGAATTTCTGCCTTTTTGCCCCAAAATAAGGGGAATTTCAGCCTTATTACCTCAAAATAAGGGAAATTTCTGCTTTTTGCCACAAAATATAAGGAATTTCTGACTTTTTACCCTGAAATAAATGAAATTTCTGCAATTTTGCCCGAAAATAAGGGAAATTTGTGCCTTTTTGCCTCAAAATGAGGGGAATTTCTGCCTTTTGCCCCAAAATATAGGGAATTTCAGCATTTTACCCCAAAATAAGGTGAATTTCTTCCTTTTTGCCCCAAAATAATGGGAATTTCTGCCTTTTTGCCCCAAAATAAGAAAAATTTTTGCTTTTTTTCTCTGAAATAAGTGAAATTTCTGCAATTTTGCCCTAAAATAAGGGAAATTTCTGCAATTTTTCCCCATAATAAGGGAAATTTCTGCAATTTTTCTTCAAAATAAAAGGAATTTCTGTTTTTGCCCCCAAATAAGGGAAATTTCTGCAATTTTGCCCTAAAATAAGGGGAATTTCTGCCTTTTGCCCCAAAATAAGGAGAATTTCTGCCTTTTTGTCACAAAATAAAGAAAATTACTGTATTTTTTACCCCAAAATTAGGTGAATTTCTGCAATTTTGCTCCAAAATACGGAGACTTAGTGCCATATTCGCCGAGAATAAGGGAAATTTCTGCCATTTTGCCGCGAAATTACTGAAATTTCTGCAGTTTTAACCCAAAATAAGGGGAATTTCTGCCTTTTTGCCCCAAAATAAGAAAATTTCTGCCTTTTTTCTGAAATAAGTGAAATTTCTGCAATTTTGCCCCAAAATAAGGGAAATATCTGCAATTTTGCCCCAATGTAAAGGAAATTTCTGCAATTTTGCCCCAAAATAAAAGGAATTTCTGACTTTTTGCTCCCGAAAAAAGGAGATTTTCTGTCTTTTTGCCCCAAAATAAAGAGAATTTCTGCCTTTTTGCCCGAAAATTATGAGAATTTCTGCAATTTTGCTTCAAAATACGGGGAATTTCTGCCTTTTAGCCCCAAAATAAGGGGATTTTCTGCCTTTTGCCCCAAAATATGGGTAATTTCAGCATTTTACCTCAAAATAAGGGGAATTTCAGCCTTTTTGCACCAAAATATAGAGAATTTCTGCCTTTTTGCCCAAAAATAAAGGGAATTTCTGCATTTTTGCACCAATATTAGGGGAATTTCTGCAATTTTGCTCCAAAATACGGGTCATTTCTGCCTTTTTGCCCGAAATTAAGTGGAATTTCTGCCTTTTTGTCCTGAAATAAGTGAAATTTCTTCAATTTTAGCCAAAAATTAGGGATTTCATCTTTTTGCCCCAAAATAAGGAAAATTTCTGCTATTTTCCCCTGAAATATTTGAAATTTCTGCAATTTTACCCCAAAATAAGGGGAATTTCTGCCTTTTTGCCCCAAAATAAGGGGAATTTCAGCCTTATTACCTCAAAATAAGGGAAATTTCTGCTTTTTGCCACAAAATATAAGGAATTTCTGACTTTTTACCCTGAAATAAATGAAATTTCTGCAATTTTGCCCGAAAATAAGGGAAATTTGTGCCTTTTTGCCTCAAAATGAGGGGAATTTCTGCCTTTTGCCCCAAAATATAGGGAATTTCAGCATTTTACCCCAAAATAAGGTGAATTTCTTCCTTTTTGCCCCAAAATAATGGGAATTTCTGCCTTTTTGCCCCAAAATAAGAAAAATTTTTGCTTTTTTTCTCTGAAATAAGTGAAATTTCTGCAATTTTGCCCTAAAATAAGGGAAATTTCTGCAATTTTTCCCCATAATAAGGGAAATTTCTGCAATTTTTCTTCAAAATAAAAGGAATTTCTGTTTTTGCCCCCAAATAAGGGAAATTTCTGCAATTTTGCCCTAAAATAAGGGGAATTTCTGCCTTTTGCCCCAAAATAAGGAGAATTTCTGCCTTTTTGTCACAAAATAAAGAAAATTACTGTATTTTTTACCCCAAAATTAGGTGAATTTCTGCAATTTTGCTCCAAAATACGGAGACTTAGTGCCATATTCGCCGAGAATAAGGGAAATTTCTGCCATTTTGCCGCGAAATTACTGAAATTTCTGCAGTTTTAACCCAAAATAAGGGGAATTTCTGCCTTTTGCCCCAAAATAAGGAGAATTTCTGCCTTTTTGTCACAAAATAAAGAAAATTACTGTAGTTTTACCCCAAAATTAGGTGAATTTCTGCAGTTTTGCTCCAAAATACGGAGACTTAGTGGCATATTAGCCGAGAATAAGGGAAATTTCTGCCATTTTGCCGCGAAATTAC
The DNA here is from genome assembly GCF_963924665.1 of Micromys minutus. Taxonomy (NCBI): domain Eukaryota; kingdom Metazoa; phylum Chordata; class Mammalia; order Rodentia; family Muridae; genus Micromys; species Micromys minutus. Next base: position 11,084,384 of record NW_027667467.1, read on the forward strand.
TGAAATTTCTGCAGTTTTAACCCAAAATAAGGGGAATTTCTGCCTTTTTGCCCCAAAATTAGGGGAATTTCTGCAATTTTGCTCCAAAATACGGGGAATTTCTGCCTTTTTGCCTGATAATAAAGGGAATGTATACCTTTTTGCCATAAAAAAGGGAAATTTCTTTATTTTTGCTCCAAAATAAGGGGATTTTCCGCCATTTTGACTCAAAATAAGTGCAATTTCTGCCTTTTCCCCAAAAATGAACGAAATTTCTGTTTTTTTGCCTCAAAATAAGGGAAATTTCTGACTTTTTGCCCGAAAATAAGGGAAATTTCAGCCTTTTTACCTCAAAATAAGGGGAATTTCTGCCTTTTTGCCCCAAAATAAGAAAAATTTCTGCAATTTTGTACCAAAATAAAAGAAATTTCTGCCTTTTTGCCCCAAAATAAGAAAATTTCTGCCTTTTTTCTGAAATAAGTGAAATTTCTGCAATTTTGCCCCAAAATATGGGAAATTTCTGCAATTTTGCCCAAATGTAAAGGAAATTTCTGCAATTTTGCCCCAAAATAAAAGGAATTTCTGACTTTTTGCTCCCGAAAAAAGGAGATTTTCTGTCTTTTTGCCCCAAAATAAAGAGAATTTCTGCCTTTTTGCCCGAAAATTATGAGAATTTCTGCAATTTTGCTTCAAAATACGGGGAATTTCTGCCTTTTAGCCCCAAAATAAGGGGATTTTCTGCCTTTTGCCCCAAAATATGGGTAATTTCAGCATTTTACCTCAAAATAAGGGGAATTTCAGCCTTTTTGCACCAAAATATAGAGAATTTCTGCCTTTTTGCCCAAAAATAAAGGGAATTTCTGCATTTTTGCACCAATATTAGGGGAATTTCTGCAATTTTGCTCCAAAATACGGGTCATTTCTGCCTTTTTGCCCGAAATTAAGTGGAATTTCTGCCTTTTTGTCCCGAAATAAGTGAAATTTCTTCAATTTTAGCCAAAAATTAGGGATTTCATCTTTTTGCCCCAAAATAAGGAAAATTTCTGCTATTTTCCCCTGAAATATTTGAAATTTCTGCAATTTTACCCCAAAATAAGGGGAATTTCTGCCTTTTTGCCCCAAAATAAGGGGAATTTCAGCCTTATTACCTCAAAATAGGGGAAATTTCTGCTTTTTGCCACAAAATATAAGGAATTTCTGACTTTTTACCCTGAAATAAATGAAATTTCTGCAATTTTGCCCGAAAATAAGGGAAATTTGTGCCTTTTTGCCTCAAAATGAGGGGAATTTCTGCCTTTTGCCCCAAAATATAGGGAATTTCAGCATTTTACCCCAAAATAGGGTGAATTTCTTCCTTTTTGCCCCAAAATAATGGGAATTTCTGCCTTTTTGCCCCAAAATAAGAAAAATTTTTGCTTTTTTTCTCTGAAATAAGTGAAATTTCTGCAATTTTGCCCTAAAATAAGGGAAATTTCTGCAATTTTTCCCCATAATAAGGGAAATTTCTGCAATTTTTCTTCAAAATAAAAGGAATTTCTGTTTTTGCCCCCAAATAAGGGAAATTTCTGCAATTTTGCCCTAAAATAAGGGGAATTTCTGCCTTTTGCCCCAAAATAAGGAGAATTTCTGCCTTTTTGTCACAAAATAAAGAAAATTACTGTATTTTTTACCCCAAAATTAGGTGAATTTCTGCAATTTTGCTCCAAAATACGGAGACTTAGTGCCATATTCGCCGAGAATAAGGGAAATTTCTGCCATTTTGCCGCGAAATTACTGAAATTTCTGCAGTTTTAACCCAAAATAAGGGGAATTTCTGCCTTTTGCCCCAAAATAAGGAGAATTTCTGCCTTTTTGTCACAAAATAAAGAAAATTACTGTAGTTTTTACCCCAAAATTAGGTGAATTTCTGCAGTTTTGCTCCAAAATACGGAGACTTAGTGGCATATTAGCCGAGAATAAGGGAAATTTCTGCCATTTTGCCGCGAAATTACTGAAATTTCTGCAGTTTTAACCCAAAATAAGGGGAATTTCTGCCTTTTTGCCCCAAAATTAGGGGAATTTCTGCAATTTTGCTCCAAAATACGGGGAATTTCTGCCTTTTTGCCTGATAATAAAGGGAATGTATACCTTTTTGCCATAAAAAAGGGAAATTTCTTTATTTTTGCTCCAAAATAAGGGGATTTTCCGCCATTTTGACTCAAAATAAGTGCAATTTCTGCCTTTTCCCCAAAAATGAACGAAATTTCTGTTTTTTGCCTCAAAATAAGGGAAATTTCTGACTTTTTGCCCGAAAATAAGGGAAATTTCAGCCTTTTTACCTCAAAATAAGGGGAATTTCTGCCTTTTTGCCCCAAAATATGGGGAATTCCTGCCTTTTTGCCCCAAAATAAGAAAAATTTCTGCAATTTTGTACCAAAATAAAAGAAATTTCTGCCTTTTTGCCCCAAAATAAGAAAATTTCTGCCTTTTTTCTGAAATAAGTGAAATTTCTGCAATTTTGCCCCAAAATATGGGAAATTTCTGCAATTTTGCCCAAATGTAAAGGAAATTTCTGCAATTTTGCCCCAAAATAAAAGGAATTTCTGACTTTTTGCTCCCGAAAAAAGGAGATTTTCTGTCTTTTTGCCCCAAAATAAAGAGAATTTCTGCCTTTTTGCCCGAAAATTATGAGAATTTCTGCAATTTTGCTTCAAAATACGGGGAATTTCTGCCTTTTAGCCCCAAAATAAGGGGATTTTCTGCCTTTTGCCCCAAAATATGGGTAATTTCAGCATTTTACCTCAAAATAAGGGGAATTTCAGCCTTTTTGCACCAAAATATAGAGAATTTCTGCCTTTTTGCCCAAAAATAAAGGGAATTTCTGCATTTTTGCACCAATATTAGGGGAATTTCTGCAATTTTGCTCCAAAATACGGGTCATTTCTGCCTTTTTGCCCGAAATTAAGTGGAATTTCTGCCTTTTTGTCCCGAAATAAGTGAAATTTCTTCAATTTTAGCCAAAAATTAGGGATTTCATCTTTTTGCCCCAAAATAAGGAAAATTTCTGCTATTTTCCCCTGAAATATTTGAAATTTCTGCAATTTTACCCCAAAATAAGGGGAATTTCTGCCTTTTTGCCCCAAAATAAGGGGAATTTCAGCCTTATTACCTCAAAATAAGGGAAATTTCTGCTTTTTGCCACAAAATATAAGGAATTTCTGACTTTTTACCCTGAAATAAATGAAATTTCTGCAATTTTGCCCGAAAATAAGGGAAATTTGTGCCTTTTTGCCTCAAAATGAGGGGAATTTCTGCCTTTTGCCCCAAAATATAGGGAATTTCAGCATTTTACCCCAAAATAAGGTGAATTTCTTCCTTTTTGCCCCAAAATAATGGGAATTTCTGCCTTTTTGCCCCAAAATAAGAAAAATTTTTGCTTTTTTTCTCTGAAATAAGTGAAATTTCTGCAATTTTGCCCTAAAATAAGGGAAATTTCTGCAATTTTTCCCCATAATAAGGGAAATTTCTGCAATTTTTCTTCAAAATAAAAGGAATTTCTGTTTTTGCCCCCAAATAAGGGAAATTTCTGCAATTTTGCCCTAAAATAAGGGGAATTTCTGCCTTTTGCCCCAAAATAAGGAGAATTTCTGCCTTTTTGTCACAAAATAAAGAAAATTACTGTATTTTTTACCCCAAAATTAGGTGAATTTCTGCAATTTTGCTCCAAAATACGGAGACTTAGTGCCATATTCGCCGAGAATAAGGGAAATTTCTGCCATTTTGCCGCGAAATTACTGAAATTTCTGCAGTTTTAACCCAAAATAAGGGGAATTTCTGCCTTTTGCCCCAAAATAAGGAGAATTTCTGCCTTTTTGTCACAAAATAAAGAAAATTACTGTAGTTTTACCCCAAAATTAGGTGAATTTCTGCAGTTTTGCTCCAAAATACGGAGACTTAGTGGCATATTAGCCGAGAATAAGGGAAATTTCTGCCATTTTGCCGCGAAATTACTGAAATTTCTGCAGTTTTAACCCAAAATAAGGGGAATTTCTGCCTTTTTGCCCCAAAATTAGGGGAATTTCTGCAATTTTGCTCCAAAATACGGGGAATTTCTGCCTTTTTGCCTGATAATAAAGGGAATGTATACCTTTTTGCCATAAAAAAGGGAAATTTCTTTATTTTTGCTCCAAAATAAGGGGATTTTCCGCCATTTTGACTCAAAATAAGTGCAATTTCTGCCTTTTCCCCAAAAATGAACGAAATTTCTGTTTTTTGCCTCAAAATAAGGGAAATTTCTGACTTTTTGCCCGAAAATAAGGGAAATTTCAGCCTTTTTACCTCAAAATAAGGGGAATTTCTGCCTTTTTGCCCCAAAATAAGAAAAATTTCTGCAATTTTGTACCAAAATAAAAGAAATTTCTGCCTTTTTGCCCCAAAATAAGAAAATTTCTGCCTTTTTTCTGAAATAAGTGAAATTTCTGCAATTTTGCCCCAAAATATGGGAAATTTCTGCAATTTTGCCCAAATGTAAAGGAAATTTCTGCAATTTTGCCCCAAAATAAAAGGAATTTCTGACTTTTTGCTCCCGAAAAAAGGAGATTTTCTGTCTTTTTGCCCCAAAATAAAGAGAATTTCTGCCTTTTTGCCCGAAAATTATGAGAATTTCTGCAATTTTGCTTCAAAATACGGGGAATTTCTGCCTTTTAGCCCCAAAATAAGGGGATTTTCTGCCTTTTGCCCCAAAATATGGGTAATTTCAGCATTTTACCTCAAAATAAGGGGAATTTCAGCCTTTTTGCACCAAAATATAGAGAATTTCTGCCTTTTTGCCCAAAAATAAAGGGAATTTCTGCATTTTTGCACCAATATTAGGGGAATTTCTGCAATTTTGCTCCAAAATACGGGTCATTTCTGCCTTTTTGCCCGAAATTAAGTGGAATTTCTGCCTTTTTGTCCCGAAATAAGTGAAATTTCTTCAATTTTAGCCAAAAATTAGGGATTTCATCTTTTTGCCCCAAAATAAGGAAAATTTCTGCTATTTTCCCCTGAAATATTTGAAATTTCTGCAATTTTACCCCAAAATAAGGGGAATTTCTGCCTTTTTGCCCCAAAATAAGGGGAATTTCAGCCTTATTACCTCAAAATAAGGGAAATTTCTGCTTTTTGCCACAAAATATAAGGAATTTCTGACTTTTTACCCTGAAATAAATGAAATTTCTGCAATTTTGCCCGAAAATAAGGGAAATTTGTGCCTTTTTGCCTCAAAATGAGGGGAATTTCTGCCTTTTGCCCCAAAATATAGGGAATTTCAGCATTTTACCCCAAAATAAGGTGAATTTCTTCCTTTTTGCCCCAAAATAATGGGAATTTCTGCCTTTTTGCCCCAAAATAAGAAAAATTTTTGCTTTTTTTCTCTGAAATAAGTGAAATTTCTGCAATTTTGCCCTAAAATAAGGGAAATTTCTGCAATTTTTCCCCATAATAAGGGAAATTTCTGCAATTTTTCTTCAAAATAAAAGGAATTTCTGTTTTTGCCCCCAAATAAGGGAAATTTCTGCAATTTTGCCCTAAAATAAGGGGAATTTCTGCCTTTTGCCCCAAAATAAGGAGAATTTCTGCCTTTTTGTCACAAAATAAAGAAAATTACTGTATTTTTTACCCCAAAATTAGGTGAATTTCTGCAATTTTGCTCCAAAATACGGAGACTTAGTGCCATATTCGCCGAGAATAAGGGAAATTTCTGCCATTTTGCCGCGAAATTACTGAAATTTCTGCAGTTTTAACCCAAAATAAGGGGAATTTCTGCCTTTTGCCCCAAAATAAGGAGAATTTCTGCCTTTTTGTCACAAAATAAAGAAAATTACTGTAGTTTTACCCCAAAATTAGGTGAATTTCTGCAGTTTTGCTCCAAAATACGGAGACTTAGTGGCATATTAGCTGAGAATAAGGGAAATTTCTGCCATTTTGCCGCGAAATTACTGAAATTTCTGCAGTTTTAACCCAAAATAAGGGGAATTTCTGCCTTTTTGCCCCAAAATTAGGGGAATTTCTGCAATTTTGCTCCAAAATACGGGGAATTTCTGCCTTTTTGCCTGATAATAAAGGGAATGTATACCTTTTTGCCATAAAAAAGGGAAATTTCTTTATTTTTGCTCCAAAATAAGGGGATTTTCCGCCATTTTGACTCAAAATAAGTGCAATTTCTGCCTTTTCCCCAAAAATGAACGAAATTTCTGTTTTTTGCCTCAAAATAAGGGAAATTTCTGACTTTTTGCCCGAAAATAAGGGAAATTTCAGCCTTTTTACCTCAAAATAAGGGGAATTTCTGCCTTTTTGCCCCAAAATAAGAAAAATTTCTGCAATTTTGTACCAAAATAAAAGAAATTTCTGCCTTTTTGCCCCAAAATAAGAAAATTTCTGCCTTTTTTCTGAAATAAGTGAAATTTCTGCAATTTTGCCCCAAAATATGGGAAATTTCTGCAATTTTGCCCAAATGTAAAGGAAATTTCTGCAATTTTGCCCCAAAATAAAAGGAATTTCTGACTTTTTGCTCCCGAAAAAAGGAGATTTTCTGTCTTTTTGCCCCAAAATAAAGAGAATTTCTGCCTTTTTGCCCGAAAATTATGAGAATTTCTGCAATTTTGCTTCAAAATACGGGGAATTTCTGCCTTTTAGCCCCAAAATAAGGGGATTTTCTGCCTTTTGCCCCAAAATATGGGTAATTTCAGCATTTTACCTCAAAATAAGGGGAATTTCAGCCTTTTTGCACCAAAATATAGAGAATTTCTGCCTTTTTGCCCAAAAATAAAGGGAATTTCTGCATTTTTGCACCAATATTAGGGGAATTTCTGCAATTTTGCTCCAAAATACGGGTCATTTCTGCCTTTTTGCCCGAAATTAAGTGGAATTTCTGCCTTTTTGTCCCGAAATAAGTGAAATTTCTTCAATTTTAGCCAAAAATTAGGGATTTCATCTTTTTGCCCCAAAATAAGGAAAATTTCTGCTATTTTCCCCTGAAATATTTGAAATTTCTGCAATTTTACCCCAAAATAAGGGGAATTTCTGCCTTTTTGCCCCAAAATAAGGGGAATTTCAGCCTTATTACCTCAAAATAGGGGAAATTTCTGCTTTTTGCCACAAAATATAAGGAATTTCTTACTTTTTACCCTGAAATAAATGAAATTTCTGCAATTTTGCCCGAAAATAAGGGAAATTTGTGCCTTTTTGCCTCAAAATGAGGGGAATTTCTGCCTTTTGCCCCAAAATATAGGGAATTTCAGCATTTTACCCCAAAATAAGGTGAATTTCTTCCTTTTTGCCCCAAAATAATGGGAATTTCTGCCTTTTTGCCCCAAAATAAGAAAAATTTTTGCTTTTTTTCTCTGAAATAAGTGAAATTTCTGCAATTTTGCCCTAAAATAAGGGAAATTTCTGCAATTTTTCCCCATAATAAGGGAAATTTCTGCAATTTTTCTTCAAAATAAAAGGAATTTCTGTTTTTGCCCCCAAATAAGGGAAATTTCTGCAATTTTGCCCTAAAATAAGGGGAATTTCTGCCTTTTGCCCCAAAATAAGGAGAATTTCTGCCTTTTTGTCACAAAATAAAGAAAATTACTGTATTTTTTACCCCAAAATTAGGTGAATTTCTGCAATTTTGCTCCAAAATACGGAGACTTAGTGCCATATTCGCCGAGAATAAGGGAAATTTCTGCCATTTTGCCGCGAAATTACTGAAATTTCTGCAGTTTTAACCCAAAATAAGGGGAATTTCTGCCTTTTGCCCCAAAATAAGGAGAATTTCTGCCTTTTTGTCACAAAATAAAGAAAATTACTGTAGTTTTTACCCCAAAATTAGGTGAATTTCTGCAGTTTTGCTCCAAAATACGGAGACTTAGTGGCATATTAGCCGAGAATAAGGGAAATTTCTGCCATTTTGCCGCGAAATTACTGAAATTTCTGCAGTTTTAACCCAAAATAAGGGGAATTTCTGCCTTTTTGCCCCAAAATTAGGGGAATTTCTGCAATTTTGCTCCAAAATACGGGGAATTTCTGCCTTTTTGCACGAAAATAAAGGGAATGTATAGCTTTTTCCATAAAAAAGAGAAATTTCTTTATTTTTGCCCCAAAATAAGGGGATTTTCGCCTTTTTAACTCAAAATGAGTGCAATTTCTGCCTTTTCCCCAAAAATAAACCAAATTTCTGTCTTTTTGCCCCAATATAAGATGAATTTCTGACTTTTTGTCCGAAAATAAGGGGAATTTCAGCCTTTTTACCTCAAAATAAAGGGAATTTCTGCCTTTTTGCCCCTAAATATGGGGAATTTCTGCCTTTTTCCCCAAAATAAGAAAAATTTCTGCAATTTCGTACCAAAATAAAAGAAATTTCTGCCTTTTTGCCCCAAAATAAGAAAATTTCTGCATTTTTTCTGAAATAAGTGAAATTTCTGCAATTTTGCCCCAAAATAAGGGAAATTTCTGCAATTTTGCCCCAAAGTAAAATAAATTTCTGGAATTTTGTCCCAAAATAAGTGGAATTTCTGACTTTTGCCCTAAAATAAAGAGAATTTCTGTCTTTTTGCCCCAACATATAGAGAATTTCTGCATTTTTGCCCCACAATTAGGGGAATTTCTGCAATTTTGCTCCAAAATACGGGGAATTTCTGCCTTTTTGCCCAAAAATAAAAGGAATGCATACCTTTTTGCAATAAAAATGGGAAATTTCTTCATTTTTGCTCCAAAATAAGGGGAATTTCTCTATTTTTGCCTCTAAATAAGTGGAATTTCTGTCTTTTTCCCCAAAAACAAAGGGAATTTCTGTCTATTTTGCCCCAAAATATAGAAAATTTCTGATTTATTACCCTGAAATAAGTGAAATTTCTGCAATTTTAGCACAAAATAAGGGAAATTTCTGCCTTTTTGCCCAAATATAAAAAAAATTTTTGCTTTTTTTCTCTGAAATAAGTAAAATTTCTGCAATTTTGCCCTAAAATAAGGAAAATTTCTGCAATTTTTCCCCATAATAAGGGAAATTTCTGCAATTTTGCCCCAAAATAAGGGAAATTTCTGTATTTTGCCCCCAAATAAAAGAAATTTCTGCAATTTTCCCCTAAAATAAGGGGAATTTCTGCATTTTACCCCGAAATAAGAAGAATTTCTGCCTTTTTAACCCAAAATAAAGAAAATTACTGTATTTTTTACCCCAAAATTAGGTGAATTTCTGCAATTTTGCTCCAAAATACGGGGATTTTCTGCTTTTTCGCCGAAAATAAGGGGAATTTCTGCCATTTTGCCACAAAATAAGTGAAATTTCTGCAGTTTTACCCCAAAATAGGGGGAATTTCTGCATTTTTGCCCCAAAATTAGGGGAATTTCTGCAATTTTGCTCCAAAATACGGGGAATTTCTGCCTTTTTGCCTGATAATAAAGGGAATGTATACCTTTTTGCCATAAAAAAGGGAAATTTCTTTATTTTTGCTCCAAAATAAGGGGATTTTCCGCCATTTTGACTCAAAATAAGTGCAATTTCTGCCTTTTCCCCAAAAATGAACAAAATTTCTGATTTTTGCCTCAAAATAAGGGAAATTTCTGACTTTTTGCCCGAAAATAAGGGAAATTTCAGCCTTTTTACCTCAAAATAAGGGGAATTTCTGCCTTTTTGCCCCAAAATATGGGGAATTTCTGCCTTTTTGCCCCAAAATAAGAAAAATTTCTGCAATTTTGTACCAAAATAAAAGAAATTTCTGCCTTTTTGCCCCAAAATAAGAAAATTTCTGCCTTTTTTCTGAAATAAGTGAAATTTCTGCAATTTTGCCCCAAAATAAGGGAAATTTCTGCAATTTTGCCCAAATGTAAAGGAAATTTCTGCAATTTTGCCCCAAAATAAAAGGAATTTCTGACTTTTTGCTCCCGAAAAAAAGGAGATTTTCTGTGTTTTTGCCCCAAAATAAAGAGAATTTCTGCCTTTTTGCCCGAAAATTATGAGAATTTCTGCAATTTTGCTTCAAAATACAGGGAATTTCTGCCTTTTAGCCCCAAAATACGGGGATTTTCTGCCTTTTGCCACAAAATATGGGTAATTTCAGCATTTTACCTCAAAATAAGGGGAATTTCAGCCTTTTTGCACCAAAATATAGAGAATTTCTGCCTTTTTGCCGAAAAATAAAGGGAATTTCTGCATTTTTGCACCAATATTAGGGGAATTTCTGCAATTTTGCTCCAAAATACGGGTCATATCTGCCTTTTTGCCCGAAATTAAGTGGAATTTCTGCCTTTTTGTCCCGAAATAAGTGAAATTTCTTCAATTTTAGCCAAAAATTAGGGATTTCATCTTTTTGCCCCAAAATAAGGAAAATTTCTGCTATTTTCCCCTGAAATATTTGAAATTTCTGCAATTTTACCCCAAAATAAGGGGAATTTCTGCCTTTTTGCCCCAAAATAAGGGGAATTTCAGCCTTATTACCTCAAAATAAGGGAAATTTCTGCTTTTTGCCACAAAATATAAGGAATTTCTGACTTTTTACCCTGAAATAAATGAAATTTCTGCAATTTTGCCCGAAAATAAGGGAAATTTGTGCCTTTTTGCCTAAAAATGAGGGGAATTTCTGCCTTTTGCCCCAAAATATATGGAATTTCAGCATTTTACCCCAAAATAAGGTGAATTTTTTCCTTTTTGCCCCAAAATAATGGGAATTTCTGCCTTTTTGCCCCAAAATAAGAAAAATTTTTGCTTTTTTTCTCTGAAATAAGTGAAATTTCTGCAATTTTGCCCTAAAATAAGGGAAATTTCTGCAATTTTTCCCCATAATAAGGGAAATTTCTGCAATTTTTCTTCAAAATAAAAGGAATTTCTGTTTTTTGCCCCCAAATAAGGGAAATTTCTCCAATTTTGCCCTAAAATAAGGGGAATTTCTGCCTTTTGCCCCAAAATAAGGAGAATTTCTGCCTTTTTGTCACAAAATAAAGAAAATTACTGTATTTTTTACCCCAAAATTAGGTGAATTTCTGCAATTTTGCTCCAAAATACGGAGACTTAGTGCTATATTCGCCGAGAATAAGGGAAATTTCTGCCATTTTGCCGCGAAATTACTGAAATTTCTGCAGTTTTAACCCAAAATAAGGGGAATTTCTGCCTTTTTGCCCCAAAATTAGGGGAATTTCTGCAATTTTGCTCTAAAATACGGGGAATTTCTGCCTTTTTGCACGAAAATAAAGGGAATGTATAGCTTTTTCCATAAAAAAGAGAAATTTCTTTATTTTTGCCCCAAACTAAGGTGATTTTCCTCCTTTTTAACTCAAAATGAGTGCAATTTCTGCCTTTTCCCCCAAAATAAACCAAATTTCTGGTTTTTGCCCCAATATAAGATGAATTTCTGACTTTTTGTCCGAAAATAAGGGGAATTTCAGCCTTTTTACCTCAAAATAAGGGGAATTTCTGCCTTTTTGCCCCAAAATATGGGGAATTTCTGCCTTTTTGCCCCAAAATAAGAAAAATTTCTGCAATTTTGTACCAAAATAAAAGAAATTTCTGCCTTTTTGCCCCAAAATAAGAAAATTTCTGCCTTTTTTCTGAAATAAGTGAAATTTCTGCAATTTTGCCCCAAAATAAGGGAAATTTCTGCAATTTTGCCCAAATGTAAAGGAAATTTCTGCAATTTTGCCCCAAAATAAAAGGAATTTCTGACTTTTTGCTCCCGAAAAAAGGAGATTTTCTGTCTTTTTGCCCCAAAATAAAGAGAATTTCTGCCTTTTTGCCCGAAAATTATGAGAATTTCTGCAATTTTGCTTCAAAATACGGGGAATTTCTGCCTTTTAGCCCCAAAATAAGGGGATTTTCTGCCTTTTGCCCCAAAATATGGGTAATTTCAGCATTTTACCTCAAAATAAGGGGAATTTCAGCCTTTTTGCACCAAAATATAGAGAATTTCTGCCTTTTTGCCCAAAAATAAAGGGAATTTCTGCATTTTTGCACCAATATTAGGGGAATTTCTGCAATTTTGCTCCAAAATACGGGTCATTTCTGCCTTTTTGCCCGAAATTAAGTGGAATTTCTGCCTTTTTGTCCCGAAATAAGTGAAATTTCTTCAATTTTAGCCAAAAATTAGGGATTTCATCTTTTTGCCCCAAAATAAGGAAAATTTCTGCTATTTTCCCCTGAAATATTTGAAATTTCTGCAATTTTACCCCAAAATAAGGGGAATTTCTGCCTTTTTGCCCCAAAATAAGGGGAATTTCAGCCTTATTACCTCAAAATAAGGGAAATTTCTGCTTTTTGCCACAAAATATAAGGAATTTCTGACTTTTTACCCTGAAATAAATGAAATTTCTGCAATTTTGCCCGAAAATAAGGGAAATTTGTGCCTTTTTGCCTCAAAATGAGGGGAATTTCTGCCTTTTGCCCCAAAATATAGGGAATTTCAGCATTTTACCCCAAAATAAGGTGAATTTCTTCCTTTTTGCCCCAAAATAATGGGAATTTCTGCCTTTTTGCCCCAAAATAAGAAAAATTTTTGCTTTTTTTCTCTGAAATAAGTGAAATTTCTGCAATTTTGCCCTAAAATAAGGGAAATTTCTGCAATTTTTCCCCATAATAAGGGAAATTTCTGCAATTTTTCTTCAAAATAAAAGGAATTTCTGTTTTTTGCCCCCAAATTAGGGAAATTTCTGCAATTTTGCCCTAAAATAAGGGGAATTTCTGCCTTTTGCCCCAAAATAAAGAGAATTTCTGCCTTTTTGTCACAAAATAAAGAAAATTACTGTATTTTTTACCCCAAAATTAGGTGAATTTCTGCAATTTTGCTCCAAAATACGGAGACTTAGTGGCATATTCGCCGAGAATAAGGGAAATTTCTGCCATTTTGCCGCGAAATTACTGAAATTTCTGCAGTTTTAACCCAAAATAAGGGGAATTTCTGCCTTTTTGACCCAAAATTAGGGGAATTTCTGCAATTTTGCTCCAAAATATGGGGAATTTCTGCCTTTTTGCACGAAAATAAAGGGAATATATAGCTTTTTCCATAAAATAGAGAAATTTCTTTATTTTTGCCCCAAAATAAGGGGATTTTCCACCTTTTTAACTCAAAATAAGTGCAATTTTTGCCTTTTCCCCAAAAATAAACCAAATTTCTGTCTTTTTGCCCCAATATAAGATGAATTTCTGACTTTTTGTCCGAAAATAAGGGGAATTTCAGACTTTTTACCTCAAAATAAAGGGAATTTCTGCCTTTTTGCCCCTAAATATGGGGAATTCCTGCCTTTTTCCCCAAAATAAGAAAAATTTCTGCAATTTCGTACCAAAATAAAAGAAATTTCTGCCTTTTTGCACCAAAATAAGAAAATTTCTGCATTTTTTCTGAAATAAGTGAAATTTCTGCAATTTTGCCCCAAAATAAGGGAAATTTCTGCAATTTTGCCCAAATGTAAAAAAAATTTCTGCAATTTTGACCCAAAATACTGGGAATTTCTGACATTTTGCCCCTGAAAAAAGGAGATTTTCTGTCTTTTTGCCCCAAAATAAGGAGAATTTCTGTATTTTTGCCCCACAATTAGGGGAATTTCTGCAATTTTGCTTCAAAATACGGGGAATTTCTGCCTTTTAGCCCCAAAATAAAGGGAATTTCTGCATTTTCCCCCAATATTTGGGGAATTTCTGCATTTTACCTCTAAATAAGAGGAATTTCTGCATTTTACTTCAAAATAAGAAGAATTTCTGCCTTTTGCCCCAAAATATGGGGAATTTCTGCCTTTATGTTCCAAAATAAGGAAAATTTCTTCAATTTTGTACCATAATAAAAAAAATTTCTGCTTTTTGCCCCAAAATAAGGGGAATTTCTGACTTTTTACCCTGAAATAAATGAAATTTCTGCAATTTTGCCCAAATATAAGTGAAATTTGTGCCTTTTTGACCCAAAATGAGGGGAATTTCTGCCTTTTGCCCCAAAATATGGGGAATTTCAGGATTTTACCTCAAAATAAGGGGAATTTCAGCCTTTTTGCACCAAAATATGGAGAATTTCTGCATTTTTCCCCAAAATAAAGGAAATTTCTACATTTTTGCACCAATATTATGGGAATTTCTGCAATTCTGCTCCAAAATTCGGGTCATTTCTGCCTTTTTGCCCGAAATTAAATGGAATTTCTGCCTTTTTGTCCCGAAATAAGTGAAATTTCTTCAATTTTAGCCAAAAATTAGGGATTTCATCTTTTTGCCCCAAAATAAGGAGAATTTCTGCCATTTTGACCTGAAATATTTGAAATTTCTGTAATTTTACCCCAAAATAAGGGGAATTTCTGCCTTTTTGCCCCAAAATAAGAATTTCAGCCTTATTACCTCAAAATAAGGGGAATTTCTGCCTTTTTGCCCCAAAATATAAGGAATTTCTGCCTTTTTGCCCCAAAATAAGAAAAATTTCTGCAAGTTTTGCCCCAAAATAAGGGGTATTTCTCCCTTTTTGCCCCAAAATAAAGGAAATTTCAGCCTTTTTTTTGAAAATAAGTGAAATTTCTGCAATTTTGCCCCAAATAAGAGAAATTTCTGCAATTTTGCCAGAAAATAAGGTAAATTCCTGCAATTTTGCCCTAAAATAAAGGAAATTTCTGGAATTTTGCCCCAAAATAAGGGGAATTTCTGATTTTTGCCCCAAAATAAAGGGAATTACTGCTTTTTGCCCCAAAATTATGGGAATTTCTGCAATTTTGCTTCAAAATACGGGGAATTTCTGCATTTTTGCCCGAAAATAAGGGGAATGCATAACTTTTTGCCATAAAAAAGGGAAATTTTTACATTTTTGCTCCAAAATAAGGGAAATTTCTGCCTTTTTGCCTCTAAATAAGTGGAATTTCTGTCTTTTTCCCCCAAAACAAAGGGAACTTCTTTCTTTTTTGCCCCAAAATAAGGAGAATTTCTGACTTATTACCTTGAAATAAGTGAAATTTCTGCAATTTTGCCCCAAATAAGGGAAATTTCTGCCTTTTTGCCCCCAAATAAGGGAAATTTCAGCCTTTTTACCTCAAAATAAGGGGAATTTCTGCATTTTTGCCACAAAATATTAGGAATTTCTGCTTTTTTGCCCCAAAATAAGGAAAATTTCTGCCTTTTTTCCCTGAAATAAGTGAAATTTCTGCAATTTTGTCCCAAAATAAGTGAAATTTCTGCAATTTTGCCCCTAAATATGGGAAATTTCTGGAATTTTGCCCCAAAATAAGTGGAATTTCTGAGTTTTGCACCAAAATAAGGAGAATTTCTGTTTTTTTGTCCCTACATATAGAGAATTTTTGCCTTTTTGCCCCACCATTAGGGAAATTTCTGCAATTTTGCTCCAAAATACAGGGAATTTCTGCCTTTTTGCCCGAAAATAAGGGGAATGCATAACTTTTTGTCATAAAAAAGGGAAATTTCTTCATTTTTGCTCCAAAATAAGGGGAATTTCTGCCTTTTTGCCTCTAAATAAGTGGAATTTCTGTCTTTTTCCCCCAAAACAAAGAGAATTTTTTTCTTTTTTGCTCCAAAATGAGGAAAATTTCTGACTTATTACCCTGAAAAGTGAAATTTCTCCACTTTTGCCCCAAAATAAGGGAAATTTCTGCCTTTTTGCCCTGAAATATGAGAAATTTCTGCAATTTTAGCCCAAAATAAAGTGAATTTCTGCATTTTTGCCCCAAAATAATGAAAATTTCTGTCTTTTTCCCCCAAAACAAAGGGAATTTCTGTTTTTTTGCCCCAAAATGAGGAAAATTTCTGACTTATTACCTTAAAAAAAGTGAAATTTCTGCAATTTTGCCCCAAAATAAGGAAAATTTCTGCCTTTTTGCCCTTACATAAGGAAAATTTCAGCCTTTTTACCTCAAAATAAGGGGAATTTCTGCATTTTTGCCACAAAATATTAGGAATTTCTGCCTTTTGCCTCAAAATAAAGAAAATTTCTGCCTTTTTTCCTGAAATAAGTGAAATTTCTGCAATTTTGCCTCAAAATAAGTGAAATTTCTGCAATTTTGCCCCAAAATAAGAAAAATTTCTGCAATTTTGTTCCATATTAAGAGGAATTTCTCCCTTTTTGCCCCAAAATAAAGGAAATTTCAGCCTCTTTACCTGAAAATAAGTGAAATTTCTGCAATTTTGCCCCTACTAAAGGGAATTTCTGACTTTTTACCCGGAAATAAATGAAATTTCTGCAATTTTGCCCAAAATAAGGGGAATTTCTGCCTTTTTGCCCAAAATATGGGGAATTTCAGCATTTTACCTCCAAATAAGGGGAATTTCTGCCTTTTTGCCACAAAATATGGGGAATGTCTGCCTTATTGCCCTCAAATGAGGGAAATTTCTTCTTTTCTGCCCCAATTAACGAGACTTTCTAGCTTTTTTGCCACAAAGTAAAGGAAATTTCTGCCTTTTTGCCCCAAAATAAAAGGAATTTCAGCCTTTTTACCTCCAAATAAAGGGAATTTCTGCCTTTTGCCCCAAAATATAGGGAATTTCTATCTTTTTGTTCAAAAATAAGGAAAATTTCTTCAATTTTGTGCCAAAATAATAGAAATTTCTGCTTTTTGCCCCAAAATAAAAGGAATTTCTGACTTTGCCCTGAAATAAATGAAATTTCTGCAATTTTGCCCGAAAATAAGAAAAATCTGTGCCTTTTTGCCACAAAATGAGGGGAATTTCTGCCTATTTGCCACAAAATAAGAAAAATTTCTGCAATTCTATAACAAAATAAAAGAAATTTCTACAATTTTGCTTCAAAATAAAAAAAAATTCTGCAATTTTGCCCCAAAATAAGGTAAATTCCTGCAATTTTGCCCCAAAATAAAGGAAATTTCTGGAATTTTGCCCCAAAGTAAGGGGAATTTCTGATTTTTGCCCCAAAATGAAGGGAATTTCTGCCTTTTGTCCCAAAATTAGGGGAATTTCTGCAATTTTGCTTCAAAATACGGGAAATTTCTGCCTTTTTGCCCGAAAATAAGGGGAATGCATACCTTTTTGCAATAAAAAAGGAAAATTTCTTCATTTTTGCTCCAAAATAAGGGGAATTTCTGCCTTTTTGCCTCTAAATAAGTGGAATTTCTGTCTTTTTCCACCAAAACAAAGGGAATTTCTGTCTTTTTTGGCCCAAAATAAGGGGAATTTCTTACTTATTACCCTGAAATAAGTGAAATTTCTGCAATTTTGCCCCAAAATAAGGGAAATTTCTGCCTTTTTGCCCCCAAAAAAGGGAAATTTCAGCCTTTTTACCTCAAAATAAGGGGAATTTCTGCATTTTTTCCACAAATTATTAGGAATTTCTGCCTTTTTGCCCCAAAATAAGGAAAATTTCTGCCTTTTTTCCCTGAAATAAGTGAAATTTCTTCAATTTTGCCCCAAAATAAGTGAAATTTCTGCAATTTTGCCCCAAAATAAGTGGAATTTCTGAGTTTTGTCCCAAAATAAGGAGAATTTCTTTTTGCCCCAACATATAGGGAATTTCTGCCTTTTTGCACCAAGATTAGGAAAGTTTCTGCAATTTTGCTTCAAAATACAGGAAATTTCTGCCTCTTTTCCCGAAAATAAGTGAAACTTCAGCCTTTTTGCCCCAAATGAAGAAAATTTCTACATTTTTGCCCCAATATTAGGGGAATTTCTGCAATTTTGCTTCAAAATAGGGGAATTTCTTATTTTTTCCGTGAAATTTAGGGGATTTTCTGCCTTTTTCCCCCAAACAAAGGAAATTTCTGCAATTTTATCCCAAAATAAGGGGAATTTCTGCCTTTTTGCCTTAAAATAAGGGGAATTTCTGCCTTTTTGCCCTAAAATATGTGAAATTTCTGCAATTTTACCCCAAAATAAGGTGAATTTCTGCCTCTTTGCCCCCAAATAATGGGAATTTCTGTCTTTTTGCCCCAAAATAAGAAAATTTCTTGCCTTTTTTTCTCTGAAATAAGTGAAATTTCTGCAATTTTGCCCGAAAATAAGGGGAATTTCTGTTTTTTGCTTTTAAATAATGGAAATTTCTGCAATTTTGCTCTAAAATAAGATGAATTTCTGCCTTTTGCCCCAAATTAAGGGCAATTTCTGCCATTTTGCCCAAAAATAAAGAAAATTACTGCATTTTATACCCCAAAAATTAGGTGAATTACTGCAATTTTGCTCCAAAATACGGGGATTTTTTGCCTTTTTCGCCGAAAAGAAGGGGAATTTCTGCTATTTTGCCTCGAAATAAGTGAAATTTCTGCAGTTTTACCCAAAAATAAGAAGAATTTCTACCTTTTTGCCCCAAAATTAGGGGAATTTCTGCAATTTTGCTCCAAAATACGGGGAAATTCTGCCTTTTAGCCCGAAAATAATGGGAATGTATACCTTTTTGCCATAAAAAAGGGAAATTTCTTCACTTTTGCCCCAAAATAAGGGGATTTTTTGCCTTTTTGACTCCAAATAAGTGCAATTTCTGCCTTTTCCCCAAAAATAAATGGAATTTCTGTATTTTTGCCCCAAAATAATGGGAATTTGTGACTTTTTGCCCTGAAATAAGTGAAATTTCTAAAATTTGTCCCCAAAATAATGGAAATGTCTGCTTTTTGCCCCAAAATGAAGGAAATTTCTGCCTTTTGCCCCAAAATAAAGGGAATTTCAGCATTTTTACCTCAAAATAAGGGGAATTTCTTCCTTTTTGTCCCAAAATATGAGGAATTTCTACTTTTTTGCCAAAAATAAGGAAAATTTCTTTAATTTTGTACCAAAATAAAAGAAATTACTGCCTTTTTGACCGAAAATAAGGGGAATTTCTGCCTTTTTGCCCTCAAATATGTGAAATTTCTGCAATTTTACTGCAAACTAAGGTGAATTTCTGCCTTTTTGCCCCAAAATAAGAAAAATTTTTGCTTTTTTTTCTGAAATAAGTGAAATTTCTGCAATATTGCCCTAAAATAAGGGAAATTTCTGCACTTTTTCCCTATAATAAGGAAATTTTCTGCAATTTTGCCCCAAAATAAGAGGAATTTCTGTTTTTTGCCCCCAAATAAGGGAAATTTCTGCAATTTTGCCCTAAAATAAGGGGAATTTCTGCCTTATGCCCCAAATTAAGAAGAATTTCTGCCTTTTTGCCCCAAAAGAAAGAAAATTACTGTATTTTTACCCAAAAATTAGGTGGATTTCTGCAATTTTGCTCCAAAATACGGGGAATTTCTGCCTTTTTGCCCGAAAATAAAGGGAATATATAACTTTTGCAATAAAAAAAGGAAAATTTCTTCATTTTTGAACCAAAATAAGGGGATTTTACGCCTTTTTGACTCAAAATAAGTGCAATTTCTGCCTTTTCCCCCAAAATAAACAAAATTTCTGTCGTTTTGCCCCAAAATAAGTGGAATTTCTGACTTTTTGCCCCCAAATAAGGGGAATTTCAGCCTTTTTACCTCAAAATAAGGGGAATTTCTGCATTTTTGCCACAAAATATTAGGAATTTCTGCCTTTTTGCCCCAAAATAAGGAAAATTTCTGCCTTTTTTCCCTAAAATAAGTGAAATTTCTGCAATTTTGCCCCAAAATAAGTGAAATTTCTGCAATTTTGCCCCAAAATAAGTGAAATTTTTTCAATTTTGCCCCAAAATAAGAGAAATTTCTGGAATTTTGCCCCAAAATAAGTGGAATGTCTGAGTTTTGCCCCAAAATAAGGAGAATTTCTGTCTTTTTGCCCCAACATATAGGGAATTTCTACCTTTTTGCCCCAATATTAGCTGAGTTTCTGCAATTTTGCTTCAAAATACAGGGAATTTGTGCCTCTTTTCCCGAAAATAAGGGAAACTTCTGCCCTTTTGAGCATTTTTGCCCCAATATTAAGGGAATTTCTGAAATTTTGCTCCAAAATACGGAAAATTTCTGCCTTTTTGCCCCAAAATAATGGGAATTTCTGCCTTTTTCCCTGAAATATTTGAAATTTCTGCAATTTTACCCCAAAATAAGGAGAATTTCTGCCTTTTTGCCCCAAAATATGGGGAATTTCAGCCTTATTACCTCAAAATAAGGGGAATTTCTGCCTTTTTGCCCCAAAATAAGGGAAATTTCTCATTTTTGCCCCAAAATAAAGGAAATTTCTGACTTTTAACCTGAAAATGAGTGAAATATCTGCAATTTTGCCCCAAATAAGGGAAATTTCTGCAATTTTGCCACAAAATAAAGGAAATTTCTGGAATTTTGGCCCAAAATTAAAAGAATTTCTGATTTTTGCCCCAAAGTAAAAAGAGTTTCTGCCTTTTGCCCCAAAATTAGGGGAATTTCTGCAATTTTGCTCCAAAATACGGGAAATTTCTGCCTTTTTGCCCGAAAATAAGGGGAATGCATACCTTTTTGCCATAAAAAGGGAAATTTCTTTATTTTTGCTCCCAAATAAGGAGAATTTCTGCCTTTTTGCCTCTAAATAAGTGGAATTTCTGTCTTTTTCCCCCAAAACAAAGGGAATTTCTGTCTTTTTTGCCCCAAAATAAAGGGAATTTCTGACTTATTACCCTGAAATAAGTGAAATTTCTCCAATTTTGCCCCAAAATAAGGGAAATTTCTGCCTTTTTGCCCCCAATAAAGGGAAATTTCAGCCTTTTTACCTCAAAATAAGGGGAATTTCTGCATTTTTGCCACAAATATTAGGAATTTCTGCCTTTTTGCCCCAAAATAAGGAAAATTTCTGCCTTTTTTTCCTGAAATAATTAAAATTTCTGAAATTTTGCCCCAAAATAAGTGAAATTTTTGCAATTTTGCCCCAAATAAGAGAATATTCTGGAATTTTGCCCCAAAATAAGTGGAATTTCTGAGTTTTGCCCCAAAATAAGGAGAATTTCTGTCTTTTTGCCCCAACATATAGGGAATTTCTGCCTTTTTGCCCCAAGATTAGGGGAGTTTCTGCAATTTTGCTTCAAAATACAGGGAATTTCTCCTTCTTTTCCCGAAAATAAAGGGAACTTCTGCATTTTTGTGCATTTTTGCCCCAATATTAGGGGAATTTCTGCAATTTTGCTTCAAAAAACAAGGAATTTCTGCCTTTTTGCCTGAAATTAATGGGATTTTCTGCCTTTTTGCCCCCAAACAAAGAAAATTTCTGCAATTTTATCCCAAAATAAGGGAAATTTCTGCCTTTTTGCCTTAAAATAAGGGGAATTTCTGCCTTTTTGCCCTGAAATATGTGAAATTTCTGCAATTTTACTCAAAAATAAGGTAAATTTCTGCCTCTTTGCCCCAAAATAATGGGAATTTTTGCATTTTTGCCCCAAAATAAGAAAAATTTTTGTTTTTTTTTTTTTCTGAAATAAGTGAAATTTCTGCAATTTTGTCCTAAAATAAGGGAAATTTCTGCAATTTTTCCCCATAATAAGGAAAATTTCTGCAATTTTGCCCGAAAATAAGAAGAATTTCTGTTTTTTGCTTCCAAATAAGGGAAATTTCAGCAATTTTGCTCTAAAATAAGGGGAATTTCTGCCTTTTGCCCCGAATTAAGGGAAATTTCTGCCATTTTGCCCAAAAATAAAGAAAATTACTGCATTTTATACCCCAAAAATTAGGTGAATTACTGCAATTTTGCTCCAACATATGGGGATTTTCTGCCTTTTTCGCTGAAAATAAGGGGAATATCTGCCATTTTGCCGCGAAATAAGTAAAATTTCTGCAGTTTTACCCGAAAATAAGAAGAATTTCTGCCTTTTTGCCCCTAAATTAGTGGAATTTCTGCAATTTTGCTCCAAAATACAGGGAATTTCTGCTTTTTTGCCCGAAAATAAACAGAATGTATAACTTTTTGCCATAAAAAAAGGAAATTTCTTCACTTTTGCCCCAAAATAAGGGGATTTTCCGCCTTTTTGACTCCAAATAAGTGCAATTTATGCCTTTTCTCCAAAAATAACCCGAATTTCTCTCTTTTTGCTCCAAAATAAGGGGAATTTCTGTCTCTTTCCCCCAAAACAAAGGGAATTTCTGTCTTCTTTGCCCCAAAATAAGGAAAATTTCTGCAATTGTGCCCCAAAATAAGGGGTATTTCTCCCTTTTAGCCCCAAAATATAGAAAATTTCACCCTTTTTACCTGAAAATAAGTGAAATTTCTGCAATTTTGCCCATATAAAGGAAATTTCTGCAATTTTGCCCCAAAATAAGGTAAATTCCTGCAATTTTGCCCCAAAATAAAGGAAATTTCTGGAATTTTGCCGCAAAGTAAGGAGAATTTCTGATTTTTGCCCCAAAATAAAGGGAATTTCTGACTTTTGGCCCAAAATTAGGGGAATTTCTGCAATTTTGCTCCAAAATAAGGGGAATTTCTGCCTTTTTGCCCGAAAACAAGGGGAATGCATACCTTTTTGCCATAAAAAAAGGGAAATTTCTTCATTTTTGCTTCAAATTAAGGGGAATTTCTGCCTTTTTGCCTCTAAATAAGTGGAATTTCTGTCTTTTTCCCCCAAAACAAAAGTAATTTCTGTCTTTTTTGCACCAAAATAAGGGGAATTTCTGAGTTATTACAAAGAAATAAGTGAAATTTCTGCAATTTTGCCCCAAAATAAGGGGAATTTCTGACTTTTTGCCCTGAAATAAATGAAATTTCTGCAATTTTGCCCAAAAATAAGAGAAATTTGTGCCTTTTTGCCCCAAAATGAGGGGAATTTCTGCCTTTTGCCCCAAATTATGGGGAATTTCAGCATTTTACCTCAAAATAAGGGGAATTTCAGCCTTTTTGCACCAAAATGTGGAGAATTTCTGCCTTTTTGCCCCAAAATAAAGGGAATTTCTGCATTTTTGCACCAATATTAGGGGAATTTCTGCAATTTTGCTCCAAAATACGGGTCATTTCTGCCTTTTTGCCCGAAATTAAGTGGAATTTCTTCCTTTTTGTTTCGAAATAAGTGAAATTTCTTCAATTTTAGCCAAAAATTAGGGATTTCATCTTTTTGCCCCAAAATAAGGGGAATTTTTGCCGTTTTGTCCTGAAATATTTGAAATTTCTGCAATTTTACCCCAAAATAAAAGGAATTTCTGCTTTTTTGCCCCAAAATAAGGGGAATTTCAGCCTTATTACCACAAAATAAGGGAAATATCTGCCTTTTTGACACAAAATATAAAGAATTTCTGCCTTTTTGCCCCAAAATAAAAAAAATTTCTGCAATTTTGCCCCAAAATAAGGGGAATTTGTCTCTGTTTGACCCAAAATAAAAGAAATTTCAGATTTTTACCTGAAAATAAGTGAAATTTCTGCAATTTTGCCCCAAATAAAGGAAATTTCTGCAATTTTGCCCCAAAATAAGGTAAATTTCTGCAATTTTGCCCCAAAATTAAAAAAATTTCTGCCTTTTTACCCCCAAATAAAGGGATTTTCAGCTTTTTTACCTCAAAATAAGGGGAATTTCTGCATTTTTGCCACAAAATATTAGGAATTTCTGCCTTTTTGCGCCAAAATAAGGAAAATTTCTGCCTTTTTTCCCTGAAATAAGTGAAATTTCTGCAATTTTGCCCCAAAATAAGTGAAATTTCTGCAATTTTGCCCCAAAATAAGTAAAATTTCTGGAATTTTGCCCCATAATAAGTGGAATTTCTGAGTTTTGCCCTAAAATAAGGAGAATTTCTGTCTTTTTGCCCCAACATATAGAGAATTTCTGCCTTTTTGCCACACAATTAGGGAAATTTCTGCAATTTTGCTCCAAAATACGGGGAATTTCTGCCTTTTTGCCCGAAAATAAGGGGAATGCATACCTTTTTGCCATAAAAAAGAACAATTTCTTCATTTTTGCTCCAAAATACGGGGAATTTCTGCCTTTTTACCCGAAAATAAGGGGAATGCATACCTTTTTGCCATAAAAAAAGGGAAATTTCTTCATTTTTGCTCCAAAACAAAGAGAATTTCTGTCTTTTTTGCCCCAAAATAAAAAAAAATTTCTGACTTATTACCCTGAAATAAGCGAAATTTCTGCAATTTTGCCCCAAAATAAGGGAAATTTCTGCCTTTTTGCCTTGAAATATGTAAAATTTCTGCAATTTTAGCCCAAAATAAGGTGAATTTCTGCCTTTTTGCGCCAAAATAATCGAATTTCTGCATTTGCCCAAAAATAAGAAAAATTTATGCTTTTTTCTCTGAAATTAGTGAAATTTCTGCAATTTTGCCCTAAAATAAAGGAAATTTCTGCAATTTTTCCCCATAATAAAGGAAATTTCTTCAATTTTGCCCCAAAATAAGGAAAAATTCTGTGTTTTGCCCCCAAATAAGGGAAATTTCTGCAATTTTGCCATAAAATAAAGGGAATTTCTGCCTTTTGCCCCAAAATAAGTAGAACTTCTGCCTTTTTGCCCCAAAATAAAGAAAATTACTGTATTTTTTACCCGAAAATTAGGTGAATTACTGCAATTTTGCTCCAAAATATGGGGATTTTCTACCTTTTTGTTCGAAAATAAAGGGAATGTATATCTTTTTGCCATAAAAAAAGGGAAATTTTTTCACTTTTGCCTCAAAATAAGGGGATTTTCCGCCTTTTTGACTCAAAATAAGTGCAATTTCTGCCTTTTCCCCAAAAATAAATGAAATTTCTGTCTTTTTGTCTCAAAATAAGGGGAATTTCTGACTCTTTGCCCGAAAATAAGGGGAATTTCAGCCTTTTTACCTCAAAATAAGGTAAATTTCTGCATTTTTGCCTCAAAATATGGGGAATTTCTGCCTTTTTGCCCCAAAATACAAAAAATTTCTGCAATTTTGTACCAAAATAAAAGAAATTTCTGCCTTTTTGCCCCAAATAAGAAAATTTCTGCCTTTTTTCTGAAATAAGTGAAATTTCTGAAATTTTGCCCCAAAATAAGTGAAATTTCTGTAGTTTTGCACCAAAATAAGAGGATTTTCTGGAATTTTACCCCAAAATAAGGGGAATTTCTGAGTTTTGCCCCAAAATAAGGAGAATTTCTGTCTTTTTGCCCCAACATATAGAAAATTTCAGCTTTTTTGCCCCAAGATTAGGGGAGTTTCTGCAATTTTGCTTCAAAATACAGGGAATTTCGGCCTCTTTTCCCGAAAATAAGGGGAACTTCTGCCTTTTTGTGCATTTTTGCCCCAATATTAGGGGAATTTCTGCAATTTTGCTCCAAAATACGGGGAATTTCTGCCTTTTTGCCTGAAATTAAGGGAATTTTCTGCCCTTTTGCCCCCAAACAAAAGAAATTTCTGCAATTTTATCCCAAAATAAGTGGAATTTCTGCCTTTTTGCCTTAAAATAAGGGGAATTTCTGCCTTTTTGCCCTGAAATATGTGAAATTTCTGCAATTTTACCCCAAAATAAGGTGAATTTCTACCTCTTTGCCCCAAAATAATGGGAATTTCTTCATTTTTGTCCCAAAATAAGAAAAATTTTTGCTTTTTTTTCTCTAAAATAAGTGAAATTTCTGCAATTTTGCCCTAAAATAAGGGAAATTTCTGCAATTTTTCTTCATAATAAGGGAAATTTCTGCAATTTTGCCCGAAAATAAGGGGAATTTCTGTTTTTTGCTTCCAAATAAGAAAAATTTCTGCACTTTTGCTCTAAAATAAGGGGAATTTCTGCCTTTTGCTTCGAATTAAGAGAAATTTCTGCCATTTTGACCAAAAATAAAGAAAATTACTGCATTTTATACCCAAAAAATTAGGTGAATTACTGCAATTTTGCTCCAAAATACGGGGATTTTCTGCCTTTTTCGCAGAAAATAAAGGGAATTTCTGCCATTTTGCCGCGAAATAAGTGAAATTTCTGCAGTTTTACCCGAAAATAAGAAGAATTTCTCCCTTTTTGCCCCTAAATTAGGGGAATTTCTGCAATTTTGCTCCAAAATACAGGGAATTTCTGCCTTTTTGCCCGAAAATAAAGAGAATGTATACCTTTTTGCCATAAAAAAAGGAAATTTCTTCACTTTTGCCCCAAAAAAAGGGGATTTTCCGCCTTTTTGAATCCAAAAAAGTGCAATTTCTGCCTTTTCCCCAAAAATAAATGGAATTTCTGTCTTTTTGCTCCAAAATAAGAGAAATTTCTGACTTTTGACCTGAAATAAGTGAAATTTCTAAAATTTTTTCCCAAAATAAGGGAAATGTCTGCTTTTTGCCCCAAAATAAGGGGAATTTCTGCCTTTTTGCCCCAAAATAAAGAGAATTTCAGCCTTTTTCCCTCAAAATAAGGGGAATTTCTGCCTTTTGCCCCAAAATATGGGGAATTTCTGCTTTTTTGCCCCAAAATAAAGAAAATTATTGTATTTTTACCCCAAAATTTGGTGAATTTCTGCAATTTTGCTCCAAAATACGGAGATTTTCTGCCTTTTTCGCCGAAAATAAGGGGAATTTCTGCCATTTTGCCGCGTAATAAGTGAAATTTCTGCAGTTTTACTCAAAATAAGGGGAATGTCTGCCTTTTTGCCCCAAAATTAAAGGAATTTCTGCAATTTTGCCCAAAAATTAGGGGAATTTCTGTCTATTTGCCCGAACATTAAAGGAATGTATACCTTTTGCCTTAAAAAGGGATATTTCTTCATTTTTGACCCAAAACAAGGAGATTTTCCGCCTTTTTGACTCAAAATAAGTGCAATTTCTGCCTTTTCCCCAAAAATAAACGAAATTTCTGTCTTTTTGCCCCAAAATAAGGGGAATTTCTGACTTTTTGCCCCAAAATAAGGGGAATTTCAGCCTTTTTAACCTCAAAATAAGGGGAATTTCTGCCTTTTTGCCCCAAAATATAAGGAATTTCTGACTTGTTGCTTCAAAATAAGAAACATTTCTGCAATTTTGTACCAAAATAAAAGAAATTTCTGCCTTTTTGCCCCAAAATAAGAAAATTTTTGCCTGTTTTCCCTGAAATAAGTAAAATTTCTGCAATTTTGCCCCAAAATAAGGGAAATTTCAGCAATTTTGTCCCAATGTATAGGAAATTTCTGCAATTTTGACCCAAAATAAGGGGAATTTCTGACTGTTTGCTCCCGAAAATAGGAGGTTTTCTGTCTTTTTGCCCCAAAATAAGTAGAATTTCTGCCTTTTTTCCCCAAGATAAGGAAAATTTCTTCCTTTTTTCACTGAAATAAGTGAAATTTCTGCAATTTTGCCCCAAAAGAAGGGAAATTTCTGGAATTTTGCCCCAAAATAAGTGGAATTTCTGAGTTTTGCCCTAAAATAAGGAGAATTTCTGTCTTTTTGCCCCAACATATAGAGAATATCTGCCTTTTTGCCCCACAATTAGGGGAATTTCTGCAATTTTGCTCCAAAATACGGGGAATTTCTGCCTTTTTGTCCAAAAATAAGGGGAATGCATACCTTTTTGCCATAAAAAGGGGAAATTTCTTCATTTTTGCTCCAAAATAAAAGAAATTTCTGCATTTTTGCCTCTAAATAAGTGGAATTTCTGATTTTAACCCAAAACAAAGGGAATTTCTTTCTTTTTTGCCCCAAAATAAAGAAAATTTCTGACTTTTTACCCTGAAATATATGAAATTTCTGCAATTTTGCCTTAAAATAAGGGAAATTTCTGCTTTTTTGCCCTGAAATATGTGAAATTTCTGCAATTTAAGCCCAAATTAAGGTGAATTTCTTTTTTTTTGCCCCAAAATAAAAAAATTTTTTGCTTTTTTTCTCTGAAATAAGTGAAATTTCTGCAATTTTGCCCTAAAATAAGGGAAATTTCTGCAATTTTTCCCCATAATAAGGGAAATTTCTGCAATTTTGCCCTAAAATAAGGGGAATTTCTGACTTATGCCCCAAAATAAGGAGAATTTCTGTCTTTTTGCCGTAAAATATAAGGAATTTATGCCTTTTTGCCCCACAATTAGGGGAATTTCTGCAATTTTGCTCCAAAATACGAAGAATTTCTGCCTTTTTGCCTGAAAATAAAGTAAATGTATACCTTTTTGCCTTAAAACAGGAAATTTCTTTATTTTTGCCCCAAAATAAGGGGATTTTCTGCCTTTTTGACTCAAAATAAGTGCAATTTCTGCCTTTTCCCCAAAAATAAACATAATTTTTGTATTTTGCCCCAAAATAAAGGGAATTTTTGACTTTTTGCCCGAAAATAAGGGGAATTTCAGCCTTTTTACCTCAAAATAAGGGGAATTTCTGCCTTTTTGCCACAAAATATGGGAAATTTCTGTCTTTTTGCCCCAAAATAAGAAAAATTTCTGCAATTTTGTAACAAAATAAAAGAAATTTCTGCCTTTTTGCCCCAAAATAAGAAAATTTCTGCCTTTTTTCTGAAATAAGTGAAATTTCTGCAATTTTGCCCCAAAATAAGGGAAATTTCTGCAATTTTGCCCAAATGTAAAGGAAATTTCTGCAATTTTGACCCATAATAAGGGGAATTTCTGACTTTTTGCTCCCGAAAAAAAGGAGATTTTCTGTCTTTTTGCCCCAAAATAAGGAGAATTTCTGCCTTTTTGCCCGAAAATTATGAGAATTTCTGCAATTTTGCTTCAAAATACAAGGAATTTCTGCCTTTTAGCCCCAAAATAAAGGGAATTTCTGCATTTTCTTCCAATATTTGGTGAATTTCTGCATTTTACCTCAAAATAAGAAGAATTTCTTCCTTTTGCCACAAAATATGGGGAATTTCTGCCTTTTTGTTCCAAAATAAGGAAAATTTCTTCCATTTTGTACCATAATAAAAGAAATTTCTGCTTTTTGCCCCAAAATATGGGGAATTGCTGACTTTTGCCCTGAAATAAATGAAATTTCTGCAATTTTGCCTGAAAATAAGAGAAATTTGGGCTTTTTGCCCCAAAATAAGGGGAATTCTGCTTTTTGCCCCAAAATATGGGGAATTTCAGCATTTTACCTTAAAGTAAGGGGAATTTCAGCCTTTTTGCACCAAAATATGGAGAATTTCTGCCTTTTTTCCCTAAAATAAAAAGAATTTCTGCATTTTTGCACCAATATTAGGGGAATTTCTGCAATTTTGCTCCAAAATACTGGTCATTTCTGCCTTTTTGCCCGAAATTAAGTGGAATTTCTGCCTTTTTGTCCCGAAATAAGTGAAATTTCTTCAATTTTAGCCAAAAATTAGGGATTTCGTCTTTTTGCCCCAAAATAAGGGGAATTTCTGCCATTTTGCCCTGAAATATTTGAAATTTCTGCAATTTTACCCCAAAATAAAGGGAATTTCTGCCTTTTTGCCCCAAAATAAGGAGAATTTCAGCCTTATTACCTCAAAATATGTGAAATTTCTGCTTTTTGCCACAAAATATAAGGAATTTCTGACTTTTTACCCTGAAATAAATGAAATTTCTGCAATTTTGCCCGAAATAAGGGAAACTTGTGCCTTTTTGCCCCAAAATGAGGGGATTTTCGGCCTTTTGCCCCAAAATATGGGGAATTTCAGCATTTTACCCCAAAATAAAGTGAATTTCTGCCTTTTTGCCCCAAAATAATGGGAATTTCTGCCTTTTTGCCCCAAAATAAGAAAAATTTTTGCTTTTTGTTCTCTGAAATAAGTGAAATTTCTGCAATTTTGCCCTAAAATTAGGGAAATTTCTGCAATTTTTCCCCATAATAAGGGAAATTTCTGCAATTTTCCCCAAAATAATAAGAATTTCTGTTTTTTGCCCCCATAAAGGGAAATTACTGCAATTTTGCCCTAAAATAAGGGGAATTTCTGCCTTTTGCCCCAAAATAAGGAGCATTTCTGCCTTTTTGTCACAAAATAAAGAAAATTACTGTATTTTTTCCCAAAATTAGGTGAATTTTTGCAATTTTGCTCCAAAATACGGAGATTTTCTGCCATTTTCGCCGAGAATAAGGGGAATTTCTGCCATTTTGCCGAGAAATTAGTGAAATTTCTGCAGTTTTACCTCAAAATAAGGGGAATTTCTGCCTTTTTCTTCAAGATTAGGGGAATTTCTGCAATTTTGCTCCAAAATACGGGGAATTTCTGCCTTTTTGCCCGAAAATAAAGGGAACGTATACCTTTTTGCCATAAAAAAGGGAAACTTCTTCATTTTTGCCCCAAAATAAGAAGAATTTTCGCCTTTTTGACTCAAAATAAGTGCAATTTCTGCCTTTTCCCCAAAAATAAACCAAATTTCTGTCTTTTTGCCCCAACATAAGAGGAATTTCTGACTTTTTGCCCGAAAATAAGGGGAATTTCAGCCTTTTTACCTCAAAATAACGGGAATTTCTGCATTTTTGCCCCAAAATATGGGGAATATCTGCCTTTTTCCCCAAAATAAGAAAAATTTCTGCAATTTTATACCAAAATAAAAGAAATTTCTGCCTTTTTGCCCCAAAATAAGAAAATTTCTGCTTTTTTTCTGAAATAAGTGAAATTTCTGCAATTTTGCCCCAAAATAAGGGAAATTTCTGCAATTTTGCCCAAATGTAAAGGAAATTTCTGCAATTTTGACCCAAAATAAGGGGAATTTCTGACTCTTTGCTCCCAAAAAAAAGGAGATTTTCTGTCTTTTTGCCCCAAAATAAGGAGAATTTCTGCCTTTTTGCCCGAAAATTATGAGAATTTCTGCAATTTTGCTTCAAAATACGGGGAATTTCTGCCTTTAAGCCCCAAAATAAAGGGAATTTCTTCATTTTCCCCCAATATTTGGGGAATTTCTGCATTTTACCTCTAAATAAGAGGAATTTCTGCATTTTACCTCAAAATAAGAAGAATTTCTGCCTTTTGGCCCAAAATATGACGAATTTCGGCCTTTTTGTTCCAAAATAAGGAAAATTTCTTCAATTTTGTACCATAATAAAGGAAATTTCTGCTTTTTGCCCCAAAATATGGGGAATTTCTGACTTTTTACCCTGAAATAAATGAAATTTCTGCAATTTTGCACAAAAATAAGGGAAATTTGTGCCTTTTTACCCCAAATTTTGGGAATTTCTGCCTTTTGCCCCAAAATATGGGGAATTTCAGCATTTTACCTCAAAATAAGGGGAATTTCAGCCTTTTTACACCAAAATATGGAGAATTTCTGCATTTTTCCCCAAAATAAATGGAATTTCTGCATTTTTCACCAATATTATAGGAATTTCTGCAATTTTGCTCCAAAATACGGGTCATTTCTGCCTTTTTGCCCGAAATTAAGTAAAATTTCTGCCTTTTTGTCCCGAAATAAGTGAAATTTCTTCAATTTTAGCCAAAAATTAGGGATTTCATCTTTTTGCCCCAAAATAAGGAGAATTTCTGCCATTTTGCCCTGAAATATTTGAAATTTCTGCAATTTTACCTCAAAATAAGAGGAATTTCTGCCTTTTTGCCCCAAAATAAGGGGAATTTCAGCCTTATTAGCTCAAAATAAGGGGAATTTCTGCCTTTTTGCCCCAAAATATAAGGAATTTCTGCCTTTTTGCCCCAAAATAAGAAAAATTTCTGCAATTTTGCCCCAAAATAAGGGGTATTTCTCCCTTTTTGCCCCAAAATAAAGTAAATTTCATTTGTTTTCCTTGAAAATAAGTGAAATTTCTGCAATTTTGCCCCAAATAAGGGAAATTTCGGCAATTTTGCACCAAAATAAGGTAAATTCCGGCAATTTTGCCCCAAAATAAGGGAAATTTCTGGATTTTTGCCCCAAAATAAGGGGAATTTCTGATTTTTGCCCCAAAATAAAGGGAATTTCTGCCTTTTGCCCCAAAATTAGAAGAATTTCTGCAATTTTGCTTCAAAATACGGGGAATTTTTGCATTTTTGCCCGAAAATAAGGGGAATGCATAACTTTTTGCCATAAAAAAAGGGAAATTTCTTTATTTTTGCTCCAAAATAAGGGGAATTTCTGCCTTTTTGCCCCTAAATAAGTGAAATTTCTGTCTTTTTCCCCCAAAACAAAGGGAATTTCTGTCTTTTTTGCCCCAAAATAAGGGGAATTTCTGACTTATTACACTGAAATAAGTGAAATTTCTAAATTTTGCCCCAAAATAAGGGAAATTTCTGCCTTTTTGCCCCCAAATAAGGGGAATTTCAGCCTTTTTACCTCAAAATAAGGAGAATTTCTGCATTTTTGCCACAAAATATTAGGAATTTCTGCCTTTTTGCCCCAAAATAAGGAAAATTTTTTTCTTTTTTCCCTGAAATAAGTGAAATTTCTGCAATTTTGCCCCAAAATAAGAGAAATTTCTGCAATTTTGCCTAAATGTAAAGAAAATTTCTGCAATTTTGCCCCAAAATAAGGGGAATCTCTGACTTTTTGCTCCCGAAAAAAGGAGATTTTCTGTCTTTTTGCCCCAAAATAAGGAGAATTTTTGCCTTTTTGCCCGAAAATTATGAGAATTTCTGCAATTTTGCTTCAAAATATGGGGAATTTCTGCCTTTTAGCCCCAAAATAAAGGGAATTTCTGCATTTTCCCCCAATATTTGGGGAATTTCTGCATTTTACCTCAAAATAAGAAGAATTTCTCCCTTTTGTTCCAAAATATGGGGAATTTCTGCCTTTTTGTTCCAAAATAAGGAAAATTTCTTCAATTTTGTACCATAATAAAAGAAATTTCTGCTTTTTGCCCCAAAATATGGGGAATTGCTGACTTTTTGCCCTGAAATAAATGAAATTTCTGCAATTTT
The DNA here is from genome assembly GCF_963924665.1 of Micromys minutus. Taxonomy (NCBI): domain Eukaryota; kingdom Metazoa; phylum Chordata; class Mammalia; order Rodentia; family Muridae; genus Micromys; species Micromys minutus. The sequence continues at coordinate 11,116,798 of NW_027667467.1, forward strand.
GCCCGAAAATAAGGGAAATTTGTGCCTTTTTACCCCAAATTTTGGGAATTTCTGCCTTTTGCCCCAAAATATGGGGAATTTTAGCATTTTACATCAAAATAAGGGGAATTTAGCCTTTTTGCACCAAAATATGGAGAATTTCTGCCTTTTTGCCCCAAAATAAAGAGAATTTCTGCATTTTTCACCAATATTAAAGAATTTCTGCAATTTTGCTCCAAAATACAGGTCATTTCTGCCTTTTTGCCCGAAATTAAGTGGAATTTCTGCCTTTTTGTCCCAACATAAGTGAAATTTCTTCAATTTTAGCCAAAAATTAGGGATTTCATCTTTTTGCCCCAAAATAAAAGGAATTTCTGCCATTTTGCCCTGAAATATTTGAAATTTCTGCAATTTTACCACAAAATAAGGGGAATTTCTGCCTTTTTGCCCCAAAATAAGGGGAATTTCAGCCTTATTACCTCAAAATAAGGGAATTTTCTGCTTTTTGCCACAAAATATAAGGAATTTCTGACTTTTTACCCTAAAATAAATGAAATTTCTGCAATTTTTCTGGAAAATAAAGGAAATTTGTGCCTTTTTGCCCCAAAATGAAAGGAATTTCTGCCTTTTGCCCCAAAATATGGGGAATTTCAGCATTTTACCCCAAAATAAGGTGAATTTCTGCCTTTTTGCCTTAAAATAATGGGTATTTCTGCCTTTTTGCCCCAAAATAAGAAAAATTTTTGCTTTTTTTTCTCTGAAATAAGTGAAATTTCTGCAATTTTGCCCTAAAATAAGGAAAATTTCTGCAATTTTTCCCCATAATAAGGGAAATTTCTGTAATTTTTCCCCAAAATAAGGGGAATTTCTGTTTTTCCCCCAAATAAGGGAGATTTCTGCAATTTTGCCCTAAAATAAGGGGAATTTCTGCCTTTTGCCCCAAAATAAGGAGAATTTCTGCCTTTTTGTCACAAAATAAAGAAAATTACTGTATTTTTTACCCCAAAATTAGGTGAATTTCTGCAATTTTGCTCCAAAATACGGAGATTTTTTGCCATTTTCGCCGAGAATAAGGAGAATTTCTGCCATTTTGCCGCAAAATTAGTGAAATTTCTGCAGTTTTACCCCAAAATAAGGGAATTTCTGCCTTTTTGCCCCAAAATTAGAAGAATTTATGCAATTTTGCTTTGAAATATTTGAAATTTCTGCAATTTTACCACAAAATAAGGGGAATTTCTGCCGTTTTGCCTCAAAATAAGCGGAATTTCAGACTTATTACCTCAAAATAAGGGAAATTTCTGCTTTTTGCCACAAAATAAGAAAAATTTTTGCTTTTTTCTCTGAAATAAGTGAAATTTCTGCAATTTTGCCCTAAAATAAGGGAAATTTCTGCAATTTTTCCCCATAATAAGGGAAATTTCTGCAATTTTTCCCTAAAATAAGGGGAATTTCTGTTTTTTCCCCCAAATAAGGGAAATTTCTGCAATTTTGCCCTAAAATAAGGGGAATTTCTGCCTTTTGCCCCAAAATAAGGAGAATTTCTGCCTTTTTGTCACAAAATAAAGAAAATTACTGTATTTTTTTTCCTAAAATTAGGTGAATTTCTGCAATTTTGCTCCAAAATACGGAGATTTTCTGCCATTTTCACCGAGACTAAGGGGAATTTCTGCCTTTTTGCCCCAAAATAATGGGAATTTCAAACTTTTTACCTCAAAATAAGGGGAATTTCTGTCTTTTGCCCAAAATATGGGGAATTTCTGACTTTTTGTTCCAAAATAAGGAAAATTTCTTCAATTTGTACCAAAATAAAAGAAATTTCTGCTTTTTGCCCCAAATTAAAAGTAATTTCTGACTTTTGCCCTGAAATAAATGAAATTCATGCAATTTGGCCCGAAAATAAGGAAAATTTGTGCCTTTTTGCCCCAAAATGAGGGGAATTTCAGCATTTTACCTCAAAAAAGGGGGAATTTCAGCCTTTTTGCACCAAAATATAGAAAATTTCTGCCTTTTTGCCCCAAAATATGGGGAATTTCAGCATTTTACCTCAAAAAAGGGAAATTTCAGCCTTTTTGCACCAAAATATAGAAAATTTCTGCCTTTTTGCCACAAAATAAGAAAAATTTCTGCAATTCTGTACCAAAATAAAAGAAATTATTAAAATTTTGTCCCAAAAATAGGGAAATTTCTAATTTTTGCCCAGAAATAAGGAGAATTTCTGTATTTTTGCCCCAAAATAAAGGGAATTTCTGCCTTTTTGCCCCAAAATTAGGGGAGTTTCTGTAATTTTACTTCAAAATACAGGGAATTTCTGCCTCTTTTCCTGAAAATAAGGGGAACTTCTGCCGATTTGCGCAAATAAAGGGAATTTCTGCATTTTTGCCCCAACATTAGGGGAATTTCTGCAATTTTGCTCTAAAATACGGGGAATTTCTGCCTTTTTGCCCAAAATTAAGGGGATTTTCTGCCTTTTTGCCCCCAAACAAGGAAATTTCTGCAATTTTATCCCAAAATAAGGGGAATTTCTGCCTTTTTGCCCCCAAATAAGGGGAATTTCTACATTTTTGCCCTGAAATATGTGAAATGTCTGCAATTTTACCCCAAAATAAGGTGAATTTCTGCCTTTTTGCCCCAAAATAATGGGAATTTCTGCATTTTGCCCTAAAATAACAAAAATTTTTGCTTTTTTCTCTGAAATAAGTGAAATTTCTGCAATTTTGCCTTAAAATAAAAGAAATTTCTGCAATTTTTTCCCATAATAAAGGAATTTTCTGCAATTTTGCCCCAAAATATAGGGAATTTCTGTTTTTTGTCCCCAAATAAGGGAAATTTCTGCAATTTTGCCCTGAAATAAGGGGAATTTCTGCTTTTTGCCCAAAAAAACGAAGAATTTCTGCCCTTTTGCCCCAAAATAAAGAAAATTACTGCATGTTTTACCCCAAAATTAGGTGAATTTCTGCAATTTTGCTCCAATATACGGGGATTTTCGGCCTTTTTCGCCGAAAATAAAGGGAATTTCTTCCATTTTGCCGCGAAATAAGTGAAATTTCTGCAGTTTTACCCTAAAATAAGGGGAAGTTCTGCGTTTTGGTCCCAAAATTAGGGGAATTTCTACAATTTTACTCCAAAATACGGGGAATTTCTGCCTTTTTGCCCGAAAATAAAGAGAATGTATATTTTTTTGCCATAAAAAAAGGAAATTTCTTCATTTTTACCCCAAAATAAGGTGATTTTTCGCCTTTTGGCTCAAAATAAGTGCAATTTCTGACTTTTCCCCAAAAATAAACGGAAATTCTGTCTTTTTGCCCCAAAATAAGGGAAATTTCTGACTTTTTGCCCTGAAATAAGTTAAATTTCTAAAATTTTTCCCCAACATAAGGGAAATGTCTGCTTTTTGCCCCAAAATAAGGGGAATTTCTGCCTTTTTGCCCCCAAATAAGGGGAATTTCAGCCTTTTTACCTCAAAATAAAAGGAATTTCTGCATTTTTGCCCCAAAATATGGGAAATTTCTGTTTTTTTACCCAAAATAAGAAAAATTTCTGCAATTTTGTACCAAAATAAAATAAATTTCTGCTTTTTTGCCACAAAATAAGAAAATTTCTGCTTTTTTTCCCTGAAATAAGTGAAATTTCTGCAATTTTGCCACAAAATAAGTGAAATTTCTGAGTTTTGCCTCAAAATAAGGAAAATTTCTGTATTTTTGTCCTAACATATAGGGAATTTCTGCCTTTTTGCCCCACAATTAGGGGAATTTCTGCAATTTTGCTCCAAAATATAAGGAATTTCTGCCTTTTTGCCCGAAAATAAGAAGAATGCATACCTTTTTGCCATAAAAAAGGGAAATTTCTTCATTTTTGCTCCAAAATAAGGGGAATTTCTACATTTTTGCCTCTAAATAAGTGGAATTTCTGTCTTTTTCCCCCAAAACAAAGGGAAATTCTGTATTTTTGCCCCAAAATAAGGAAAATTTCTGACTTATTACCCTGAAGTAAGTGAAATTTCTGCAATTTTGCCCCAAAATAAGGGAAATTTCTGCCTTTTTGCCCCCAAATAAGAAGAATTTCAGCCTTTTTACCTCAAAATAAGGGGAATTTCTGCATTTTTGCCCCAAAATATGGAAAAATTCTGCCTTTTTGCCACAAAATAAGAAAAATTTCTGCAATTTTGTACCAAAGTAAAAGAAATTTCTGACTTTTTGCGCAAAAATAAGAAAATTTCTGCTTTTCTTTTTTCTTAAATAAGTGAAATTTCTTCAATTTTGCCCCAAAATAAGAGAAATTTCTGAGTTTTCCCTCAAAATGAGGGAAATTTCTAAAATTTTGCCCCAAAATATGTGGAATCTCTGAGTTTTGCCCCAAAATAAGGAGAATTTCTGTCTTTTTGCCCTAACTTATAGGGAATTTCTGCCTTTTTGTTCCACAATTAGGGGAATTTCTGCAATTTTGCTCCTAAATACGGGGAATTTCTGCCTTTTTGCCCAAAAATAAAAAGAATGCATACCTTTTTGCCATAAAAAAGGGAAATTTCTTCATTTTTGCTCCAAAATAAGGGGAATTTCTGCTTTTTGCCTCTAATTAAGTGGAATTTCTGCCTTTTTCCCCCAAAACAAAGGGAATTTCTGTCTTTTTTGCCCCAAAATAATGAAAATTTCTGACTTATTACGCTGAAATATGTGAAATTTCTGCAATTTTGCCCCAAATTATGGGAAATTTCTGCCTTTTTGCCCCCAAATAAGGGGAATTTCAGCTTTTTTACCTCAAAATAAGGGGAATTTCTGCATTTTTGCCACAAAATATTAGGAATTTCTGCCTTTTTGCACAAAAATAAAAAAATTTCTGCTTTTTTTCCCTTAAATAAGTGAAATATCTGCAATTTTGCCCCAAAATAAGTGAAATTTCTGCAATTCTGCCCCAAAATAAGGGAAATTTCTGGAATTTTGCCCCAAAATAAGTGGAATTTCTGAGTTTTGCCCCAAAATAAGGAGAATTTCTGTTTTTTGCCCAAACATATAGGGAATTTCTGCAGTTTTGCCCCACAATTAGGTGAATTTCTGCAATTTTGCTTCAAAATATGGGGAATTTCTGCCTTTTTCCCCGAAAATAAAAAGAATGCATACCTTTTTGCCATAAAAAAGGGAAATTTCTTCATTTTTGCTCAAAAATAAGGGGAATTTCTGCATTTTTGTCTCTAAATAAGTGGAATTTCTGTCTTTTTCCCCCAAAACAAAGGGAATTTCTGTCTTTTTGCCCCAAAATTAGGAAAATTTCTGACTTATTACCCTGAAATAAGTGAAATTTCTGCAAATTTGCCTTAAAATAAAAGAAATTTCTGCAATTTTTCTCCATAATAAAGGAATTTTCTGCAATTTTGCCCCAAAATAAAGGGAATTCCTGTTTTTTGTCCCCAAATAAGGGAAATTTCTGCAATTTTGTCCTAAAATAAGGGGAATTTCTGCCTTTTGCCTCAAAATAAGGGGAATTTCTGCCTTTTTGCCCCAAAATAAAGAAAATTACTGCATGTTTTACCCCATAATTAGGTGAATTTCTGCAATTTTGCTCCAAAATACGGGGATTTTTTGCCTTTTTCGCCGATAATAAAGGGAATTTCTGCCTTTTTGCCGCGAAATAAGTGAAATTTCTGCAGCTTTACCCCAAAATAAGGGGAAGTTCTGCGTTTTTGCCCCAAAATTAGGGGAATTTCTGCAATATTGCTCCAAAATACGGGTAATTTCTGCCTTTTTGCCCGAAAATAAAGGGAATGTATACCTTTTTGCCATAAAAAAGAAAAATTTCTTCATTTTTGCTCCAAAATAACAGGAATTTCTGACTTATTACCCTAAAATCAGTGAAATTTCTGCAATTTTGCCCCAAAATAAGGGAAATTTCTGCCTTTTTGCCACAAAATAAGGGGAATTTCTGTCTTTTTGCCCCAAAAAAAGGGGAATTTCAGCCTTTTTACCTCATAATAAGGGGAATTTCTGCCTTTTTGCCCTAAAATATGGGGAATTTCTGTATTTTTGCCCCAAAATCAAGAAAATTTCTGCAATTTTGTACCAAAATAAAAGTAATTTCTGCCTTTTTGCCCCAAAATAAAAAAAATTTCTGCGTTTTTTCCTTGAAATAAGTGAAATTTCTGCAATTTTGCTCCAAAATAAGAGAGATTTCTGCAATTGTGCCCCCAAAAAAAGGAAATTTTTGGAATTTTGCCCCAAAATAAGGGGAATTTCTGACATTTTTCCACAAAATATGGGGAATTTCTGCCTTATTGCCCCCAAATAAGGAAAATTTTTGCTTTTCTTCCCCAATTAACGGGAATTTCTGCCTTTTTGCCACAAAGTAAAGGGAATTTACGCCTTTTTGCCCCAAAATAACGGGAATTTCAGCCTTTTTACCTCAAAATAAGGGGTATTTCTGCCTTTTGCCCAAAATATGGGGAATTTCTGACTTTTTGTTCCAAAATAAGGAAAATTTCTTCAATTTGTAACAAAATAAAAGAAATTTCTGCTTTTTGCCCCAAAATAAAAGTAATTTCTGACTATTTGCCCTGAAATAAATGAAATTTCTGCAATTTGTCCCGAAAATAAGCGAAATTTGTGCCTTTTTGCCCCAAAATGAGAAGAATTTCTGCCTTTTTGCCCCAAAATATGGGGAATTTCAGCATTTTACCTCAAAAAAAGAAGAATTTCAGCCTTTTTGCACCAAAATATAGAAAATTTCTGCTTTTTTGCCACAAAATAAGAAAAATTTCTGCAATTCTGTACCAAAATAAAAGAAATTTCTAAAATTTTGCCCCAAAATTAGGGAAATTTCTGATTTTTGCCCCGAAATAAGGAGAATTTCTGTATTTTTGCCCCAAAATAAAGGGAATTTCTGCCTTTTTGCCCCAATATTAGGGGAATTTCTGCAATTTTGCTCTAAAATACAGGGAATATCTGCCTTTTTGCCCGAAATTAAGGGGATTTTCTGCCTTTTTGCAGCCAAACAAGGGAATTTTCTGCACTTTTATCTCAAAATAAGGGGAATTTCTGCATTTTTGCCCCCAAATAAGGCGAATTTCTGCCTTTTTGCCCTGAAATATGTGAAATGTCTGCAATTTTACCCCAGAATAAGGTGAATTTCTGCCTTTTTGCCCCAAAATAAGGGGAATTTCTGCCTTTTAGCCACAAAATAAGGAAAGTTTCTGCCTTTTTTCCTTAAAATAAGTGAAATTTCTGCAATTTTGCCCCAAAATAAGTGAAATTTCTGCAATTTTGCCCAAATATAAGAGAAATTTCTGGAATTTTGCCCCAAAATAAGTTGCATTACTGAATTTTGCCCCGAAATAAAGAGAATTTCTGTCTTTTTGCCCTAACATATAGGGAATTTCTGCCTTTTTGCCCCACAATTAGGGGAATTTCTGCAATTTTGCTCCAAAATACGGGGAATTTCTGCTTTTTAGCCCGAAAATAAGGGGAATGTATACCATTTGCCACAAAAAAAGAGAAATTTCTTCATTTTTGCTCCAAAATAAGGGGAATTTCTGCATTTTTGCCTCTAAATAAGTGGAATTTCTGTATTTTTCCCCCAAAACAAAGGGAATTTCTGTCTTTTTTGTCCCAAAATAAGAAAAATTTCTGACTTATTACCCTGAAATAAGTGAAATTTCTGCAAGTGTGCCCCAAAATAAGGGAAATTTCTGCCTTTTTGCCACAAAATAAGGGGAATTTCTGTCTTTTTACCTCAAAATAAAATGAATTTCTGCATTTTTGCCCCAAAATATGGGATTTTCTGCCTTTTTGCCACAAAATAAGAAAAATTTCTGCAATTTTGTACCAAAATAAAAGAAATTTCTGCCTTTTTGCCCCGAAATAAAAAAATTTCTGCTTTTTTTTCTGAAATAAGTGAAATTTCTGCAATTTTGCCCCAAAATAAGTGAAATTTCTGCAATTTTACCCCAAAATAAGGGAAATTTCTGGAACTTTGCCCCAATATAAGTGGAATTTCTGAGTTTTGCCCCAAAATAAGGAGAATTTCTGTTTTTTGCCCCAACATATAGGGAATTTCTGCATTTTGCCCCACAATTAGGGGAATTTCTGCAATTTTGCTTCAAAATACTGGGAATTTCTGCCTTTTTGCCCGAAAATAAGAAGAATGCATACCTTTTTGCCATAAAAAAGGGAAATTTCTTCATTTTTGCTCAAAAATAAGGGGAATTTCTGCTTTTTTGCCTCTAAATAAGTGGAATTTTTGTCTTTTTCCCCCAAAACAAAGGGAATTTCTGGTTTTTTTGCCCCAAAATAATGAAAATTTCTGACTTATTACCCTGAAATAAGTGAAATTTCTGCAATTTTGCCCCAAATTAAGGGAAATTTCTGCCTTTTTGCTCCCAAATAAGGGGAATTTCAGTTTTTTACCTCAAAATAAGGGAATTTCTGCATTTTTGCCACAAAATATTAGGAATTTCTGCCTTTTTGCTCCAAAATTAAAAAATTTCTGCTTTTTTTCACTTAAATAATTGAAATATCTGCAATTTTGCCCCAAAATAAGTGAAATTTCTGCAATTTTGCCTTAATATAAGGGAAATTTCTGGAATTTGGCCCCAAAAAAAGTGGAATTTCTGAGTTTTGCCCCAAAAAAAGGAGAATTTCTGTCTTTTTGCCCGAACATATAGGGAATTTCTATATTTTTGCCCAACAATTACGGGAATTTCTGCAATTTTGCTTCAAAACACGGGGAATTTCTGCCTTTTTGCCCGAAAAAAAGAAGAATGCATACCTTTTTGCCATAAAAAAGGGAAATTTCTTCATTTTTGCTCAAAAATAATGGGAATTTCTGCTTTTTTGCCTCTAAATAGGTGGAATTTCTCTCTTTTTCCCCCAAAACAGAGGAAATTTCTGTCTTTTTTGCCCCAAAATAAGGAAAATTTCTGACTTATTACCCTGAAATAAGTGAAATTTCTGCAATTTTGCCCCAAATAAAGGAAATTTCTGCCTTTTTGCCCCCAAATAAAAGGAATTTCAGCCTTTTTACCTCAAAATAAGGAGAATTTCTGCATTTTTGCAACAAAATATTAGGTATTTCTGCCTTTTTGCCCCAAAATAAAAAAAATTTCTTCCTTTTTTTCCTGAAATAAGTGAAATTTCTGCAATTTTGCCCCAAAATAAGGGAAATTTCTGGAATTTTGCCCCAAAATAAGTGGAATTTCTGAGTTTTGCCCCAAAATAAGGAGAATTTCTGTCTTTTTGCTCTAACATATACAGAATTTCTGCCTTTTTGCCCCACAATTAGGGGAATTTCTGCAATTTTGCTCCAAAATACAGGGAATTTTTGCTTTTTAGCCCGAAAATAAGGAGAATGTATACCTTTTGCCACAAAAAAGGGAAATTTCTTCATTTTTGCTCCAAAATAAGGGGAATTTCTGTTTTTGGCCTCTAAATAAGTGGAATTTCTGTCTTTTTCCCCCAAAACAAAGGGAATTTCTGTCTTTTTTGCCCCAAAATAAGGAAAATTTCTGACTTCTTACCCTGAAATAAGTGAAATTTCTGCAATTTTGCCCCAAAATAAGGGAAATTTCTGCCTTTTTGCCCCCAAATAAGGTGAATTTTATACTTTTTACCTCAAAATAAGGGGAATTACTGCATTTTTGCCCCAAAATATGGAAAATTTCTTCCTTTTTGCCCCAAAATAAGAAAAATTTCTGAAGTTTTGTATAAAATAAAATAAATTTCTGCCTTTTAGCCCCAAAATAAGAAAATTTCTGCTTTTTTTTCTGAAATAAGTTAAATTTCTGCAATTTTGCCCCAAAATATGTGAAATTTCTGCAAATTTGCCCCAAAATAAGGGAAATTTCTGGTATTTTGCCCCAAAACAAGGGGAATTTCTGAGTTGTGCCTCAAAATAAGAAGAATTTCTGTCTTTTTGCTTCATAATAATGTGAATTTCTGCATTTTCCTTCAAAATTAGGGGAATATGTGCAATTTTGCTTCAAAATACCGGGAATTTCTGCCTTATTGAACCAAAATAAAGGGAATTTCTGCATTTTTTCACCAATATAAGGGGAATTTCTGAAATTTCGCTCCAAAATACAGGGAATTTCTGCCTTATTGCCCGAAATAATGTGGAATTTCTGCCTTTTTGCCCTGAAATATTTGAAATTTCCACAATTTTACCCCAAAATAAGGAGAATTTCTGTTTTTGGCCCCAAAATTAGGAGAATTTCTGCTTTTGCCCCAAAATAAGGCAATTTTCTGACTTTTTGCCCTGAAATAAGTGAAATTTCTGCAATTTTGCCCCAAATTAAGGGGAATTTCTGCTTTTTTGCCAAAATAAAGGGAATTTCAGCATTTTACCTCTAAATAAGGGGAATTTCTGCCTTTTTGCCACAAAATATGGGGAATTTCTGCTTTATTGCCCCCAAATAAGGAAAATTTTTGCTTTTCTGCCCGAATTAACGGGAATTTCTCCATTTTTGCCACAAAGTAAAGGGAAATTCTGCCTTTTTGCCCCAAAATAACGGGAATTTCAGTCTTTTTACCTCAAAATAGTGGGAATTTCTTCCTTTTGCCCAAAATATGGGGAATTTCTGACTTTTTGTTCCAAAATAAGAAAAAATTCTTCAATTTTGTACCAAAATAAAAGAAATTTCTGCTTTTTGTCCCAAAATAAAAGTAATTTCTGAATTTTTGCCCTGAAATAAATGAAATTTTGGCAATTTTGCCCGAAAATAAGGGAAATTTGTGCCTTTTTGCCCCAAAATGAGGGGAATTTCTGCCTTTTTGCCCCACAATTAGGGGAATTTCTGCAATTTTGCTCCAAAATACGGGGAATTTCTGCCTTTTTGCCCGAAAATAAGAAGAATGCATACCTTTTTGCCATAAAAAGAGAAATTTTTTAATTTTTTCTCAAAAATAAGGGGAATTTCTATTTTTTGTCTCTAAATAAGTGGAATTTCTGTCTTTTTTCCCCAAAACAAAGGGAATTTCTGTCTTTTTTTGCCCCAAAATAAGGAAAATTTCTGACTTATTATCTTGAAATAAGTGAAATTTCTGCAATTTTGCCCCAAAATAAGGGAAATTTCTGCCTATTTGCCCCCAAATAAGGGGAATTTAAGCCTTTATACCTCAAAATAAGGAAAATTTCTGCATTTTTGCCACAAAATATTAGGAATTTCTGCCTTTTTGCCCCAAAATAAGGAAAATTACTTACTTTTTTCCCTGAAATAAGTGAAATTTCTGCAATTTTGCTCCAAAATAAGTGAAATTTTTGCCTTTTTGCCCCCAAATAAAGGGAATTTCAACCTTTTTACATCAAAATAAAGGGAATTTCTGCATTTTTGCCCCAAAATAAGGGAAATTTCTGCCTTTTTGCCCCAAAATAAGAAAAATTTCTGCAATTTTGTACCAAAATAAAAGAAATTTCTGACTTTTTGCCCTTAAATAAGAAAATTTCTGCTTTTTTTCTGAAATAAGTGAAATTTCTGCAATTTTGCCCTAAAATAAAAGAAATTTCGGCAATCTTGCCCCAAAATAAGTGAAATTTCTGGAATTTTGCCACAAAATAAGTGGAATTTATGAGTTTTGCCCAAAAATAAGGAGAATTTCTATCTTTTTGCACCAACATATAGGGAATTTCTTCCTTTTTGCCCCACAATTAGGGGAATATCTGCAATTTTGCTCCAAAATACGGGGAATTTCTGCTTTTTAGCCCGAAAATAAAAAGAATGTATAACTTTAGCCACAAAAAAAAGAAATTTCTTCATTTTTGCCCCAAATAAGAAAAATTTCTGTTTTTTTACCTCAAAATAAGTGAGATTTCTGCCTTTTAACCCAAAAATAAACGGAATTTCTGACTTTTTGCCCCAAAATAAAAGGAATTTTTTAATTATGCCCTGAAATTAATGAAATTTCTGCAATTTTGCCCCAAAATAAAAGAAATTTCTGCCTTTTTGCCACAAAATAAGGGGAATTTCTGTCTTTCTGCCCCAAAATAAGGGAAATTTCTGCATTTTTGCCCCCAAATAAGGGGAATTTCAGCCTTTTTACCTCACAATAAGGGGAATTTCTGCATTTTTGCCACAAAATAGTAAGAATTTCTGCCATTGTGCTCCAAAATACGGAAAATTTCTGCCTTTTTTCCCTGAAATAAGTGAAATTTCTGCAATTTTGCCCCAAAATTAGTGAAATTTCTGCAATTTTGCGCCAAAATAAGGAAAATTTCTGCAATTTTGCCCCAAAATAAGAGAAATTTATGGAATTTTGCCCAAAAATAAGTGGAATTTCTGAGTTTTGCCCCAAAATAAGGAGAATTTCTGTCTTTTTGCCCCAACATATAGGGAATTTCTGCCTTTTTGCCCCACAATTAGGGGAATTTCTGCAATTTTGCTTCAAAATATGGGGAATTTCTGCCTTTTTGCCTGAAAATAAGAAGAATGCATACCTTTTTGGCATAAAAAAAGTGAAATTTCTTCATTTTTGCTCCAAAATAAGGGGAATTTCTGTTTTTTGACTCTAAATAAGTGGAATTTCTGTCTTTTCCCCCCAAAACAAAAGGAATTTATGTCTTTTGTGCCCCAAAATAAAGAAAATTTCTGACTTATTACCCTGAAATAAGTGAAATTTCTGCAATTTTGCCCTAAAATAAGGAAAATTTCTGCGTTTTTGCCCCCAAATAAGGGGAATTTCCGCCTTTTTACCTCAAAATAAAAGGAATTTCTGCATTTTTGCCACAAAATATTAAGAATTTCTACCTTTTTGCCCCAAAATAAAGAAAATTTCTGCCTTTTTTTCCTGAAATAAGTGAAATTTTTGCAATTTTGCTCTTAAATAAGTGAAATTTTGCCTTTTGATCCCAAATAAGGGGAATTTCAGCCTTTTTACCTCAAAATAAAGGGAATTTCTGCATTTTTGCCCCAAAATATGGGAAATTTCTGCCTTTATGCCCCAAAATAAGAAAATTTTCTGCAATTTTTTACCAAAATAAAGGAAATTGCTGCCTTTTTACCCCCAATTAAGAAAATTTCTGCCTTTTTTTCTGAAAGAAGTGAAATTTCTGCAATTTTGCCCCAAAATAAGTGAAATTTCTCCAATTTTGCTCAAAAATAATTGAAATTTCTGGAATTTTGCCACAAAATAAGTGGAATTTATAAGTTTTGCCCCAAAATAAAAAGAATTTTGTCTTTTTTTCCCAACATATAGGAAATTTCTGCCTTTTTGCCCCACAATTAGGAGAATTTCTGCAATTTTGCTCTAAAATACGGGAAATTTCTTATTTTTAGCCCGAAAATAAGGGGAATGTATACCTTTTGCCACAAAAAAGGGAAATTTCTGTCTTTTTGCCCCAAAATAAAAGGAATTTTTGAATTATTCCCTGAAGTAAGTGAAATTTCTGCAATTTTGCCCCCCCAAAAAAGAAATTTCTGCCTTTTTGCCACAAAATAAGGAGAATTTCTGTCTTATTGCCCCAAAATAAGGGGAATTTCTGCATTTTTGCCACAAAATATTAAGAATTTCTGCCATTGTGCTCCAAAATACAAAAAATTTCTGCCTTTTTTCCCTGAAATAAGTGAAATTTCTGCAATTTTTCCACAAAATAAGTGAAATTTCTGCAATTTTGCCCCAAAATAAAAGAAATTTCTGGAATTTTGCCCCAAAATAAGTGGAATTTCTAAGTTTTGCCCCAAAATAAGGAGAATTTCTGTCTTTTTGCCCCAAAATAATGTGAATTTCTGCATTTTCCCTCAAAATTAGGGGAATATGTGCAATTTTGCTTCAAAATACGGGGAATTTCTGCCTTATTGAACCAAAATAAAGGGAATTTCTGCAATTTTGCACCAATATAAGGGGAATTTCTGAAATTTTGCTCCAAAATACAGGGAATTTCTGCCTTTTTGCCCGAAAATAAGAAGAATGCATACCTTTTTGCCATAAAAAAGGGAAATTTCTTCATTTTTGCTCCAAAATAAGGGGAATTTCTGCTTTTTTGCCTCTAAATAAGTGGAATTTTTGCCTTTTTCCCCCAAACAAAGGGAATTTCTGTCTTTTTTGCCCCAAAAAAGGAAAAATTCTGACTTATTACCCTGAAGTAAGTGAAATTTTTGCAATTTTGTTGCAAAATAAGGGAAATTTCTGCCTTTTTGCCCCCAAATAAGGGGAATTTCAGCCTTTTTACCTCAAAATAAAAGGAATTTCTGCATTTTTGCCACAAAATATTAGGAATTTCTAATTTTTGCCCCAAAATAAGGAAAATTTCTGCCTTTTTTCTCTGAAATAAGTGAAATTTCTGCAATTTTGCCACAAAATAAGTGAAATTTCTGCAATTTTGCCCCAAAATAAGTGAAATTTCTGGAATTTTGCCCCAAAATAAGTGGAATTTCTGAGTTTTGCCCCAAAATAAGGAGAATTTCTGTCTTTTTGCCCCAACATATAGGGAATTTCTGCCTTATTGACCCACAATTAGGGGAATTTCTGAAATTTTGCTCCAAAATAAGGGGAATTTCTGCTTTTTTGCCTCTAAATAAGTGGAATTTCTGTATTTTTCCCCCAAAACAAAGGGATTTTCTGGTTTTTTTGCCCCAAAATAAAGAAAATTTCTGTCTTATTACCATGAAATAAGTGAAATTTCTGCAATTTTGCCCCAAAATGAGGGAATTTCTGAGTTTTGCCCCAAAATAAGGAGAATTTCTGTCTTTTTGCCCCAACATATAGGGAATTTCTGACTTTTTGCCCCACAATTAGGGGAATTTCTGCAATTTTGCTCCAAAATACAGGGAATTTCTGCCTTTTTGCCCGAAAATAAGAAGAATGCATACCTTTTTGTCATAAAAATGGGAAATTTCTTCATTTTTGCTCCAAAATAAGGGGAATTTCTGTTTTTGCCTCTAAATAAGTGGAATTTTTGCCTTTTTCCCCAAAACAAAGGGAATTTCTGTCTTTTTTGCCCCAAAAAAAGAAAAATTCTGACTTATTACCCTGAAGTAAGTGAAATTTATGCAATTTTGTTCCAAAATAAGAAAAATTTCTGCCTTTTTGCCCCAAATAAGGGGAATTTCAGCCTTTTTACCTCAAAATAAAAGGAATTTCTGCATTTTTGCCACAAAATATTAGGAATTTCTAACTTTTTGCCCCAAAATAAGGAAAATTTCTGCCTTTTTTCTCTGAAATAAGTGAAATTTCTGCAATTTTGCCACAAAATAAGTGAAATTTCTGCAATTTTGCCCCAAAATAAGTGAAATTTCTGGAATTTTGCCCGAAAATAAGTGGAATTTCTGAGTTTTGCCCCAAAATAAAAAGAATTTCTGTCTTTTTGCCCCAACATATAGGGAATTTCTGCCTTTTTGACCCACAATTAGGGGAATTTCTGAAATTTTGCTCCAAAATAAAAGGAATTTCTGCTTTTTTGCCTCTAAATATGTGAAATTTCTGTCTTTTTCCCCCAAAACAAAGGGAATTTCTGTTTTTTTTACCCCAAAATAAAGAAAATTTCTGTCTTATTACCATGAAATAAGTGAAATTTCTACAATTTTGCCCGAAAATAAGGGAAATTTCTGCTTTTTTGTTTCCAAATAATGGGAATTTCAGCCTTTTTACCTCAAAATAAGTAGAATTTCTGCATTTTTGCCCCAAAATAAGGGAAATTTCTGCCTTTTTGCCCCAAAATAAGAAAAATTTCTGCAATTTTGTAGCAAAATAAAAGAAATTTCTGCCTTTTTGCCCCAAAATAAGAAAATTTCTGCTTTTTTTTGAAATAAGAGAAATTTTTGCAATTTTGCCCGAAAATAAGTAAAATTTCTGCAATTTTGCCCCAAAATAAGAAAAATTTCTGGAATTTTGCCCCAAAATAAGTGGAATTTCTGAGTTTTGCCCCAAAATAAGGAGAATTTCTGTCTTTTTGCCCAAACATATAGGGAATTTCTGCCTTTTTGCCCCACAATGAGGGGAATTTCTGCAATTTTGCTCCAAAATACGGGGAATTTCTGTCTTTTTGCCCGACAATTAGAAGAATGCATAACTTTTTGCCATAAAAAAGGGAAATTTCTTCATTTTTGCTCCAAAATAAAGGGAATTTCTGCTTTTTTGCCTCTAAATAAGTGGAATTTCTGTCTTTTTCCCACAAAACAAAAGGAAGTTCTGTCTTTTTTGCCCCAAAATAAGGAAAATTTCTGACTTATTACCCTGAAGTAAGTGAAATTTCTGCAATTTTGCCCGAAAATGAGAGAAACTTCTGCCTTTTTGCCCCCAAATAATGGGAATTTCAGCCTTTTTTCCCTCAAAATAAGGGGAATTTCTGCATTTTTGCCACAAAATATTAGGAATTTCTGCCTTTTTGCCTCAAAATAAGGAAAATTTCTGCCTATTTTCCTGAAATAAGTGAAATTTCTGCAATTTTGCCCCAAAATAATTGAAATTTATGCAATTTTGCCCCAAAATAAGTGAAATTTCTGGAATTTTGCCCCAAAATAAGTGGAATTTCTGAGATTTGCCCCAAAATAAGGAGAATTTCTGTCTTTTTGCCCCAAGATATAGGGAATTTCTGCCTTTTTGACCCACAATTAGGGGAATTTCTGCAATTTTGCTCCAAAATACGGTGAATTTCTGCCTTTTTCCCCGAAAATAAGAAGAATGCATACCTTTTTGCCATAAAAATGGAAATTTCTTCATTTTTGCTCCATAATAAGGGGAATTTCTGCTTTTTTGCCTCTAAATAATTGGAATTTCTGTATTTTTCCCCCAAAACAAAGGGAATTTTTGTCTTTTTTGCCCCAAAATAAGGAAAATTTCTGACTTATTACCCTGAAATAAGTGAAATTTCTGCAATTTTGCCCGAAAATAAAGGAAATTTCTGCCTTTTTGCCCCCAAATAAAAGGAATTTCAGCCTTTTTACCTCAAAATAAGGGGAATTTCTGCCTTTTTGCTCCAAAATATGGGAAATTTCTGCCTTTTTGCCCGAAAATAAGAAAAATTTCTGCAATTATATACCAAAATAAATGAAATTTCTGCCTTTTTGACCCAAAATAAGAAAGATTCTGCTTTTTTTTGAAATAAGTGAAATTTCTGCTATTTTGCCCCAAAATAAGTGAAATTTCTGCAATTTTGCCCCAAAATAAGGGAAATTTCTGGAATTTTGCCCCAAAATAAGTGGAATTTCTGAGTTTTGCCCCAAAATAAGAAGAATTTCTGTCTTTTTGCCCCAACATATAGGGAATTTCTGCCTTTTTGCCCCACAATTAGGGGAATTTCTGCAATTTTGCTCCAAAATACGGGGAATTTCTGCCTTTTTGCCACAAAATAAGGAAAATTTCTGACTTTTTTCTCTGAAATAAGTGAAATTTCTGCAATTTTACCACAAAATAAGTGAAATTTCCTCAATTTTGCCTCAAAATAAGTGAAATTTCTGGAATTTTGCCCCAAAATAAGTGGAATTTCTGAGTTTTGCCCCAAAATAAGGAGAATTTCTGTCTTTTTGCCCCAACATATAGGGAATTTCTGCCTTTTTGACCCACAATTAGGGGAATTTCTGAAATTTTGCTCCAAAATAAGAGGAATTTCTGCTTTTTTGCCTCCAAATAAGTAGAATTTCTGTTTTTTTCCCCCAAAACAAAGGGAATTTCTGTTTTTTTTGCCCCAAAATAAAGAAAATTTCTGTCTTATTACCATGAAATAAGTGAAATTATTGCAATTTTGCCCAAAAATAAGGAAAATTTCTGCTTTTTTGTCCCCAAATAATGGGAATTTCAGCCTTTTTACCTCAAAATAAGTGGAATTTCTGCATTTTTGCCCCAAAATAAGGGAAATTTCTGCCTTTTTGCCCCAAAATAAGAAAAATTTCTGCAATTTTGTACCAAAATAAAAGAAATTGCTGCCTTTTTGCCCCAAACTAAGAAAATTTCTGCTTTTTTTTTGAAATAAGTGAAATTTCGGCAATTTTGCCCGAAAATAAGTAAAATTTCTGCAATTTTGCCCCAAAATAAGGGAAATTTCTGGAATTTTGCCTCAAAATAAGTGGAATTTCTGAGTTTTGCACCAAAAATAAGGAAAATTTCAGCTTTTTTGTCCCCAAATAATGGGAATTTGAGCCTTTTTTCCTTCAAAATAAGGGGAATTTCTGCATTTTTGCCACAAAATATTAGGAATTTCTGCCTTTTTGCCCCAAAATAAGGAAAATTTCTGCCTTTTTTCCCTGAAATAAGTGAAATTTCTGCAATTTTGCCCCAAAATAATTGAAATTTATGCAATTTTGCCCCAAAATAAGTGAAATTTCTGGAATTTTGCCCCAAAATAAGTGGAATTTCTGAGATTTGCCCCAAAATAAGGAGAATTTCTGTCTTTTTGCCCCAAGATATAGGGAATTTCTGCCTTTTTGACCCACAATTAGAAGAATTTCTGCAATTTTGCTCCAAAATACAGGGAATTTCTGCCTTTTTGCCCGAAAATAAGAAGAATGCATAACTTTTTGCCATAAAAAAGGGAAATTTCTTCATTTTTGCTCCAAAATAAGGGGAATTTCTGCTTTTTTGCCTCTAAATAAGTGGAATTTCTGTATTTTTCCCCCAAAACAAAGGGAATTTCTGTCTTTTTTGCCCCAAAAAAGGAAAAATTCTGACTTATTACCCTGAAGTAAGTGAAATTTTTGTAATTTTGTTCCAAAATAAGGGAAATTTCTGCCTTTTTGCCCCCAAATAAGGGGAATTTCAGCCTTTTTACCTCAAAATAAAAGGAATTTCTGCATTTTTGCCACAAAATATTAGGAATTTCTAATTTTTGCCCCAAAATAAGGAAAATTTCTGCCTTTTTTCTCTGAAATAAGTGAAATTTCTGCAATTTTGCCACAAAATAAGTGAAATTTCTGCAATTTTGCCCCAAAATAAGTGAAATTTCTGGAATTTTGCCCGAAAATAAGTGGAATTTCTGAGTTTTGCCCCAAAATAAGGAGAATTTCTGTCTTTTTGCCCCAACATATAGGGAATTTCTGCCTTATTGACCCACAATTAGGGGAATTTCTGACATTTTGCTCCAAAATAAGGGGAATTTCTGCTTTTTTGCCTCTAAATAAGTGGAATTTCTGTATTTTTCCCCCAAAAAAAAGGGAATTTCTGGTTTTTTTGCCCCAAAATAAAGAAAATTTCTGTCTTATTACCATGAAATAAGTGAAATTTCTGCAATTTTGCCCCAAAATGAGGGAATTTCTGAGTTTTGCCCCAAAATAAGGAGAATTTCTGTCTTTTTGCCCCAACATATAGGGAATTTCTGACTTTTTGCCCCACAATTAGGGGAATTTCTGCAATTTTGCTCCAAAATACAGGGAATTTCTGCCTTTTTGCCCGAAAATAAGAAGAATGCATACCTTTTTGTCATAAAAATGGGAAATTTCTTCATTTTTGCTCCAAAATAAGGGGAATTTCTGTTTTTGCCTCTAAATAAGTGGAATTTTTGCCTTTTTCCCCAAAACAAAGGGAATTTCTGTCTTTTTTGCCCCAAAAAAAGCAAAATTCTGACTTATTACCCTGAAGTAAGTGAAATTTATGCAATTTTGTTCCAAAATAAGAAAAATTTCTGCCTTTTTGCCCCCAAATAAGGGGAATTTCAGCCTTTTTACCTCAAAATAAAAGGAATTTCTGCATTTTTGCCACAAAATATTAGGAATTTCTAACTTTTTGCCCCAAAATAAGGAAAATTTCTGCCTTTTTTCTCTGAAATAAGTGAAATTTCTGCAATTTTGCCACAAAATAAGTGAAATTTCTGCAATTTTGCCCCAAAATAAGTGAAATTTCTGGAATTTTGCCCCAAAATAAGTGGAATTTCTGAATTTTGCCCCAAAATAAAAAGAATTTCTGTCTTTTTGCCCCAACATATAGGGAATTTCTGCCTTTTTGACCCACAATTAGGGGAATTTCTGAAATTTTGCTCCAAAATAAAAGGAATTTCTGCTTTTTTGCCTCTAAATAAGTGAAATTTCTGTCTTTTTCCCCCAAAACAAAGGGAATTTCTGTTTTTTTTACCCCAAAATAAAGAAAATTTCTGTCTTATTACCATGAAATAAGTGAAATTTCTACAATTTTGCCCCAAAATAAGGGAAATTTCTGCTTTTTTGTTTCCAAATAATGGGAATTTCAGCCTTTTTACCTCAAAATAAGTGGAATTTCTGCATTTTTGCCCCAAAATAAGGGAAATTTCTGCCTTTTTGCCCCAAAATAAGAAAAATTTCTGCAATTTTATACCAAAATAAAAGAAATTTCTGCCTTTTTGCCCCAAAATAAGAAAATTTCTGCTTTTTTTTGAAATAAGTGCAATTTTTGCAATTTTGCCCGAAAATAAGTAAAATTTCTGCAATTTTGCCCCAAAATAAGAAAAATTTCTGGAATTTTGCCCCAAAATAAGTGGAATTTCTGAGTTTTGCCCCACAATAAGGAGAATTTCTGTCTTTTTGCCCAAACATATAGGGAATTTCTGCCTTTTTGCCCCACAATGAGGGGAATTTCTGCAATTTTGCTCCAAAATACGGGGAATTTCTGTCTTTTTGCCCGACAATTAGAAGAATGCATACCTTTTTGCCATAAAAAAGGGAAATTTCTTCATTTTTGCTCCAAAATAAAGGGAATTTCTGCTATTTGCCTCTAAATAAGTGGAATTTCTGTCTTTTTCCCACAAAACAAAAGGAAGTTCTGTCTTTTTTGCCCCAAAATAAGGAAAATTTCTGACTTATTACCCTGAAGTAAGTGAAATTTCTGCAATTTTGCCCGAAAATGAGAGAAACTTCTGCCTTTTTGCCCCCAAATAATGGGAATTTCAGCCTTTTTCCCCTCAAAATAAGGAGAATTTCTGCATTTTTGCCACAAAATATTAGGAATTTCTGCCTTTTTGCCTCAAAATAAGGAAAATTTCTGCCTATTTTCCTGAAATAAGTGAAATTTCTGCAATTTTGCCCCAAAATAATTGAAATTTATGCAATTTTGCCCCAAAATAAGTGAAATTTCTGGAATTTTGCCCCAAAATAAGTGGAATTTCTGAGATTTGCCCCAAAATAAGGAGAATTTCTGTCTTTTTGCCCCAAGGTATAGGGAATTTCTGCCTTTTTGACCCACAATTAGGGGAATTTCTGCAATTTTGCTCCAAAATACGGTGAATTTCTGCCTTTTTCCCCGAAAATAAGAAGAATGCATACCTTTTTGCCATAAAAATGGAAATTTCTTCATTTTTGCTCCATAATAAGGGGAATTTCTGCTTTTTTGCCTCTAAATAATTGGAATTTCTGTATTTTTCCCCCAAAACAAAGGGAATTTTTGTCTTTTTTGCCCCAAAATAAGGAAAATTTCTGACTTATTACCCTGAAATAAGTGAAATTTCTGCAATTTTGCCCGAAAATAAAGGAAATTTCTGCCTTTTTGCCCCCAAATAAAAGGAATTTCAGCCTTTTTACCTCAAAATAAGGGGAATTTCTGCCTTTTTGCTCCAAAATATGGGAAATTTCTGCCTTTTTGCCCCAAAATAAGAAAAATTTCTGCAATTTTGTACCAAAATATTAGAAATTTCTGCCTTTTTGCACCAAAATAAGAAAATTTCTGCTTTTTTTTGAAATAAGTGAAATTTCTGCTATTTTGCCCCAAATAAGTGAAATTTCTGCAATTTTGCCCCAAAATAAGGGAAATTTCTGGAATTTTGCCCCAAAATAAGTGGAATTTCTGAGTTTTGCCCCAAAATAAGGAGAATTTCTGTCTTTATGCCCCAACATATAGGGAATTTCTGCCTTTTTGCCCCACAATTAGGGGAATTTCTGGAATTTTGCTCCAAAATACGGGGAATTTCTGCCTTTTTGCCCCAAAATAAGGAAAATTTCTGACTTTTTTCTCTGAAATAAGTGAAATTTCTGCAATTTTACCACAAAATAAGTGAAATTTCCTCAATTTTGCCCCAAAATAAGTGAAATTTCTGGAATTTTGCCCCAAAATAAGTGGAATTTCTGAGTTTTGCCCCAAAATAAGGAGAATTTCTGTCTTTTTGCCCCAACATATAGGGAATTTCTGCCCTTTTGACCCACAATTAGGGAAATTTCTGAAATGTTGCTCCAAAATAAGAGGAATTTCTGCTTTTTTGCCTCCAAATAAGTAGAATTTCTGTCTTTTTTCCCCCAAAACAAAGGGAATTTCTGGTTTTTTTTTTGCCCCAAAATAAAGAAAATTTCTGTCTTATTACCATGAAATAAGTGAAATTATTGCAATTTTGCCCAAAAATAAGGAAAATTTCTGCTTTTTTGTCCCCAAATAATGGGAATTTCAGCCTTTTTACCTCAAAATAAGTGGAATTTCTGCATTTTTGCCCCAAAATAAGGGAAATTTCTGTCTTTTTGCCCCAAAATAAGAAAAATTTCTGCAATTTTGTACCAAAATAAAAGAAATTGCTGCCTTTTTCCCCAAAATAATAAAATTTCTGCTTTTTTTTGAAATAAGTGAAATTTCAGCAATTTTGCCCGAAAATAAGTAAAATTTCTGCAATTTTGCCCCAAAATAAGGGAAATTTCTGGAATTTTGCCCCAAAATAAGTGGAATTTCTGAGTTTTGCCCCAAAATAAGGAAAATTTCTGCTTTTTTGTCCCCAAATAATGGGAATTTCAGCCTTTTTTCCCTCAAAATAAGGGGAATTTCTGCATTTTTGCCACAAAATATTAGGAATTTCT
Organism: Micromys minutus; assembly: GCF_963924665.1. Classification (NCBI taxonomy): domain Eukaryota; kingdom Metazoa; phylum Chordata; class Mammalia; order Rodentia; family Muridae; genus Micromys; species Micromys minutus. The sequence goes on from NW_027667467.1 coordinate 11,139,419, forward strand.
GCCTTTTTGCCCCAAAATAAGGAAAATTTCTGCCTTTTTTCCCTGAAATAAGTGAAATTTCTGCAATTTTGCCCCAAAATAATTGAAATTTATGCAATTTTGCCCCAAAATAAGTGAAATTTCTGGAATTTTGCCCCAAAATAAGTTGAATTTCTGAGATTTGCCCAAAATAAGGAGAATTTCTGTCTTTTTGCCCCAAGATATAGGGAATTTCTGCCTTTTTGACCCACAATTAGGGGAATTTCTGCAATTTTGCTCCAAAATACGGTGAATTTCTGCCTTTTTGCCCAAAAATAAGAAGAATGCATACCTTTTTGCCATAAAAATGGAAATTTCTTCATTTTTGCTCCATAATAAGGGGAATTTCTGCTTTTTTGCCTCTAAATAATTGGAATTTCTGTATTTTTCCCCCAAAACAAAGGGAATTTTTGTCTTTTTTGCCCCAAAATAAGGAAAATTTCTGACTTATTACCCTGAAATAAGTGAAATTTCTGCAATTTTGCCCGAAAATAAAGGAAATTTCTGCCTTTTGCCCCCAAATAAAAGGAATTTCAGCCTTTTTACCTCAAAATAAAGGGAATTTCTGCCTTTTTGCTCCAAAATAAGAAAAATTTCTGCAATTATATACCAAAATAAATGAAATTTCTGCCTTTTTGACCCAAAATAAGTGAAATTTCTGCAATTTTGCCCCAAAATAAGGGAAATTTCTGGAATTTTGCCCCAAAATAAGTGGAATTTCTGAGTTTTGCCCCAAAATAAGAAGAATTTCTGTCTTTTTGCCCCAACATATAGGGAATTTCTGCCTTTTTGCCCCACAATTAGGGGAATTTCTGCAATTTTGCTCCAAAATACGGGGAATTTTTGCCTTTTTGCCACAAAATAAGGAAAATTTCTGACTTTTTTCTCTGAAATAAGTGAAATTTCTGCAATTTTACCACAAAATAAGTGAAATTTCCTCAATTTTGCCTCAAAATAAGTGAAATTTCTGGAATTTTGCCCCAAAATAAGTGGAATTTCTGAGTTTTGCCCCAAAATAAGGAAAATTTCTGTCTTTTTGCCCCAACATATAGGGAATTTCTGCCTTTTTGACCCACAATTAGGGGAATTTCTGAAATTTTGCTCCAAAATAAGAGGAATTTCTGCATTTTTGCCTCCAAATAAGTAGAATTTCTGTTTTTATCCCCCAAAACAAAGGGAATTTCTGTTTTTTTTGCCCCAAAATAAAGAAAATTTCTGTCTTATTACCATGAAATAAGTGAAATTATTGCAATTTTGCCCAAAAATAAGGAAAATTTCTGCTTTTTTGTCCCCAAATAATGGGAATTTCAGCCTTTTTACCTCAAAATAAGTGGAATTTCTGCATTTTTGCCCCAAAATAAGGGAAATTTCTGCCTTTTTGCCCCAAAATAAGAAAAATTTCTGCAATTTTGTACCAAAATAAAAGAAATTGCTGCCTTTTTGCCCCAAAATAAGAAAATTTCTGCTTTTTTTTGAAATAAGTGAAATTTCGGCAATTTTGCCCGAAAATAAGTAAAATTTCTGCAATTTTGCCCCAAAATAAGGGAAATTTCTGGAATTTTGCCCCAAAATAAGTGGAATTTCTGAGTTTTGCCCCAAAAATAAGGAAAATTTCTGCTTTTTTGTCCCCAAATAATGGGAATTTCAGCCTTTTTTCCTTCAAAATAAGGGGAATTTCTGCATTTTTGCCACAAAATATTAGGAATTTCTGCCTATTTGCCCCAAAATAAGGAAAATTTCTGCCTTTTTTCCCTGAAATAAGTGAAATTTCTGCAATTTTGCCCCAAAATAATTGAAGTTTATGCAATTTTGCCCCAAAATAAGTGAAATTTCTGGAATTTTGCCCCAAAATAAGTGGAATTTCTGAGATTTGCCCCAAAATAAGGAGAATTTCTGTCTTTTTGCCCCAAGATATAGGGAATTTCTGCCTTTTTGACCCACAATTAGGGGAATTTCTGCAATTTTGCTCCAAAATACGGTGAATTTCTGCCTTTTTGCCCGAAAATAAGAAGAATGCATACCTTTTTGCCATAAAAAAGGAAAATTTCTTCATTTTTGCTCCAAAATAAGGGGAATTTCTGCTTTTTTGCCTCTAAATAAGTGGAATTTCTGTATTTTTCCCCCAAAACAAAGGGAATTTCTGTCTTTTTTGCCCCAAAAAAAGAAAAATTCTGACTTATTACCCTGAAGTAAGTGAAATTTTTGCAATTTTGTTCCAAAATAAGGGAAATTTCTGCCTTTTTGCCCCCAAATAAGGGGAATTTCAGCCTTTTTACCTCAAAATAAAAGGAATTTCTGCATTTTTGCCACAAAATATTAGGAATTTCTAATTTTTGCCCCAAAATAAGAAAATTTCTGCCTTTTTTCTCTGAAATAAGTGAAATTTCTGCAATTTTGCCACAAAATAAGTGAAATTTCTGCAATTTTGCCCCAAAATAAGTGAAATTTCTGGAATTTTGCCCCAAAATAAGTGGAATTTCTGAGTTTTGCCCCAAAATAAGGAGAATTTCTGTCTTTTTGCCCCAACATATAGGAAATTTCTGCCTTATTGACCCATAATTAGGGGAATTTCTGAAATTTTGCTCCAAAATAAGGGGAATTTCTGCTTTTCTCCTATCTCTCACTTTCCTCACTCCTCTCTTTGTTGTGTCTTTCTCCTCTCCTCTCACTCTTTGTGTCTCTCTTCTCTCTTCTCTCTCCTCTGTCTTCTCTCTTCTCTTTCTCCTCTCTCTCTTTAACTTTCACTCCTCTCTCTTTTTTCTGTCTCTTCTTTATACTCTCTCTCCTCTATCTCTTTTTCTCTCTCTTCCCTCTTGCTTCTCCCCTGTCTCTTAGGCTTCTCTCACTTCAAAACCCTAAACACTAAACCATAAACCTAAACCACGCTAAAATTTAAACAATCCTAAACCCAAAACCTTAAACCCTAAACCCTAAACCCTAAATTTTAAACTTAACAATAACCATAACACTAACCATAACCCTAACCCTAACCCTAACCCTAACCCTAACCCTAACCCTAACCCTAACCCTAACCCTAACCCTAATCCTAACACTATAGCCTAAACCCTAAACTTAACCCTAACCCTAACCCTAACCCTAATCCTAACCATAAATTTAACCCTAACCATAACCAAAACCCTAACCTTAAACATAACCCCAACCCTAACCCTAACCCTAACCCTAACCCTAACCCTAACCCTAACCCTAACACTAAACCCTAAACCCTAAACCTAACCCTAACGCTATTCCTAACACTAAACTCTAAACCCTAGACATAATCGATCCTAAACATTAAAGAATCCCAAAACCTAACCTTAAACCCTAAACCTTAACCCTAAACCTAACAATAACCATAACCCTAAAACTAACCCTAACACTAAGCTTATCCCTAACCTTAACCCTAACCTTAATCCTAAACCTAACCCTAACCCTAACCGTAACCCTAACCCTAACCCTAATCCTAACACTGAACCCTAAACCCTAAACATAAACCTAACCCTATCCATAACACTAACCCTAACCCTAACCCTAACCCTAACCTTAACCCTAACCATAACTCTAATCCTAAACCTAACCCTAAACCTGATACTAAACTATAAACCATAAACCTAATCCACCTTAAACCTTAAACAACCCTAAACCCTAAATCCTAAACGTTAAACCCTAAACACTAAATTCTAAACCTAACAATAACCATAACCCTTAACCTAACCATAACCCTAACCTTAACCCTAACATTAAACCCTAAACCCTAAAACTAACCCTATTACTAACCCCAACACTAAACTGTAAACCCTATACCTAATCCACCCTAAACCTCAAACAATTCTAAACCCTAAACATTAAACCCTAAATCCTAAACCTAACAATAACATTAACCCTAAACCTAACCCTAACCCTAACCCTATCTCTAACCCTAACCCTAAATGTAACACTAACCCTAACCCTAAACCTAAACTTAACCCTAAGCCTTAACCTTACACTAAACCCTAAACCCTAAACCTAACTCTAACCCTAAACCTAACACTAAACTCTAAACCATAATCCTAATCCACCCTAAACCTTAAACATTCCTAAACCCTAAACCTTAAATTCTAAACCCTAAACCTAAAAATAACCATAACTTTAAACCTAACCCTAATCATAACCCTAAAGATAACCCAAACCCTCACACTAACACTATTCCTAACACTAAACCCTAACCCTAATATACTAACCATAAACCTAAGCCCGTAATCGTAACACTAACCCTAACCCTAACTATAACCTTAAATCTAAACCTAACCCTAAACCTTACAATAAACATAACCTTAACCCTAGCCCTAATCCTGACCATATTTCTAAAGCTAACACTAACACTAAACCTAACCCTAACCCTAACCTTATTTCTAACCCTAAGCCTAACCCTAACCCTAACCATAACCCTAACCCTAATCCTAACCCTAATCCTAATCCTAACACTAAATCCTAAACCCTAAACCTAACCCTAACCCTAACACTAACACTAAACTTTAAACCCTAAACCTAATCCACACTAAAACTTAAACAATCCTAAACCCTAAACTTTTAACCCTGAACCATAAACCTAACAATAACCATAACCCTAAACCTAACCCTAACCGTAACCCTAACCCTAACCCTAACCCTAACCCTAACCCTAACCCTAACCCAAACACTAACACTAATCCTAACACTAACCCTAAGCCTAACCCTAACCATAACCCTAATCCTAACCATAAACCTAACCCTCTAATCGTAATCCTAACCCTAACCCTTACCCTACCTTTAACCTTAATTCTAAACTGAAACCTAATTGTAAACATAACCTTAACACTAAACCTAACCCTAACTTTAACCCTAACCCTAATCCTAACAATAAACCTAACCTCCTAAGTGTAACCCTAACCCTAACCCTAAACCTAACCCTAACCCTAACCCTAACCCTCACCATAAACCTAACCCTAACACTATCCCTAACACCTTAAATTCTAAACCCTGAACAACCCTAAACCCTAAACCCTGAAAAACCCTAAACACTAATCAAAAAGCACCCTAAACACTAAACGCTAAAAACCCCTAAACCATTAACACTATACCCTAAACAACCCTAAACCCTTAACCCTAAACATTATACCCTAAACAATCCTAAACCCTAAACAACCATAACTCTAAACCCTAAAACACTATACAACCCTACACCATAAACCTTAAAAAATCCTATATCATAAACCCTTAACAACCCTATACACTAAATCCTAAACAACCCTAAACAACTCTAAACAACTCTAAACGCTAAACCCTAAACAACCCTAAACATTAAACAATCTTAAACGCTATAACCTAAACCTAAACCACCCTAAAACTTAAACAATCCTAAACCCTAAACCTTAAACCCTAAACCCTAAATCCTAAACCATAAATCTAACAAAAACCATAACCCTAACCCTAAACCTAAACCTAACCCTAACCCTAACCCTAACCTTAACCCCCTAGCCCTAACCCTAACCCTAAGCCTAACATAACCCCATAACCCTAACTCTAACCCTAATGCTAACCCTAACTCTAACCCTAACCCTAACCCCTTAACCTTAAACCCTAAATACTAAACCCTGAACGACCATAAATCCTAAACCCTGAATAACCCTAAACACTAAACTCTAAACAACCCTGAACAACCCTAATCACTAAACCATAAACAACCCTAAACACTAAACCCTAAACAACCCTATACCCTAAACCTTAAACACTAAACCCTAAACAACCCTAAACCCTAAACCATTAACACTATACCCTAAACAACACTAAACACCAAACAACCCTAAACCCTAAACCTTAAACACTAAACCCTAAACAACCCTAAACTCTAAACACTAAACACTAAACAACCCTAAACCCTTAACCCTAAACACTATACCCTAAACAACCCTCAACAACTTTAAACCCTAAACCCTAAACAACCCTAAACCTTAAACAATCCTAAACTCTAAACCCTAAACCCTAAACCTAAACCACCCTAAATCTTAAACAATCCTAAACCCTAAACCTTAAACCCTAAACACTAAACCCTAAACCCTAAACAACCCTAAACCCTAAACCCTAAACCTAACAATAACCATAACCCTAACCTTAACCCTAGCCCTAACCCTAATTCTAACCACTGCACATGCGCACCACTCTAACTCTAGCCCTAACCCTAACTTTAACTTGAACCCGAACCCGAACCCTAACCCTAACCGTAACACTAACCCTAACCCGGGTACAAACCGAAAAGACTGGGACTCTCCAATATGAGCTGCACATCGGAAGTATCTGAAAACGCTGCCACTGTAACTGAAAAGTTGAAAAGACCCACGAAACACCCAAAACGACTAAGAAGTCCCCGGAATGGGTTGCATGTCAATATTTACTGAATACCCAGCCTTGGTGAATGAAAAGTTGAAAGGACAGTCTAACCAGCCAAAACGACTGGGAAGTCCTCGGAATAAACTGCACGTCCGATATGAATGAAAACGTGCCCCGATGACTGAAAAGATGAAATGACCTGCGAACCACTCCACAGGACAGGTAAGTCCACGGAATGGGCTGCACGTCGGAGGTAAATGAAAAGTCTACCCGGTGATTGAACTGTTGAAACAACTCGAAATCACCTGAAATGACAGTGAAGTTCACGAAACGGGTTGCCCGTCACAAGTCATTAAAAACGCTGCCCGGGTGACTAAGAAGTTTAAACGACACGCGAACCACACGAAACGACTGTGAAATCTCAGTAATAGGTTGCATGTCGTAAATGACTGAAAACGCTTCCTTGGTGACTGAAAAGGTTACACGCTTCGCAAACCTCACTAAACGACTATAAAGTACCAGAAACATACGGCGCGTGGGTTATAATAGAAAACGTTGCCCCGGATACTGAAAGGGTAAAACGACCCGGAAATGACCCAAAACGACCAGGAAGTTTTTGGAATAGGCTGCACATAAGAAGTGACTGAAAACACTGCCCGACTGACCGAAAAGTTGAAAAGAACTGAGTCCCACCCTAAGTGACTGGGAAGTCCACAGAGTAGACTGCACGTAGGGAGTGTTTGAAAACGCTGCCTCGGTAGAAACGATCTGTGAATAACACAAAACGACTGGGAAGACCTTGGATTAGCTGCACGTTGGTAGTTCCTGAAAACGCTGCCCCGGTGACTGAAAGTAGAAACGACAGGCGAAACAGCAAAAACGACTAGGAAGTACCCGGAATAAGATGAACATCGGTTATGACTGAAAACGCTGTCCCGCTGACTGAAGAGTTGAAAGAATATGTGATTTACAAAAAAAGACTTGGAAGTACCCAGAATGGACTGCACGTCGGAAGTGACTGCAAACTTCACCGGTAAATTTAAATAGACCCGCGAACCTGTCAATGTCTCTGGGAAGACCAAGGAATCAGTTGCACTTTGGGAGTGACTGAAAACAATGCCCGAGTGACTGAAGAGTTGAAACGACCTGGAAACCACACGAAACTACTGGTAATTTTTCGAAATGAGCTGCACATCGGAAATAAGTGAAATATGCTACACAGGTGACTGTAAATTTGAAACGATCAGCGAACCAGTCAAAGCAACTGGGAAGTCCACGGAGTGGGTTGCACGTCGGAAGTGATTGAAAACGCTAGGCGGGTGACTGAAAAGTTGAAACGACCCGTGCACAATCCTAAATGACTGGGTAGTCACAGGAATGGGTGGCATGTCAGAAGTGACTGAAAACGCTGCACTGTTGACTGAAAAGTTGAAACAAACCGGGAACCACCCGAAACATCTTAGAAGTCACCGGAAGGGTTGCCCGTAGAAAGTGGCTAAAATCGGTGTGCTGGTGACTTACAAAATTATTCGACCCGCCAACCACACAAAACGACTGTCTCTGCAACGTATTTCATGTCGGTTGTGACGAAAAACACTGCCTCAGAGACTTAAAAAGTTGAAACTAACTGTGATCCACCAAAAGCGACTGGTGAACCCCGGCACAGCGGCTATTTAAAAGTGACTAAAAACGCTACCCCTAAACAGTGAAATGTAGAAACGAACTGCGATTTACACGAAACAAATAGGGAGTCCCTGGAACTGACTACACGTCAGAAGTGACTCAAAAGTCTAAACTTTGACTGTAACTTTAAAACGACCAGCAAACCTCCCAAAACGACTGGGAAGTCCCCAGAATAAGCTGCACGTCGGATATGACTGAAAACGCTGCCCTGGTGTTCAACAATTTAAAACAACTCGCGAACCACCGAAAACGACAATGAAGTCCGCAGAACATGCTACACATCGGAACCGACTAAAAACTCTACCCGGTGACTGAATGGTTGAAACGACCTCCGGACCAAAAAAACAATTTGGAAGTCCCCATTACTGGCTGCATGTCCATAGTGACTGAACACGCTAGATACGTAGAAACGTCCATCGAACGACTGGGAAAACGCTGAAATGGGCTGCACATAGGAATTGACACAAAACGCTACTTCCATGACTGAAAAGTTGAAATGAACTGCGATCAACCCAAAACGACTTTGAATTCCCCAGAATTGGCTGCACGTCCGAAGTGATTGAAAAGTCTACCCGTTGACTGTAAACTTGAAACGACCCAAAAACTACTAAGTACAACTGGAGATTCTCCTGAATGGGCTACATGTCAAATTTGACTGAAAACGCTGCCCAGGTGAATAAAAAGTTGAAACGCGAACCACCCAAAACAACTAGGAAGTACACGGAATGGTCAGCACGTCGGACGTGACTGAAAACGCTGACCCGGGGGCTGAAAGGTTGAAACGACCAGAAATGACTGGGAAATTTCCGTAAAGAGCTTGCAAATAGGAAGTGACGCAAATCTCTGCTTCAGTGACTGAAAAGTCGAAACGACAAGCGAAACAACAATAAAGACTGGAAAGTCCCCACCATGGGCTGTACGTCGGAAGTGACTGAAAACGCTGCCCGGTTACTGATAAGTTGAAATGACATGCGAAACTTTTGAAACGATTGGGAAGTCCATGAAACGAGTTGTACGTCGGAAGTGACTGAAAACGCTGCCCGTGTGACTGAAAATTTGAAAATACAGGAGAACCACCAAAACGACTGGGAAGTCTCCAGAATGGGTGCATGTTAGTAGTTACTGAAAAAGTTGCCCAAACGTTGCCCTGGTGACTGAAAAATTGAAAGGAAGGGCGAACCACGCAAAACGACTAGGAAATTCACGGAATTGGCTGCACATAGGAAGTGATAGAAAACGCTGACCTGTGATTGAAAAGTTGACACGACCTAAGAACTATCCTAAATGTCTGGAAAGTCCCCAGAATTGGCAGACTATACTGAAAACGCTGCCCCAGAAACTTTAAAGGTGAAACGATATGTGAACCACCCGAAATGACTGGGAAGTCCCAGAAATGTGCTGCTTAACGTGACTGAAAATGCGTGTCTGGTTACTGAAAAGTTGAATGAAACTGAGAACCACACAAAACAAATGGTAAGTCCATGAAACGGTCTGCACGTCGGACATGACTGACAACGCTGCATCGGTAACTGAATATTGAAACGACACGCGAACCTCACAAAATGATTGAGAGGTCATCAGAACGGGATGCACTTAGAAATTGACAGAAGACACTGCCCATTGACTTAAAGTTGAAATGACCCGCGAATCACCCAAAACGACTAGGAAGTCCCGAGATTAAACTGCACTTTGGAATTAATTGAGAACGCTGCTCTGATGACAGGAAACTTGAACCGTGATCCTCCTTAAACGACTGGAAGACCCGGAATGTGCCGCAGGTCGGAAGTGACTGAAAAAGCAGTCCCACTTACTGTAAAGTTGAAACAACTCACAAACCACCAAAAACGACTGGGAAGATCACCGAATGGGCTGCACGTAGGAAGTTACGGAAAATGTTGCCCCAAGTGAATGAAAATAGAAAACACTCGCGAACCTCTGAAAACGACTGTGAAGTCTCCGGAATGTGCTTCACATTGAAAGTGACTAAAACGCTTACCGGGTGACTGAAAAGTTCAAACGACCCACAAAATTCACAAATAGACTGGGAAGTCGTCAGAATGGGTTGCACGTCCGAATTAACTGAAAATGATTTTGCGGTGACTGAAGAGTTGAAACGAACCGAGAATTACCCAAAACAACTGGGAAGTTCCTGGAACGAGCTGCACGTTGAAATTGACTGAAAACGCTGTCCAGGTGAATGAAATATTCCAATTTCGAGCGAACCACGCAAAAAATACTCAGAAGTCATCGAAACGGGCTGCTCATAGGAATTGACTGAGAATAGTGCCCCAATGACTGAAAATTTGTAATGAAACGCCAATCGCCCATCTTGACTGGGAAGTCACCGGTATGGGATGAACGTCGGAAGGTACTGAGAAAGTTTCCCCGGTGACTAAGAGGTTGAAACGACATGTGACTCACCAAAACGACTGGGAAGTATCCGGAATGGGATGCACGTCGGAAATGACTGAAAATTCTACCCGGTGACTGTAAAGTTTAAACGTTTCGAGAACCACCCAAAACGAATGGGAAGTCACCGGATGGGCTGCATGTCTGACATGACTGAAACGTTGCTCATTTGACAGAAAAGTTGAAAAGACCCGCACACAGCTCAAAACGAGTTGGAAGACTACGGAACGGGTTGCATGTCTGAAGTGACTGAATCGCTGCCCCTTTGGCAGAAAAGTTGAAACGACCCGCACACAACTCAAAACAAGTGGAAAGACCACGGAACGGGTTGCACGTCACAAGTCATTAAAAACGCTGCCCAGGTGACTAAGAAGTTTAAACGACACGCGAACCACACGAAACGACTGTGAAATCTCAGTAATAGGTTGCATGTCGTAAATGACTGAAAACGCTTCCTTGGTGACTGAAAAGGTTACACGCTTCGCAAACCTCACTAAACGACTATAAAGTACCAGAAACATACGGCGCGTGGGTTATAATAGAAAACGTTGCCCCGGATACTGAAAGGGTAAAACGACCCGGAAATGACCCAAAACGACCAGGAAGTTTTTGGAATAGGCTGCACATAAGAAGTGACTGAAAACACTGCCCGACTGACCGAAAAGTTGAAAAGAACTGAGTCCCACCCTAAGTGACTGGGAAGTCCACAGAGTAGACTGCACGTAGGGAGTGTTTGAAAACGCTGCCTCGGTAGAAACGATCTGTGAATAACACAAAACGACTGGGAAGACCTTGGATTAGCTGCACGTTGGTAGTTCCTGAAAACGCTGCCCCGGTGACTGAAAGTAGAAACGACAGGCGAAACAGCAAAAACGACTAGGAAGTACCCGGAATAAGATGAACATCGGTTATGACTGAAAACGCTGTCCCGCTGACTGAAGAGTTGAAAGAATATGTGATTTACAAAAAAAGACTTGGAAGTACCCAGAATGGACTGCACGTCGGAAGTGACTGCAAACTTCACCGGTAAATTTAAATAGACCCGCGAACCTGTCAATGTCTCTGGGAAGACCAAGGAATCAGTTGCACTTTGGGAGTGACTGAAAACAATGCCCGAGTGACTGAAGAGTTGAAACGACCTGGAAACCACACGAAACTACTGGTAATTTTTCGAAATGAGCTGCACATCGGAAATAAGTGAAATATGCTACACAGGTGACTGTAAATTTGAAACGATCAGCGAACCAGTCAAAGCAACTGGGAAGTCCACGGAGTGGGTTGCACGTCGGAAGTGATTGAAAACGCTAGGCGGGTGACTGAAAAGTTGAAACGACCCGTGCACAATCCTAAATGACTGGGTAGTCACAGGAATGGGTGGCATGTCAGAAGTGACTGAAAACGCTGCACTGTTGACTGAAAAGTTGAAACAAACCGGGAACCACCCGAAACATCTTAGAAGTCACCGGAAGGGTTGCCCGTAGAAAGTGGCTAAAATCGGTGTGCTGGTGACTTACAAAATTATTCGACCCGCCAACCACACAAAACGACTGTCTCTGCAACGTATTTCATGTCGGTTGTGACGAAAAACACTGCCTCAGAGACTTAAAAAGTTGAAACTAACTGTGATCCACCAAAAGCGACTGGTGAACCCCGGCACAGCGGCTATTTAAAAGTGACTAAAAACGCTACCCCAAAACAGTGAAATGTAGAAACGAACTGCGATTTACACGAAACAAATAGGGAGTCCCTGGAACTGACTACACGTCAGAAGTGACTCAAAAGTCTAAACTTTGACTGTAACTTTAAAACGACCAGCAAACCTCCCAAAACGACTGGGAAGTCCCCAGAATAAGCTGCACGTCGGATATGACTGAAAACGCTGCCCTGGTGTTCAACAATTTAAAACAACTCGCGAACCACCGAAAACGACAATGAAGTCCGCAGAACATGCTACACATCGGAACCGACTAAAAACTCTACCCGGTGACTGAATGGTTGAAACGACCTCCGAACCAAAAAAACAATTTGGAAGTCCCCATTACTGGCTGCATGTCCATAGTGACTGAACACGCTAGATACGTAGAAACGTCCATCGAACGACTGGGAAAACGCTGAAATGGGCTGCACATAGGAATTGACACAAAACGCTACTTCCATGACTGAAAAGTTGAAATGAACTGCGATCAACCCAAAACGACTTTGAATTCCCCAGAATTGGCTGCACGTCCGAAGTGATTGAAAAGTCTACCCGTTGACTGTAAACTTGAAACGACCCAAAAACTACTAAGTACAACTGGAGATTCTCCTGAATGGGCTACATGTCAAATTTGACTGAAAACGCTGCCCAGGTGAATAAAAAGTTGAAACGCGAACCACCCAAAACAACTAGGAAGTACACGGAATGGTCAGCACGTCGGACGTGACTGAAAACGCTGACCCGGGGGCTGAAAGGTTGAAACGACCAGAAATGACTGGGAAATTTCCGTAAAGAGCTTGCAAATAGGAAGTGACGCAAATCTCTGCTTCAGTGACTGAAAAGTCGAAACGACAAGCGAAACAACAATAAAGACTGGAAAGTCCCCACCATGGGCTGTACGTCGGAAGTGACTGAAAACGCTGCCCGGTTACTGATAAGTTGAAATGACATGCGAAACTTTTGAAACGATTGGGAAGTCCATGAAACGAGTTGTACGTCGGAAGTGACTGAAAACGCTGCCCGTGTGACTGAAAATTTGAAAATACAGGAGAACCACCAAAACGACTGGGAAGTCTCCAGAATGGGTGCATGTTAGTAGTTACTGAAAAAGTTGCCCAAACGTTGCCCTGGTGACTGAAAAATTGAAAGGAAGGGCGAACCACGCAAAACGACTAGGAAATTCACGGAATTGGCTGCACATAGGAAGTGATAGAAAACGCTGACCTGTGATTGAAAAGTTGACACGACCTAAGAACTATCCTAAATGTCTGGAAAGTCCCCAGAATTGGCAGACTATACTGAAAACGCTGCCCCAGAAACTTTAAAGGTGAAACGATATGTGAACCACCCGAAATGACTGGGAAGTCCCAGAAATGTGCTGCTTAACGTGACTGAAAATGCGTGTCTGGTTACTGAAAAGTTGAATGAAACTGAGAACCACACAAAACAAATGGTAAGTCCATGAAACGGTCTGCACGTCGGACATGACTGACAACGCTGCATCGGTAACTGAATATTGAAACGACACGCGAACCTCACAAAATGATTGAGAGGTCATCAGAACGGGATGCACTTAGAAATTGACAGAAGACACTGCCCATTGACTTAAAGTTGAAATGACCCGCGAATCACCCAAAACGACTAGGAAGTCCCGAGATTAAACTGCACTTTGGAATTAATTGAGAACGCTGCTCTGATGACAGGAAACTTGAACCGTGATCCTCCTTAAACGACTGGAAGACCCGGAATGTGCCGCAGGTCGGAAGTGACTGAAAAAGCAGTCCCACTTACTGTAAAGTTGAAACAACTCACAAACCACCAAAAACGACTGGGAAGATCACCGAATGGGCTGCACGTAGGAAGTTACGGAAAATGTTGCCCCAAGTGAATGAAAATAGAAAACACTCGCGAACCTCTGAAAACGACTGTGAAGTCTCCGGAATGTGCTTCACATTGAAAGTGACTAAAACGCTTACCGGGTGACTGAAAAGTTCAAACAACCCACAAAATTCACAAATAGACTGGGAAGTCGTCAGAATGGGTTGCACGTCCGAATTAACTGAAAATGATTTTGCGGTGACTGAAGAGTTGAAACGAACCGAGAATTACCCAAAACAACTGGGAAGTTCCTGGAACGAGCTGCACGTTGAAATTGACTGAAAACGCTGTCCAGGTGAATGAAATATTCCAATTTCGAGCGAACCACGCAAAAAATACTCAGAAGTCATCGAAACGGGCTGCTCATAGGAATTGACTGAGAATAGTGCCCCAATGACTGAAAATTTGTAATGAAACGCCAATCGCCCATCTTGACTGGGAAGTCACCGGTATGGGATGAACGTCGGAAGGTACTGAGAAAGTTTCCCCGGTGACTAAGAAGTTGAAACGACATGTGACTCACCAAAACGACTGGGAAGTATCCGGAATGGGATGCACGTCGGAAATGACTGAAAATTCTACCCGGTTACTGTAAAGTTTAAACGTTTCGAGAACCACCCAAAACGAATGGGAAGTCACCGGATGGGCTGCATGTCTGACATGACTGAAACGTTGCTCATTTGACAGAAAAGTTAAAAAGACCCGCACACAGCTCAAAACGAGTTGGAAGACTACGGAACGGGTTGCATGTCTGAAGTGACTGAATCGCTGCCCCTTTGGCAGAAAAGTTGAAACGACCCGCACACAACTCAAAACGAGTGGGAAGACCACGGAACGGGTTGCACGTTGGAATTGACTGAAAACTTTTCTTCGGTGATTGAAAAGTTGAAATGACCCGCAAATCATCGAAAATGACTGGGAAGTCCTGAGAAAGAACTGTACGTCGAAAGTGACTGAAAACATATCCCTGTGACTCAAAAGGTCAAACGACCCGTGAAGCTCCCAAAACGACTGGTAAGTCTTCTGAACGGGCTGCACGTCGGAGTTGACAGAAAATGCTGTACTGGTGACTAAGAATTTGAAGCGACCCGCCAACCACCAAAAACGACTGGGAAGTTCTCAAAATGGGCTGCTCATAGAAAGTGATTGAAAAAACTTTCAAAGACTGAAAAGGTGAAACAACCCGCAATCCACCAAAAACGACTGGGTACGCCCTGGAATCGGCTTCATGTCCTTTGTGATAGATAACGCTGTCCCGGTGACTGAAAAGTTGATCCGTCTCGTGAACCACACATAACGAGTGGAAAGTCCCCGACACGTGCTGCACGTCGTGACTAAAAATGCTGAAACGGTGACTGAAAGTTGAAACTACACGCGAATCACACAAAACAACTGGGAAGTACCCGAAACCTGCTGTACTTCGTTATTGACTGAAGACACTACCCCAGTGACTGAAAAGTTGAAACTACTACTTTCCCTTTTTTCTGTTTCTTTCTCTCTCCTACCTCTTCTCTCTTTTTTTCTTCATCTCTCCATTCTTGCTCTTTACCTTTATC